>NC_092380.1:59793716-60418716 GCF_030028105.1 Mobula birostris | reverse complement strand
AGATCAGAGAACAAATGTCAAGGGCAGACTGGAACCTAGTTCATTCTTTAATGTTATCCCTTTATAAAAGTGACCGGGGTCAAGTATAGGAGGGATGTCTGAGGTACTTTTCTTTAAAGAGAGTGGTAAATCCATGGAATGTGCTGTTGGGAGTGGTGGTAGAAGCAGATACATTAGAGACATTTAAGAGACTCTTCGGCAATTGAATGAAAGAAAAATGGATGGCTATCTGTGAGGGAGGTCTTAAAATTAATTTTGGAGTAGGTTAAAAGGTCAGCACAATATTGTGGGCTGAAAGGCCTGTATTGTTCTGTGTTCATCAATAAATTGCCCTTGCCCTCCCTTCCTGCTTCAAACATTAAACCACACTTGTTTTCTTTCCTTGCCCAGATCTGATGCAAGCTCACTGACCCAAAGCTTCCACCTTGCTGCTCTCTCCACTGGCGCTGCCTGACCTGCTGAGCACTTCCATCATACCGGTGCCATTCCATGTTGAGTGACTGAAAGCGGTTTGTTGCAAATTTTAAAGAATGCCTGGCCAATAACAAAGGAACTGTCACAAGACCACCATCTATAAGACAAACAAAACTAACTGCACCAACGCAGGTGTGGCAAATTGATTATATAGGCTTATTTCTGGCAACCCACCTTATCCAAAACCTAACAAGTATATCACCTGCGATATCACTGGATGACAAAGATTTTGCTTCCTGAATGCTTTTGGGTGTATCCAATGGATCATGGGGTGCTGATCATGAAAATCACCATGAAATTTCTCGATCATATACCATTTTCTAAAAAAGTCGTCTATTTTTGTTCATTTAATTCACAATTCAAGTCAATTGAAATGTTGCCCTCAATGTAAGCTGAGAAGTTTTCTGTCTTGTCCAGGAATGCCTGGGCAGAGTGGATGCTGCATGGCAGGACAGGTTTCAGAAAGGCTATAAAAGCATCACACACACACCATTCAATGCATTGATTTCACATGTACAGTATATCGGTTTGCGATCAGATTGATGCGCAAGCTCTACGTGCATAGCATATTGTGTGTACTCATTATAATAAAGTAATTATATTTTCAGGAGTATTTGTGATAGCAAAATGTCTCACCAATGTTGCAATGGTCATGTTCTTGGTACAGGATATACGTGGCTAGTCCCCATGACCTCTTATAGAGAGATCGCAACCATTACAGCACTCCAAATCTCCATATTCCATCCTGCTAACACCCCTGCCTGCATACCTGCTGACTGAGGGTCTCCCCTCACTGGTAAAGGCTTTCAAGCTCATGTGTGAACAGACAGGCATACAAGTGGAGTACAGCAACCCATTCCACCCACAATCAAATGGCATGTCGGAACAAAGGAAGCAAGAGATTGAGGAGGCCTGGAAAAACTAATCTACTCTAAAGTAGGCTACACTTGTTCAACTGTCTGTAAACAAAGTGCTAACTGTGAACACAGTAGACAAAAATGTTGCACCTTATTTCTTAATGTACAACGCCCACCTAAGTGCCCCCGATCGCTAAGTCAGGCCAACCATCACCTACGCCTAACACAACTCCTCAAAAAAGTTGAGAGAGTTTATGAAAATTCGAGAGAAAGCAAAAAGAACCCGACAAGACAGTTTAGAAACTACAAAAAAGGAGACTGGTTCCAAGAAAATAAATTCCATAAAAATAACCTCATTTCGGTCCTAGATGGAAATCTCCTCAACTTGTTACCCAGGTTATCAATGATAGGAGTGTGGCAGCTGGGACCAGCAGCGGAAACACGACTGTAAGTAAAGCTGCCTCCACAGATAACATGCAGCCTGCTCCAGCAGGGTTTATTCTCCCAGAATGAGTGGGACCCTTACATGGTCAATGTTTCTATTTTCACAATTCATTCCTGGTTGCTGGTTTTCAACATCACATCAAGTGAAATCAAGTTTAATTATCATTCAGCTATAAATAAATACATCTGAATGAAACGACACTCCCCTGAGCTTGCTGAGAAGCTCAGAATTTATTCCCCCTCCTAAATGGTCTTGAAAAAGTGTTAATGGCCCATCATTTTGAACAATGCTAGTCCCGATGGAGTTACTGACAGAGTTGCTGAGAAAAGAATTCCAAGATTTAGATCAAGAGGTATCCCAGCTATCTTTATATAATCTCCAAATGCCATTGCTATTCCTGAATCTACCACAGAGGGTCCCAACCTTTTTTGTGCCATGGACCAATACCATTAAGAGAGGGGTCTGTGGATCCCAGGGTGGGAACTCCTGGTCTACCAACAGAAACTGATCAAAGTTCATCCAGAATGGTTACTAATTCCACACCATCAGTGATGGAATATGTAGCTGTCTGAGTAAGAACGCCTTAATTCATTTGGTATATGCTAATTCCTCATACAAGTGTACAGCTCAATGATAACTGACCTTGTGTAATTATACTTCTTCATGGCATATTTTTAATATCATTCACAAATGAAAGCCTTGTTACAAGCACACAATTATAAGGTTTTATGTATAAAATCATTATAATATGTGATTTGGTTCAAGTATCTAAGATGAGAAGAGGAACTGGCAGGTATAAGGCTATTTGATAAAACCTATGTTCATGTAATAGAAGTTTGGATAAAATAAAATTGGTCAAAGACAAAGCATAGAAATCTGTGCTAAGTGGTTATTTTTAGATAGCAAAATGGTAGAGAGTGATGTTTCCCAAGAAAATAGATACAAATTAAAAGGCAGAATTTTTACAAGTCATGCCCACAGATCTTCGAAAGTGGTGCACTGGGATCATATGGAATCTTTGGCTTCATTAGTAAAGGTATTGAGTGCAAAGCCAGGGAAACCATGCTGAACTTAAAGCTCTGGTTAGGCCACACCAGATGTGCATATCTCTTGGCAGAGTAAGTTAGGAAGGATATGAAGATCCTTGAGAAGTTGCAGTAGACATTTATCAGAGTGGTTCCGGGAATGATAGGCTTCAGCTGAAAGGTCAAGTTACAGAAGCTGAAGTTGTTCCCCTTGGAACAAAGGAATTTGAAGGGATGGTTGACAGACACCTGGAAGATCATGACAGACTTAGACAATGTAGAAAAAGAAAAGCTGCCCACATCAACTGATGTACAATGACTGGATAATATAAATTTGAAGGAAACAATGAATAACTTTTTTTTAAAAAAAAGCAGAATATGTTAATGACCTAAACTTTGCTGGCTTCAGGGTTTTGTGTTGGAAGAAGAGATGATGAGTAATTTCCAAAAGAAACTATTCTTGCTGGCTGCAGGAATGGAGTGGGGGAAAAGAGACTGAGTGGATGGTACTCCTGAGACCAAGTATGAATACGAGGGGTCAAATTGCCTCTTGCTGTGCTGGAGTTATCCTATGATTTAGTGATGAAAATCTCCCAGAAAGTATTGGGTCTTAAACGTCTCCTCAGCATTGCTGACTGCTTCTCAAGTTAAATCAACCACAGCCCGAATTGTCTGTGAAAGAACCAGCCCGTGGGCAGAACCTATAATCCGACTACGCTGCCATGGACAACAATCTCGTCTTTAATCACGGTGACAGTGCAGCAGTAGGCCAGCACCATCCCATCAGCTTTTCCTAATGCAAGAGAATGATTATGGGATCAAGTTCCAGCCTTTGCTTTACTGATATTAAAATATTATTGAAAATCCTAACTGCATATTAAAATCTCTGCATCATCAGTTCCAGGAGCAAGCGAAGTAAAGAGAATTTTTTAAAAAAGAGATTTGTTTAAATTTAGATATCTTCCACAAGATTATTCAGAAACCAATTACATCCAGAAACTGCGTGCTTGGTGGTGTTTTCAGTGCGGTTTTTCAGGATTAAAAGATACCAGGACGCTGAGCTGCTGTGAAAGAAGTGAGCTGCTGCTGGAAATGTCCGTAAACAACATTAACAATCTAATCCCACAAGAGCATGAAGTAAAATCCAATATATTGATAATAATTACTCACACAGTAAAGGGACAACAGGATGAAATAAATAAATGCAGAGAGACTGAATTATTCCAGAAATGCATTCTTTAATCTTTGTAGAGGATTGACAGCTTGAATGTACAGTAGTACCAATTTAGGGAGCTAAATTAGATAATCCCAGAAATAGATTGAGGATTCAAAATTTGCTATAAACCTCTGACTTTTGCTCTCAATGCAGACAAACACACCAAACCTGTGCCGTCTGTTCATTCAAGTGATTGCTACATGCAGCCAATGCCAACAATGCCTTTGTATCCCAGTAAGGGCCCAGGTTCTGTGACTGGCTAGCACTAATTACAGCTACCTCTGAACTTGTCAGTGTCATAAAGGGGAAGTTGCTTGTTTGTAGCAGAAGATACTGGCAAATCTCACATTTGGAGTACTTTGCAGTCAGCATCAGGAATTAAAGTGTAGCTGAAAATGATACATTCATATCTACCCCCTTTCCATCTTATAATTCACTTCTCCTCATTCCAAAACTTCATTTATGAACAGTGGGCGGTGAAACCAGACAACTTGTCTTCCTCCTCTCTCCTAACCGCAACCCCACTGTAAATCTTAGCAGTTGTCTGCAGGACTTCTCCAAAATTGTTCATTATTTGAACGAGCTTATGGTCTTTCCAGCAGCTTCATATTGTATGCATGTTGCCTTAATCCAAGAACCAAATGTAATTGGCACAGCAGGACTAGCACAGAACAAATTATCCATGAGAACGTGGTATGATACATCTTCCTGACTAGTACAACACTTCTGGAGAAGATATTCCTACAGTTCTGTAGTGCCAGTTGGCTCAAGATTTAGATATAGAACCAAATAATTCTGGTTAATTGGGGCAACTGCTTATTTGGGACAACCCTTGAAGAAGAAAAACGTATCTAGAAAATAGCTGAGATTCCCTTCATTTACCTGGGACACCATACCGCTTAACTGGGACAAGAGGTTGTTGCCGAATCATTTATAACTAGTGTCAATTGCATGCTCTTGTGTGGCTTTTAGAGACGACACCATGCTTAGAGCAAACAGTTTATAAATAGAGTTTTGGTTTTAAAAAAACCAGTGATTTTTGTCACTGTTGGTGAGAAGTAAGCAGCAAGACAATTCAGACTCTTTTGCTCACTGCGGTTTCAAGCGTTCATACTTGGAGATGCCAGTATACAGCCAGGAGTGAAAATGAAAGATTTCACTAATTCAACAAAAATTTGAAGGTATTGACAATCATCTTGAATGTGACAATGGAATGAAGATTTGGAAGATGTAATCATTAATAGCATTCTATGAAGGCATTCCATTGTCTACACTAGGTGTCTACATTGATTTTGTTCATTTACAGTCAATCAAAAGAACATGGCAGCACATACTGGATGAATTCCTCTGTCGATAACAATTAGGAACTAATAAATAGTTTTATAGTACTGTAGAAGTATTAGCAGTTTTCTACTTCGTTGTGTCTTTCATTTAAATACATAATTTGTTAGATAAATGGTAGTTTTCCTTTTCTTATATGTTTTTAACTATTTCCATGAAACTTTGGCTAATTGGGACAGCCATTTAATTGGACCAAAATGTACTGGTCCCCATGTGTCGCAATTAACTGGAATCCACTATATTTTCAAGACAAGAAGTTGCACATCTTTGACGGGAACATACTTGCGGTGATCTTTATATGCACCTACTGCACTTGTCCTTCCAGAGATAGAGGTGGTGGGTTTGGGAGGTGCAGTGGGAAAAGACTAAGCAACTAGCCTGAGCATTTTTGTGGCCGGTTTAAATTGCAGTGGAGATGTGCTGTGACAAAGAAATGAATGCTTAATGTGTTGGATAGGTGCCAACTCAGCTATTTCTTTCTGGATATTGTTCAGCTTCTTGAGTGTTGTTGGGTCTTTATGCAGGCAAGTGCAGACATTCTTTCTTGTGCCTTGTGGATGGCGGAAAGCTTTTGTATATTCAGAGTTAAATCAGGATAGCCAGCATGTAACCTACTCGTGTAGCCACAGTATTTATAGTTCTAGTCCAGTTAATGTTTCTGATGGGGCTCTGTGTCGGTAATACTAATGAATGTCAGGGTGAGTGGAAATTGTCACTGCTTGGGACTTGAGTAAGCAAATGCTTCTGCCACTCGTCAGCCTTTGACGGTCTGTTTAGGCTTTGTTATGCACAGGCATGGACTATTTCATGCTCTGAGGATTGCAAAAGAATTAAATATCATGAAATCAATAGACATCCTCACTTCTGACTCTCTGATAAATGATAACAGATATTGATTGCTGCAGCAATACTGAGCACTGACCTGCTAATTTCTGTGTGTGCAGTCGAACAGCAGCTGAGCACTGAAGACATTAAATCCTTTCTAATCATTTAGTCTTTCTCCAAGTTGACAAGTGAAAAGCAGAGCGTGACATATCCACAATTAAACGCACTCAATGCACTGGGGAAGCCCGCACGACTTGCTGCGGTCTGGAAAGAGATGTGCTGAGTACTCTTGGGACAAGCAACATCAGTGACCTTCACTATGCCACAGCACGCAACAAACTGTAAATTGCTGGATGTGTATGGTATCAGCCCAATGCACAGAAGTTCATGGGGAACATTGACTTTGACAGAGACTCACAATGGTTTTTTGGAGTTGTGGCCGCAGCAGATGGGCATTCTGCTACACACAGTACAACCACTTCATTTAAACTCTCAGCAACTTTAAAGGTTCTGGAACTGACCAAACTCTTGCAGAACTGTGGTAATATAATCCAGGATCAACCAGGACCTATATAACCATATAACCATATAACAATTACAGCATGGAGACAGGCCATCTCGGCCCTTCTAGTCCGTGCCGAACTCTTACTCTCACCTAGTCCCACCAACCTGCACTCAGCCCATAACCCTCCTTTCCTTTCCTGTCCATATAGCTGCCCAATTTAACTTTAAACGACAGCATCGAACCTGCCTCAACCACTTCTGCTGGAAGCTCATTCCACACAGCTACCACTCTCTGAGTAAAGAAGTTCCCCCTCATGTTAGCCCTAAACTTTTGCCCTTTAACTCTCAACTTATGTCCTCCTGATTGAATCTCCCCCACTCTCAATGGAAAAAGCCTATCCACGTCAACTCTATCTATCCCGCTCATAATTTTAAATACCTCTATCAAGTCCCCCCTCAACCTTTTACATTCCAAAGAATAAAGACCCAACTTGTTCAACCTTTCTCTGTAACTTAGGTGATGAAACCCAGGTAACATTCTAGTAAATCTTCTCTGTACTCTCTCTATTTTGTTGACATCTTTCCTATAATTTGGTGACCAAAACTATACACAATACTCCAAATTTGGCCTCACCAATGCCTTGTACAATTTCAACATTACATCCCAACCCCTATACTCAATGCTCTGATTTATAAAGGCCAGCATACCAAAAGCTTTCTTCACCACCCTATCCACATGAGATTCCACCTTCAGGGAACTATGCACCATTATTCCTAGATCCCTCTGTTCTACTGTATTCTTCAATGCCCTACCATTTACCATGTATGTCCTATTTTGATTAGTCCTACCAAAATGTAGCACCTCACATTTATCAGCATTAAACTCCATCTGCCATCTTTCAGCCCACTCTTCTAACCGGACTAAATCTTTCTGAAAGCTTTGAAAACCTACTTCATTATCCACAACTCCACCTATCTTAGTATCATCTGTATACTTACTCATCCAATTTACCACCCCATCATCCAGATCATTAATGTATATGACAAATAACATTGGACCCAGTACAGATCCCTGAGGCACACCACTAGTCACCGACCTCCAATCTGACAAACAGTTATCCAACACCACTCTCTGGTGTCTCCCATCCAGCCACTGCTGAATCCATTTTACTACTTCAATACTAATACCTAATGATTGAACCTTCCTAACTAATCTTCCATGTGGGACCTTGTCAAAGGCCTTACTGAAGTCCATATAGACAACATCCACCGCTTTACCGTCGTCAACTTTCCTAGTAACCTCTTTAAAAAATTCAATAAGATTTGTCATACATGACCTAACCTGCAAGAAGTTAGTGATCCCTTTAAATAGCACTGGCTCGTTTGGGAGATTCTCCCTGTTTCTGAATATCCAAGTTCAAGAGCTCAATAATAACTAATAACTCAAGTTAATCCAGAAACAATGGTTGCCAATCAACATTGCTGGTCTGTCAACTCTGCATACCTCCTGTGGCTACTAGCATCAGACAGGGTAGTTGCCAATATGGCAGTGGTAGAGCACGAATCTGTTCTATTGGAACACTCTCAAACAACAGAATGGAATTTTCCATCCTAGCATTGTCACTGGCCAGTGCATTACAATACCATATGCTGGCACTAGAGGGGGATGTAGTTTACTATCAATGAGGGGTTGTATTAAGCAGCACCTCTTAGGGTTTTAAATTGATTTGAATAGCAACTTTGAAAACAGTCTTTTGAAATATCAAATATTTTTAATTAAAACTGAAAAGGGGAAGTTTATATAGCTGAATTTTTTTTTTAAAAGAGTTCTGCTGCTTTGCATGGATGATAATGATTCTTCCTGGGCATATTTTTCACAGGTATACTATCCTCTTTAACTTTCAACCTATGTCCTGTATTAACCCAGTCCATTTCCAATAGTAGCTCAAGAATTAAGAACAGAAACAGAAAGTGTTGGGCACTCAGCAGATTAAGCTGCATCAATGGAGAGGTAAATGAAGTTAACATTTCAGATCAGAGACTTTTCTCTGCAATCCTGGGCTTCAGAGTCCCAAGACTTTAGCTAGGATTACATCTCCCCCACCTCCCCAAGGAGGTTTTGAAGGTGTCCTTAAAGCTATTTTTCTGTCCTTTTGGAATTTACTTGCCATATCATGAATACAAGAGACCCCTGCATCGAGAGATTTGCATTCCCAGAGAACGGGCCGTGTCACAGTTTTCCATAACGAGAAGAAAACTGAAAAAGAAAAGATGATTTAATCATACCTAATTGATCTTCCCCACCCCCTCCCTACAATACACCCACAGATCCCATGAGGTAAATTCTTTTCCACATCTCAAAGTTCTTGATTTTTATTTGTGCATTCTGTAAGGATGTTTTTAGTAACTGGAACTGCCAATAACGTGGTGCTGGGTCTATGGATGATGTGTCTCACCCACTGAAAGAGCCTTGATGTTGAGGCACAGTGATACTGACTCACCTGTGCTGCCACTGGATTCACAGCATTTTGCAGAGATGGGGTTTTGACACCTTGAGTTGGTCAGTGTAAGTCGTACATGTCTCCAACACATCCAAGGGGGCTGGAATTCTTGCCACCTGGGAGGCCATGGACTTGGACATCTCGATCTTCAGTCTTTCTTGTCAATATGTACTGGAGATGATGACAGTTTCCATTCTGGATGTCTGTTCACACTATACAGGAGGGAATTGCCCTATAGATATGGCCAAGCAGCAAGGAACTTGGAGACATTACAGAAGGGAGGATCAAGAAGACAGATGGTGCATAAACACTGTCTTGTTTGATTGCATTAACACTGGGATTGGCTGTAGTAGATTTATTGGCAAGAATCATCATGTCACCCTGCGCTAGCTCTAGGGTGATGGCAAATTTTGGGGGACAACCAAATTTGAGAAGGATCCTCTCAAGAATGTATAACGTATATGAAGTCTCTCCCTGAACTTTTCACGGAGTTTTGGAATATCTTGTCCACATTACGGGTGGGACCTGTAACTCTGAAAGTAAGTTTTTGACCATTGGAGGTGACAGTTTGAAAGGGTCTTTGCAGTTATGTGTGTAAAGGAAGTTTGAATATGCTAGGGTTGTTTTGAATAGAGGAGGAGAGGGGAGAATGAATTGAAAGTCCATAACAGAAGCTTCAAAAAACAGGGAACATAAATTGGTAGAAGGAATAGTGGGACGTTGGAGGGGAGGTGGGGAAAGAGCTATGATCTATAGAGATATTGACGTACAGCTAAAAGGTGAGATCCCCTACTAGCCCTTTCTGTTTTTGAACAGCACAGAGACAGGTCACCAAATATCCTCCTCTAATTTCCTCTAATTCAATGACTTGGTCTGTGGCAGGCAGCAGGGAGCTTGTTCTGTAATTACCGCAGTCTGATATCCCCTTTCACAGCATTTACAGTGATCAGGTCCCAATGCTTCTGTAACCAAGAAGTAACAAGGAGCAATGCTGGAGAGACTGAAAAATGTCACCACACTTGCCCTGCACTTTAATCTACTGATACGCCTCACAACCACCAACACAAAGAAAAGATACGATGTGCTCAACATGCACTCATCAGACATCTTAAGAATACTCTGAAGTATCTAACTGATTGACAGTTTGTTTGTTATAATTCCCACTTTCTTATGGACACCTTCTGGGAGTTTGTCTTCACTCCAAACTCTGGAATACTGTGGATACCCTGCCACCATCTGTTCAGATCCGTATTTTTTTAAAATACAAGTTTATTGATCTCCGACCATCACTTATTGAGATACAGTGCAGAATAGCCCCTCCTGGCCCTTCGAGCCACCGCGCCCAGTAAACTGCCAGTCGACAAAGACCAATTAACCTACCAACTGGTACGTCTTTGGACTGAGGCTGAAATCCAGAGGACATCCACTCGGTCACAGGGAGTGGTGGGAACTGAACCTGCGTCGCCTGTATTGTAAAGCATTGTGCTAACCACTATGCTACCGTGTCTCCCTGTTGTTAACCTGGTTCTGGCTCTACTGCCTATAACCACACTGTTATAATAATCACCACTATCACATCAATACAAACAAAGCTTACACTGGCAAAGTAGCTAACTATCAACATCCCCTCACCAGAAATGTTTGGTGGCAGGTCTGAAAGCACACTGAATAATGTTTCACCATCGAAGAGCAGTGATGTTAAAAAATAGACAAATATTAATACCATGGTCATAAATAAACAACAGATGACAAAGAACATGTTTAATATTTTAGTGATATTGCAGAGGTAGGGTCCTACTGTAAAGTTAATCTCTGCAGAGGTAACATCACAGGAAGACTTGCATCCTATGACAAGATTTAAGACATTCAACTATCTCAACCCATTCCAGTATTTGATTAGTTTACAGTTGATCTATCTAAAATACGTTCACCTATTAGGTGTCAGATGAGACTCTGCCTAGCATTCTTCCATTCTTCATTCAGGTTCTCATGGTCTTTCTGGCACTAATCTGGGCTCTGGGAACTTTGCTGGGCATTACTGCAACTTTACTAGAAACTTGTTTCAGGGTTCCCCAGTCTGTGGTCCATGGCATAAAAAATGTTGGGAACCCCTGACTTATTTGAGCCTGAGAGGATCAGTGTTCTACCTGACACTGACCCACAGTCAACAAGGAGGTCTCATGTTTAGTCCTTTTGAACACTTAATGCTCCATCAAGGCCAGTTTTGCGTTTACTCTGCAGCTTTAGCGGTTAACTGAGACCCTCATGTTGGAAATTTATCCAAATACCACACAACGCATAATACAAGATTAATTATAGGCCAAACAGCTGAGAGACCAACACTAATTAATAGTCTGATCAATCATACCAGAACAATCAACAATGAAGTCTGTGAATAGAGAAACTGGAGTGTTAGAGATTCAGATTACTGGGGTGGCACGGTAGTGTAGTGGTTAGCACAATGCTTTTCAGTTCAGGTGACCCGGGTTCGATTCCCGTCGCTGCCTGTAAAGAGGTTGTATGTTCTCCCCGTGACTGCGTGGGTTTCCTCCCACAGTCCAGAGATTTACCAGCCGGCAGATGAATCGGTCATTGTAAGCTGTCCTATGATTGCTGGACGAGGAGCTGGAGGGATTCCAGAAAGGGCTGTTCCGTGCCGTATCTCAAAAAATAAAAAAAATAAATAATTAATGAGGGTTCCACATGATAATGTTGATCTGTGCAATCTAACTAGTTCAGCACCATAGCAACCACACCACTTAATTGTTTCTTTCACTGATTAATTGTGCAGGGTACAGCATGTTTATCTGCAGGTACCAGGGAGTCTAAACGGGAACTATTTGGTTTACATGGCAGGTGCGTGATGTGATTGTAAGGTGACTGTGATGAAAAGTAATTATTGCACTACTTTGTTGATCTTTGTATTTCATGGGTTACCTGCCTTAAGTAAATAGTTATATAACAATATGTACAACCCAATAGTAAACACTCAAAGTTAAACACGGACCCTATATTTCCATTTGACCAAGAATCTTGCATGAAAGTCAAAGGCCCATTTCTGAGGATGCCTTCAAGGTTGAAAAGATTAAAGACGAAGTAACACAAACCTTTTTTTAAGAAGACTCCATATTGTTGGAGAAAGATTGGAAGAGGGAAGTATTTCTATTATTCTGAGATTATTGGAATTAAATACATTGAGATGATCTAAATACATTGAGAAAATGGTGGAGGGATAGAAAGAAGATTGAATTTTATTGTTTCTATGATGAGGAAAAAGAGTTCAAAGAAGCCACAGCAGATAAATATTGTTATTAACAACCATTGTGATGAACAACACGTATACAAACTAAACACTAGGAAAAGGATCATATTGACTTGATTAACTTAATGTATTTTTTGTTGAACTTTAATAATAATTAATAAAAAAGATTTTAAAAATGAAAAGGATCTCATGCTTTCCAAGCGTATGTGACTCATAAACTCTTCTCAGGCTTCCCAGCCAGGCACGGGTGTCAATTTTAACCGACGTTTCAATGACAAACTCCACCATCTTCGTCAGAGATGATGCCCTGGTATGTCTAGTCCGGTGGTATATATACCCTCTCACCTGTTCCTCCTGATTGGTTGAGGACTAACCAATCAGGTTTCCACTGTCCCACCTGGTTTACAATTGTATTTCCATTCTTACTTAGAGTGAGATCTTAGTTTCTGTTAAAATTCTTATTCTCTAGAACATTGTGTACACAATGGCCACGGGATTGACTTTGACGGCACAAAACTGCTGTGCCACGCCAATGGCTTTTGGGACCACCTGGTGAAGGAAGCCATTGAAATAAAACCAGAGAATAAGAATTTTAATAAAGACAAAGATCTTGCTGTAAGTAAGAACTGGAATATGATTGTAAACAAGGTGGGACAGTGGAAACCTGATCTGTCGAGGACTAACCAATCAGGAGGGATGGATGACAGGAGTTGAGTATATATACCACTGGTCTAGGCGTGCCTAGGCATTATCCCTGATGAAGAAAACGGAGTCTGTTGCTGAAACAATGGTTAGAATTGACACCTATACCTGGCTGGAAGCCCGAGAAGTGCTAATGCAAAGACTAGAATTTACATTTCTGAATACGTTCTACCTGCAGAGGTCCTTAATCTATCAGCATGGGATGGAAATACTCTGATGCTCTAATCTGCTCTAACACCAGGCAAAATTGAAGCCTACCAGCTCATTTTCGGCAAAATGTGACTGATCTGTACTGAGAAAATTGAAGCCCCCCATTGGCACAAGCTGCAAAAAATGGATTTGCTGGAAGTGGGAATTATCATGAGACAAATGACGAATTTCTCTATGGACCTGCCTGAGAAGCATCTCAACAATCTAAGAGATGTGTAAAGCACACAAGTAATTATGCCACCACGGTCCAGTTAGAAGACCCAGCATAGTGGTAACTTCATTCAATCATTGTATTTTGAGTTAGTTCACAACAATGGAAAAGTGAACTGAGTTATTTCCATGCAGGAGCACAGGTTAGGAGAGTCTGAAAACCTTTATACTTCTTTCCTCTCTGCTTGAAATAGACAACCGACGCCGCTCAACTTGCTGAACTCCTCCATCAGACTGCAGGGAATCTGGCATAAAGACAGAAAATGCTGAAAACTCACAGCAGGTCAGGCTACACCCGTGGAATGTGTCAAACGAGTTACATTTTAGGACCCAGGAGAATGTGAGGAAAGCTGTTAGTTTTAATTTGCAGAGAAGGTGAGGTAGGGATAGATAGGAAGGGTGAGGCTAAAAGTTGGCAAGCTGATCCCAACACTTCCGGAGCCATCTAGTTGAAATAGAAACACAGGAAGAGAAATCAGGTAGAGGCAGGTGGGAGGTGTTCTCAGTCAAAAATACTGGGTAAGATTCAGCAGTAATACTAGTCATATTGCAACCACAGATTAATTCAAAGGGCTAAAATTGCTTTTTTAATACATTAATTTTTAATACAGCATATTACTGAATTTCTCAGTTGGATACAACCTAGCTAACAATTAAGATCTGAAATGTTTCCTCACACTGAGTGCAGAAGGAATCTGCATCTCATACTCCCAAATGCTGCAGAGGCTAGCTCAATTAAGAACTTCAAAATGGTTAATATCCTTAATTCACAAAAAGTCATGGAACTGCGGATGGAGACTGTTGTTTTCGGGTGTAGAGTTGTTAATACACAGGCCACTCATTTTCAGGATCAGAATCAGGTTTAATATCACCGGCATATGTTGTGAAATTTGTTAACTTCATGGCAGCAGTACAATGCAGTACATGGTAATATGGAAGTAAATAAATAAATTAATTACAGTAAACATTTACACATTAATAGTTAAATTAAAAATAATAGTGCAAAAACAGAAATAATAAAAAAGTAGTGAGGTGGTGCTCATCAGTTCAATGTCCCTTTAGGAATTGGATGGCAGGGGGGAGGAAGCTGTTTCTGAATCACTAACTGTGTGCCTTCAGGCTTCTGTACCTCCATCCTGATGGTAGTAATGAGAAGAGGGCATGCCCTGGGTGATGGGGTCCTTAATAATGCACGCCGCCTTTCTGAGGCACCGCTCCTTGTAGACATCTTGGATACTACGGAGGCTAGACCCATAATGGAGCTGACAAATTTTACAACTTTCTGTAGCCTCTTTCAATCCTGTGCAGTAGCAACCCCCCCCCCCCCCCCGGCTCCTTTACTGATACCAGACAGTGATGCAGCCTGTCAGAGAGCTCTCCACGGTACATCTGTAGAAGTTTGAGTGTCTTAGGTGACAATCTAAATCTCCTGAGACTCTTAATGAAATATAACTGCTGTCTTGCCTTCTTTATAGTTGCAACAATATCCTGACGAAGGGTCTCGGCCTGAAACGTCAACTGTACCTCTTCGTAGAGATGCTGCCTGGCCTGCTGCGTTCACCAGCAACTTTGATGTGTGTTGCTACAATATGTTGGGGCCAGGTTAGATCCTCAGAGATACAGACACCCAGGAACTTGAAATTGCTCACTCTCTCCACTTCTCATCCCTCTGAGGATTGGTTTGATCCCCTCATCTTACCTTTCTGAAGTTCACAATCAGCTCTTTGGTCTTACTAACGTTGAGTGCCAGGGTGTCGATGCGACACCATTCCACTAGTTGGCATATCTCAGTCCTGTACATCCTCTCATCTCCGCCTGAGATTCTACCAACAATAGTTGCATCATCGGTAAATTTATAGATGGCATTTGAGCTATGCCTAGCCACACAGTCATACAACTGAACAGTAAGGTAGGCTCAATGAATTGAGTAGGCAACTCCCATTTTTATATAACCCTATTCCTACACTGTGAACATGCTAGTTTAATGATTCAGCTGCTGAATGTGAATTTCTTTTACAAATGCAATGCCCAGCATGCTTACCAGAAAACTGCACCTTTCACTAAACTGAATTCTTGAGTTGTGTTGATTTGATTGGCATAAAGAGACAGTTCGACAATGCCATACATCCTATACCAAGTCCATCAAGCTGACAGCAAGATTGATGACTGATTGATTGATTGATTGATTTAAAGTACTACAGTGCAGTTGAAGACCAGGATTTTTCTTATGTATTACAAGGTAGACCATTTGGCCCATGAACTTTTTGCTGGCTCCCATCATTCATATCCCCTAATTCCCTGCAGTGCTGGAACTAACACTCACAGCAACTCCCCAGTAGATTCTTTTGCCACTTACCAACACGAAGGGGTAATCTACCAGCACAGCTTTGGGGGATGGAAAGCAATTGGGACACCACTGGAAGCCCACACAGTTCGAAAGAATGGGCAAACTCCACTAAAACAACACCCTAAGTCAGGATGGAGCCCAGGTCCCTGCAACCATGAGGAAGCAGTGATGACAGCTGCCTTGCCGTGCCCCCCTTGGAGTAAGCATCCACAGGACTCTGTCCATTTCTTATGGTTAATTATCGACAGTAGATGTGTTTACAAAGACATCATCGCAGGGGAAAAATACAGAGGCATATCAAACCAGCCACCCATTAAGAATTAAAGATTATCCCCTGAAAAATATTGTCTATTATATCAGCCACTAGCCTCTGGTCGCTAATTAAGAATCCTTGTGGTGAACTGCATTTCTAAATAACAATGAAAAAAGGCAGAAGATATTTGTTGAAAATGTGATTGTAACCCTCACAGTTACATGTACACGAACACTTCGGTCTTTTTATGTAATGGTTCATACTATAAAGAGAAAAACAGACCAGACAAGTGGTTTTTGTGTTTTATTTTCTTGTTGCTGCTTGATGATAGATGTCGAAATGAGTATATTTATCTGTAATGTGTGAATCTGTTAAAGTCGTTTTGCACTAAAATTAATGAGCCTAAAATACCGATGACATAGCAACACTTGCGGTTTAGGCAGTTAATCTGATTGGACGACACTGAATCAAAGGCATTCCAGGTGCCAGGTGGTGCTCAGAGGCCAAACTGACTGCAGCAGTCCTTTGGGCTGTGATAGGCAGCAATGCATCACGAGTCTCAATGCATAAAGCCTCCGCTCAGGAAGATACTGACGGCATTTGCAGAGCTCAGGATAGGAGTTCCAAGTTTATTGCAGGTGAAGTATCGACAGCAGCAGCGATTCCTGCTCCCAATCCCAGCAAAAGACAATGGAATAAAGGTAGCAATGAGAAATCAAGGGAGGTGGAGATTGTGGAGGATTAGAGAATTCATAAGAATTAATTGAAAGCAGAATTGTGAAACTTCTAAGATTTTCTTAATTATTTCTATGAAATGTAGCATTGTGGCATCACTCATCCTTTGCCACCATTGCCAAGCGAGGGTGTGCCACTTTCCTGAATCACTGCTGCTCTTCTGATGGAGAACACTATGGGCTAAGGGATTCCATAATTTAGAACCTGTGACACTGAAGTATTTCTCCAAGAGGATCACAACCTTGCCGTGGTTTAGAGGGTTGCGTACCTCAATGACCCGGAGAGCTATGTTGGCTGGAGTCAGGGCTTTGTGCTTTGCCTCTTGGTAGGGTCACTATGTCAAACAGGTCAAAGGGCACGAGGCCAGACTGCTCCTCTCCAGGTTTGGAGTTTCAGCTCAGGGCTAACAACTCGGACTGGTAAAACAAAATTATTACAGAAACTACAATAAAGAATGCTTCTATATCTGAGTGTGATGGTATTCCTGAGTCTCCACCCAGTACTTGCATGACGGACAGTAGTGAAAACTAAGATACTGACACGATGAAGGAAGCCCTGAACACCATCAGCGATGGCGGATCTTCATTGCTGCCCTAAATGCCAGTGGCGTAACGGGCAGTTAACTGAACACTGAAATATTGGAGACATCCTTCCAAGTCAGGATGGTGTACGTAGAAGAGGCAAATTTGCAAATAATTCTGTGCCCATGTACAGATACTGCCTGACCTGTTGAGTTCCTCTAGCAGTTTGCTTATCCTCCAGATTACAGCATCTGAAATCTCTCATGTCTACCTGAAGTACTTATTGATGGTA
Source organism: Mobula birostris (assembly GCF_030028105.1). NCBI lineage: Eukaryota > Metazoa > Chordata > Chondrichthyes > Myliobatiformes > Myliobatidae > Mobula > Mobula birostris. The sequence goes on along the minus strand of NC_092380.1, from coordinate 60,400,996 downwards.
GAAATCGCACATTTGTGAGATACAGTTGGAGTGGCCTAGGCAAGGAACTACTGTTTCTCTTATATACAAGCCATCCATACATTAAGAACTCCTGACTTGGTCACCCCACCCCCCCATATGAACAACATTAAGCCCGTCACCCCAACTGAGGCATAGGCCGCTGACCATAGTTCACCAGAGTCCTCTGTCCCGAGCCAGTCTTTCAAATGTCCCCAGGCGTAGTCCATCTTCTTGGTGTACTCTTCCTCTCCCAGGGATGAGGTGCTAAGAGCTTCTAATTGTGTCCCTGCACTTCTAGGTTTTTAACAGGATGGGGTTGCTAGCCTCATCCAAACTATCCTCCTTTTTCAGCCAGGTTTGGTGGGACCACGTATGGCAGAATTATATATGAACAAGCTCCCACAATATTATTACTTTCAAAAGTCCTATGTATGTACAGATGTTCTTTCATATGGACAGAACTAGGTTCCACTTCCCTCCACTTTTACTTTTTTTTTGTTCCTTTTTATCAGTTTGATGCCATCCACTATAATAGTATGGAGGCAAATCAAGTGACTATTTGATTATTTTCCGACTTCTGGACATCTAAATGAGAGAATCTGTCATTATTCAGGGACGGTTTGTATGGCACGCAGTACAGGTACAGTACACCACTGGCAAAGAAATGAATGCTGTGTTGCAGGGAGATGGATGAAGTGCCAGTCAAACCAACTGCACTGTCCTGGATGCTGTGTTGTGGAGCTGCCACCCTCCAGGCAAGTGGAGAGAACGCCATCACTCTGCCGACTTGTGCCTTGGAAATGTTGAGACGTTAAGAGGCAGGTCATTTATTTCAAGATACCTAGACTCTGGTCTACTCCCATAGTCACAGTATTTGTGGCTGGTCCAGTTCAATTTTTACCGTGCCCATCGTCTGCTCTTTATGAAATTATGGTATTACTTTGCACTGTTGTAACTATATGTTATAATTATGTGGTTTTGTCAGTTTTAGTCTTGGTTTGCCCTGTGTTTCTTGTGATATCATTCTGGAGGAACATTGTATCATTTTTTAATGCATACATTTCTAAATGACAATAAATGAGGACTGAGTATCCTCATAATCTAAAAAAAACCTAATTTCTGGCAATTATGACAACATTGATATCGGAAGGGCTCAGTATCGATAGACGAGTAAATGTAAAAGTCATTAGCTACTCTCTCCATCAGTGCCTGGTAGTTTTTGTGTGCCATATCAGCCCATGCCTGAATGTTGTCCAGATCTTGATGCAATCAATAAAGGGCTGCTTTGTTCCACGAGTAGTTGCAAATAGAATTGAACATTAAGCTGTCAACATCAATCATCCTGACATCTGACGTGATAATGGACGTACCATCGATGATGCAGCCGCTGAAGATGCTCGGATTCTCCTGGTGGACCTTCAACAGCTATGCCCTGTGACGGGAATGGGCAGCCTCCTACAACCATAATGCAACCCCTGCCTTTGAAGTACTTTACCTGGGCTCCTTTCGCTTACACTCAGGCATACTAGATGGAAGAAAAAGTACAAGGGCTGAGGTTTTAACAGAATTCTGGGATGTACAGCTAAGATAGCCAAAAGAAGGTAGACCAAACTCAATTGATCTATTGCAGGTCTCAGCTTTCAGAATGAGTCTCCATTCCCTTGCTTGGACCACTGCGTGTTGTGGGTGGAGCATAATGTGGAACTGAAATAATATACTCAATATATGCAAGTTAAATGACAGTTCATATGAAATGAAATGAAATATCTTTATTGTCATTGCATAGTACAGTTGTCATGCATCAATACAGTGAAAATGAGTTTGCAACTCTCATATTTAATGCTATAAAACAAATAAAATAAATAAACAATAAATAAAATCAAGTAACCAGCCAGTACAAGCAACGTCCAACAGTACAGAAGTCCAACTCAGATGCATGACAGCCATAAAACCAGTATTAAAGTAGTAATATAACAAATTTATGGATGATGCTTGATCGATTGGTTCAGAGCAATTATAGCTCTGGGGAAAGAGTTATTTTTCAGTCTGGAAGTGAGGGCATAGAAAATCTTATAACGTCTGCCAGTTCCAACAGATGATTCCATGGGTGTGTATTGTCCTTACAGATGCATTGATTGTGATCTTAAGGAACTACATTTATTCATTCACATCTGCTACCAATTTGAACAACTTATTTTTTTTAAATCAGATTTATTATCACTGATATATGATGTGAAATGTGTTGTTTCATGGCAGCAGCACAGGTCAAAGACAAAAATAAAATCTATAAATTAAAAATGTAAATGAATGGCATAAAATGGAATTATGAGATGGGGAGAAGGGGTTCATGGACCATTCAGAAATCGGATGGTGAAAGGGAAGAAGCTGTTCCTGAATTATAAGTGTGGGTCTTCTTCCTCGCTGATGATAGTTGTACATGGATGGGTAGGAGGGGTTAAGAGGGAAAGGAGCCAAATTCAAACAAATGGGACTCAGCTTGCTGGGCACGAGGGTCTCATGGGCCAGTTAGGCCATAGGGACTATTTCTCTGCTGTACTACTCTAGGGCTCCTTAAGAGGAGATGGTGAGGTTGAACAATGGAGGCTACCTTCCTGCGGAACCACCTCAATGGCGGGGAGAGCTGTGTCTGTGATGGAGCTGTAACCTTCTACAGCCTCTTACAGTCCTGAGCATTGGGGGCTCCTGTGATGCAACCAGTCAGAATTCTCTCCACCGTACGTCTGCTGAAATTCGCAGAGTCTTTGGTAAACATACCGAATCTGCTCAAATTCCTGACATAGCAGAGCCGCTGGAGTGCCACCTTCATATCAGTGTGCTGGGCTCAAGACAGACACCGAGATGCCGACACTCAGGAACTTGAAGCTACTCCTCCTTCCCACTGCTGACCCAAAGATTGGAGAGCGTTTTCCACACGTTCCCCTCATGAACTACACAATCAATCACCGCAACAACAATCAATCCACTGATCAACCTCAGTCCTGCTGTTTTCCCTTTCGAGTCAGACGAGGTTCATATCTGTTTTTCCCCAAACGATCTGATCAGCGAGGTGAATTATAAGTCACTTCAAACACCAGCTTCATGTGGAAGTGACCCATATTACATTTAACGGGTTCTTAAAATCCTAACTGTGCCCACATAAGGGAATTAACAAGAGAACACGCAGCGTGGATGCGCAGCCGATTTAATAAGCAGAACTATCACTCAATCTGGAACATGATGGGTATGGTATTAGGGCACAAACTGAGCAGCTTCACTGTTTTGCTAAGCACTGTGTGCCACAGGAGCTTAAGTAATGCTTTCTCTCCGATTCTGCAGCTACTCTGCTGCAGCTTTTACAGTGAACCACAGTGATAATTCTCCAGCCAACACAGCCCAGCCCACTCTCAGCACCTCGCCCAGCTGTTTGCAGGCACAGCTATTGCTCATGTTATCAAGCAACTGCCCATCCTGTATCACACCCAATGCTGCAAAATCTTTGGCAGACCTTAAAAACGACTTAGCACATTGTGGTTAAACAAATACTGAGGCCACGTTTCCCCTAAATACCGGCTGTCAGTCAGTAACCTCCCTCCGTACTGACCACTCAGGAACTTCAACCTGCCGTAGATAAGAGATGATGTTCTCTTGCTCCCTTTCAGTTTCTTGCAAAAGGAAGGAGATTGCAGACAAGGTCCGCATTTTAGAATCAGAAGTCAGAACCAGGTTTATTATCACCGGCACGTGACGTGAAATTTGTTAACTTAGCAGCAGCAGTTCAATGCTATACATGATCTAGCAAAGAGAGAAAAAAAATAATAAATAAAATAAAACATAATAAATGAACAAGTGAATCAATTACATGTATTGAACAGATTTTAAAAAGTATGCAAAAACAGGAATACTGTATATTAAAAAAAAGTGAGGTAGTGTCCAAAGCCTCAATGTCCATTTAGTAATTGGATATCAGAGGGGAAGAAGCTGTTCCTGAATCACTGAGTGTGTGCCTTTAGGCTTCTGTATCTCCTACCTGATGGTAACAGTGAGAAGAGGGCATGCCCTGGGTGCTGGAGGACCTTAATAATGGACACTGCCTTTCTGAGACACCACTCCCTAAAGATGTCCTGGCTACTTTGTAGGCTAGTGCCCAAGATGGAGCTGACTAGATTTACAACCCTCTGCAGCTTCTTCCAGGCCTGCGCAGTAGCACCAGCCCCCCTCATACCTGTCAGAATGCTCCCCACGGTACAACTATAGAAGTTTTTGAGTGTGTTTACTCTATTGAACTTTTTTTTAAATTAAAAAAATACCATTTCATTAACAGTATAATAATATCTATTATCATCAAGACCAAGGAATTAATTATGGGCTTCAGGAAGGGAAGTCAACAGAATATGTACCAGTCTTCAGTGAGCGGTCAGCAGTGGAAAGGGCGAACAATTTTAAGTTCCTAGTTGTCAACATCTCTGACGATCTGTCCCGGGCCAGACACATTGATGCAATTACAAAGAAGCCACACCAGCAGTTGTACTTCATGACAAGCTTGGGGAGATTTGAAATGTCACGAAAGACTTTGCAAATGCTTATGGATATATGGTGGAGCGTTTTCTGGCTGGTTTGGAGCTACCGATGCACAGCATTGCAAGAAGCTGCTGAGGGCTATAGGCTCAGCCTGTTCCATCATGGGCACAACCCACCCACCACCTGAGGACATCTGCAAGAGGTGATGCCCCAAGATGGTAACATCCATCATGATGAAACTTCTGCATCCAAGACAGGCCCTCTTCTCAGGGTGGAGGTACAGGAGATTGAAGACGCACATTCAGTGCAGTCTTTCAGGAAGAGCTTCTTCCCCTTCATCGTCAGGTTTCTGAATTGTCCAAGGTGACTCATGTTCTATTTTTGTACCATAAGACATAGGAGCAGAATTAGACAATTCTGTCCATTGAGTCTGCTCTGCCATTCCATCATGGCTGAATTGTTGTCCCTCTCAAACCCAATCTCCTGCCTTCCCCTCATAAGCTTTAACACCATTACTAATCAAGAACCTATTCACTTGATAAGAGCATAAGACATAGGAGCAGAATAAGGTCAGTTCATTGGCTGTTAATTGAGCTTGTTGAAGAAGTGACAGGAAGGGCCCTAAAGAGTGTTGTTGAACATAGAAACCTCAAGGTACAAGTGCACAGTTCCCAAGTTTCAGTGCATCCCTCAGTAGACCTTGACATATGCTGCCTTACTACAGTTGGCTGTGGATAACTACATGCACCGACTTTTACCAGTTTCTATTGATGTACCGTGAAGGCCATACTGACTGGCTGAAACACAGACTAGCAGGGAGGCTCATATGCACTGGGTCATAATAAAGGGTTGTAGACTCAACCAGAGACCTGGATTCAATCCTAACCTCAGGTGGTTTGTGTCAAGTTTGCACATTCTCCCTCTGAATACGTGGTTTTCCTCTGAGTACTCTGACTTCCTCCCATATCCAACGACAAGCAAACTGGTTGGTTAATTGGCCACCGTAAATTGCCCATGTGTGTGCACGTTCATCGCGAGCGACGAGGGCCGCTGACATCCTCAGGTGGGCTTGTTCAGTATTTGCGTGTCTGGAGGTGACTGACGAGTCCGATCTGGGCTCGAAAGTACGCCCCACACGTGGGGCAAGTGTGTGAAGGTTCTGTAGTTGAGGTGACTGCTGTTTGGTCTTTCCGCTGTTGTCGTTTCCTTCTCGCTTCAGCGTTGCCATTCTTTTCAGCTTTGGCGGCACCTTTATTGCGCCAGGATAAGCAATTCAAGGCTGCGCCAGGACGAGCAATTCAGGCCCAACAAGTATGATCGAACTCAAGGGCATTGAGTGATGTTTTGAGTGCGTCCTTGAATAGTTTTCACTGACCACCACCAAAGCGCCTCCCTGTGGACAGTTCCCCAAAGAACAACTGCTCGGGGATGTGATCGTCTGACATCCTGACGACAGGGCCTGCCCAACTGGCTTGATATTTCACCAGCAATGTGTGGATGGGAGGGCACATCTGCTGCAGACAGCACTTCTGTGTCAGCAATTCTGTCTTGTCAATTGACTTTCATGACCTTCCACAGGCATGACAAGTGGAAGTGGTTCAGTCTATGCGTATGTCTCATGCACACAGTCCACCTTTCGCACATGCAGGGGAGGATGGGTAGGATTACAGCGTGGCAGGCTGTCAAGGTTTCAAAGGTACATTTAACGTCAGAGAAATGTATACAATATGCATCCTGACATGCTTTTTCTTCGCAACCATCCACGAAGAAGAGGAGTGACCCCAAAGAATGAATGACAATTAAATGTTAGAACCCCCAAATCCCCCCCACAGCTCCCCCTCCCTCCCATGTGAAGTGGTAGCAAGCTACAATCCCCCCTCCCCCCACCAGCAAAAAAAAAACATCGGCACCCACTACCGAGCATTCAAGGCAACAGCAAAGACAGACTTATGGTACCCCAAAGACTACATTGATCACCCGGTATTCGACATACCACAGGCTCTCTCTCCCCCCCTAATAAGGGAGAAAGAGACGTCTCCGTTTCACAGTGAGAGGGGAGACATAACAAACAACTCGCTGCTTTACGATGTTAAAAGTCCGCTGCATTGCTTTTTACGAGCTCTGTGCCCAAAGTTCTCGGGTCTCTGGGCACACAGTCTTAGATCTTCCATCTCCCACGATACACCTTGATCTTCAGAGTAATTCCCCTTTCACCTCCGGACAGTGGCACATAGTCTCCCAAAACTGGCACTAGCCCTGGAGATCATGCAGCTGACCTCATCATCAATGTGAACTGCTCTTCAGGGGGTGCTGCCAAGACACGTGAATGCCCACAATGAGCTGGTGAATGCCCAATTTGAGACCGTTAGAAGAATAAAATGTAGGATTAAAGTAAACAAGTGGTTGAAGGTCAGAGTGGACTAGATAGGGTGAAGCCTCTGTTTCTGAGAAACATCATTTGATGACTCAAACTCCAGCACCACTGTACATGACAAAAGCATTTTTGTTCTTTCATTGGGGGCCTCTGAGCCAGCTTTACACCCACATTCAAAGTGCAGCTTTCGCAACAGCCTCTGGAAACAGGAATGCACGTGATCCTGCCTCACTTACAAAACCATCTGCATCACTGCCCTAGTCTATATCCAGAGAGCCAGTCTGGGCACGTACAACAGTCAGCACCCACCACCCCCACCCACCTAGAAAGGAAAGCAAAGGCCAGGATCACATGTGGGCTATGACCATTGCTCATCAATGGCATCTGTGGTTGGACAGGCAAAAGACAACCTTTCTGCATTGAGAGGTGGCGTCTCTGCCAGCACTGGGACGGGTCCCACGCAGAGTTGTTTGTGAAGGCAGGTCTCATGTTAGCAGGCTAGGCAATTTAGATAGGTATCAACACCACTCGTATACGAGCGTATGGACTTAAGGGGGAACAACAGTTGAACCCAAAGCTACACAGAGTAAACAAGCAAAGGCCCAATTATGAAATGCAAAGCTCCATAAGCCATCTTTTAATGACATTTTCCATTGTGACATTCACCAATGGAAAGTGGTGTATTTTCATCTGCAAGTAGGTATCTATTCCCCAGTCTATGACTAACACCATCAGAACAAGCAAAATACAGGTTTATAATTTAGTTTTACTGTTCAATCACAGATGATACTCCAGTCAACAGCTAACCCAGTTTAGGAAACTTACTGTCACTATGTTATTAAATAATTCATTCTAATTACATAGAGAAAATTAAAAATATCTTCAAGTGTGAAGTGAAGCAATCACTGGAGAGGAATTTCATTAAAGTGCCTATTGCCGTGCCAACGGCAAATGTTCTCTCCTGATCATCTATCCTCAGGTGCAAACAAATTTCAGTCAGTCAGAATCCAGGGGCTTTTAAGGGATTCTGCAGTGAAGATAAAGATGGTTAAATTTTACCAATATAAACACAGGAAGAAGAAAATGCAATGTGTCTTTCCTGTGATTTAATCTTCAAACGTGCCAAACATAAAACTTTACAAGTTCACCCACTCGCATAACTCCTGAATATGAAGAAAGTTTAAGGAACATAATAAGAATGAGATTGAGTTTATTTTCAACATGAATATAGTTAAAATATTTAGACCAATGGCATCTGATAGAGCCCTAGATACCTCACCAAGACGGCTAGAGTATGTGGCAACCTAAGTATTGGATGTCAACTGTGGTTGCCATCATAATGACATGGTCACTGGTTGCACAGGGTTCTAGTTGCAGCTGTCGGGGCCAATCATTTAGGATGGCGAGGAGGGTTTCTTTACTGAAAATGTTGAAATTCTTGGAAATTCAGAATTCCAGAGGTCTACTAATACTGTTTCATGAATATGTCAAAGGCAGAGGCTTTTGGAAAATGAAGTATTGGACCAGAAAACAATTGACAGCCCCTGGCTGACATGATATAATTCATCGTATAACCTGGAACTGAAGTGTTCTCACTCACATATAGCCATGGATTTGGGGAGAAGTTGTGTCTAAATTTTAATAAAGATTCTCAGAAAAAGGAAATATAAGTCCCATTACGAGTTCTTTATAGTATCACATTACTACTTCCCCTTCAATGTTTATGGGCCCAAATCCTGAACCTCTGGCAAATGACACACATCTTTGTAACTGTAAGTGGATGTCTGACAGTCTTTGTTGTGTGGGTTTCTTTTGTTGATTCCATTGTGTTTCGTTGTTTCGTAGACGTCTGCACGAATATGAATCTCAAGGTTGTATTTGGTACACATACTTCGGTAATAAATGTACTTCCAACCTTTGAACTTTGAATGCATCCAGCAGGTTCTACGCCTCTGCTTTGCTCACTCAGGGGCAAGATGCTCAGTTGAAAATGGAGCAGCACTGATTTCTCAGCCGCGGGAGGGAAAAAGCTGCAAGAGGCTTCATGGAAATAACACAAAGTCATATAGGACAGAAACAGGCCCTTCAGACCACAAGATCCATCAACCATCCGTGACGAGAGGCCTAAGCAAGGATGGTTGGGACTCAAGTGCTGGAGTATCTGAGACTAGAATCAAGATACGATATGAGATTGAAATGACAACAGGACTCCACGCTAGATGCCGGACAAGAATCCAAAGTAGGGCTGATGATTGAGCACCAAACCTCAGTCCAGGTGCTCTTTAAATATTAAAGTTCTGGTGCCAAAACATGGCTGCCAATTAGCGGGGCGGGCCTCAACCTTTAAAGGGGCCACTCCAGCTCTCCATATTCTGGAGAGACAGAGCACCTAAACCCCGGAAATTGGTGCAGTCGGGTGTGTACCATAACACCATCGAGCCCTTATTTACATAGTCTTATTTTAATCTCATTCTTATTCTCCCTACATATCCCTCGCCTTGCTCAAGATTTTATCACTCACTCATTTGCAGTGGCTACTTACCCTACTAGCCTGCACTTCTTTAGGAAGTGGGAGGAAATCAGAGCACCTAGTAGTCAGAAGCCCACACATTCCCAGGGAGATCCTTGACACTTACACAGTAGGTCTGAAGCTCAGTCGCTGGAGCCCAGAGACAGCATCTCCTCCCTGGTTTTGTCATGGGTCCAGGACACTGGATTATTCGACCATCAACAAAACCACTCTGTTATTGTTCATTTCTGCTCAACAGTGCCAGGAGAGAATATCTTCTCAGGCATAATTGATGACAAGAGTTTTCAGAGTGCCCTGTACTTTACAGTAAATCCACTCTGCAATGTTACATTGAGTTGAGTTTTAGCTTGAGTTAAATTCATTTTAATGTCCTATAAGGCTCCTTAGGGCACTACAGCACTTTGCAGTTGCTGTGTTATATAAATGCCATTTATTTTAGTGAAGGGGTGGCAGAGCGGTGCAGCTAGGAGCTTTGCTGACTCATATTGCGAGTGATTAAGGATGAATCCTGACCTTTAGTGCCATATGGAGCTTGCACCTTCCCTCTCCAGGTGCTCCAGCTTCACCTACTTCCCTTTAGAACAGAGATGAGGAGGAATTCTCTGAGCTTGAGGGTGGTGGATCTGTGGAATTCACTGTCACAGATGGCTGTGGAAGCCACGTCATGGGATGTGTTTAGAGCAGAAGTTGACAGGCTCTTAATTAGCCAGGACATCAAAGGTTATGGGAAGAAGGCAGAAGAATGGGGTTGAGAGGGATAATAAATCAGCCATGATCAAATGGTGGGGCATTCTTGATGGGCTGAATGGCCTAATTCTGCTCCTATATCCTGTGGTGCTATGGACATGTGGCTTGGTAGGGCAATTCAGTCGCTATAAATTGCCCCTTGTGTGTAGGTGCAGGTTAAGGCTGATTTATACCTATGCGACAAATGTACGCCGTAGGTACGGCGTAGCAGCGAACCCTATGCTGTACTCTACGCCAACCCTACGCTGTAGCCTAACGTGAACCTCTCCCAAAATATAACTACACGTTCCGGCGTCGCAGACCGCAACAACTGTGATTGGTCCGCTTGGTAGCATCGCATTTCCTCCTACATTGCAATAGCTTCCCATTGGGTGACTGAAGGGCAGGGAAGGAACTCTAGATGCAATGCTTTCCATAAAGTTTTACAGACCTCTGAAATTATGGAGGACTCTGTTTGACGCCAGTTTGTCGCTAGCTGCTACAGCCTGTTGACTTCCACATGAAGCTAAAACTCGAATGGTGATTGCCAGTCTCCGAGTATAGTGTGCGTACACTAATGCGAAATAATTTGTTGGAGACGATGAACCAAATCGTCAAATCTACCTGCCGACATCTGAAAATATTTGAAATGCATTTCCTCGTCCGTGTCTCTCAGTGGCCGGACAAGCACAGAAAATTCACTCTCCTTCAGTTTCAGTCACCATTGTTTGAAGTTTGAGTTTCTTCGTGTTGAGTTTCAGCACGAAGAAACTCAACACAGTGGCATAGAAACCCCACCACCAACTAGTGTTTTGGTGGTGAATTGCAGAGTGACACAGACACACCAATGCACAAGTGTAAATGCTCACAACGGCGTAGCCCACTTGCGAACACTGCGGCGTAAGCTAGTACGCACAAGTCTCAATCAGCCTTTAGAATCCGGTGACAATGGATGGGAATAGGGTACAGGTGAAATTAGTGGGAGAATGGTATTGCTGTGTGAGCTGGCATAGACTGGATAGGGCTGAATGTCCTCCAGGTCTTTGCAGCTCACAGAGGATCTGAGTCTAGATGATGTTTGCAGCACTAAATGAGATCCCTGGATTCATTATGAAGTCATTATTTCAAATACCCTGATAAAACAATGTACTGAGATGTTCCTTTCCTGTCCCTCCAACCAGTTAAATACCTTCAATTTGTCTGAATTCAGCATAGCTTTTGAAATGGTTAGCGGAGGTGATTAAGTAATTACAGTCGTGGTCGCTCAACAAGGTTCAGTGAATCACCCAGAATAGATGTCATGCTTAGTATAATTAGTACCTTTACAACTGGCTTCCATGGTGATGGGCAATTGTCTGATTTATACAGTGACCCTCCATCAAACTGAATGCTTGATCTGGAGCATGAATTATAGGCAGATTGCAACCCATCTTGTTCATCGTTCAACAAGAGGCAGGGTCTCCTTTACAGGCAAAAATCTGCAGGTGCTGGAAATCCTGAGCAATACACACAAAATGCTGGAGGAACTCAGCAGGTCGGGCAGCATCTATGGAGATGAATAAACAGTTGATATTTCCGGCCGGGATTCTTCTTCAGGGCTCATTTTACACTTTCTGTTATTGAAGTTGAGATTGTTTGCAGGTGACTGGAGTTTTGCAGAATAAGACCTGCTCAGATATATGGGTTATTTATGGAATGTGGGAGACAAGAGTTACACAGCATTAAACAAGCCCCTCAGCTGAACTTGAACAATGCTGACCAAGATGAGTCCTGAAGAAGGGTCTCGGCCTGAAACATTGAGTGTTTACTCATTTCCATAGATGCTGCCTGACCTGCTGAGTTCCTCCAGCATTTTGTGTGTATTGCTTTGGATTGCCAGCATCTGCATATTTTCTTGTGTCTGTGACCAAGATGTCTACCCAAGCTTGCCTGGGTTTGGTCCAAGTCCGACTAAATCTTCCATATCCATGTACCTGTCTAAATGCCCTATAAGCAATGTAATTTCAACCACCTCTACCATTTTCTCTTTCAAATCATTCCATTTACCCACCATCCTCCCCGTGAAGAACTTAACCTCAGGCTCCTTTTAAATAATTCCCCTCTCACCTTAAACCTGTGCCCTAAGCTTTAGACTCCCCTACCCTGGGAATAAGACTGTGTTTGGTGGGGGGAGGGAGGGATCTCTGGCCATTCACCTTATCCACACCCCTCATAATTTCATATACCTTTGTAAGGTCACCCCTTAGTCTCGTATGATTTAGGGAGAAAAGCCCCAGCCTGTTCAATCTCTCTTTATAATTCAAACCCTCGAATTCCAGAACATCCTTACAAATCTTTTCAAACCCTTTCCAACTTAGTGACATCTTTCCTCTAGCTAGGATGATGAGAATGGCACGTGTGGCTTCACTAGCTCCCTGTACAGCTGTAACACAAAGCCCCTACCCTTGTGCTCAGGGCCCTGATTGACGAAGGCAAATGGGCCCGATGTCTTTATCATTACGCTGTCCATCTGTATCACCACCTTCAATATGAAGGAAGAGCTTCCTCATGAAACAATTAATTCTAGTAAAGTAGATACAGCTGTGCAAAGCTGCAGAGATGGATAAAGCTAGCCCAGGTCTATTGGACAGCCAAGAAATTTAAAACTAAAGGCAGGTTATTGAACTATAGCTGAGCTGGCAGCACGAGTGGCTGAAAAATACATGCTCTCAGTACATCATATGGACTGGAAAATTCATTTCACAAGCAGTGTGTAACGGCGAGAACATCAAAACGTGAGATGAGCCGTGGAGAGAGAAAGACAAGGTCAGATCCGGAGAACTGGATCAGTACAATGTAACCAGTGTCAAATGAGGTCAGTTCTATGGAACGCCCGCAGGATATATCTACTCCAACTCGTTATCTGAAAAGCAGATAGTAGCAGTATAAAGGTGCAATAAATAATGACCTCCCAAAAAAAACATTAATTACAATTAATTAATTACACCAAAACAACATTGTTCAAAAGAAGTCATGTGTTCACGATATACCAGACGGCACTGAAGCCTGGTTGGGAGATGCTCTCCGAGTTAGTGATTCCAAAGAATCAAGAGAATTATGCTGTGGAATTCATTATATTAGACGGAAGAATATCATGTAATACTTGAAAGCAGATGGGAGCAGTAAACATTCACTCGAGAAGGATCACGAAGAATATTTCAACAGGAGTCTGAACTTTAGCTAAGCAAGTCACAAAAGTACAAGTAGATCTTTTCTTACCAAACAGGGAATCTGGAAGGCAAACATCATCTAGTATAGATGAAAGAAGCAGTTGGAGGAGCATATCCCAATGACTTTCTTGGAGAACTTAAAAGTAGACTTGGAAAGAGTGACAAAGGCAGAGATCTTGGCCCAGATAGGCACACTTACCTTCTTTGCATTCAGTGTGGTGTTGAGAAATCAAATAGCAAGCTAAGATATTAGCTAGTCCAATAAATTTTAATAGAAAGCTTTGGAAAGGGGCTAACACCCCATGAATATGACAGGTGATGCTTTACCAGACCGGCGCAAGGCAAAGCCCTTCAGCACGCTGGTTGAGGAAAGTTCCTATCAACTTGTTTCAACACATTATTTGATAAACACCCTCAGAGAGGAACGCCAATCAGAATCAATATTACGCCATAGGAATTTCAGCAAAGACTGGTGCTGGACTGAATGTCTCGGATGGGTGAAGACACAAGCTGGACTTCGGAGAGTGGGAAGCAGTGAATAAAGCTGGATTAAACACTAGATCCAGTTCTCTGGATCTGAACTTGTCTTTCTCTCTGCATGGCTTATCTCATTTTATGATATTCTCATCATTAAGCACTGTTTGTAAAATGAATTTTCCAGTCCATACGATGTATTTTTCCCAGTACCAAGGACATTTATTTTTCAGCCACCTTCTACAATGCTGTCAACGCCAAATCAGATGACAGCCCTGGTGAGCTGATGTGGGGAGAAGTAACTGAAGCGGAATGAGCAAAGGCTGGAGCTGAAAATAATCACATTCCGAAGCCGGAGCCTGCAAAAGGCAAGACAGTAAAGGAAATGGAAAACCTGACAGCTGATGGAATATAATGTTATTGGGGCTTCATCAACTGTCTGGGAAGCTCTTGCCCATTGGGGAGAAGGGTGAGCCACTTTGACAATGGTCAAGATGATGTTGAATGTTGGTTGGTTGAATGCTTATGAGAAAAAGGTAAAAATAAAGACAAAGTAACGTAATGGTGCTTCACAAGAGCAGCAAACACCTCTGAAAGGCATTTTGGAGCAATGGTCTTGCAGAAGGGTTCGCCCAGAGCATTGACGAGCAGAACACCAGTGAACGTGGAGCAGCCTACTGAGCAAATGACAAGGATGACCAGCACTCAGTTAAATCCAGTCTGTGGTGACCATGACCCAATCAGGATCATTATGACTTATTTCCCACTGTAGAAAACCAAACGACAGAGACAGCTTGTAGTTGAAAGATTCCGTATAGATGGAGCAAAGGCATTCATGGGGCTGACACAGTCAGCCAAGATAACCTTAAGGATAAAATTGGTACACACCAATCTCACTAAACCAATCCCACCAAACTTTACCATTGAAACTCAGCTGCACTTCCCATATTCACCTTAAATTCACTTTCCTGCCCCCTTCCCTGTCAATGCATTGGCACCTGGTCTCCACAAAGGTGGCGATGAATCAGCATACAGGAGGGAGATTGAAAATCTGGCTGAGTGGTGTCATAACAACAACCTCTCACTCAATGTCAACATGACCAAGGAACTGATTGTAGACTTCAGGAGAAGAAAACCAGAAGTCCATGAGCCAGTCCTCATTAAAGGTTTGGTGGTGGAAAGGGTTAGTGACACCCAGGAATTTAAAGTTACTATCTCAGAGGACCTGTCCTGAACCATCACATAAATGTAATTGCAAAGGAACCACAACAGCATCTCCACTTCCTCAGAAGGCTTTGCTGATTCTGCATGACATCAAACACCTTGACAAACTTCTATGGATGTGGCGTGGAAAGTGTGCTGACTGGCTGCATCATGGCCTGGCATGGAAACACCAATGCCTTTGAATAGAAAATCCTACAAAAGTTAGTGGACTCAGCCCAGTACATCATGGGTAAAGATCTATCAAGCACTGAGCACATCTACATGAAACACTGTTGGAGAAAAGCAGCATCTATTATCAAAGATCCTCACCACCCAGGCCATGCTCTTTTCTTGCTGCTGCCATTAGGTAGAAGCCACAGGTGCCTCAGGACTCACACCATCAGGTTCAAGAACAGTTACTACCCCTCAACCATCAGAGGCTTGAACAAAAGAGGATAACTACACTCATCTATTAAGATGCTTCCACATCCAATGATCTCATTTTAAGGCCTCCACCTTGTCATCTCATGCTGGCATTTATTTATTGTCATTTATTTTTAGGTGCATTTCAACAGTTTGTTGTCTTCTATACTCTTGCACTTTCATTAATCCTGTTCAGTTACTATTCTATAGATTTGCTAACATGCCATAGGAAAATGAATCTCAGGGTTGTATGTGGTGACATGTATGTACTCTGAGAATAAACTGTACTTTAAACTTTGAATGTTTTACTGAAGCCACACACCCACCATTTAACTTCCAAACCCACTCCACCTCCCTCAGTACTTTACGTTAGACACTCTCTCCCCTTGAAAATCCTCAGTCCACTGAAAGTATTACCCAGCCATTCTCCCTCTTCCAACTCCATCCTCTTTCCTACGACATTAACAACTTCTACTCTCTAGCTGCCTGTTTCTGACACTATCTCCCCTTCCATCTGCTCACCCCATTTCCACACATCCCAACTCTTCCTCGGTTGCCAACAATTTGTTTCACGTTTCTCAGTTTGTTCTCAGTAGTCTAATCTTCCAGATATCTTTCTGACTTAGGAACTCCGCTTACCCACACACTTCACAGAATCCCAGAAGTAACTTGGCATATTCTGTCAATTCTGAGCATTACTGCAAACCTTCATTAAGAAAGGCATAGATCAATTAGGCAGCATCTCTTCATAGGTGGGATTGATCTGTTAGGGGATGATCACCTCTGACCGATAACTAAGGAGTTAAGAATGTGGACCAATAGAGCTTAGAAGGACTTTCTGACATGGTTCAACATGGAAGGCTGATCAAAATAATAAAGTCTCATGAGTTTCAAGGCAGGATAGCAAATTGGATCCAAAATTAGCATAGCAGTAGGAAGCAGAGTGATGATTGCCATACATTTGAGCAATTACTAATCTGTTACCAAAGGGATTCCACCGAGCTCGTTTGCTTTTTTCTAATTTATTCAAGGGTTTAGAAGTAGGGGACATAATAAAGAATTTGCAGATGACAAAAACTGGTTGAGGAGGAAATCTTTAATTTAATTAGTAGAAATTGGCAGAATTTAATCGTGAGTATTGCCTTAGATTAAGTGCTGCAAGGCCAAAGCACGCACAATAAGTGGGAGGAAGAGAGGGACCTCAGAGAGTGCAACCACTGATCATTAAAGGTTACAGGACTGTTTGCAGAGGTGATTAAAAAGACTTGACATGTTCTTTTCTTTGTTGTGGTACTGAATACAATGGCAGTGTCGTTATTGCTAGAACAGTGTACGGCAGCAGTTCGACCACTGCCTGAGTGACAGGTAATTTGTGGTCACCAAATTACAGGAAAGAAAACTGATACCACTGGAAAGGGTGAGCTCACTCTGATGTTGCTAGAGCTGAAACACTTTAGCATAGCTGAGTGTTGGTTAGGCTCAGAAATTTTCACTTTAGAGCATGAGAGGCTAAGATTTTTAAATAATGAGAAGCCCAGATTGAGCACATAGGGATGATCTATTCCCTTAGCATATGATTAAAAAAAATAAGCAGGTTAAAGTAAATGGTTGAATATAATGATGGGCTGAGTGGACTCCTAACCTCTTTCTACAGCTCCTGCTGCCTCGGGAAAGTAGCCAACATTAACAAAAAAACTCTCTCAGACATTCTTCTTCCACCTCCCCCGTCACTTCCATTCAGCAGAGTATTCAAACCACTAGACCAGCCTTTCTCAACCTTTTTGCCCTGGAGGAACCCTTGAAATAATTTTCAGATCTCAGGGAAGCCCTTCTTCAAAATTACTATATCTACAGCTTACAGTACATTAGCATGATCAGTAAGTTTAGATATAATAATCCAAAAAGTAATTGTCAACGCTCTTTTGAGCAAAGGAAGAATTTTTAGCCAATCTTTCTTGGGGAAAAAATATCAGGTAGTTAAACTTAGCTTACCTTTCTTCAAATTAATCTTTCTTTTCCTTTCATAAATTAAAAACTCATAAGCCATACGGAATACATTTCTGTTAAATAACTGGCTTAAGCCAGAATGGGATTTAATTTTTTTGAAGGTAGACTCGGTAGATTTAATTTAAATAAAGGGAGTAAGTTAAGTTTAATTAATGCTATTTATAACATGAGAAGTTATTGACAATATTGAATAGTAAAATTAGTAAAAACCATAAGCCAAAGCAACATAGTTCCTCCAAGACAGACCTTTCATTTCCAGATATGAAGACAGAATATTAAATATATCTTGGCCTTTGCTTGTTTTGGCCAGCTCTTCGCAACAGAGAAAAAAAACTTGAATTTCACCATCACTTACAAATCTTACGAATGCTACAACATGACATTTATTGGTGAAATCTGTTGAATCATCAACCTGGATAGAGAAACTGTTGTTTTTCAGTTTATCACACAAAACCTATTCTGCATCGTGACATTTCATCAATACGTCAACCTTTGTACTGTTCAGGAGTGAAACCTTTCCAGTTTCTCGTATTGCATCTTGCCCCAGCATTTTACCCACTACAGTTTAACATGCTGGCATTATTAGGTTCTCACCAACTGTGTGACATTTCCTTTTCTGGGTAATAAGTTCTGCTGCTAAATAACTTGTTTCCTGAATCATTTTATTGACTGTGACTATACTAACAAAAGCTTTACTCTGTTTGTTTTGAGATTCTGATGGCCATTTAAAATAATCAGCACTTTAATGTGACAAATGGCTGTGATTTGTAGCTAAATGTCTCTTCAATTTTGCTTGAGCCATTGCTGCATTTTTAAGTTGTTTGCCACAGACTAGGCACAATGAAATAGGTCAGCTTGGATTACCAGTTCATGTAAAACACATTGTCTGTTGTTGCACTAGAGCAGTGGAATGAAGATTGTGCCATCAGGCATATCTGTAAAACACAGGGGTTAAAAAAATACAAAAAAGAAAGGCATAATAAATAACTAAATGAGAAAAATGCAAAAAATTTGAAAATTTCACAATACAATTCACTTCTAACCTACACAATCCACCATTTGTAATGTTTACAACAACAACAAAGCGGCAGGCCAGCAGCTGAGTCATGGCACGTAAAAATTCCTTCTTTAGAATGAAAAATTCCCTCCTATTTTCTCCTAGTCTACTGGTAGTTTGTTCACTCCCATAAGTCAGTCAAGGGGAAGTTGGGGGAGGTAACTTGAGACAGAGAGGCTGATGTCACAGCCTAAGTTTGCAGAGTATATTCAATGCTCTTAAAACGCACTTCATGCTCATCAGCTTACCGTCCTCCCCTCCGTGCAATACAGACTCATCATCCTACCGTCCTCCCCTCCGTGCTATACACACTCATCATCCTACCGTCCTCCCTTCCGTGCTATACAGACTCATCACTCCACCGTCCTCTCCTCCGCGCAAAACAGCACTCACTAATCATCAGCGGCCTCCCCTATCTCGCGTCAAAAACTGAGAATGGACTCAACCAATAAAACGCGGTCCTACTGCGCACTGCCACATTGGGCTGAGAGACCTCGAACGAGATTGCTAACTGGGCTGCTCGGTCACCACCCACCACTGTGAGCACTAACACCGCGCGTTGAGCAAATTTCAAAACACTTATTGTTTTAAAATCACGTTCTCTCCCTGGTGACCTCTCATGGAACCCCGGTTGAGGAGCCCTGCACTACGCCCTTGAATGGACCTCTTATACAATAAAGATGAACTCTTGACCTCACTGGGACCACTGCAGTTCACTGACTACCTGCACTGCATTTTCCCTGTAACACTACGTTCTTCATTTCGCTATCGCTATTCCCTTTGCACTACCTCGACGTACCATACGTCTTGAAATTACCTGGGAGAGCATGCAAACTCCACACAGTTGCTGGAGCCGAGGCTACAGCTGTGCACAGCCAGGAGCAAGCTATCTCGGTGACGTACATTTTAGACAGACAACGCTAAACTGCTCTATACAGGAAATCCTTTGTCACCAGTTTACATAAAAGAGCAGTTCAATTGATTTGAAACTGAGTTCCAGACTAACTTGGACTCATCAAAAGCTCCTGTAATTAAGTGCTAGCTGTAATGAAATTACAAACACAATTTGGACATTGCTGTCTATTTTTCGTTTTGGCACCTATTTAGAATATAATTAAAAAGAGGAGGCTGTTTAGCTGCAGAGCTAAAGAGGGGATGGAAATTCTCAAAGATCTTTTATCCCACTTCTTGTCACTTAGCAATCTATTTGCTAACACCCCAAATAATAGGCCACTGACATTTTTTTGACCCACCCCCCCCCAAATCTTTATAGCTTTAAACCCCCACACTCATTATGAAGGTTCAGGCCAGGAAAGAGCATTCCATCTTCCATGTCTTTTTTATATTCAGAATGGACCTGGTTCAGAAGCAAATGAAATACAAACAGGCCTGGCCTGTTCACAGTGGGTTAATCAGTCTTGTTGTGTGCCAAATCAGGAACCCCACCCGTAATAATAAAAAAGTTCCATGGGATCAATTTTGCAAATGACACTGGCACTTTATGATAATGTGGGTACAGAATACTTTACAATCAAAATCTCATTAACTGCTGTTAAACTGTGTTTGCATTGCAAAGCCAGTCCTGAGAAAATTAGATTGGAATCAAGTTAACAAAACCGGGATCAGCAGAACACAGTGAGACAGGAATACATCTGGAGCCTGTGCAAATATCAGAGCAACTACAGAATGCAATTAACTGCATGATATTAGTCAACAGCAAGGCTCTTTCGGAAGAGAACAGAGAAGTCGACACCAAATACCTTTGTCTCATATGTGCCTTTTTACAGCATCTGGGCTTTGCGGGCAGGGCCAGCAAATCTGTAATTGCCCTTGAACTGAGCGACTTGCTAGGTCATTTCAGAGAGCATTTAAGAGTCCAAGGTTTAGCAACGTTCTGCTACCTTAGTGCTCTTGACAACCTACCAATGGAAGCAATTTTACTGTGATTTTTTTTTCAAATCAACATCAGAGATCTTATTTATTTATTGAGATACAGCACAGAATAGGCCCTTCAGGCCCTTTGAGCCATGTTGCCCAGCAACCCCCGGTTTAACCCTAACCTAATCACAGGACAAGTCACAATAACTAATTAACCTACTAACCAGTATGTCTTTGGACCATGGGAGGAAACTGGAAAACCCAGAGAACATCCACGCATTCCATGGGGAGGGTGTGCAGATTCCTTACAGATGATGTCAGAATTGAACTTCAAACTCCGATGCCCCGCGCTATAATAGTGTCACGCTATGCATCTGTGGCACTCAAAATGTCGTCGGTTTACTCCCCTCCACAGATACTGCCCGACCTACTGAGAACCTCCAGCATTTTGTGTGTGTGTGTGTTGCAGAACCTTTTGTCCATTTCCTGTTGCTTTGCCCTAAATAACTTGACTTCCTGATGATTACCCAACGATCCTTATTTCTGGTATAATGGCGGCACGCTCGCTCGCAGTGGCTTCTACGGGGTCAACCAAAGGTGCTACTGCCCTTTTTCAAATGCATCTCTTTACAGATGCAAGATCCTGCTGGACATTAAGAACTTAAAGTACTGCAGGTTTACCCTATCAGTGAGCTGCTCGTTGGCAGAGAAATTGAAGGAGATAGACTTGATGCGGTTCGTGCTGCTGCCTTCGTCAGAGAGGCATCTAAGGAGGCAGTGCGCAAAGGCGAGTGATCGGCCTGGTTGCTTCTCGTGACCCCAAGACCGTTTTGGACATTGTTAACTTGGAGTGCAAGGACAGGTGGTGAGGGAGCTCCAAGGCCTTGGTCGTAGCAAGATCTAGGCCACAAGCTGCAGTTGGCGCCTGTTTGTAGCCACCCAGGAGAGAGAGACATCAGAGTTGGTGTGCTCCACTGGAGACAGTGTGCCCCCCAGTGTACGCTCAGCAGAAGACAAAGTGTATTGTGTTTTGAGTGCAGATTTCTGCAACATTCATGGACTCAGCATTTTGGACTATACTTCTTTGTGTGATTGTGCTTGCTATCTTATATGTGCCTTGTGTTGTGTATGAGTTTCGCTCCTCGGCCCCGGAGTAACACTGTTTCATTTGGCTGTATTCGCCAGTGTTCATCTATGGTTGAATGACAATTAAACTTGAATTTATTGCAAAACCTGTCAGCTCCACTACAGCTTAAACATCAGCATTAAATCCCCAGGGTAGACAACAACCAAAATCCATCACAATTTCGGACACTTGCTGATTTAGTGTTTGGGTGGTTGAACACTGAAACCTATTCTTCATTATCCCATCAACTATGAACAGTAATATGCCAGTCCTGGGAATGTCCAAAGTGAAATAAGATCAGTCAGTATCTGAAACACAGCTAACGTTTCATATCAAAGACCCAATGCTAGATCAACTTCCATTTCTTGAATGGTCATTCTACCTGATCTGCTGACCATTTTCAATACTTTTGTGCGCTTTTATTTCAACTTTCCAACACTCAGGAGTATTTTTTCTTGTATGCAGAACAGCCACCTTCATTAAAGCAGCTCTTAAATCCAGAATCCAGATTAGATTTCAAGGGACATCCTGTGTTTCTCAATCAGTTAGGGAAACTGTAAAATGAGTCAGCACCATGCAGTAGCCTTGCAGGTCAATCTAATTGGAAACACTGGGATAAAATATTGAGGATTCAGGGACATGTTCCATTAATGGTGAAAGGTAAAGCCAACAAGTCTAAGTGGTTGGATTAAAACAGGTTTTGAGAACTGGAGATTCTCAACAACACTATAGAAACAGTACAATAAAAAACAAATTAGCTGGCAAAGAGCTTGTGTAAGTGAAGGCAGATGGAATTTCATCTCAAAAAAATTATGAGACGATTATCTTTGGAGGATGAATACTATAAATGGCAGGACCAGGGAACCTTAGTGTATATTATTTTAGGCATGTAAAAGAAGAGTGCAGGTAGAGAACATAGTCAAAGCAGGATACAGGATGAGGGAATATTTTCATTAGCTAGGGCATAGAATTAAAGAACAAGAATGTTAGGGTACAATGAATGAAACATTAGGTTCTGTGCATTTCAGATCACTACGCCAATGGAAAGGATGTGATTTCACCAGAAATGGTGCAGGCAAGCTTCACCAGGATGTTCTTTGGGATGCAGCTTTTCAGCAAAAAGGGTTGGTTTGCTCTTCCCTGAGCAGAGGATGTTGAATGGGAACCTGATTAAGGTCTACAAGATTACATGCAGCATTGATAGTGCTGACCATGAGGAAACATTCTCTCTAGAAGTGTTTGTAGCCAATGGGCACAGGTCTAAGCCATAGTCTAGGTACAGGGTTGATGGGCATGCCCAGGAGTGGCATGTACCAATATTTTGTGGGCAAGCAGCATGCAGAGCTGCCCCTCGATTCTTTGAACCCACCCATAATAAATAGGTACATAATGAGCACCTTTACTGCCAAATGAAGCAGTGAACGTCTCACACACACACACACACACACACAAAACAGTGATATATTTTCACAGAAAACATCCCAGCAAATGGTTACAATAAAACTATTTACAAAAGATCTTATTTCAAATTTTTTTTGAAATTGATTAATATTAACCATTTTAACAGGTTTTCAAATTATGCTTCATTTCAATCTGTTATACTTTTATTAGTAAAACAATGAGTATGAATAAATAAGGACATAATTTTTCCTTAAAGGTGGTCAAAATTATTATTATTTCATTAATCAATGATAATCTCTACTCAACATTACCATAGCACTTGAGAAGAACTTAGAAGATTATTGCCAATTCGGGAACAGACTCTGAGTGTCTCACCCCAGCTGAGACATTTAGAGTGAACTTGAAGAAATTTTTTGTCACCCAGAGGGCTACTGAAATCTGGAATGCACTGTCTGGGTGGTTGGTGGAAATTCGTTTTACCAAGTTTAGGTGAGCACTTGAAATGCAATAGCTCAGAAGGAAATGGTCACTTGATTGCCAAAGATACAATGGGCTGACAGGCCTATTTCTGTGCTGTGCGATTCTGTGGCTAATACATTCAACCACGTACTTGAAATTATTTTCAGATCAGAAATGGCACCAGGTGGGACACAAAGTAAAGCTCATTCTCTGCCATCAAATGATCTCAGCTCAGAAAGTGTATGTGCCTGAATCAGATATATTATCACTAACATACGTTGTGAAATTTGTTGTTTTTCAGCAGCAGTACTGTGCATTACATAAGCATTACTATAAACAATAAGAAAATATTTTAAAAATAAAAAGAGAATACTGAGGTACTGGCCATAGGTTTATGGACGGTTCAGAGATCTGATGGCAGAGGGGAAGAATCTGTTCCTGAAAGGTGGAGTGTACTGGTGCACCCATTTGTAGCAATAGAGGGAACTTCTGTCTATCAACTGACCTCCTGTGAGACAGCTGGAAAACATGGCCTCTCACTTGTACTGACTTTGGATGTCAAATATTTGATACTCTTTCTGCACAGTCCTACTCACCAAAGTCTTGTCTTCCTGAAACCATTATTGAAGCACTCGCTAATAATTGCCCAAGGGACAGGGCCAGGTGTAGTAGAAGGGCAGAAATTCGGACATCTGATCTTTATAAAACATTTGCTCTAAGCATTGTGTGATACAAATCAAAAACATTTTTTGAGCAGTAACAAACTTACACAGAAGACAGGGCAAATAGTTGTGCTTAAAGACCATTAACAATGAACTTGTCAAATCTGAAAGGTGGATAAGTGAATTGAAAAGTTCATGCAGATTATTTCCTCCTGGGAGAGAACAATGAAGGAAGTTAATAACAATTTGAACATTAATTTAAAGACGATACCACAACAAAATCTCTTTGTGTCAATTTCATCTGTAACTCTTCATCTCCAGTTCAGGCAAAGGTATTCAAACAGTGGGCGAATTGAATCTTGTGGCATCCATAGCAATATCACACCCTGATGCTCAGCGAGGGACATCTGCCAACTATTTGAACCCTCAGGCTTGATGTTTTGCATTCAATAAGAAAGCATGCCACCAGACAATCTTTAAACTTCCAGACAATGAACTTGATTTTTTTTGTTAAACATTGTCATGCCTTTTGGCTGCTATCTGTTATTCAACCTAAAGAGAGCTGAACTATTTTGTCAATTTTTTTTATATATAGGCATCCATTAGTCTCGTGAGACCATGAATTTGCGCCTTGGAGGGTTTCCAGGGCGCAGGCCTGGGCAAGGTTGTATGGAAGACCGGCAGTTGCCCATGCTGCAAGTCACCCCTCTCCTCGCCACCGATATTGTCCAAGGGAAGGGCACTAGAGCCGATACAGCTTGGCACCAGTGTCGTCGCGGAGCAATGTGTGGTTAAGTGCCTTGCTCAAAGACACAACACGCTGCCTCAGCTGAGGCTCGAACTAGCGACCTTCAGATCACTAGACCGATGCCTTAACCACTTGGCCACGTGTCAATATAGGTTTGGAAACATGCTCTTGACGATCAGAATATGGACCCATTGTATGATACATAGCAGTGGCTCCAAACATTTTGCGTTCCTGCCCCCTTGGCTCCCACACTATCTCCCCAGTGCCTCACTCACCCCTTCCGGCCACTACATAAAAACTATAAAGAATTTTGATTTACGATGCAGACTGAAAGAAAATAGAATTGTAAATTGAAAACAGTGACAAATATTTAAATTTATTTAAAACTACATATAAAATTATTTCTTTAATTACAGTAAAAACAATTTTCATCAATTTTAGAGCGTGCATTAGTCCAACCACTCACTACTTCAATGTTTTTTTCACCTTTCAATGAGATGGATGGGCTTGGTGCAGTGCTATCAGCTTCTTAACATCAGGTTGAATGTCACTCAAAGAATCTTAGATCCCATTGTTCAGTAATTTGCTGTCTGTTTCATTGCTTTGAAAAAAGCTGCGCGACTACACCAAAACCACAAAATACGAAGTTGGAAAAGCAATAGGGAACATCTTGACCATTTTTCACAGTGCAGGATAGCATTCAGAAATTTCTTTCTGCAATCAAAAGTCTTGATATGATATTTTGAACCTCAGCTTCAGCTTAAAGTCATTTTGTAGCAAGATTAGTTCTTCCTCTATCCTTCCTGTTAATTCCTCATTACAAGTGTTCAGGAATGGATTTATTACCCAATCTGGAATTTTAATTGAGAAGATTCTGAAATTTCTCTGACATGTTATGTAGCTCACCTAGGTGGGCACAGTATACTTGAAGATTATCATCTGGTATTCTTTAATTCTCTTCCAACTAAGAGGGGCTCGGAAATTGGAAAAGGTCACAATGGCCAATGTTGTACTTAAATAGAGTTACTTTGAATAGAAACACGGAGACAACTGATTTGATTTTGATAAAATTCACATAATTTCCTTACAATTGAAGACTGATTTCATTAAACTTCGCAAATATTTTTGAATAGAAAGCAATATCATGCCTAGTATTGTTGAGTTGATAAAAGAATTTGATCGCAGTTTCAAAAGTCACATAAAAGCCTCTCAGGCAGTTTCCTTTTAAAAGCCACCTGACTTCCGTGTGCAATGACAAGCATTCAAACTGTTCATCATTCTTCATACAAAGCTCTTGAAATAGTCAAGAATTGAAAGCAGGGAACCTGATTTTATTTACCACTGTGATAATAATGATTTGTTCACCAGATCACTTAGGTTTTTCATGACAAGATATCTGTGAATTACACAGTGAATGGTAAATATGTTAAGTACAGACTTTTTCAAAAAAGTAATAACCCCACAGTGATGTCCTCTTATTGATGGTGCCCCATCTGTTGCACAAGCAAGAATGTTGAGGAGCTGAATGTCCTTTTTGAAAAATGGCTCAACATCCTGAAAAATTGACTCCTCCCTCATATCTGTTTCTAGTCCCCCTGCAAATAACAACTCATGAACTATGCTTTCATCTTTCGTGAAACGAACATAACCAAGAAGCAAAGATCTGTTGCCTCTCAAATTTGACTCATTCAACTGCAGAGCAAGTTCTGTTGTCCTAAGTATGTTGTACAATGTGTCTTCCACATTCTTAGACATTTTTCATCTATTCGACTTTGAACAGAGTTGATGCTGAGTGGAATTGCTTTAATTATTTGGCCTTGTAATTTATGCAAAACCATACTCATAATCTCCCTTATTGCTGATGGAATCAATTCTTCTCCAATTGTATGGAGCTTTCCAGATTTAGCAATGAGTAATTAAATGTGTGACGCACACAAAGCATCATTGTTTTGCTGTGAAGTGCTGGGAAACATGTTTTGAGGTGTTTTCTGCTTCTGAAAGTTTTTATAAAGTGACTGAAAATAAGCCAAGTTCTTTTTACTTTATCAGAATGTCTTCTCTTCAAATACTCAAGGAGCCTGGATGGTTTTATTGTCTCATTTGAAAAACTTTCTCAAAGTCACATTGGCTGTTGTTGGTTGCTTGGTGCAAAACCACATTTCAGATACTCCACAATATACTGCCTACACTTTTTCATTTGGTCAGCTTCTGCCATTTTTGTTATGGATTAACGATCATGGTCAATCATCTATTGCTTAAGCCCAATTTCAAGCACTGCAATCAATAATGGGGAAAGTTATGACATCATCATAGCTCAGGCAAAACCTGACTCTCTGCCTGAAGGTATGGCCACGGAGTCAAGAGAAATGCAGTCAAGACCATTCGAAAGGGCAGATTCTGAACTTTACCCCATTGAATGCCAAACCCTAATTCACAGGAATGATTTCACAGTGATTAGAATATGGGAATCATACTGGCTAATACTGCAGTACAGTAGTGAACAGCAATGTTCAGACTGGCCTCAGACATAGCTATTACTTCTGTTCAGATTTCTCATGATATGCCAAATGCAGAAGTGTCACATAGTGTGTTACAGTTTTGAAATGCATCGAGCAAAGTCTAAGAGAACAGTGGGTTTGCAAGAGATAAGGTGATTACATAATCATTGTAATTAAATATGAGGCACTGAGGATCAAATACTTATGATAAATAATTAATTTCTTAAATTAAATTTGGAATTGTTCAGCTACCTCCTTGCTACCTAGGGCAGCCCCACTTCTTCCTTTAACTTTATAGCCCCCTTGGAGACTCCCAATGCCACCAGGGGAGCAATATTACCCATTTTGGGAACGACTGATACATAGTAACTGAGTATCTTTTGTGCTTATAAGGGACTTTATAATGTAAACAAAAATTCATAAGTTAAAAAAGGGGTAAATTTTGGAAATTATAGAGTTGTCCCTTTATCATAACTACTGAGCTTGTATCCACACTACAGTTTCCAAACATTGTTGACATCAATGATAATTTCATGTTTTTACTCTGCTAATTCATGAATATCAGCAGGATAAATGAACAATAAAGTATATTTTCATATCTTGCTCTTCCTAATTCTTAAGATGGCACCAGTGAATCATGGCGATGTTCTGAGGGCTACGTGCAATACTTCTAAATATACGCCTTTTGAATTACTCTCACTGCAATCTGCAGCATGTGATTTCCCTCCAAGCAATGGACTTTTAAATCAATTCAATTATCTATAGGTTTCAGAATTGTCTGAAGGTCTTGGCAGACCAATTAGGTACAGCATCTTTAAGTGGATGAAAGTTCATCACCATGGCCAGGAATGAGGCAGGGGGAGGGGGTGGGAGAACTCCAAGCCAGGCTGAAACATGGTGGGATAAGGCCCCCTCTACCCAGCATTGCTGGAGAACAAAATTGGAACCCAAGGACAAGATTGCTGTATCAGAGGGAAATGAGGGACTGTTGTGTTCTATGTCTGAGTGAGACTTGGCTTTCTTCCAGTATGCCAGATAGCGATCAGACCAGAAGGCTTCTCAGTTTACAGAATGGATTGAACTGTTGATTTGGAAAAGGTAAAAGTTGGAGGTATGTGTTTCATGGTAAACTCTCAGTGGTGCTATGATGTGGCAGTTTTATCAAACTAACATTCCCCCAACTTTGAACAGTCAAATGCCGTCCATTCTAGTTAAGCGCTCTTCCATAATCCTGACTCAGGTTTACATACCACCAGCGGCCGACTTTAATCAAGCACTGGAGATATTGCATGAGGCATGAAATAGTTCACCCTGATGCATTTCAAGTCGTAGTTGGGGAATTCAACCACAGGCTTGTTTGGACAAAACCCTACCCAATTACCATCAGCGTATAACCTGTTGCACCGAAGGTTCCGACGCACTAGACCGCTGTTATACTAATACAAAAAATGACTACCGTTCCATGCCCAAATCACATTTCGGTAAATCAAATCACTTGGCTGTCCTCTTCCAACCTGCACACAGGCAGAAACTAAAGAGCAAAGCTCCAGAGGTTAGGACAACAGAGAGGAGGTTGCAGGAGGCAGAGGAGTGGTTATGGGATTGCTTCGAGTCGTTGGACTGGGCAGAGTTCAAGGAATCATCTAGAGATCTGAATGAATACACCATAGTTGTTACAGACTTTATGAAAACAGTTGCAAACAAGTGTGGCCCCACAAAATCATTCAGTCTTCTCCAACCAAAAACCCTGGATGAACCATGAGATCTGCAATTAGCTGAGGGTCAGATCAGGGGCATTCAAATTTGTTGACTTAAGTTACAAGAGGTCCTGGTACAATCTCTGGAGAGCCATCTCACGGGTGAAGTGGCAATTCCAGACTAAACTTAATCAACGATGAACGCTTGAGAGTTGTTTCAGGACTTGAGTTTTATCACCTCTTATAAAGTTAAATCAAGCATCAAGGTGAAAATGAGGCTTTGCTTCCAGATGACCATCAAAACATGGAGAAATATCACAAACTCCCACAACCCCAGATGATCTTTGATTTCAGTCTATGAGGCCAACATGCAAGCAACCTTCAAGAGGGTGCAGCCATGGAAAGCATCGGGCCCAAAAGGGGTACGTGTACTAAAAACCTGTGCTCATCATCCAGCTGGTGTGTTCACTGAGATCTTTAACCCCTCGCTTCAGCAGTCTGAGGTACCCACCAACTTCGAGCAGGCTTCAATTATACCGGTGCCTAGGAACGTGCTAATCTGCCTCAATGACTATCGTCCAGTAGTACTTGCATCCACAGTAGTGAAGCGTTTTGAGAGGTTGGTGATGAAGCAGATCAGCTCCAGTCTGAGAAGCAACTTGGATCTACTCCAATTTGCCTACTGGAGCAACAGGTCCATAACAGATGCCATTTCATTGGCTCTTCACTCAACCCTGGAACGTCTGGACTGCAAAGAGGTATACATCAGGATGCTCTTTATCTATCACATTCAATAGCATCATCACTTCAAAACTAGTCAATAAGCTTCAAGACCTTGGCCTCAATACTTACTTACGCAATTGGATCCCCAATTTCCTGACCTGCAGACCCCAGTCAGTTTGCATTGGCAAGAACATCTCCTCCACGACCTCCATCAGCACAGTTGCACCACAAGGCTGTGCGTTTGGCCCCCTGCTCTGCTTGCTTTACACTTATGATTGTGTAGCTAAGCACAGCTCCAATGCCATATTCAAGTTTGCTGACAACACCACTGTTGTTGGCCGAATCAAACGTAGTGATGAATCAGCATATAGGAGGGAGATTGAAAATCTGGCTGAGTGGTGCCGTAACAACAATCCCCTACTCAATTTCAGCAAGACCAAGGAGCTGATTATTGACTTCAGGAGAAGGAAACCAGAGGTTTATGAGCCAGTCCCCATCAGAGGATCAGAGGTGGAGGGAGTCAGCAACTTTAAATTCCTCAGTGTTATTATTTCAGAGAACCTGTCCTGGGCCCAGCATGTAAGTGTAATTATGAAGAATGCACAGCAGTGCTTCTATTTCCTTAGGAGTTTGCGAAGATTCAGCATGACATCTAAAACTTTGACAAACTTTTATAGATGCCTAGTGGAGGGTATATTAACTGGCTGCATTGCAGCTTAATATGAAAACATCAATGCCTTTGAATGGAAAAATCCTACAAAAATAGCACAACGACATGAAACGTTATCATAGGAAAGTAGCATCCATCGTCAGGGACCCCCACCACTCAAGTCGCGTTCTCTTCTTGCTGCTCCCATCAGGAAGGTGGTACAGGAGCCTCAGGACTCATACCACCAGGTTTAGGAATAATTATTACCACCCAACCGTCAGGCTCTTGAACCAAAGGGGAGAACTTCACTCCACTTCATCACTGAAATATTCCTACAATCTACAGACTTTCTTTCAAAGACTCTTCATCTCATGTTCTTGATATTTATTGCTTATTTATTATTATTATTATTTCCTTCTTTTTGCTTTTGCAGGTTGTGTCTTTTGATCACTGGTTGAACGCCCAAGTTGGTGTGGTCTTTCATTGATTGTATGGTTATTATTCTACTGTGGATTTGCTGAGTATGCCCACAGGACGATGAATCTTCCGGTTGTACTGTATATCATGACATAAATGTACTTTAATAATAAATTTGCTTTGAACTTTGATTTATCTACCATGAACTGCAAGCAGGGTTGAGCTCTACTGCAAACCATTAGTCAATGTTAGGTGATGAAATACAGATGGGGGATGCCAAAATTGGTGAGAAAGGGTCCTCATTACTACAGCACCTTACTGGCAGTAAGTGGTTCTTTGTAAATCTAGTATTTGCGACAGTGCACACCAAAAACTTCCAAGCTGTCACATCTCCCCAGTCTCCAATTAAATCATATTCAGATATATTACACTATATTTCTGCTTGAGCAACTTGATTAGACTTAAGCTCCCAGAAACGATCTCCCAATGGATGGAAGGCACACTCCTGTGGCGAGTTCAGTTGTAAATTGACTTCTCTCTCTACCCCTGCAGCAATTTTTCTTATCAGTGAAAGAAATTCTATTTAAAATAAAATGGAGCTCATTACCTTCTAGGAATAATAAATGGAGAGCCTGATTGCACAAAGGTGCAGCTTTCAGTGTCTGAAGATCAGATCTCCTGTCACTTATAATACCTAGATTACAAAGTCAAAGCTGATTATTTAATTTAGTGCATAGAAACTACTGACCTTCAAATGTGACAATTTCCTGAGACATTGAACGGTGGGAGAACTGGACACCATTTTAAAATCGTTATTATTTTTGGAGTGATAGCAGGTGCAATGGACGAAACGGTCACCTTTTGCCCAAGTCTGTCATCCGGTTCGCATCAGCAGGGCACAAAGATGTAAAGCTGACTCCAGTTCAGCAGAGAAAACCCTCCAGCAGTTCTGATGGATTTTAATTGGTTTTTGGTCCTACAGAAGCTGCTTGCCTGCCTGAATTCTTTCTGTAGTGACTGGTAATATACTGGAAGTGTTAATGAGCAACAGGACAGCTAGTGCAGGAAACAGATACATTACATCAATCAAGATGGGGGATTTCTCCGGGTGTTTCCTTTGACATTGATCATTTGAGAACGTTAAAAACACGCTTCACTCTGCACTGAGCTTACTCTTCGTCTAGTAATGATAATAATGTGAGAAACGGAGTAGGGTAAGCCTCAAAAGCTTGCTCAACAGTTTCAGACCTTACAACTGATCCAATTCTGATTTCAATCCCAGTTTCCTGCTGGCTCTCCATACCCTTTGACTCCCTTGTAGTTAAAATGCAACTTCTAAACTACATTGAACATAGACCTATCTTGTTAAACTTCTTCTTTATCCATCTCGTCACCAGAGAATCAACCAAATGAGCTTTCTCTTCACTGCTTCCAATATAAACATGCTCTTCCTTACCTGAATACATATTTGCAGAATTCAGGATGTGGTCTCAGTAATGCATTAAACTGGAAGGACTGCAAAAAAAATTCATAACGATGTTATCTGCACCTGAGGGCTTGAGTTAAAAGGAGAGGCGAGTAGGCTGGGAACTTTTTTTCCCCCCCCTGTAAGTAAGTTAAGGGACTGAGGTGTGAACTTACACAGATGTACTTCAAAATCACAAAGGGTGTAGATAAGGTAGATGGTCAGAGTCTTTTTCACCATGGTCAGAGAGTCTAAAAATCCTAGGAGATGGATTTAAAATGAGAAGGGAAAGGTTCAGAAGGGACACGAAAGGAAACAGTTTCCGCATAGAGGTTGATGGTTCCATGCAACAAGTTGCCAGAAGCAGCTGTACAGGCAGGTGCAATTGCAATGCTTAAACAAAATTTCAACCTGCCAAACACAGGCAGATGGAACTACTGTAGCCGGTATGGGCATCTGGGTCAGCATGCATGAATTGCGCTGAATGGCCTGTTTCCATGCTGTATAACTGAGTCTAACTTTCTCTAATCAATGTGATGTCTCTTCTGATAATTCTGTTTTAATATCCTAACACAAGTCCTCTCAGGAAAGGAAAATAATTAGAAAATGGTTTGTATAGTCATGGGGAATACCATTGGGACAGCTACATATCAGGGACAGCAATTCCATCCGTCCCTAATTAGATGTCAACAGCAGCAGTGCCAAGGTACATGGTTACAGTGAACTATGTGAACTACAGTGAACTCACAAACTTCTAAATCATTTTGTCTTAGGTGCAGATAAGTAACTAGGGCACTGAAAACCCTTGAACAGCACTGTAGTATTTAATGTTTTGCACTGTACTGCTGCCTCAATAGAAAAAGCACGTTTCATGACACGTGAGTGATGATAAACCTGATTCTGATAGGGGTCTCTATTATGGACTGAGAGTGGGGAGGGGGCAGGAAGAGGGGAAATCATGGTTGGGAGAAGGGGAAGAGAGAGGGGAGGGATTGGGAAGCATCAGAGAGACTTTCAGTAATGATCAATAAATCAATTATTTGAATCAAATGACCTTGTCTGGGCTGGATATGTGCGAACCCATGCCATCCCCCCGCGCCTGGCACTCCTCTGCAACCCTCTTACTGGGGCACTCCACCCTCACCATTCCCAACATCCTTTGCTCCCACCAGATTTACAAATTCGCTGTCTGCTCCACATTGACAAATACAGTACTGTGCAAAAGTCTTAGGCACCCCATATATATGGGAAGACTTTTGCACAGTACTGTGCTGGGGGGCGGGTGGTGCAAAATCAGGTCATATTATTTTATTTATTTATTTATTAAGATACAGCTTGGAATAAGCTCATCCAGCCCTTAGGGTTGCACCACCCAGCAATCTCCTGATTTAATCTTAGCCTAAATCACCAGACAACTTAATTGACCTACCAATGGGTACGTCTTTGGACTGTGGGAGGAAACCGGAGCACCCAGAGGAATCCCGCAGGAGAACGGACAAATTCTTTGCAGTCAGGAGCGGGAATTGAACCCAGGTCCCTGGTACGGTAAAGTGGTGTGGTAAACACTACGCTAATCTTCACTGCAGTTTGCCTACCTGTCAATCTACACGTTCATAAAATAATGCTCTGCACCTGGAGTATTGTGTACAGTTTTGGTCTCCAAATTTGAGGAAGGACATTCTTGCTATTGAGGGAGTGTAGCGGAGGTTCACGAGATTAATTCTCGGGATGGCGGGACTGTCATATGTTGAAAGATTGGAGCGACTGGGCTTGTATATACTGGAATTTAGAAGGATGAGAGGTGATCTGATTGAAACATATAAGATTATTAAGGGATTGGACACGCTAGAGGCAGGAAACATGTTTCCGATGTTGGGGGAGTCCAGAACCAGAGGCCACAATTTGAGAATAAGGGGTAGGCCATTTAGAATGGAGTTGAGGAAAAACTTTTTCCACCCAGAGAGTTCTGGATCTGTGGAATGCTCTGCCTCAGAAGGCAGTGGAAGCCAATTCTCTGGATGCTTTTTTAAAAAAGAGTTAGATAGAACTCTTAATGATAGCAGAGTCAAGGGATATGGGGAGAAGGCCGGAATGGGGTACTGATTGTGGATGATCAGCCATGATCACAGTGAATGGTGGTGCTGTCTCAAAGGGCCAAATGGCCTACTCCTGCACCTATTGTCTATTATTAACTGATCTGTGCAATTAAACAAATTATCTAAAATAATAATTTGTACCACACAACGCTCTCATTTAAATTTTTTGCAAGGATTCAAGGGGTGAAGGTATCGTTGCTCCTACAAGTGAGGAAACCAGGTCAGCACTCTGAACCTGGTGCATCTATTCATTAGTAGTCAAGCTGTAGTCACCCATAAAATTAGATCACACAATTAGAACAATAAATAGGAAATATAATTACTTCTGCTCCCTCAACATTATTGAGTGGCACCACCAAACCCAGGGGGATTTTTATTGAAGTTGTATTGAATCATACCTTGTTGAATAAACAGGAACTCCATTCAATTGCACACAGAGTAACCCTTCCTCTGCCAAATAACCAGGAACACATCAAGCAATCCTTAACCCGATGCAAAAATACATTGCAGAAGATTAAATGAAAAAATATACTACATAGTCCTAACAGCTTAAATCGCTTTGCTGATTAGATGCTGGATTATCTTGTCCTACATGATGCTGTCCCATTTTCGTAGGGAGTTCTGCACTATTCATTTTTGGAAATGAGGTTAGAGATTCCACTCCCTCACCCACACCAAACCACAAATCAAAACAGAAAATAATGGAAATACGCATCAGTTTAAGCAACGAGTAGCTTCTGCAGAGAGAAACAGAAGCTATTGAAAGATCATTGACGTGAATCATTATCTCAGTTTCTCTTCCACCGATACACCACAACTTGCCAAGTGTTTCAGATTCCCAGCATCTGCAGTCATTTACTTTTGGATTCACCATGCCCTTCTGAATTTATAGTTTATTGCAATGCCCAGACAACCCTGGCTGGAGTTGGATGTAGCATTTTATAAGAATAGGTATTTATTGGATTATTGTATATTTTGTGCCTTGTTCCCCTGAAACAACCAACATACAAGAGGAAACCTGCAACATCCCACCTACACAGCATTGTACATCACAGACTTCAGTGTCCAAAATAGTACAAATTGTGTATCTTCTGCTACATCCAAGATCACCACTCCATTCTATCGTGCCTTCCCTCAAATGTCAAAACCCTGTTCTTGCCATTGTAATGTCCAGATTGTTTAACGTAATTTCCAGTACACAAGTGTAAAGGAGATCAAAATAATTGTTACTCCAGACCGATAAAGCACAAAAAAAACAATAAGATAAAGAACACAATAAAATTAATAATTAAAAACACAATAAATATGCATCCTTAAGATAGCTTATATACGTCAATTGATTGTATGACCATAAGGTGACCATAAGGTGACAGACAGGAAATGATAAAGTGGTGTGTGTGTGTGTGTGTGTGTGTGTGTGTGTGTGTGTGTGGAGGGTTGGGTTAGTGGGTGGAGGTGTTGATCAGCCTTAGTGTTTGGGGAAAGTGACTGGTTTTGAGTCTGGTTGATCTGGCGTGGATATTATGTACCCTCTTCCCCGGCAGGAGTGGGACAAACAGTTCATGAATGGAGCGGGGGTAGGGGGGGTGGGGGGGGGGAAAGGCAGGGGTGTGGCATCCTTCATGATGCTGCTGCCACCCCTTTTCCAGCACATTTCTGTACCTATGTCCTTGATGGTTGGTAGGCTGGTGCTGTGGTATGACTATCTGCTGTAGATCCTACCTGTCCACTGCCGTGCAGTTTCCATACCATGCAGTGAAGCAGCATGTTAGGATGCTCCCTATAGTGCAATGCATCTAGAAAATGACGTCAGAGGTCCAGCTCTCGCAGCCTCTTCGAAAAGTAGACGTGTTGGTGAGCTTTCTTGATTGTGTAGGATATGTTCTGGGACCATGAGAGTTTGAGTGTGATGTTAACTCCCAGGAGCTGAAATCTGCTTGCAGTTGTCACTGCTGTGCTGCCAATGTAAAGGAGGGTGTGAGTGGTGCGAGTTCTCCTGAAGTCAGTAGCCATCTCCTTTGTCTTGTTGACATTGAGGAAACAATTATTTGCCTGGCACCAGACCTCACGCTCTTCCACCTCCTCTCTGTAGATCATCACATCGTAGTTGGTGATGAGCCCCTTGACTGTTGAGTCATCGGCAAACCTGATAATATGATTATCTGGGTGTTTCGCTCTGCAGCACACAGCCCTGGGGGGCACTCGTGTTGAGGATGATGAGGAGGGTGGAGCAGTTGCGCATCCTGACTATCCGAGGTCTGTTGGTATAACTATTGCAATGGCATTTTAAACCAGGACTCTTCAAAAGCACTCTTCAAAATTCAGTTAATATTAAAAATATCATGTAGTTACTAAAAAGAATAAAATTATAAAAGAGTGGACAATCTCCTTCCAGTCTCTGGACTTTTATTTCTGATTACAATCTTTTTCTTTATTCAAAGACAGAAGATTGCAGATTCATGTGTTACTCCAAGACCTACACCATTCATCTCTCCTTCCAGTACAAATATACGAATGGAAATCTCTGGAGGTTTAGAGCATCTTCTTCAAAGTTGAAAGTTCAGATTAAATTTACTATCAAAGTACATATGCTGTACGTACTTTGATAGCCAACCCTGAGATTCGTCTTCTTGCGAGCATACACAGCAAGTCCAAGAAACACAATAGAATCAATGGAAGACCACACCCAACAGGACGGATGAACGACCAATGTGCAAAAGACAACAGTCTGTGCAGATACAAAAGCGAATAATAATAAATAAGCAACAAATATTGAGAACATGAGATGAAGAGTCGTTGAAAGTGAGTCCATAGGTTGTAGAAACATTTCAATGATGGAGCAAGTGAAGTTGAGAGAAGTTACCCCCCATGTTTCAGGAGCCTGATGGTTGAGGGGTAATAACTGTTCCTGAACCTGCTGGTGTGAGTCCTGAGGCTCCTGTACCTTCTTCATGATGGCAGCAGCAAGAAGAGGGCATGACCCTAGTAGAGGTTCCTGATGATGGATGCTGCTTTCCTTCAACAATGCTTCATGCTTCAGCTCAATGATGGGAAGGCTTTATCCAAGATGGAATAGGCCGTATCCACTACTTTAGTAGAATTTTCTGTTCAAGGGCATTAGTGTTTCCATACCAGGCTGTGATGTAGCCAGTCAAAATACTCTCCCATTACACATCTATAAAAGTTTGTCAAAGTTTTAGATGTCATTTCCGATCTTGGCAAATTTCTAAGGAAGTATAGGCGCTGCCGTGCTTTCTCTGTAATGGCATTTGCATGCTGGACCGAAGAGCGATCCCCTGAAATAATGACACTATGGAATTTAAAGTTGCTGACCCCACCATCTCTGATCCCCCGATGGGGACTGACTCAAGCAGCAGAGGTCATTACAGAATGATCATTTTCCAATTCTCTTGGCTATTGACGCAAAACTTTTCAAAAGATTTTTTTTATTTCAGTTGGTTTTAAATACCTCCACAAAGTTTAATATTTTATGAAGGCTCTCAGTCTCTGTCTGCTGGGTCTGGATGTAGAACTACCACAGGATCAGAGAGCTCTCACAAGGCATCACAGGCTTCTTGGATGGTTATTTTGGTTGAGCTATCTGCAACGGTACCCATTTAAAAAAACTCTCTTCCCAGGCAGTTCTGGTGAAAGGCCAAAGACATGAAAAGCTGTTTCTCTATCCAATATTGGCTGTCCAGAAGATTGCTTTATTATATAAATGCAATTTGTTGATGATCTATCCTACCTGATCCTGTCTGTACCCAAAACCACAAAGATCCTTGTTAACTGAAGCGAACTTAGACCATTGAGAGGGGCATTCTGGCTGATTTTACACTCCACCAACTTTGTAACAAGGTTTTCACAAGGTTAATTCCCAGGATGGTGGGACTGTCATATGTTGAAAGATTGGAGAGACTGGGCTTGTATACTCTGGAATTTAGAAGGCTGAGAGGGGATCTTATTGAAACATAAGATTATTAAGGGATTGGACACGCTGGAGGCAGGAAGCATGTTCCCGCTGAGGGGTTAGTCCAGAACCAGAGGCCACAGTTTAAGAATAAGGGGTAGGCCATTTAGAACGGAGTTGAGGAAAAACTTTTTCACCCAGAGAGTGGTGGATATATGGAATGCTCTGCCCCAGAAAACAGTGGAGGCCAAGTCTCTGGATGCTTTCAAGAAAGAGATGGATAGAGCTCTTAAAGATAGCAGAATCAAAGGTTATAGGGATAAGGCAGGAACAGGATACTGATTGTGGATGATCAGCCATGATCACAGTGAATGGCAGTGCTGGCTCGAAGGGCCGAATGGCCTACTCCTGCACCTATTGTCTATTGTAACCAATCGTAATGGCCAGTTACTATCTACTAAGAGCATCTTTGTCAGTAAAATCAAAAATAGATCTCACACTTTGTACCCCAGGATTACACCAGGTGGTATATCACTCTACATCATCACAGAATCTGGGAAGTTGGGAAATACTGTAATCAGAATTTGGAAAAATCCTCTGATATTCTTTATGAAGCTCATTTTCTCCATTCAGCATTCCAGGTCTTCAGATGACATTTTAATGCAGAGTGAAAAGATAATCAAAGCAAAGGAAGCTTAACAAATGAGGTCAGCTTATATCTGCTCAACGAGAAGAGTCAGTGCTCAGTCTCTCCCCCCACCCCCTATTGTGTTAATCTCACAGCCAATGATGAAGTGGGACAGAGAGAAGAGGTGGGGTTGGGGTAAGGAGAAAGATTCCACACACAGTGCGCCCAAACTTCAGAGTAGCACATAATAAATCTTCTAGATTGTCTGCAGAATGAACGCAACAACTACAGCCCTGCCAATGCCACATGTCTGAAGCCAAACTGACATCACTGAAAAGCATGTACAAGATTAGATCTTAAATGATTCGCAAGAACACAGAAAATGGTCAGGAATGGGTACCATGTCCCTCAGGACTTCCTCACTATGCAATATAACTGTGGCTGATCAATGCTGGCCTCAGCTCTTCTTCTGGGCCATACACCTCTACTCCTTGATCTTCCTACCCATCTCCACCTTAAGTATATCTAATGCTCTGGCCTTGACCATGCTCTTGGCAAGAGAACTCCACTAGAATTACTATTCTCCAACAGAAGTTTTCAATTTTAAATAATTGGCTTCCTATCTTGTAACTGTATGCGCTTGTACATGACTCTCCCACTTGCGACAATATCTCAACATCCACCCCCTCAACTCCATTAGGATTTTGAATGTTTGAATAAGGTCCATCCATTTCTTCTGAACTTACACGAACACTTGATTCAAAGTCCCTTTAGATTATCCAGAGGGTGTCCTACTATTGTGATACAAAAGGACTGAGGGTCTATTAGACACAAGGTTGTATTGCCCATTCCCTGCAGTTAACTCAGAATTCCTGATGTAACAACAATGCTACTTGGCATGTTTGAAAATTCACAGTCAATAACCCGAGATCACCAAATAATCAAACTTCCTGACGTGGGCAGCAATCATTCTGGGTTGATATTCCTCACCTTTAGCAATGGATTATCAGCGCCCATGTAATACCCTACATTCAATTGTCAATCCCACTGTTCAGATATCCTCACCCCACTTCAAAATGCTTTAAATATCCTTCACTGACTGATTGCAGGAATAATTCCCAAGATCAATTATATCTTCTTATTTTAAAGAAATGCAGGGATTCCCTCTTTGATCCATTTCATGATCCATTTTGTAACCCATTGTTATTTTAAACCATTGCTTTTGCCTTGCATTAAATATATGAACTTCACACCATTTTCTATTTCTCAGCCTTGCCCTACCATTCTGTCACACTGCACACACAAACAAAACTTTCCCATCAGCAAAACACAGTGGACAGCAGCGAAGGAAGATGAAACACAGATAGAAAGAGTAACAAACACTCAAGAAGGAGAGAGGCACCAAAAGACTCACAGAAAGAGGTAGCAGTGACAGATGGAGTCAGATGTCAGAGGCAAAAATAAGTCAAGTAGGCTGAGAGACAGCTGCAGAGACCGATGACGCTAACCTTCCACTGCCTTGCATCTAAAATCTTGGTCCACTCCTGGTTTCTGAAGGTTTCACTTATTGGAACAGGTCTCATGATGGCAAATTTTAAAGGTCACTCCAGAGCTGCTGTGCTTCTTGGTTAAACTGTCTGTGATGTGCAAAACCAGACAAAGCAAATGCTTTTAGCAGTATTGGATCACAATCTGCTGTACAATCCTTTGTAGATACGCTGGTAAAACTACAGGATTAAATACACTAGAGAAATCATTTGTCAAAT
The DNA here is from genome assembly GCF_030028105.1 of Mobula birostris. NCBI lineage: Eukaryota > Metazoa > Chordata > Chondrichthyes > Myliobatiformes > Myliobatidae > Mobula > Mobula birostris. Next base: position 60,360,352 of record NC_092380.1, on the reverse strand, counting down.
TAAAATAAAAAAAACAAAGGATATTTTTATTCCCAAATACTAATTACATGCCAAGTATATTACAGTTAAAGTGCTTTGCTAGAAGGTACAATTGTAATAATAGTATGTTTATCCACAACATTTCAATGTTTAAATTTCTGTTGAGAAAACCATTAAGCAAACCAAGGTTTCAGAAGACTAATTATAAGATATATGTATCCAATTTAAACCAAGATATGGCAGAAGAGTCCCTCCTCCAAGGAGTGATCTCTCAACTGAGGCTGATTAGTTAGCAAGAGGCTCTGACCACAGAGTCACTTGGCGCATTTTGCAAAGAAGAATCAATTTGAAAGAACATCCAAATGACTGTGTTAGAAAAGAGCTCCAATGTAGCCTTCTATAATTCAGCAAAAGATCTTCATGCAATGCTCACCATTAAACCTAGTGGCAGCAGTTTGAAATAGTTTTCAGAGTTCGTGTTTTTTTTTAAGGAGCAAATGTGTAGAAGATTCTGCCTGTTATGGGTGAGTTAATTAGACTGAATATTGTTCCAATTTGCCTCCCAGAGCAACAGGTCCACAGCAGCAGCTGCCATCTCTTCGGCTCTTCACTCAACCCTAGAACATCTGAACACCAAAGATGCATACATCAGGATGTTCTTTATCTACTACAACTCGGCATTCAGTACCATCACCTCCTCAAACCTAATCAATAAATTCAATATGTTGGCCTCAATATCTCCTTGGGCAATTGGATCCTCAATTTGCTCACTTGCAGACTCCAGTCAGTTCGGATTAGCAACAGAACTCCTCCACGATCTTCATCACCACAGGTGCACCACAAGGCTGTGTGCTTAGCCCCCTGCTCTACTCACTTTATACTTGTGATTGTGCGGCTGAGCACAGTTCCAGTGCCATGGTCAAGGTTGCTGATGACATCATTGTTGTAGGCTGAATCAGCATATAGGAGGGAGATTGAAAATGCAGCTGAGTGATGGCATGAAAACAATGTCAGTAAGACCAAGGAGCTGATTATTGACTTCAGGAGGAGGAAACGATAGGTTCATGAGCCAGTCCTCACCAAAGGACCGGAAGAGGAGAGGGTCAGCATCTTTACATTCCTCAGTGTGATCATTTCAGTGGACCTTATCTGGGCTCAGCATGCAAGTTCAATTGCAAACAAAAGCACCGCAGCACTATCACTTCCTTAGGAGCTTGCCAAGATTTGGCATGACACATAAAACTTTGACAAACTTCTATAGTGTGGGGGATCCAGGAATACAGGTCCATAATTTGCTGGGTCTGGGGGACCTGAGTTATAAGGAAAGCTTGTATAGGTTAGGACTTTATTCCTTGGAACACAGAAGATTGAGCAGAGATTTGATAGAGGTATACTAAATTATGACGGGTATAGATAGGATAATTGTGAGTAGGCTTTTTCCACTGAGGTTGAGTGGAACCAAACCAGAGATCATGGGTTAAGGGTGAAAGGTGAAAAGTTTAAGGGGAAACATCTTCACTCAGAGGGTCGTGAGAGTGTGGAACGAGCTGTCAGCGCAAGGGGTGCATGCGAGTTCAATTTCAATGTTTAGCAGAAGTTTGGAAGGGTACATGGACAGAAGGGGTAGGGAGTGCTATTGTCCTGATGCAGGTTGATGGGAGGAGGCAGTTTAAATGGTTTAGCACAGACTAGATGGGCCAAAGGGCCCATTTCTGTGCTGTACTCTAACTATTTCTTCATATCAGCTATTAATTCATACTCTCAGCTACATGGAGCAGATGTCTAAAGCACACACCTACTGTTTATTCTGTTTGTTATTCAAAAATAAAATAATGACATAAGTGATGTAATGTAATAACGGGAATCGGAGGAAGAACACCTTCACTCTGAGGGTGGTGCGAATGTGGAACAAGCTGCCAGCAGAAGTGGTGAATGCAGGTTCGATTGCAACATTTTAGGGACGTTTGGATAAGGACATGGATGGAAAGGTACGGAGGGCTATGATACAAGTGTGGATCAACGGAACAAGGCAGAAAACAGTTTGGCACGCACTAGAAGGGCAAATGTGTTTCCGTGCTCTTTGACTCAGCTGCACTACTTAAAAACAAACATGGTGAAATTTAATGGTACGAGGGAGAGCTGTAGAAAGCACATAATCACGCTTCTGAGGAAACATCTCCCACCATTTCACAATTATTTAATTGACATGATTTTATAGAGCAAGCCATGAATTTAATAATATTTAAAAAACTGTGAAGATTATTTCCTCTGGCTTGCAATTTAAGGGCATTGAAAAGTTGCCGAAGGAAAGTGTTTAGAAATTACTGAGGGCTGTTTGAACATAGATTTCTTTGTATCAGGCACTAATATGAGAAACCCCACTTACTTTTAAGTTTGGGTAGATACTTCATCAAATTCATAATATCTATTTTACATTTATCTACTAAACAAAATGTCTTGGCAGTGTTTGCCTGCTGACGCTATGTTGGTGGAACTGAAGAATAAGAAAGGGCTGACCATGTCAGAGGGGTTTAGAAGAGTAAGTTTGCGGAGAGGTAGCGGACAGTTGCAAGAAAAATAGGGCTCTGATCATAGATGATTTTAACTTTCCAAATATTGACTGGGACTCCTGTACTGTAAAAGGACTGGATGGAATAGTTAGTCAATTGTGTCCAAGAACTTTCCTAATTAATATATAGAGTTCTCATCTAGAGAGTGAGATACTGCATCTCCTATTGGTAATCAGACAGGACAGGTGACAGAAGTGTGCCTAGGAGAACACTTTGGATCTAGTGATCATAACTCCTTTAGTTTCAAGATAATTATGGAGAATGATGGGACTGAGATTCTAACTTGGACAAAGGCCAATTTTGATGGCATCAGAAAGGATCTGGCAGGTGTGGACTGGGAGACATTGTTTTCTGGCAAAGTGATGCTTAGGCCTTCAAAAGTGAAATATTGAGAGCACAAAGTTTGTATGTTCCTGTTCGAATAAAAGGCAAGGCTGACAGGTTCAGGGAGCTCAAATTTTAGCAAGGCCTTTGACAAAAGTCCCACATGGGAGGCTGGTCAAAAAGGTTCATTCACTTGGCATTTAGATATGAAGTAGTAAATTGGATTCAACTTTGTCTTAGTGGGAGAAGACAGAGAGTGGTAGCAGATGGTTGCTCCTCTGGCTAGAGGCCTGTGACTAGTGGAGTGCAATGGGGATTGTTGCTGGGCCTGTTGTTATTTGTCATCTATATCAATGATTAGATAATAATGTGGTAAACTGGTTCTGAAAATTTGTGTGACAGTAAGATTAGGGATGGTGTGGATAGCGAGGAAGACCATCAAAGCTTGCAGTGGGATATGGACCTGCATTGCCAAGGTAAAGCAGTAGATAGGCAGCCAATATTTTACAGTTAATTTACTTTGGAACATTTCTGATTCTCATGAGCAGTGGGGAGCTTGGATGAAAATAATATTAGATAGAGACTGAATGAAGACACAGCTGGCAGTGAAGGGAACTACAGGATCATGGACAGTCTGGCTAAATAATTCATTTTTATTCCTTCGTAGGACATTAAAATGATTCGACGCTCATCTGAAATTGCTTAATGCAGCAATCTGTACAATGAGAACTTGCACAATAGCATTAAACAGCATTCCGAGATTTTCAATCACCAGTGAAGGCCAATGATGTACTTCTGGGTACGTATGGCCCAAAACTTGGAAGGGGACAGAGATGTTCTCTGATACCTGCTGATGTTTTGTTCACTCGCAAATATTGTAGGTTAAAGATGTGCTGTCAAAGCTGCCTTGACCAGTTCCTTCAGTGGAGTTTGTAAAAGGTACACCATTCTCCAGTGATGAAAGTGACAGAATATTTAAGATAATGGCTAGGATGGCAATTAAGCAGGTTTCTTTGGCCTTGACGGTGTCAGCTTTCAAGTGTTGAAGCTCTACTCTTACAAGGAAGTGCAGAATATCATCACACATTTGATGTGCATGATTACATAAGTAGGTCGATTTTTGTCACCAGGTAGTAGCAAAAATATACAGGTGAAAATTCGGAGAGATGAGCCAATGCGACAGAGTAGTGGAGGAATTTCAGTTCTCCTAATATATACTGGAATAACAATCAAGTCCAAAAAGGAATGTTTTTGATCTCTTAGTTTCTGACCCACTGTGGCATGCTAGACTTGGTTTGGGAAACAGCAAGGCCCAGTGGAGCAAGATGGTGGGGGGAGAGCGGATGTAATGTCAATAACTGTGTTAACAACCTTAAATAGAAAAGAACAAATGGAGAAGAGTCAGTTTTGATAGATGTGAGTGGGTAAATTAGAATCAAAACTTGGCAGGCAAATCTTACGGAGCAATGGAAAGGATTTAAGACGGAGATATTTCAGCTAACGAAAAGATAGACTTCTCAAAGGTTAGGAAATCAAAGCCAGACATCCATGTCTGCCCAGAAAGCTACAGAATAAAAAAGGAGTGAAAAAAGGTGCATGTGACAGATGGCAACTTCTGAACCAAATTCAGCAGGGAAATAGAAAAAGAAAAATTAAATGCAAAGAGATAGAATGTAACAAACTGGCAGCAAACAGTAAAAGGAAATCCAAAAACATCCTGCAGACATGTAAACAAAAATATGTTATACAAGAAAAATGAGGCTGATAAGAGATTGAAGGAAATTCTCCTGTGGGAGGAGAGATCATAGCTGAGGTGTGAAATCAATAATTCCTGTCAGTTTTTACCAAGGTAGAAAATGCAGCTGGAATTGGAGCAAAGCACGATCGAGTAAAGGAAAATAATAGCCACACGTAGTTTGAGTAAATTACTTGGTCCAGATGGAATACATCCAAAGAAGCAGAGACAAGAAATTACTGAGGCCTTGGCCATTACATTTGAAACACATGCAGGTTCAGAGGTAGTGACTGAGAACTGTAAAAGTGCAAACATTACACCCTTATTTACACAAAAAAAATGCAAAGATAATCCAGATTTTATCTTGATGGTGGGGAAAGTTCTAGAAACAAAAAGGAGGGACAAAATGGAAGTCGAGAACAACTGACTGATTAGTTAATCTATCAAATGGACAGCAATCTATGCTCTTTCAAATAAAGAAACTGCATTCAAAAATGTTCTAGTTCCTGGTGGCTCTCATGGTAAAGGCATGACTAAATTTGAGCTAATCTGTACAGATAATCTGTACAGTCAATCGCCCTTTCATATGTGGAAGTGTTACGTAACTCAATAGCAGAGAGGCCTGAATCCATATCTGGCCACCAGCAGAAATCATTTCTTTCTTTAAACATTACACTTGCCCTTACAACCCTGAATTCCAGGTAATGCAACTCTAGTTCTTTCCATGTGAAGCAGAGATTTTATTTCTGGTAAATCTACATTCTATTTCTTCTAAAGCCTTTCTTCCTAAAAAAGATACATTGATCACAATGGTTAAGGCACAGTCTAACATCAACTGGCAAGTAAACCAATGTCTTCTCCAAGGCCACCTGTGCAGCTTTAACTACATTTGCTTCACACAAGAGGAGCTAGGTAGATTGGTTGGGTTGAGGGGTGTCGCAACAACCTTGCACTCAACGTCAGCAAAACCAAAGGGCTGATTGTAGACTTTGGGAAGGGGAAGACACAAGAACACACAGCAATCATCATTGAGGGGTCAGCTGTAGAAAGAGCGTGCTGCTTTAAGCTCCTGGATGTCAACATCTTGGAGGATCTAGCTTGAGACCCACACATCAAAGCAATCACAATCAGCAGACATACTTCATTAGATGTACATCTCTCAAGAGTCTTGCAAATTTCCATAGTTGTATGGTGGAGACTGGTTGCATCACAGCTTGGTATGGAGCTTCCAATGCACAGGATTGCAAGAGGCTACACTCAACCAGCTCCAGCACGGGGACAACCCTCCTCACCATCAAGGACATCTCCAAGAGACAGCGCCTCGAGAAAGTGGCATCCATCATTAAGGAATCTCACCATCCAGGACAGGACTCGTCTTGTTACTACCGTCAAGAAGGGGATACACGAGCCTGATTCTGATTTCCCACAGCATCATAGTGGTAATCATTTAGCACTGTCATTTCCTTTTTCTCTGTTACCTTGCTTGGTACTTCGGTGAATTCTAAACACTACTTCAAAACTGGAAACACAGATCAAAGTTGCTGGTGAACGCAGCAGGCCAGGCAGCATCTCTAGGAAGAGGTACAGTCGACGTTTTGGGCCGAGACCCTTTGTCAGGACTAAAGGAAGAGCTAGTAAGAGATTTGAAAGTGGGAGAGGGAGGGGGAGATCCAACATGATAGGAGGAGGGATGGAGCCAAGAGCTGGACAGGTGATTGGCAAAAGGGATATGAGAGGATCATGGGACAGGAGGCCCAGGGAGAAGGAAAAGGGGGAGGGGGGGAAAAACCCAGAGGATAGGCAAGGGGTATAGTCAGAGGGACAGAGGGAGAAAAAGGAGAGAGAAAGAATGTGTGTATATAAATAAATAACGGAGGGGGTATGAGGGGGAGGTGGGGCATTAGCGGAAGTTAGAGAAGTCAATGTTCATGCCATCAGGTTGGAGGCTACCCAGACGGAATATAAGGTGTTGTTCCTCCAACCTGAGTAGCCTCCAACCTGATGGCATGAACATTGACTTCTCTAACTTCCGCTAATGCCCCACCTCCCCCTCGTACCCCATCCGTTATTTATTTATATACACACATTCTTTCTCTCTCTCTCTCCTTTTTCTCCCTCTGTCCCTCTGACTATACCCCTTGCCCATCCTCTGGGTTCCCCCCCTCCCCCTTTTCCTTCTCCCTGGGCCTCCTGTCCCATGATCCTCTCATATCCCTTTTGTCAATCACCTGTCCAGCTCTTGGCTCCATCCCTCCCCCTCCTGTCTTCTCCTATCATTTTGGATCTCCCCCTCCCCCTCTCAAATCTCTTACCAGCTCTTCCTTCAGTTAGTCCTGACGAAGGGTCTCAGCCCGAAACGTCGACTGTACCTCTTCCTAGAGATGCTGCCTGGCCTGCTGCGTTCAACAGCAACTTTGATGTGCGTTGCTTGAATTTCCAGCATCTGCAGAATTCCTCGTGTTTACATTCAAAGCTGGAATGTCAGCATGGGTATCCACTTCATCTCCAGTAAATAAGTCAACAGTTTCACCATTTATTCCTGTTTATAATTTTGTTCTTGATTATCAAGAAGCCTAAATTGCTCATACGGTTCCACTATATATATAGTATTATCAATATTGATTTAGTATTTATATAACCTGTATATTTTCTTTCACTCTCTCTTTTTGTCACTCCTATATTTTTTTTAATGTCACGTTGCTCCTTTTCCCAGTCATCGGGATCCAAACTAGTTGTCACATTTTATTTTAGTTTTACTTTGTCCCTTTCTCCTTCATCCACAGCTGTTTAACAATGTGAGCCACCCATCAGAGCTGGGTGGAGGGCTATCTGTTCTTAAGCTTTACTTCCCTCCAATCTTGGGAGTTCTGATGAGACTGAAGAAGCTGAAGTGAGAACTGCAGATGCTTCCACAGGTGAGAGGTATGAGGGGGAATTGATAAGTTCGTGGCCTAAGGTAGAAGGAGTCAATTTTACAAAACCTAGCACATTTATATTTCAACATAGTTCACTCTTACATTTACACATCTAGTCCAGTGGTCGTGGAGCATACGGATCCCTTCTTTGTAGAAGTCGGTATCGTGGACCTCCAGCGAGTGGTTCACAGCAGGGGTGATTGATACGTTTGTGGCCCAAGGTAGACCGAGATGAGTTATACAGCATTTGTTAAATGCACATACAGTTCAACTTTTGAGTGATGATGCAGAAAGTTTGAAGGTAATAACTCATCTCCTTCTACCATAGGCCACGAACTTATCAATCACCCCTGCTGTGGACCAATTTCTGGACGTCCAAGACGCCAACTTCTATAAAGAAGGGATCCGTATGCTCCACGACCGCTGGACTAAGTGTGTATGTGTAAATATAGGAGGGGACTATGTTGAAAAATAATTTTTCTAAAATTGACTCCTTCTACCTTAAGCCCCGAAATTATCAATCACCCCTTGTATGGGTTCAATGAACAGGTGGGTAGATTGGGAAATGGTCTGCTCATTTGGACATTTATGCCTGGTCCATGAGAACTCCCAAACCATGGCCCTGAGGTTCTCAACACAATCCTGAACATCGCTTCTCCAGTTTGGATCTGGTAGAAGTACACCCTACGTCTGTATCATGTTAAACTCAGATTCTCCCACAAAATGGTGGAAGAACTCAGCAGGTCAGAGGGCATCAATGGAGGGAAATGAACAGTCAACATTTTGGGCCAAGACCAATTACAATGCCACCTGACTGCTGGGTTCCTCCAGGATTTTGTGCGTCACTCAAGATTTACAGCATCTTCGAATCTCCTATTTCCAAACTCACAGAGTCTGTTTCTTTCATTATTCCCTCAACCTGCCCCCTCCCATTTAATTGGATGGCCTCAGTCTCATTACAAGGAAGTCAGCTTTATAGAAATCTCAAATACCAGGCATTGTTTGCTTTTCTTCCTCTTTAATACAAGCATGATGAATAATTTAAATATCAGGTAAAGACTGACATGTGAACAGATGTTTATCTAGATCTATCTCATTAAATGTGCCCTTGTTCATTAGATCATAAGACATAGGAGCAGAATTAGGCCATTCAGCCCATTGCACCCAGATCCCATTCAACCCAATACACCTGCCCTGTCACCATATCCCTTGATTCCCCAACCAATCAGGAACCTATCAACTTCCACTTGGCCTCCACTGCAGTCTGTGGCAGAGCATTCCACAGATTTACCACTTTTTGGCTAAAAAAATTTCTCCTTACTTCTGTTTTAAATATGGCCCCTCAGTTTTGAAGCTGTATCCTCTAGTTCTGGATACCCCCACCAGAGGGAACATCCTCTCCACAACCATATTGTCTAGTCCTTTCAACATTCGGTAGGTTTCAATGAGATCCCCCCCCTGCATTATTCTAAATTCCAGTGAGTACAGGCCCAAAGCTGCCAAACGCTCCTCATATGTTAACCCCTTAACTCCTGGAATCATCCTCGTGAACCTCCTCTGGACTCTCTCCAATGACAATGCGTCTTTTCTGAGATATGGGGCCAAAAACTGTTGCCAGTACACCAAGTGCGGCCTGACTGGTGTTTTATAAAGCTTCAGCATTATCTTCTTGCTTTTATATTCCACTCCCCTTGAAATAAATCCCAACATTGCACTTGCCTTTTTACCACAGACTTAACCTGTGAATTAACCTTCTGGGAGGACTCCTAAGTCCCTTTGCACCTCTGATGTTTGAACCTTCTCCCCATTTAGATAATAGTCTGCACTATTGCTCTTTTTACCAAAATGCATTATCATACATTTCCCAACATTGTATTCCACCTACCACTTTTTTGCCCGTTTTTCCAATTTGTCTAAGTCCTGTTGCAATCACATTGCTTCCTCAACACTACCTGCCCCTCCGCCTATCTTTGTATCATCTGCAAAGTTTGCTACAAAGCCATCAATTCCATTATCTAAATTATTGACTAACAATGTGAAAAGCTGTGGTCCCAATACTGACCCCTGAGGAACACCAGTAGTCACCCCCAGCCAACCAGAAATGGCCCTCTTTACTCCCACTCACAGCCTCCTGCCTGTCAGCCATTCCTCTATCCATGCCAGTATCTTTTCTGTAACACCATAGAATTTTATCTTGTTAAGCAGCCTCATGTGAGGCACTCTATCAAATGCCTTCTGAAAATCTAAATGACATCCACTGCCTCTCCTTTGTCTACCCTGCTTGTTACTTCCTCGAAGAATTCTAAAAGATTTGTCAGGCAAGATTTCGCTTTACAGAAACCATGCTGACTTTGACTTATTTTATTATTTTAGTACCCCAAAATCTTGTCCTTAATAATGGACTCAAACACTTTTCCAACCACTGAAGTTAGGCTAACTGGCCTATAATTTCCTCTCTTTTGTCTTCCTCCCTTCTCAAAGGGTGGAGTGACATTTGTAATTATCCAGTCCTCTGGGACTATTCCAGAATCAAGTAATTCTTGAAATATCAGAACCAATGCATCTGTTATCTCTTCAGTAACCTCGTTCAGAACTCTGGGATGTAGTCCACCTGGTCCAGGTGACTTATCCACCCTAAGATTTTTCAGTTTGCCTAGCATGTTTTCTTTTGTAATAGCAATGGCACTCACTCCTGCTGCCTGACACTCACGGACTTCTAGCACACTACTAGTGTCTTCCACAGTGAAGACAGAAGCCAAAGTACCCATTAAGTTCTTCTGACATTTTTTATGTCCCCATTACTACCTCACCAGCTTCATTTTACAGTGGTCCAATATCAACTCTCACCTCCCTTTTATTTTTCATATAACTGAAAAAACTTTTAGTATCTTCCTTTGTATTATCGGCTAGTTTGCCCTCATATTTCATCATTTCCCTTCTTAAAGCTTTTTTAGTTATCTTTTGTTGGATTTTAAAATCTTCCCAATCATTCAACTTCCCACTCACTTTTGTTGCCTTATATGTCCTTTCCTTGGCTTTTATGCAGTCATTAACTTCCCTTGTCAGCCATGATTGCGTAGCCCTGCCACTTAAGAATTACTTCTTCTGTGGGACATATCTATCCTGCGCCTTGTGAACTATTCCTAGAAACTTCATCCTCCTCTGTTCTGTCGTCATCCCCGCCAGTAACACCCTCCAATCTACCTAGGCAAGCTCCTCTCTCATGCCTCTGTAACTCCCTTTATTCCATTGCAATACTGATACATCTGACTTGTGCTTCTCCCTCTGAAATTGCAGTACAAATTCAATCATATTATGATCACTGCCTCCTAAGGGTTCATTTACATTAAGTTCCCTAAAAGATCTCGGTTATTTCACAACACCTAACCTAAGATAGCCTTTCCCTGAGTAGGTTCAAGCACAAGCTGCTCTAAAAAGCCATCTCTTGCGATTTGACACCAACCTGATTTTCCTCATCCCCTTGCATACTGAAGTCCCCCATTACAATTGTGACATTACCCTTATTTCATGCATTTTCCAGCTATATTCGCAATCTCAACCTCACATCTTGACTACAACTTGGACGCCTATATATGATTCTCACAATGGTTTTTTCACCCTTGCAGTTTTTTTTAATCCACACAGAAAGATTTGACATTCTCTGACCCCATGTCACCACTTTCTTAAGATGTAATTCCATCTCTTACCAACAGAGCCACACCACCGCCTACACATTCCTGCCTGTCTTTTTGATACAAAATATATCCTTTGATGTTAAACTCCCAACTATGACCTTTCTGGAGGAAAAATTTCTATCTTGAAAACTTTCAATCTATTCACAATCTTAAAGATAATTAACTCAATTGATATACAAGTTAAAAATTGCTCTATTACTCACCCTTTCCTGCATGTTTAATCAAATCATGCATCAAAGCATTATAGCACTTGACAAAAACCATCACCAAAACATATAATGCCTTCTCCATCCACCATGTACTCTTCTTATTTCTTTATAGTATCCATTAAACTGTTATTATATAGAAAATGTAATGGCATCCTCCTGAAAATGTACCAGTGCTTGAAGAGGAGGCACACTTGAGGTCATCTACCTGACTAGCAAAATAAAATTCAAAATATGATTTAAATTATTTCCTTAATCACAAGTAAAGGTCAACTTTGAATAAAATCCATCTATTTGTCATCTGTAATGACTTTGCCTTGTCCCAAACACTGCATGGAATGCTTTTCTACACACAAAGTGAATATCTGGCATGGATTATCTGCTTTTCTCAGCCCAGAATTTAACTCATTGCTCTTGGGACAATACAGCAGAGACAGGCCCTTCGATCCACAATGTTGTGCCAGACAAATTAAATTAGTAATCAAATGGCCAACTCAACGAATCCCTTCTTCCCACACAATGCCCATAGCTTTCCATTCCCTCACACTCACGTGCCTATCTAAACATCCCTAAAAATCCCTAATGAACACTGGTGTTCCCATTCCTGAGCACTGGTGCTCCCATGCTAGGCTGCAATGCAACCAGTTAGGACACCTGTCACTTTGCATTACAGAACTCTCTCAAAAAATTTTGTGGCATGCTTAATCTACACAAACTTCTAAGGAAGTAGAGGCATTGCCGTATTATTTTTTTTAAGATGACAGTTACATGCTGGTCACAGGACATTTCCTCTGATAGGTTGACAGAAAGGAATTTAAAGCCGCTGACCCTAAGCACACAGCCCTGCCTGAAGAGTGACCTGGATCCAATGAAATGGCATCTGCTGTTGATCAGTTGTGTTAGTAGGCAAATTGGAGCAGATCCAGGTCACTCTTTAGGCATGGCTGTGCGCCCAGCCCTCTGCTCTACTCACTTTTGGTGACACTATTGCTGTTGGCCGGATCAAAGGTGGTGACTAAACAGCATATATAAGGGAGACTGAAAATCTGACTGAACAGCCACCTCTCACTCTAAGTCAGCAAAATCATGGAGCTAGTTGTTGACTACAAGAGTAAGAAGCCAGAGGTCCATGAGCCAGTCGTCAGTCGGGGAACAGAGGTGGAGAAGGAGAAGGAGAAGAAGAGGTGGAGTTAGTCCTGACGAAGGGTCTCGGCCTGAAACGTCGACTGCACCTCTTCTTACAGATGCTGCCTGGCCTGCTGTGTTCACCAGCAACTTTGATGTGTGTTGCGTGGAGAAGGTCTGTAGTTTTAAGTTCCTTGGCATCAACATGTCAGACAATCTGTCCTGAGACAAGCACATAAGTCATCACAAAGAAGGAACAACAATGCCTCTACTTTCTCAGAAGTTTGCATAGGTTTGGAATAGCACTAAAAACTTTGTCAGTCATTGTCTGTTTATGCAACACTCACAAAATGCTGGAGGAACTCAGCAGGCCAGGCAGCACCTATGGAAAAGAATACAGCCGATGCTTCGGGCCGAGACCCTTTATCAATGCGTATAAAGTTTGATCACCAGATAACGTGGCATCTGGAAAAAACTGCCAAGGAAGTCTGATACATAGAACCATACAGCACAGGAACAGGCCCTTTGGCCCATAGTGTTGTGCTAAACTAATTAACCTTAGTAAACAAATGCCTAAATAAATTAATCCCTTCTGCCTGCACAATGTCCATATCCTCCTACTTCCTGCCCATTCCTCTGTCCATCCAAGAACCTCAGACACCTCTATCATATTTGCCTTCCAACACTTCAGGCAACGCATCCCAGGCCCTCACCACTTTCTGTGTGAAATAAAAAGACTTGCCCTACACATTTTCTTAACTTAACCCCCTCTCAAATGCATGTCCTCTGGTATTAGACATTTCAACCCTGGGATAAAGATACAGTCTACTCTATACCTCTCATAAATTTCTATCGGATCTCCCTTCATCCTCTCTGCTCCAGAGAAAAACAACCCAAGTTTGACCAACATCTCCTATAGAACTTTCCCTCTAATCCAGTCAGCATCCCAGTAGATGCACACATACATATCTCTATAATACACACACACACGCGCTACTTTATTAGATATACCTGCATAACTGCACATTAATACATCTAATCTTTTCATGTGGCAGCAACTCAGTTGATAAAAGCACACAGACACGGTCAAGAAGTTCACCTGTTGTTCAGAACAAACATCACAATGGGGAAGGAATATGATCTAAATGACTTTGACCGTGGAATGACTGTTGGTGTCAGGTGCGGTGGTTTCAGTATCTCAGAAACTGATCTCCTGGGATTTTCATGTACAACAGTCTCTAGAGCTTACAGAGAGTGGTTCAAGAAACAAAAAAGAAACATCCGGTGAGCAGCAGTTCTGTGGGAGAAAGCGCCTTGTTAATGAGAGAGGTCAGAGTAGAATGGCCAGAATGGTTCAAGTTGACAGTAACTCAAGTAACCAAGTGTTAAGTAGTGGTGTGCAAAAGATCATCTCTGAAAGCATGGTACTTCTAACCTTGAAGTGGATGGGCTGCAGCAGCATAAGACCATGAATATACACTCAGTGGCAACTTTGTTAAGTACAGAAGGTATATATTGCAAAGGTCTCACTACGAATCCAGTAGAACTCCACTGGCCAGAGACCACCAGCCAGAATAAGCCCGAGAAAGGACACCACCACAGGAAATTCAGGTCGATCCATTAGCAATGAAAAATAATAAAATATGCTATGAGTTACAAAGCTGCAAATTAAATTTTAAATACTTTTAGGCTGGATGGTTGGAAGGGAACAAAAATGTCACTTTCAGCTTTAGTATTTCCTCACCCTCAAGGTTTTAGTGTACTTTGGTTCCTTTAACTCCCAAACAAAACAAAAATTTTAGTAAACACAGATCTTAAATGTCAGAACCCCACTGACAACTATCAACTGTCCTTCAGAGTCAGGTTTCTCTTCTGATTTTAGCTAATTTTAAGGACTTGCTTGTGAATTATAATCATTTTGTGCAAATATTACAGGGGACTCTGCACACTGAACAAAAAGAACAATATTTGGGAGAAGTGGGTAGAAAGATGTCCTAGCAATTTGTTTCTGATTAGCTCATGATCAGAATGTGACCTTACACAAAAAAAAATGTTGGACATAGTTTCTCATAATGTATTGGATTAAAGCCCTTCCCACCTCTGGCAGTGAGAGGCTAAACTGAAAAGTAGTTTGCTTCCAAACACAAAATAGCCATACCACTCCTCTTAGACATGTGCTACGTGCAGACACAATTTCACTGGTTGATTGAACCACAGACATTTGGATATAATAAACAACATCACTCCAGGGGCTGGGATGAGGTTATCCACCCACACAATTTAGCGAACAGCTTAAAATTTTACATAAGAACACAAGAAATAGGAGCCGGAGTCGGTCATCTGGCTCGTCAAGCCTGCTCTGCCATTCAATAAGATCATGGCTGATCCGGCCATGGACTCATAATTTTAGCCCATTCTATAATGCTTACACCAGACTGGGTTGGTTTGGTAGATTTCCTCTTCCGAATTATATCAGCGAACCAGATGGGAATTTAAAGACAATCATAACTACTAACTACAAGCACTGTTTAATTCTGCAGCTGTCTAATGGAATTTGAACTTGGGTGTCCAGGGAGACTGCCTAGCTATTCTGTTAAAAGCTCAGTAGTTGAAGTGTTTCACCACCACCAAAACCCTGTGGTGGGTTCCCTTTCCTAAAATGAATAAATATTAATTTACTCCTTTTACTTCATATGTCATCAAAGGAGGGAGGAGAAGATGGCGGCGCGACACAGCGCGCGCGACCGTTCCGAATGAATATCGATATGTGTAACTAGGGGGCCGTGCACAATCCGGATTTGATGGGGACAGCTGTGAGAAATGCAGAGGAACATCTGGAGTAACTTCTGAAATGCCTGCTTCGCTGCCACTGCTACTGTGCGATCGAGAATCTCCGGAGACGAAGGCCCCAAATCCTTAGCTTTGCCTATCACCTGTTGCTGGGGTCAAAGCACTCGGCAGAGACGGTGCTCGGTGCTCAGTGTCAAAGAGGTGGTTGGAGGCTCGGAGTTTTCGGGCGGATTCGGAGTCGGACTGTGGTCGGATGCTTCCGGGATGCCTCATTGGCAAGTTGGCGTTGCTGGAGGTTTACCATCTGCGTGAGATGATGGGACTTTTGAGAGACTTTGAGACTTTTACTGTACCATGGTCTGTTCTATCAAATTACAGTATTGCTTTGCACTGTTGTAACTATATGTTATAATTATGTAGTTTTTGTTAGTTTTTAAGTCGGTTTGTCATGTGTTTTCATGATATTATTCTGGAAAAACATTTTTATCATTTCTTAATACATGCATTACTAAATGACAATAAAAGGGGACTGCGTGTCCTCATAATCATAATAATCTGAGGAAAAACCAATCTGATGTGGAAACTCAGTCCCCAGTTTTAACACTGACAATATTCAATGTAGGATCCAACAAGAGGGCGATTCCTTTAATACCTAAACATCAGAACTGTATCAGCCATAGCCCATAACCTCCCAGTCATAAAGATGTGGATTAAATTTCAGATCCAACATTTTACTGCAGTACTGAGGACAACAGCACAGCCAGAGGAGCTGCCTTCTGGAGAAGTCATTATACCAAAGTCATCGACTTTCACAGGTGGGTGTAAAAATTTTCACCCCAAAATTTGTTGGTTTTTTTTTTTTTTAAACAGAAGAGCAAGAAAGTTATTGCTGGTAAGAATGCTGGAGATATTCAAGCAGCATCCAAAGAAAGGTCAGTGATTCGAAACATGAGCCATTATTCCCCCCACAGACGCCAGCTAACTTAATATTTCTAAACCTTGCTGTTTTTATTTCAGGCTCTCCAAGTTCTGCACATTTTGCCTTTGCAGCTAGCTCTGGAAACCTGGCCAATGTTTATCAACATCACTTCAACACACTGTTCAGCCAACTGCTGTTGACAAAAATTTGCTGGCCATCTCATCTGCTCCATTTCACCATAAAAGCTTCAAAAGTACTTCAGTTATCTGCAAAGCACTGCTACCCGTAGAGTGGAAGCTCAAAGTTTTAAGTTTTGAAATTATTAATAGCACTATTTGAATTAGCATCCCCTATATTTTTAGTTCAGACTTTGGCAATATCAAACTAGTAAATACCACAATGGTTGATGTGTCACAGTGACCAAAGCTTCGAAACAAATCTCATCCTGTTACTTACCAGGCTGAATACCTCCGCACCTACAGTAACCTGCCCATTGTGGATCTGAAACCTCGAGAGGGGGAATGCTCACTACAAGAAGGGAATTAGGAAAGCCAGGGAGGGGCCTTGAAGAGTCCTTGGTGAGTCATCAGGAGCAAGAGGATAACTAGGGAGAGGGTAGGACCACTCAAGAATAAAGAGGAGAATATTCAGCTGGATGTGGAGGATGTGAGTACAGTCCTTAATGACTACAATACATCAGTCATTACCAAGGAGAGGGTCATGGAGGATAGGGAGATCAGTGCATTTTGAAGGAAAGGAGGAGGTAGTGTGGGGTCTCTGAAAGAGCATTGAGGTGGATTAGTCCGCTGAACCTGATGGGATATACCCCAGGTTATTGAGAGCGACAAGTGAAGAGATAGCTGGGGCCTTAACCAATATGTTTGTGTCCTCTCTAGTCACAGGCAAGATCTCAGAGGACTGGCAATTTCTATTGGTCAAGAAGGAACCAGGGATAACCCTGGAAACTATAGACTGGCAGGTCTCACATCAGTGGCAGGGAAGTTACTGGAGAGAATTCTTAGGGATAGGATTACGAACATTCAGAAAACCACGGCCTAATTAGGGTGAGCCAGCATGGCTTTCAATAGGGCAAGTGATGGCTTACTAACTTTATTGAGTTTTTTTTTTTGATGAAGTGATGAGGGTGATTGATGAAGCAGGGCTGTGGATGTTGTCTACATGGATTTTAGTAAGGCTTTTGCAAGGGCCTTCACGGAGGCTCATCCACAAGATTATGATGCACAGGATCAATGGTGAAGTGGCCATTTGGAATCAGAACTGGTTTGCCCATAGGACCGAGCGTGGTGGTTGAAGGGATTTACTCTAGCCAGAGGTCTGTGATTAGTGGTGTTCAGCAAGGATCTGTACTCAGACCACTGCTGTTTGTGATGCATATAATGACTTGGATGAAAATGTAGATGGATGGATTAATATGTTTGCAGATGATACAAAGATTGGCAGTGTTGTGGATGGTGTAGATGACTGGCAAAGAATATAGTGGCATATAACTCGGTTACAGATATTGGCAGAGAAATGGCAGATAGAGTTTAACATGGCGAAATATGAAGTGTTGCACCATGGTAGATCAAATGAAGAGAGACAGTACACCGTTAAGGGCAAGACTCTTTACAGTGTTGATGAGTAGAGGGATATTGAGGTCCAGACTCACAGCTCCCTGAAAGTGGCTGCAGGGGTTGATAGGATGGTTAAGAAGGCATATGGCATGCTTGCCTTTATGGATCAAGGCACTGAGTTCTGCTTTATATTGCTGCTTTATAAAACTCTAGTTAGGCCACATCTGCAGTATTGCATACAGTGGTCCTGCATTACAGGAAGGACATTGAGGTTTTGGAGAGGGTGCAGAGGTCTTCCAGGATGCTGCCAGGATTAGAGAGCTTGTGCTATAACAAGATGCTGGACAAACTTGGGTTGTTTTCTCTGGAGCAGCAGAAGCTGAGGAAAGATATGACAGGGGTTTGTAAGGTTATGAGAGGTATCAACAGAGTAGACAGTCAGTACCTTTCTCCCCATGGTTGAAATGTCTAATACACAGGGCATGGATTCGAGATAAGAGGGGGTAATTTTAAAGGAGATGTGAGAGGCAAGTATTTTATGCAGAGTAGTGGGTACCTGAAATACACTGCCAGGGTTGGGGAGGGGGCGGGGGGAGCGGTGTTAGAGGCAGATACATTAGGGACTTTTAACAGACGTTTGGAGGCACATGAATGTGAGTGAAATAGTGAAATGGAGGAACATGGACGTTATGTAGGCAGAAGAGATTAGTTTAGTTTGCTGTTTGATTACTGATTTATTTGGCTGGGTACAACATTGTGGGCCGAAGGGTCGGTTCCTGTACTGTACTGATCTATGTTCTATGTAACAGGTGGATGTCGCTCCGGACACAGTTTATGGACGGTGGTATGTCACTATCGGCAGCACCATCCCAGTTCCCAATAACCCATTCACGTCACCCAGCCCTGAATCTGCAAGAACCGCACTCACTCCATCCTGGCTCCGCAAAGACCCCTTGGCGGGGTAGAGGGGAGGGAGATGAGCAACCAGGGGAACCCGTATCTTCAGCTCTTCGCATAGTCACTTAGTACTGTATCGGAATAACAAGCCCGGGAGAAATTGGCTCCGCGAACCGGCTACCAACCGTTTCTAAGCACTGACCGCCTCACCCACCCAACACCATTGCTCAACGCTGGCTCCACAAAATTGTATATCAAAACCAAAATATCATTTCGATTCAAGTAATTTGCCAATGCTTTTTTTTAAAAACAATGTCGTGCGACCGGTTATCACGGTTAACAAGAGGACAATTCGACTCGTCTCGCCCAGTGATTATTCAGCCCGTTCACACTGGACAGTCCCGGACTCCCGGGCTGAAATCTGAACGTGAATGGGAGGATCAGCAGACTGCACCCCGAAACACGACGCCCACTGTGGAAACATCACGGGACGCTGGCCCAACGCCACCAGCCCTGCACCATTACAAAAGTCAAACCTGACATCCAGTTGCTGATGTCTGCCTGCCAGTGACTTGGGCTGGGCGAATCCGACGAGTGCCAACTTCTGCTGCTGAGGACTGCAGTGTGCGTGCAGGCACTCGCTCGGCAGAAGTTCAACGGAGCAGGGTTACACGCCAACGGAGCCTGACCATGAATGAACCATTGTTTCTAACTGCTGTCCGTAACAGTGGGGAATCTTTTCACAACCCCGCCGTTGATCGTGGAGCTGGCTGGTGCTCTTTGTTGACAACACAGATGTATATGTACATATCTTCCGGACACTCAAGTTCAGAGCACTAGATAAACGGCTTGCCTGGAGAAAGGGGAACAGAAATCTACATCCAGCCCAGCATCACTTTCCAAGGCATGCTTTTTAGGACGAGCGAGAAATAGCTATGCATATCCCCAGCACCTTGGAAGATGCTGACTACACAGAAAGGAATGAGAATAGGTGTTTCCCCGTCCCTACGTGACCAGACACAGCTTACCTCTTGCAACATGGAAGGCATCTCACTTCAACATGCAGCGCTGCAGCCGGCCGCAAACTGCTTTAAATCCCAGTTCTTTTAAGATGACCCTCGGATACCGGGAAGTCCCAAGAGATCCGTTTCACGGATGATTCGACAGTCATGTTGTCGGTCAAAAGTCAATGGGGTCGGGGTGGGTGGGGGGGAGGAGAACGGGAGCTCACTTCAGCTGCTGCTGGGGGAATGTCTCAGCCTCCTCGGACAGGGTGGTTAGAAAACCCCTCCCCCTCACTCTCCACTATATCCTTTCCTCCTTCCCTGTCGCTGTCGGAACGTCCTCTCGTCTCTCTGTCGCTGGACAGACGGAGCGAAAGAAAAACGCCGAAAACTGGGGTACAGGTCGCTGGGGAAATAGTTTGTTTGGAAGAGATTAAGAGCACAAGCTTCCCACAAGTATTAGCATCTCGCAGCCTTACAGCTGTCTGCGAGCCTGTGGCAGGAAATACCACAGGACAGCCAGAACTGTGAGCAATCGAAACGAATTGGCAAAACGTGGTGAGGATTTTAACTTCACGGATTGGGTTAGCGCTGTGAGGAAGCACGCAGCTGTTATTTATAGTCAATCACACATGTCGGTTGTGTAAGTCAGGGCATATAAATGAAAATTAACAAATTGAGTGAAAAGCAAAATAATATTGCAACTAATCCAGAGGGTGGGAAGTACGCTTTCATTTTACTGAGGTATTATTACAATTCCAAACGCGGCAGTGAGGATCTTTGATTACAAATCCACAGCTTGGTAACGCACATCTGGGTTGAGGAGGCTGTACCCAAGAATCTATAATCATAACCATCTTCTCAAAAGGAGAACAAATCCAACAGTGGTAAATTCGGAGGGACGCCCATGCCGTTTAACGCGGGGAAGTTTTTGCCGGGTTCCTCGCCAACCTCCTCTTCCCAGTGGAGGAAGAGCTGCTCCCCAAATCGTGGGGATTATGTGCATCCAGAGTCACAAATAATAAAAAAAATGTTCTCTGCGGGACAGCTCCAACAAAAATGATGGTAGCATCAGCAGGTGCTCTCTCCTGCACAAGAGCCTGCAGATGCCCGAATCAAGAATTAAATCCAAAATGTTGGATGAATTTTGTGGGTCAAGCACCATCTGTGGAGGCTGAAGATAAATGTTCCAAAGTCACGACTATTTTAGAACATTATCAAGGTCTTTCATTCCATCAACTGGAAATAACTTTAGAATGTCCTTCTCAAATTAAGTTGCCAACAGATATTTGCTTTCATCTTTCACTCGCTCCACAACAGCATGCCAGGCTATGATATTAACCAGTGGGTCAGGAACAGACCCACTCTCAGCGAGAACATTGTCAAACAAGGCTGCAACATTCCCACAATACTTTTTTCACTTTTTGTGCAGGCAAAATGTTCACAGTGGAAGCAAGTCCTCCTCAATCCTGAGGGACTGCTGAGGAAAAAATGGTCAGAGAAGAGGTGCACGTAGACGAAGAAGAATAGGACCTTGAACCATCTTGCCAGCACCATGTCTGACACTGGCACTATGAAGGATGATCAGGTTAAAAAGTCCTATGTCCAAGGGAGATATACCAGGCCCTGGTGAGCTGCCGTCTTACATGAGGGAGAGGGAATCAACTGCTGGGTCTCACTGCAGTAGGTCTGTGTATCCACCGATGACACAAATGAAGACTAGAACTGGGATACTTATATTGCCAAGACTTTGCAATCTGTCAGGCCAAATGCAGTAGAGTGAAGGTATTCTATTCTCACAGGAGGGTGTGTGTAGCCAGGGAAACACAGCACATCTCTACCAGTGATAGGTGGCAGTCCTGTCATTGACACCTACTGGTTCAGGTGACTGCTGTGGTGGAGGCACAGATGCTGCCCATTCAGTCACCATGAGGGTTTTGGCTCCTCCCATTTCCTCACGTGTCCCGGGACCATGCAGGTCGGTAGGTTAACTGGCCACTGTAAGTTACCTTCCTGGTGCAGATCGTGGCAGGGCAATCAGGATGGAGTTGATGGGCTGGTGTGAGAGGTTACAGGGCAAGGCGATTTGTTTTGAGATCTAGCATTTGCTCAAAGAGCTGAATGGCCTCTCTGTGTTGTAAGGACATATTAGAAATGAAATGAAGCTTGCAAGGAACAGTGAGGTGTCCCCATGGAGACCCCCACTATCCTCACTGAGCAGGAATGTGGCATGTGAGTGGAGGCTATGCTCACTGAGCAGAACTCTGTAACATATGAGCACTTCGCAGTTCTCTGGGAAATGAGGCGTGCTGCCCATGGGTAGTTAGCTGTTCCGTACATCAGCAGCTTCGGGTGGGGAATATGGCTCATGGGGATTCACCTATCTTCCACATCCCCACCGTCCCATTTCATATCCCTGAGCGGATAGTGCTGGGACTGGACGCCAAATTCAAAGGATCTATGAGTTGCCTCATCTCTGGCTTGGGAGATTGAAACAATGTTGGAATGCTTTATGTGCCAGCAGATCATTGGATCATTGTTTTCCCAATCCCCTTACAAATCAGCAGGTTTAGGACGCTGACGTGCAGCTGCTGTCCTGGACTGCTTCTTGACTGACCAGGGTCACAGGCTGAAGCTGGGCCTTCTCCGCTTCCTTTGGATCATCGAGGCACCCCAGTCGATATGTATGTGTCAGTAAGAACCTCTGCAGGAATCAGACTGCAGCTGGAAAACTAAGACATTGAAACCCAACTATATGATTGTGAAACAGGAAAAGCAATGGGACACTAAATTTCAGATGTAAATGCTATGAATTTTGTATTATTTTATTGTTTGATGTTATAAACTACTCTGAACATGTCAGCACTGTTCAAATCCTTATTTAAAGCAAGGCTTCATCATGCGGAGCTAAGTGACACTAGTGTGGCAGCTTCTGGTGTTGCCTTTGTCTCTGTTGTGACTCAGCTAGCAAGGTTACTAATGCAATTGCCAATGGATGAACCATTGAATGAATGTGCCAGGAACTTGTTCAATTTTTTTTGAGTTAAATTATATTTGCACTACTTGAGGAGAAAAAAAGTAGAATGGCTTTTGGTCCAATTTGCCTCAGAGGAGAGGGCCCCATCTCCCTGAATCAACACCATATATCTCTCTGTGTTTTATATTGTGGCAGAAGGCTATATTAAACAGGTATACACCACAATGTGGCAGCACAAGAATGCAGAAAACAATTCACAAGGAAGTATCCAGATGCAAACAGTAAATAATAATTCCGGTCAAACTTGGAGTTGGACCTTTAAAGCAAATACTTAAGCTGTGCATGGGAGTCATTCCCAGATTACCTGTCAGGAGGATTTCACCAGAATGATGAAAATCATTTATTTTATCATCTGTATATCCCTACCTTTTTGTCACCCTTTAGTTACAAAATCATTCTTATACAGGAGCACAGGTAATGTATTTTTTTAAGTATCAGTATTTTATTCTCGAACCTTTCTCATAAAATATTGCTGAACAGAAATAAAAATCAGAGGGTTTGGGGGATTTTTTTTGCCCTCCATTCTGGATTTGCTGCAGCTAATTATTAGAAATCCCAGTGTCCTTTTTGTTGTGATCAGAAAAGCAAACTGTTGTAGCTCCATTCAGATGGTGAAGAAAGAAGGTACACAGCCCCTTTGTGTGTGTGTGTGTGTGTGTGTGTGTGTGTGGGTGGGGGGGGGGCGGTGGGGGGAGGTTTATATTGGGTATCGAATTCAAAAGATTCACAACTCCTTATGTGAAGAAATTCCTTCTCATTTGAGTCTTGAATGATGAGTGCCTTACTTTGAGACTGTGACCCCTGGTTCATGACAGTGCATTGAGGCAAACTGACTCAGCACCAACTACAGTATGCCTTCATAACTAAGGAAAGATATACTTGCTTTGGAGCTAATTCGTGGTAGAGTTGGTAGATAAATTCCTGGGATGAATGGGTGACTGAAAAAGCAATATTGAGGGAAATGAACCATTGATTAATTTTAGGCTCATTAAGACAGTATGGGAGATTGGATGATTGCAAAAGAGGTTGGCAGAAGAGACGCTGGGGGACCATTTCTCTTCTAGCTGGAGAGTTAAGATCTATGGTCAATCTAAAAGAAACGTGATTATTTGGAACTGAATTGAGGAGATATTTACCTCAGAACAATTACTGAAACAACTGAAACCTTGGCACTCTCCTCCCCAAAGGGCTGTAGATGCCTGTTCATTGATTGAGGTCATTAGAAACTAATAGACTCAAGACTTGACATGGAAAAGATAGAAGTCTGTCATAATCTTATTGGATAGTCTATTCTTTCTTTTATCTTCCTACACTTATGTTCTCACATCTTTAAGGTTGTGTTGCTTTGATCTGCACAATACCAGCTTCATCATTATTGGCTGTTCTGTTTGTCCTGTCTCTAGAGTCGAACTTTTCTAATTTTCTCTTTTTAAAATTTCTTAGTAGATCAGTCACTTATGGGTTTGCGAAGTACCGGTCTGTAAACTAAACTAAGGTTTGGTTTGAATTTACTTGCTATCAATTGTTTTCCTCCAAGAGGACTGCAACCTTGCTGTGATTTGGGGGCTTAATGACCTGGAGAGCTTTGTTGGCTGGAGTCACGGCCTTATGGTTTGGCTCATGGTAGGGCCACCCATGCCCAGCAGATCAAAGGGTAGAGACCAGACTAAGAGTTGTACACTGGTCCTCCAGGTTCGGGGGGGTTCAGCTCAGGGCTAACAACCTTGACTGGTAAAATTGAACAGAAACAGCAATGACGAATCCTTCTACATCTGTGCACAATGGTATTCCTGAGTCTCCAGCCAGGACTTGCATGACTGACAGTGATGAAAACTGAGCTACAGACGCAATGAAGAAAGCCCAGAACATTGTCAGAGATGGAGAACCTCCATTGCTGCCCCAAATGCCAGTGACGTAATGGGCAGAAGAAAGCAATTGTTTATTCAATACACCTCTGTTACTTCAATAACCATGAAGGAATGACTTTGTGAGTATCCCATCTTGAGCAAAGGCAAGTTAAATGAGTAAGAGACATGGAAAATATCTTCAGCGGAAGACCCAATGCACTGAGGAAACTTCTCAACGGAGAATCCAAGCCCTATCAGTTTGATTAAATCATGTCATGTCAAGTAGTGAATACAGAACAGATATGAATTTTTGGGTATAAAACTGTCTGTATCCAAACCATTCTAGTGAAGTTATACCACTAGCATCTAACCTATGACATTGAAGACTGCCTGGAAATGTGTTACTTATAAAAGCCCCACAAGTCTAGTCCCATTAGACCAAAAGACCCAGGAGCAGAATTAGGCCATTTAGCCCATCAAATCTGCTCTGTAATTTAATCTCAATCAATAAAGTGTTGGAAATTGTCCACAACAGAGTTCTCAAGTACCAAATATTCACTAATGACCTGCCCACTGATGCTCTCTTTGGGTTCCATTAGGGCTGTCATATTCTGTACTTGCAGAAAAGGGCTAAATTCAGTTCCAGTTAGGCATGGGCTAATAAGTGACAAAGTAGCATCTATGCTACACAAGTGCTAGGTTTGACCATCATAAAACCAGAGGGTGTCTAATTATCTTCCCTCAGTATTTGACGTCATTACTATGGTAGGTTTCTACACTACTGATATCCTGGGTGTCACTACAACCAAACTGGACCAGTTAAATGCAAGTCAGAGAACAGGAGCAAGTCAGGTATGGCTCTCCAATCTTCCTGGTTCTCCAAACCTTTATGCAATTGGCAGGACATAAAAAAAAGGAACACTATTTGCCACTAACTGGGATGAGCACTGCTCAAATCATGTATAGGAAACCAAACTGCACTGAGTTTAAGCTGGCAATGGGGACTCTGCTAATTTAGGACTGCAGCTACTAGGTTAAAAGTAGACTCAGCAAGCAGGGTATACCAACACCAAGGTGCAGTAACTCATCATGACTTCTTTAGCAGCATTGATCAAATTACAAGTCTACAGCCAAGAAGGCCAAGGTGTAGATGTACATGGAAATGGTGCCAAATCCCAATTGGCATCCACCTCTGCCACCTTCCTACTTGCAAATGTATTTCCAACAATTCATTACCATTATGTTAAAATCTTGGAAATTCCTACTTAATAGTAATGTACTTAGCAATCGATTGTCAGGAAATGTAGAGAGGGCTTGACCCAGAAGCAGAGCAGCCGGGACAATTCAGTGGTGAACAATAAGTTTAATAATAGACTGCAAAATAACAAGGGGTCAGAAAACACGAGAGAACAGTAACTAAACACAACAGGCACCAAAATAAACTTTAGACACAGAAAATGAATATTAGGAGCAACTGGTTGGGACTAGCTGGGACTGTGGATGAGAACGAGGGTTGAATAGGCTGCAGGTGATGAGTCTGAAATGAGCAGCAGGTGAATCCGATCAGCTGGGTGGAGACTGGGAGGTGTCAGTGGGAGTAGGCCTGACATACATTTAATATACAGTCAAAGTGAAAAAGGGACTGGGAATAAATGTTGACCCTGTCCATAACTTGTGTCAGAATAAATAAAACCTATGAAATAAATTATAGACATTTATGATCATTCAGCAGTTGTACAGAAGGATAATTTTCAAGCTCTTTCACAACACACATTTCTTAAAACTATGTAAATCCCTCAGCTATCAGAAAGGTGTCCAACTGGCACTCCTTCACCATTGGTAGGAGCTTAACTCTCCCCTCTCCATTCTTGTGAGTTTTAGTCTCTTTTTCACATTTTGCTCTAAGCACAACTTAAGTGTTTTGTGAATATCCAAGTCCATTCAATGCCTGAGACCATGAGTTGTAATCCAGTGTACTGACTAACTTACAAACAAGAGGAAATCTGCAGATGCAGGACTGGTTTTGGCCCAAAACATCAACTGTACTCTTTTCCATAGATGCTGCCTGGCCTGCTGAGTTCCTCCAGTATATTGTGTGTGTTACTGATTAACTTAACAGTTTGCAAAGATAATAAGGAAGCTTAACTCTTAGTGCTCTGTATTTAACACTTCAGTAGTGTTTGAGTAGTATTGTAAATATGTTGTTGATTAAGCATTCTTGTTTTATTTAAATAATTCATTACGGGTCATATGTAAAACAAAGAGAATTGCATAAATTATGACGCTACTATTTGATACCTGCAAGCCTCACTTAAAGTAAACACAAAGTTAGACTCACATTTCAGAATCTCATGCCTTTCTTTGAATTAGTTTAATGTTTTGAATTTACAAAACATAGCACATGTGAGCTGGCAAGGGCATCATAGGAATCCCATCTTGATAAATATTTCTTGAAAACAATTCAGGTATTGAGATTGATTTCTATCCCAGCTGCTATTTTTATTCTCAACAGCACCCAATCCTGTCCAGGAAACAAAATTCCAATGTGAAAGGATAGTGGGAAACAGAGTCCAGCGAGTTCAAACAAACCAGTGGCTTAAACAAAGTGTCAGGGAGTTAAAACAGACAGCGGAATGTTATTTCTAGTCAGTAATTTAAAATACTGGTATTTTAATTTTTTCCTTCTCTGTTAATTGAGTGAATGTAATAAATGGAGGCATAGCAGATTACCTCAGACCCACGGAACGTACAGTGTTATCTAAATGGAGAAAGATTGCAAAAGAGTGAAGTGAGACAGGAGTCTAGGTGTATATTTGTGTTAATCACTAAATGTTAGTAGGCAGGTTGTTGGCAAGGCAAGTAGCTTATTAGCTTTTACTGCACGAGGCTTTGAATTTAGAAATAGGAACATATTGTTATTATTATACAGGTTACTGATAAAGCCATACCTGAAATACTGTGAACAACTTCTGCCCCCACATTTTAGAAAGGATTGGATGCAAGTCAGGTCAATTCCTGGGATGAGATAATCATCCTGTCATGAATTGCCAAAGAAACTAGCTGTTAATTGATTGAAGTTTAGATGAATGAGGGGTGATCGTTTTGAAAAAATGTATGATCTTCAAGGGGCATCACAAAGCCAATATTGAGAAGTTTTCACCAGTGGTAAAATCATTAAGGAGCTTCACCATCATGCTCCCTTCTCTTTACTACCACTGGGGTGGAAGTCTTTTTCGGTTGTCCATCGAAATCCGATGACGATGTTCACTCCTTTAATGGTGAGATCTTTGATGACTATACAGTTCTATCCTGGACCCACAAGCTCTATTGCAGGTGGGACAGATATATGTAGTAGTGGTGGCAACCATGGCTGCATTTCTCCTGGCTCTCTTCTGCTGTCTTCTGGTTGTTCTTTCCATCTCCAGAGTACGAACCCTGTCCCTACACAGCTGTCGCCAAGTGGTACGGTCAGCAGCAACATCCTCCAGGTCCTCTGTTCTGATCTTGCACTTCCTTAAAGCATTCTTCATCTGATCCTTATAGTGCTTCTTCGACCCTCCAGCTGAGTGTTGACCATGATGTAGCTGACTGTGTAACACTCCGCAGGGTGGCCAACATGGGGGCATCCTTATCCCGTGCCCCAGCCACTGCAGCTGATGCTGGGTGATCATGGCCTCAATACTTCTGCAGTTGGTCTTTACAAGTATTTCAGTGTGAGGCACTTGCTCACGCCAGGTAATTCCCAGGATGCGCTGGAGGCAGCTTTTATGGAAGCGCTCTAAGGACTTGATGTGACGGCTGTAGGTTACCCAAACTTCACAGTTATAAAGGAGGGTGGTGACACAGACCGCTTGGTATACAGCGACCTTTGTGGTGGGACGAAGGCTCCTGTTCTGAAAGGCTCTACGCCGAAGTCTCCCAAAGGCAGCTGATGCCTGTTTAATGCGGCTCTGGATGTCGTTGTCAATGCCGCTATCCTCAGAGAGAATGCTCCTCAGATATTTGAAAGATGGCACTACTGACAGCTCTTCATCACCAACAGTGAAGGCAGGTAGAGTGGGTGGGACACCACAGCAAGGACATTCTGAAGATCCTCCGGAGTATGGGCCACAGGAGCACAGTCGTCTGCATACTGCAGCTCCAGGACCCGCTCTCTACGGAGTTTGGTGGTTGCGTGGAGCCTCCTGATGTCAGAGAGGTTGCCATCTAATCTGACGTCCACTGCCACACGGCTGCTGTCTTCAATCTCATTGTGGAGAAGCTTGGTAACACACACGAGGAAGATGTTAAAGAGCACTGGCGCTAGTACATACCCCTGCCTCACCCCTGTGCATACAAGGAAGGTCTCGGACTCTGTTCTCCTATGGTCACCCGAGCAATCATCCCATCGTGGAACTGGCAGAGGATGTTAACAAATTTATTGGGACAGCCAAACCTAAGGAGCCCGGCAGCTTCAAGAAAAGTGCCAGGAGCAACGTCAGGACCTGTTTATGGCCTTTGTCAACCTCTCCAAAGCATTTGACACTATGCAAAGAGGGGGTGGAAGTACAGAAGCCTGAAGACCCATACTTAACAATGTAGGAACAACTTCTTCCCTTTTGCCATCAGATTTCTGAACAGTCTATAAACCCATGAGCATTACCTTGCAATTCCTCTTTTGCAATGTTTATTATTTTAGCTAAAAGTAATTTCTATGCTGCCACAAAACAATGAATTTCATGGTAATAAATCTGATTCTGATTCTGAATCCTGAACATAGGGACTCAGTTATAAGGCTGGAGGTCGGTCATTTAAAACCGAGTTGAGAAGGAACCCCTCTTCTCAGAGAGTGCTGAATCTGTGGAATCAGGAGCTGATAGATGTTACTGAGGGTATTTAAAGATTACGTAGATACCTCTACAATACTATAAAACCGTGTATTAGTTCCTAATAGTTATCAATGAAGGATACACTGCCACGTCCTTTTGATTGACTGTAAATGAACAAAATCATCGCAGACACCTAGTTCAGATAATGGACTGCCTTCATGCAATTGTTTTGATGGTTGCATTCTCCAAATCTTCCTTTTCATTGTAACATTGCAACAAAATGATTATTGATGCCTTCAAATTCTTCTTATTTCCTAACTTATTGAAGTAGTGAAATCATTTCATTTTCACGCCCAGCTGTTTCCGGCATCTCCGAGCCTGAATGCTTGAAATCACAGTGAGTCTTGCTGGTTATTTCTCACCAACTGTCAGTAATAAAAAAAAACACTGCTTTTTGAACACAAATACACACAACTGATGCTATTTAAAAACTATTTGCTGAAAGTACGGTGCAGTGTAAAACGCCCACACAATTGCACGCGACTGATGCTAGATAGAACTGTTTGGCAACAGTCTCCTGTCCCAGCTAAGTGGCATAGTGTTCCAAATAAAAAAAGGGACTTCTGGCTACTTTCTTAATTAGTTTTTGTTCTTAAAGAGTTGTCCAAATAAGCAGCTGCCCTGATTCACTGATGGCCTAATTAACTGGAATCCACTGTAATATTGACAACACGAGTTGTAGAGTCCTTGGAAGTGAGTTCATTGGTTGTGGAGCCTGATGACTGCAGGGTGATAACTGTTCCCGAACCTGGTGGTATGGGACCTAAGGCTCCGGTACCTCCTGCTCAATGACAGTAACAAGAAGAGAGCATGGTCTGCACCCATCATCCTTGATGATGGATGCTGCTTTCTTGTGACAGCACTCGTTGTGAATGTGCTCAGTGGTCGGTCGGGTTTTGCCTGTGAAGGACTGGAATGAATCCGTCACTTTTAGTAGACTTTTCCATTCCTGAGTACTAGTGTTTCCATACCAGGCCATAATGAAACCAGTCAGGATACTCTCCATTGTGCATCTAAAGAAGTTTGTCAAAGTTTTAGATTGCGGGCTAAATTTATGCAAACTTCTAAGAAAAGGAAAAGTTCTTTGTAATGGCACCAATATGCTGGTCCCAGAGAATTTAAAGTTACTAACCCTCTGCAACTCTGATCATCTAATGAGGACTGGTTCTTCCTCCTATAGTCAATAATTAACTCTTCGGTTTTACTGAAATTGAATGAGAGCTTCTGGCACCACATAACCCAATTTTAAATCTCCCTCCTATATGCTGATTTGTCACCACATTTAATACACTCAACTACAGTGGCATTATCAGCAAATTTACATATAGTAGTGTGGTACTAAGCCACACAATTATAACAGGACAGAAATAATGTTGTCAGCTGGAGAAGCTTAAGTTCTTGGATTTGGGCTTCAGCGACAGTTGATGTCACTGTCCATGAGAACAGAGCCTTCTGGAAAGTGGTCACCCCAGCTCAAGGGAGTGCAAGCAGAGAAGCAACTCTCAGACAGATAAGGCAAGGTGGATTAGAAAGCCCTTGAGGTCATAGACCATGAGACCGTAAGACATAAGAGCAGAATTAGACCTTTCAGCAATCAAGTCTGCTCTACCATTCTATCATGGTTGATTTATTATTCCACTCAATGCCATTCACCTCCCTGTAACCTTTGACATCCTTACTAATCAAGAACGTATCAATCTCTGCTTTAAATATACCCAATGACTTATCTCCACAACCATCTGTGGTAATGAATTCCACAGATTCACCACTCTCTGGCTAAAGAAATTTCTCCTCATCACTGTTCTAAAGGGACAGCCTTATGTTCTGAGAGTCCTCCACTACAAAAACCATTCTCTAGGCCTTTCAATATTCAATAGGTTTCAATAAGCTCCCTCCCCTCATTCTTTTAAACTCCAGTGAGTACAAACCTAGAGCCATCAAATGCTCCTCATACATAAACCCTTCAATTCCTGGGATTATTCTCATGAACCTCCTCTGGACCCTTTTCAAAGCTAAAATATCTTTTCTTGGATATTGGACCCAAAATTGCTCACATTACTCCAAGTGTTGTCTGAAAACTGACTTACAAAGTCTCAGCATTACATCCTTTCTTTTATATTCTAGTCCTCTTGAAACGAATGCATTTGCCTTACTTAGCACTGACTCAACCTGCAAGTTAACATTTGGGGAATCCTGCACTAGGACTCCCAAGTCCCTTTGCAGCTCTGCTTTCTGAATTTGCCCCCCATTTAGAAGGTGGTCTACGTCTTTTCCCTTCTACCAAAGTTCTATGGTAGCGTAGTGGTTAGCGCAATACTAATACAGTTTAGCGCTCTGGGGTTCGAAGTTTAGTTCCGGCGTCTTCTGTAAGAAGTTCACATGTCCTTCCCGTGAGTGTGTAGTTATCTTTTGGGTGCTCCAGTTTTCTTCCACAGTCCAAAGCTGTGCCCATTCATAGGTTAATTGGTCATTGTAAATTGTCCTGTGATCAGGCAAGGGTTAAATAGGTGAGTTGCTGGAAGGGCCCCTGCTCTGCGCTGTATCTCTAAATAAAATAAAACAAATTA
The DNA here is from genome assembly GCF_030028105.1 of Mobula birostris. Classification (NCBI taxonomy): domain Eukaryota; kingdom Metazoa; phylum Chordata; class Chondrichthyes; order Myliobatiformes; family Myliobatidae; genus Mobula; species Mobula birostris. The sequence continues at coordinate 60,328,300 of NC_092380.1, read as the reverse complement.
GATATAATAAATAAAGTTCATGAATTCACGCTTTAACCTCTTGCTTCAGCAGTCTGAGGTATCCACACTCTTCGACAGTCCGAGATACCCACATACTTTGGCAGTCTGAGATACCCACACTCTTCGACAGTCTGAGTAACCACTCTCTTCAACAGTCTGAGTACCCACACTCTTTGGCAGTCTGAGATACCTACACTCTTCAGCAGACTGAGTACCCACAATCTTCGACAGTCTGAGATACCCACCTGCTTCAGCAGACTGAGTACCTACACTCTTCTGCAGACTGAGTACCCACACTCTTCAGCAGGCTGAGGTACCCACACTCTTCGACAATCTGAGTACCCACACTCTTCAGCAGACTGAGTACCCACACTCTTTGGCAGTCTGAGATACCTACACTCTTCTGCAGTCTGAGTACCCACACTCTTCAGCAGTCTGAGATACCCACACTCTTCAGCAGTCTGAGATACCCACACTCTTCAGCAGACTGAATACCCACAATCTTCGACAGTCTGAGATACCCACACTCTTCAGCAGACTGAATACCCACAATCTTCGACAGTCTGAGATACCCACCTGCTTCAGCAGACTGAGTACCTACACTCTTCTGCAGTCTGAGTACCCACACTCTGCAGCAGTCTGAGATACCCACACTCTTCAGCAGACTGAGTACCCACACTCTTCAGCAGTCTGAGTATCCACACTCTTCAGCAGTCTGAGATACCTACACTCTTCAGCAGACTGAGTACCCACAATCTTCGACAGTCTGAGATACCCACCTGCTTCAGCAGACTGAGTACCTACACTCTTCAGCAGTCTGAGATACCCACACTCTTCAGCAGACTGAGTACCCACGCTCTTCAGCAGACTGAGTATCCACACTCTTCGGCAGACCGAGTAACCAGCTGCTTCGGCAGTCTGAGGTGCTCAACTGCTTCAAGCAGGCTTCAGTTATGCCAATGCCTAACCTGCCTCAATGACTATCGTCCAGTAGCACTTACATCCACAGTGATGAAGTGTTTTGAGAGGTTGCTGATGAAACTTATCAATTTCTGCCTGGTAAGTGACTTGGATCTACTCCAATATGCCGATCAGAGCAACAAGTCCACAGCAGATGCCAATCTCATGAGCCCTTCACTCAGTATTGGAACATCTGGACAGCAAAGATCAGGATGCTCTTCATCAACTACAGCTCAGCATTCAATACTATCATCTCCTGAAAACTAATCAATAAGCTCCAAGACCTTGGCCTTAATACCTCCTTGTGCAATTAGATCTTCGATTTCCTCACTTGCAGACCCCAGTCATTTTGTTTTGGCAGCAGCATTTCCTCCATGATCTTCATCAGCACAGGTGCACCAGACGCCTGTGTGCTTAGGCCCCGCTCTATCTGCTGCACACTTGTGACTGTGTGGCTAAGTGTAGCTCCAGTGCCATATGCAAGTTTGCTGACAATAGTACTGTTGTAGGCCAACTCAAGGGTAGTGATGAATCATCATATAGGAAGGAAATTGATAATCTGGCTGAATGATGCTATAGCAACAACTTATTCAATGTCAGCAAGATCAAAGAGCTGATTATAGACTTCAGGAGGAGGAAACCAGGGGTCCACCTCATTATTGAAGGATCAGTGTTGGAGAGGGACAGCAACTTTAAATTCATCTCAGGGAACCTGTTCTGCGCCCAGCATGTATGTGAAATTACAAAGAAAGCATGGCAGCACCTTTACTTCCTTAAGAGCTTGCAGAGATTCAGCATGGCATCTAAAACTTTGACAAACTTCCATGGATGTGTTTTGGAGAGTATATTGGAGTATATTGACTGACTGCATCATGGCCTGGTATGGAAACATGATTGCTCTTGAACAGAAAATCCTATAAAAAGTAGTGGATATGGCCCAGTGAATCACAGGTAAAGCCCTCCCCACCATGGTTTTCACATGAAAACATCATCCATCATCAGGGACACCCCCTCCCCCCCTCCACCCAGGACATAGAACATAGAATAGTACAGCACAGTACAGGCCCTTCGGCCCACAATGTTGTGCCGACCCTCAAACCCTGCCTCCCATATAAGCCCCCACCTTAGATTCCTCCATATACCTGTCTAGTAGGCTCTTAAACTTCACTAGTGTATCTGCCTCCACCACTGACTCAGGCAGTGCATTCCACGCACCAACCACTCTCTGAGTAAAAAACCTTCCTCTAATATCCCCCTTGAACTTCCCACCCCTTACCTTAAAGCCATGTCCTCTTGTATTGAGCAGTGGTGTCCTGGGGAAGAGGCGCTGGCTATCCACTCTATCTATTCCTCTTATTATCTTGTACACCTCTATCATGTCTCCTCTCATCCTCCTTCTCTCCAAAGAGTAAAGCCCTAGCTCCCTTAATCTCTGATCATAATGCATACTTTCTAAACCAGGCAGCATCCTGGTAAATCTTCTCTGTACCCTTTCCAATGCTTCCACTTCCTTCCTATAGTGAGGTGACCAGAACTGGACACAGTACTCCAAGTGTGGCCTAACCAGAGTTTTACAGAGCTGCATCATTACATCGCGACTCTTAAACTCTATACCTCGACTTATGAAAGCTAACACCCCATAAGCTTTCTTAACTACCCTATTCACCTGTGAGGCAACTTTCAGGGCTCTGTGGACATGTACCCCGAGATCCCTCTGCTCCTCCACACTACCAAGTATCTTGCCATTTACTTTGTACTCTGCCTTAGAGTTTGTCCTTCCAAAGTGTACCACCTCACACTTCTCTGGGTTGAACTCCATCTGCCACTTCTCAGCCCACTTCTGCATCCTATCAATGTCTCTCTGCAATCTTTGACAATCCTCTACACTATCTACAACACCACCAACCTTTGTGTCGTCTGCAAACTTGCCAACCCACCCTTCTACCCCCACATCCAGGTCGTTAATTAAAATCACGAAAAGTAGAGGTCCCAGAACAGATCCTTGTGGGACACCACTAGTCACAATCCTCCAATCTGAATGTAATCCCTCCACCACCACACTCTGCCTTCTGCAGGCAAGCCAATTCTGAATTCACCTGGCCAAACTTCCCTGGATCCCATGCCTTCTAACTTTCTGAATAAGCCTACCGTGTGGAACCTTGTCAAATGCCTTACTAGAATCCATATAGATCACATCCACTGCACTACCCTCATCTATATGCCTGGTCACCTCCTCAAAGAACTCTATCAGGCTTGTTAGACACGATCTGCCCTTTACAAAACCATGCTGATTGTCCCTGATCAGACCATGATTCTCTAAATGCCTATAGATCCTATCTCTAAGAATCTTTTCCAACAGCTTTCCCACCACAGTCGTAAGGCTCACTGGTCTATAATTACCTGGACTATCCCTACTACCTTTTTTGAACAAGGGAACAACATTCGCCTCCCTCCAATCCTCCGGTACCATTCCCGTGGACAACGAGGACATAAAGATACTAGCCAGAGGCTCAGCAATCTCTTCCCTCGCCTCGTGGAGCAGCCTGGGGAATATTCCGTCAGGCCCCGGGGACTTACCTGTCCTAATGTATTTTAGCAACTCCAACACCTCCTCTCCCTTAATATCAACATACTCCAGAACATCAACCTCACTCATATTGTCCTCACCATCATCAAGTTCCCTCTCATTGGTGAATACCGAAGAGAAGTATTCATTGAGGACCTCGCTCACTTCCACAGCCTCCAGGCACATCTTCCCACCTTTATCTCTAATCGGTCCTACCTTCACTCCTGTTATCCTTTTTTTCTTCACATAATTGAAGAATGCCTTGGGGTTTTCCTTTACTCTACTTGCCAAGGCCTTCTTATGCCCCCTTCTTGCTCTTCTCAGCCCCTTCTTAAGCTCCTTTCTTGCTTTCCTATATTTCTCAATAGACCCATCTGATCCTTGCTTCCTAAACCTCATGTATGCTGCCTTCTCCCACCTGACTAGATTTTCCACCTGACTTGTCACCCATGGTTCCTTCACCCTACCATTCTTTATCTTCCTCACCGGGACAAATTTATCCCTTACGTCCCACAAGAGATCTCTAAACATTGACCACATGTCCATAGTACATCTCCCTGCAAAAACATCATCCCAATTCACACCCGCAAGTTCTAGCCTTATAGCCTCATAATTTGCCTTTCCCCAATTAAAAATTTTCCTGTCCTCTTTGATTCTATCCTTTTCCATGATAATGCTAAAGGCCAGGGAGCGGTGGTCACTGTCCCCCAGATGCTCACCCACTGAGAGACCTGTGAACTGACCCCGTTTATTACCTAGTACTAGATCTAGTATGGCATTCCCCTACTCTCTTCTCGCTGCTGCCATTAGGGAGAAAGTACAGGGGCCTTAGGGCTCACACCACCAGTCTCAGGAAGAGTTATTACCCCTCAACTATCAGGCTCTTGAACCAAAGGGGAAAACTTCACTCAACTTCACCTACCCCATCATTGAAATGTTTCCACAACCTGTGAACTCAGTTTCAAGGACTCTTCATCTCATGTTCTCGATATTTATTGCTTGTTTATTTATTATTATTATTTCTTTCTTATGCATTTGCATAATTTGTTGTCTTTTGTACACTGGTTGAACACCCAGTTTGGTATAGTCTTTCATTGATTCTGTTATGGCTATTATTCAAAGGTTTCAAAGGTACATTTAATGTCAGAGAAATGTATACAATATACATCCTGAAATGCTTTTTCTTCACAACCATCCATGAAGAACAGAGGAGTAACCCCAAAGAATGAATGACAGTTAAATGTTAGAACCCCAAAATCCCCCCAGCTCCCCCCCTCCCGTGTGTAAGTGGCAGCAAGCAACGATCCCCCCACTCCCCATCAGCAAAAATAAACATTAGCACCTGCCACCGAGTGTCAGCAAAGACATAGGCTTGCAGTACTCCAAAGACTGCACGTTCACCTGGTATTCGACATAACCCAGGCTCTTTCTCTCTCTCTCTAATAAGGGAGAAAGAGATGTACCTGTTTCACCGTGAGAGGGGAGACATAACAAAAAACTCCCTGAATTACAATGTTAAAAGTCCGTTGCGTCGCTTTCTCTGAGTTCTGTGTCCAAAGATCTCGGGTTCTGGGCACACAGCCTTAGATCTTCCATTTCCCACGACACACCAATCTCTTGGCCGGACACCGACCTCCGATAAACTGTCCAAGTCCTTTTCCAGACTTTGTACTTCCGGAACATTACCTGCCGTTCCACATATCTTTGAATCGTTTGCAAACTTGGCTACAAAGACCATCACTTCCATCATCCAGATCATTGACAACATGAAAAGAAGCAGTCCCAACACTGATCCTTGTAGGACACCACTAGTTACTGGCAGCCAATCAAAAATGCCCCTTTTTTTCCCAATCTTTGCCTTTTGCTCTCAGATCATCATGAGGTTTTCAATACTAAAGGGGGCCCATGGGAAGTGCAGCAAAAACCAAGACTATAATGCTATGGGTTGCTCTACTGTGCAAGGAGGCAGGAGAAAGGTCAAGCGAAGGACAGGTGCATGGAGTTCTACAGGTAAAAGTACAGGTGGGTGTTTGTCATACTCACAGCTGTGGTACCAGGGTTACAGATATCATTGGGTTCTGCAGAAATATTTGAGGAGGAGGGTGAACAACAGGGGTTGTGGTTCAATGACAAAGCAGGTTAAAGGTCCTGTTTGCAGATTTTAAGGCATTAGGAAATAAATTTCGAGTCCTCCGGATTTCTCCCTGTGTCACATGCCAGTGAGTATGGCACTCAGAGGAAAAAGAAACAGATAAATGAATGTCTGAAGAGGTGAAGGAGGGAGGCTTTAGCATACTGAGGCATTGGAATCAATTTTGGAGGAGATGAAATGTACAGCCCAGCCAACTCACATTTCAACAGAACTAGAAGTAATTGTGGGGAGGTTTGTTAGTGCCATGCAGAGGGAGGTTTCAACTTATATGCAGTGGAAAATACATTGGATGGCAGCATTAGAATAGAGAAATAGTGTAAATTATTTAGACAGACAAATAACACCAGAATAAGGAGCGGATAATTTTTACAGAAAACCAGACCAATTGAGTAGAAGGTTTAGGTTCACAGTGCAATATTGAATGCAGGTGCACTAAACCAGATTGTAGAGCTGTGGGCTCAATTAACCATTTGAATTACAATGTTGCAGCAATAACAGAAACCTGACTATAGAAATGAATTAATGGGATGGACTGGGGCAAGTACTATTGTCCAAAATTAGACGAGGATATCAATAGTATAAGGGATAAAGAGTGGTGTTGTTGAGGAGAATTCCCTCGGTCAGCATGTTTCTGACCATAAGAAGAAGGCACCAAACCAAGTGCAGCTTGCATTAGGTGGGGGGGGTGGGGGTGGGGGTGGGGGTGGGGTGGTTGGTTTTGATTACCTCAGAAATGGCAATCGTTATGCTATAATGTTTATACTGGCTATGGAAAAGGATTTTTTTGTTTTTGAGATACAGTGCAGAATAGGCCCTTCTGGCCCTTTGATTTAATTCACGCTAAAAAATAATTAATCCTAGCTCAATCATGGGACAATTTACAATGACCAATTAACCTACTAACCAGTACGTCTTTGGACTATGGGCAGAAACCGGAAGCACTTGGAGGAAACCCACGTGGTCACGAGGAGAACGTATAAACTCCTTACAGGCAGCAGTGGGAATTGAACCTGGGTCACCTGACCTGTAAGGTGTTGTGCTAACCACTACACCACCATGCTGCCCATGACCTGACCACTCCAAGTTAAAAGTAGTCAATTGGAGAGAGACCATTTCCAATAGGATGAGAACAGATGCGGCCAGAGTAAATTGGATTCACATTTGGTACGCAAAAGTGTAATTCAACAATAGTAGGCCTTTAAGTTGGTGATCCAAAGTATTCTAAAGGCATGTAAACAGGGAAAGAATTGCAAATTAAAAGTGGTGCTGATCAGACATCTAAAAGTGAATCTTCTCATTCAGGCAGGAGCATGACAGTGCTATAGATCAGCTTTCACTAAAGAAGCAGTTCTGATGCAGGGATGATCTCTCTGAAATTCTGGATGGTCTAAAACATTGATTTAAAGAGGTTAGTAGAAGTGCAGGCTGGATTTGAAGTGGAAAAGTCAATAGACTTTCAGCCTGAAAGCCTGAGGGAAGTAATGGAGAAAAATTCAGAGGCTGGGGTGAGACTCTACTCATGACTCTACTCATGAGACTAACGGATGCCTATGATGATGATGTGGAAGCACACTTGTATGTAGGGGTATCCATAAGTCATATGTTTGTAATTCAAGGATAGCCTCTACAAAGAGATACTTGAAAGAAAAAGATGGATAAACTTAATGCTGTGGAATTCTAAGAGATACATTTTTGCCAGAAGTATGGGAAAAGGCTGTCTGAACTGGAGGGTACAACTCTATAAGAGGTACAATAGCAGAGAGGATTGGTGGTATATGTGAATTGTTTGTTGGAAGTAGCTGGGTGAGAACTTTTTAAACAAAGTATATAAGATCGTGGGCTTTCTAAATAGTGGGATGGAGCGCAAGATCAAGGAAGCTCTGATCAATCTTTATAGGACTGGATCAGACATAGCTGAAGATTTGCATCAGCTTCTGGGAGTCGCACTTTGGGAAAGATGTGCAAGCTTTTAACCTGGTACAGAAGACATTACCAATATAATTTCAGGACAGTTGGACTTCCTGGATAGATTTGAGAAGTCTTGGCCAGAAGAAGATAAGAGGGGTTCTGACTGAGGTATTTAACTTCACAAAGGGTATACAGTAGATCAGGGAAACTTCGCAAGGGTGGAGGAATCTAGAGGAGAAATGAAAGTGATTGCCAAATGAGCCAAGTGATTTGGAAAATAGTTTATATAGTGAGTGACACACATCAAAGTTGCTGGTGAATGCAGCAGGCCAGGCAGCATCTCTAGGAAGAGGTACAGTCGACGTTTCAGGCCGAGACCCCTTGTCAGGACTAACTGAAGGAAGAGTTAGTAGGAGATTTGAAAGTGGGAGGGGGAAAAATTTTGGATCTCCCCCTCCCCCTCCCACTTTCAAATCTCTTACTAACTCTTCCTTCAGTTAGTCCTGACGAAGGGACTCGGCCTGAAACGTCGACTGTATTTCTTCCTAGAGATGCTGCCTGGCCTGCTGCGTTCACCAGCAACTTTGATGTGTGTTGCTTGAATTTCCAGCATCTGCAGAATTCCTGTTGTTTATATAGTGAGTGGTCATGTTTAGAAATACCTTGCAAAGTTTGGTAATGGAGGCAGAGTCACTTATGGTGTTCAGGAGGGAACCAGATAATTGTCTGAAAGGAAGGAATTTTTTGGACTATGGGGAAAGGACAGAAGAATGGGTCCACTGGGTTATGTTACAACAGCTGGTCTGGATTCGATAACCCAAGTGGCCTCATGCTGTGCTCTAACCACTCTTTGTTCCTGATATTCTGATCATTTTGGCTGACTCTTATTTGTCTAATTCAGGCTTGTCAAGGGTTATTGTTTCCCTCTCACTAGAATCCTGATTGTGTTTTGATAGTTCAGTGTTCTCATTTGTCTGAATGGATTTGGATATTCCTCTTCCTTTAGTTTGTAGAAGAGCTAGAACATAAGTCAAAGAAAATATGATCTTGTCCAAAAAGAAGAAAATCATTGTCAAGATTCTACAGGAGATCCAACACATTATTACTGTAGATGACATTCACATTGTGACGACAAACCAAGTTAACAGGAGATTGATGCTGATGAGAGAGATAAGGGAAACAATGGAGAAACATTCAAAATGCTAATAAGAGAGAAGAGAGAGATTAATGAGAAAGAAACACATTTCAGATATTGACAGACCGATTGCTTTGAAGCTGAACTGTTTGAAGTTTGATGGACAGGCGATACCCCAACAGGGGGATAAAAAGGACAGGTTCGCTAAGGCACGATACACCACGAGATCACGATATAATGAGACCCTGGAAGAACGATATGCCCCCACAAGTTGGTGGGAGTTTAGAGGTCTGGTCGCGGGAACCGACCATAGACGCACAGGGTGAAAAGGTACGATCGGCGGGAACCTGGTGTGTGTGTCCGCCCTTGCCTGGGTGCCGGGTTCACCGCGGAAGAACGGTCGTATCCAGAACGGAGGGGTCACAGTCGGTGACCACTGAAGACATTAAAAGGGTTCGCCCGAAAGCCAACTGCGAAGAACATCAAAGGTCTGTCTGAATCAGATTTGCATATTATCTCTCTCTCTCTCTCTCCAACAGCACAACAGCGATTACTGTGAATTGTACGAAGCTGAACTGAACTCTGCGTCACTTGAGACTGATCATTTTACCCCTAGACTGCGATACAGCTTCGTTGATTCCTATTACCCTAGTTCTCTGTACGTGTGTTTTATCATTGCTAACCTGTTGCATTTATATCCTTACGATTAGAGTACTGTGTTACTTATTTCCTTAATAAAACTTTATTAATTTCTGTTAAACCAGACTCCAACTAACTGGTCCATTTCTGCTGGTTTGGCAACCCAGTTACGGGGTACGTAACAATATGTACTTATAACGGGGTGAAACTGCATGTCAATATATTCCATTTGATCTCTCTGAGTCTGAACCACCACCAGGCACTTTACAAGGAATTAAATCCAATAAAGGTAAAGTTATAAATTATTATTTTGAAAGTTCAAAACTAGAAAGGAATTTCATGGTTCCTGGAGGATACGTGAATGTTGCTTGTGGTTTCTTAACGTGGAAGCAAAAGGGCATTTTTACAATCTCAAGGATGAGTTTTGGTGACCTTTGATTCACTCTCATTGAATTGCTTGGCTTTTACTCTGTCATAGCAGGAACATAGTAACTAACAAATTTCTTAATAACGCATTGCACAAACAGAATAGCACAAAGGAACTCTTCTCTGCAGGCAAAGTACTGGCTGCTAAAACTAATCCAATTTTGCTGCACTCAGATATTGAAATAAGCAACAAAGAGAAGGTTCAGCAAGTGAACAACTTGGGTGAAGAGTGAAGCATTGGTGCAAAATGCCTTTTGTGCTTGAAACTTAAGCCCAAGTTGGTTCTGTTGGGAAAGTCATGTCACTCACGTGTCCAGCACCAGCCTCCAAACAGACAATCTATTTCTAACCCTGTCACAAAAAGGTATTGTCAGGCAGATAGAAGTAAGGATCCAAGGCTGTAGTCAAAGCCTCTTGCAACACTGACTCCAGGGAATTAAAACAGAGCAGGCCCGTTCAGAATGAGACTGAGCACCTTGAGTCCATGCTTCAGGAACACACAGAGTCGACATCAGTGGCAGAAGCAGAGTATCACCTCACTGACCAACTATCCTGTCAGGAACCTGCTGTCCCCTTCCATCTCCATCTCATCTGTTCTCAGGAAGAGGTGTTCCATTCCAGAAGAATACTGAGATGATCTCCTTTAAAGAATAAGGGTTCCCTCCCTCTACCATCGATGCTGCCCTCACCCCCATCTCCTTCATTTCCTATATATCTGCTCTCACCCCGTCATTCTCACCATAACAGGGATAGGGTTCCCCTTGCATAGAGTAATAGAATCATAGAAAAGCACAGGACAGTAATAGGCCCTTCAGCCCATCTAGTCCATGCCAAAACCATTTAAACTGCCTACTCCCAGCAACCTGCACCGGGACCATAGCCCTTCATGCCCCTGCAATCCATGTACCTATCCAAACTTCTTTTAAATATTGAAATCAAGCTCTCATGCGCCATTTGCACTGGCAGTTCATTCCACACTCTCATGACCCTCTGAGCGAGGAAGTTTCCCCTTATGATTCCCTTAAACTTTTCACCTTTCACACTTAGCCCATGACCTCTAGTTATAGTCCCACCCAACATCAGTGGAAAAAAGCCTGCTTGCATCTTTGTAGGGCCCATAACCTCAGTGCTGCTTTGCCTCACTTTTGTAGACTCTGTGTCCATCTCCCAAGTAAATACAGATGCATATCCCCCATCTCTTTTGGCTCCATATATAGATTACCATTTTGATCTTCCAAAGGATCAATTTTGTCCCTTAGCGACATGTTAAGCTGTATGATCTTCCTATTTCTGGCCTCACTAGCATGTGGCATGGGTAACAATCCTGAGATCATAACCCTGGAGATCCTGTCCTTTAAGTTAGTATCTAACTCCCTGAACTTTGCAGAACCTCATCTCTCGTCCTACCCATGTCATTGGTGCCTACATGGACCACGACCTCTCGCCACTCACCCTCCCACTTAGGAATGCTGAGGACTCGATCCAAGATGTCCCGGACCTTGCACCCTGGAGGCAACATACCATCTGGGAATCTTGTTCTTGTCCACAGAATTTCCTTTTTGCTCCTCTAACTAATGAATTCCCTATCACCACAGCTTGTCTTTTCTCCCCACTTCCCTTCTGAGTCATAGAGGCAGACCCAGTGTCAGAGACCTGACTGCTGTGACTTTCCTTTGTTAGGTCATCCCCCCCACCAACAGAATTCAAAGTGGTATACCTGTTGTTAAGAGTGTTGAACACAGGGTACTCCGCAGTAACTGTTTAACCCCTTTCCCCTTCCTGACTGTCACCCAGTTTCCTGTGTCCTGCACCTTGGGTGTATATGTCCTATCTAACACACCCTCAGCCTCCCAAATGATCTGGAGTTCATGCAGTTCCGGCTCCAGCTCCTTAATGTGGAGTGTTAGAAGCTGCAGCTGGGTGCACTTCCTGCAGGTGAAGTTGTCAGGGACACTGGAGGTCTCCCCGTCTTCCTACATCCCGTAAGAGGAGCATTCCATTATCCCGCGTGGTGCCCCTGCTGTACTAACTGTGCAAATGTAAAGAAAGAAACAATAAATAAACAGGGGGAAAAATCTACCTACAGTTGTTTCCCCTTCTTTCACTCAAGCCTCTCTTTGCTGAAGCCTTGAAGAGCTAAAGCTTCTAAATACCTCCACACAAGCCTCACACTAGCACATAATTCTCCACAACTTCTGTCATCTTCAACGGGATCCTACCACTAAACCCATCTTTCCCTTCCTCCCGCCCCACTCTCCCCTTTCACTCTCTCTGTGATTCCCTTGTCCACTCATCCCTCCCCACTGATCTCCCTCCTGGTACTTACCCTTGCAAGCGGGACAAGTGCTACACCTGCCCCTACACCTCCTTCCCTCACCACCATTCAGGGCACCAAACAGTTCTTCCAGGTGAGGTGACACATCACCTGTGGGTCTGTTGGAATTGTCTTCTGTACCTGGTAGTCTCTACAGTGGTGAGACCTGATGTAGATTTGGGGAATGTTTCGATGAGCACCTTTGCTCCATCCACCACAAAAGTCGGTATTTTCTCAGTGGCCTCCATTTTAATTCTATTTTCCATTCCCACTCCGACATGTCTGTTCATGGCCTCCTCTACTGCCCTCATAAAGCCTTTCTCAGGTTGGAGGAGGAACACCTTATGTTCTACTTGGGCAGCTTCTGACTTGATGGCATGAACATTGATTTCTCTAACTTTCAGTAATTTCTTCCCCTCTCCTCTCTCTCTTCTTCCAATCCCATTCCATTCCGCTTCTCTTCTCCTCAACTGCCTATCACCTTCCTCTGGTGCCCCTCCTTCGTCCCTTTCTCCCATGGTCCACTCTCCTGTCCTATCAGATTCCTTCTTTTTCAGCCCTTTACCTCTTTCACCTATGACCTCCCAGCTTCTCCTTTCATTCCTCCTCATCCACCCACCCACCCACCTTCCCCATCACCTGCCACTTGTATTCCTTCCCCTCCCCCTCCTTATTCTGGCTTCTTCCCCCTTCCTTTCCAGTCCTGACGAAGAGCATCGGCCTGAAATGGTGACCGTTTATTCATGTTCATAGATTCTGTCTGAAATGCTGAGTCCCTCCAGCATTTTACGTGTGTTGCTCTGAGAGCCTATGGTTTCCATATTGGCCTCATTAGCCACCTCAGAATCCACAAAACCAAAGTGGAAATAAGTCATCCTAATTTTGAGAGAAGAGGAAGTTGGAAGTCCCTGGAAGTTCACTACAGTCATGGGGAATCATTTTGGTGGAGTCAGAAACTGAGTACCATTTTAATTCTCTGTATGTAAAATAAGTTGTGAGGAACAGAAATGAATCAGAAATCCTCACCTTAAGGAATCAGTATAGTTGATGGATACTGGAAATCTGAAACCTTGTGTAAATTGCAATATAGTCCAGGATGTGGGTTTAGGGAGTGACAGGGAGGTTCAAGTAACAACTCATCAGAAAACTATGAATAAGTTGCCATTGGACAATGTGACAACAACTTCTCTGGAAAAGGCAGTCTGCCAATTTCAGCAGGATACTCACTCTACGAGGGAGTGATAGTAAAATGAATTCCAAAGTTTATCACTTGTTCTGCTGGCTTCCCTTACTTCCTGCGACTCAGCAGTAAAATAAAGTTCCACTGGGGGCGGCTGAGGAAAGGTCAGGCAAACTCAAAACCGTATCGGTGTTCACTCTGATATAGCTGCAGACTCGCCTGTAGTTGGAGGACTATCTGAGTTTGTGGTTGGGAGTGGAAGGTGGGAGAGGGGAAAGCGGCTTGTTTTGCTGCTGTTTTGTTGCTTGTTTTGTACTGTGCTGTTCTGCTGAGCAGTGTGAGCACGCTGAGCAGGTGCCAGAATGTGTGGCGACACTTGTGGGCTGGCCCCAGCCCATCCCAATGCAAGTGATGCAATTAACTGTGTGTTTCAATATACATGTGATAAATAAATCTGAATCAGAATCTAAATGTGACACTAAGTCCTGTACTTTCAAGGTCAGGAGACTGGTGGATCGCTGGACTGTTATTGACTGTTGAACAATTGACCTGCTGGCTGGCAAAGACCAGCACCTCCCCCACAGGGCAGCAAGCTGAATCTCCCCACCAACAATCCAGGTCTACTGAGAACTTATGGTGTACTGCTCTGTGTGGCATGAGCTGTCAGATTGAGTGAAACCCCAAGAAGGAATGGAGACTAACTTTCCATTTCTGATTTTTGGGGGTAGAACTGGCTTCCACCATATTCCCAGTCAATACCCACCTGCTGAAAGATAACCCTCCTAATAACTACATTTCTGCTTTTCTTTCTAGTCAACTTTATTTTATACTGAGTCCTTCCATAATCTATGTAAGCCACCATGTTCATTTAGTGGATGATGAGGTGATTGTATTAACACTGAAGATTTTACATAATACATTTTACGTAATTTCAGTAATATGCCCTGCACACATGCTCAATTGCTAGTGCTTCAGAGATTATATTTTTTAAAGTAGATCTGGCCTATCAGTATAGATAGGCTAAATGCAAGCAGGCTTTTTCGACTGGGGCAACACACACACAATGCTGGAGGAGCTCAGGTCAGGCAGCATCTATGGAAATGAATAAACAGTTGACCTTTCGGGATGAGGCCCTTCTTCAGGACAGAAAAGGAAGGGGGAAGACTCCTGAATAAAAAGGTGGGGGGAAGGGAATGAAGATAGCTGGAAGGTGACATGTGAAGCCAGGTGGGTTAAAAATTAAAAGAAGGACTGGAGAGGAAGGAATCAGATAGGAGAGAGAGTGGGCCAATGGAAAAAGAGGAGGAGGGGACCCAGGGGGAGGTGATAGACAGGTGAGAAGAGGTAAGATGCCAGAGTGGGGAAAAAGAAACAGGAGGAGGAGGGAAATTCTTTTTACTGGAAGGAGAAATCAATTAGGTTGCTCTTCCACCCTGAGGGTGGCCTCACCTTGGCACAAGAGAAGGCCATGGACTAACATGGCAGAATGGGAATGGGAGTTGGATTTAAAATGTTTGGCCACCAGGATGTTCCACTTTTGGCGGATGGAAAGGAGGTGCTCGACAAAGCGGTCCCTCAATTTATGATGGGTTTCACCAGTCTAGAAATGGCCACATTGGGAGAACTGGACATAATAGATGACCCAGCAGATTGCAGAGGTATTGCCTCACCTGGAAGGACTGCTTGGGGTCCTGAATGAAGGTGAATGGGCAGGTGTAGCTGCTTGAAGGGGTAAGTGCTGGGGGGGGCGCGGAGGGTGTGATTAGTGAGGAGGGACGAATGGACAAGGTAGTCATGGGGGAGCTAAAAATATGCTTGGTGGTAGAATCCCTTTAGAGAATACGGAAATTGTGGAGGATGGATGTGAAGCCTCATGGGGTGGTAGGTAAGGACGAGAGAAACTCTATCACTATTAAGGCGGCAGGAAGATGGGGTGAACGTGGATATTCTTGAAATGGAGGAGATGTGGGTGAGGGAAGTATCAATAGTGGAGGAAGGGAAACTCCATGGGTTAAAGAAGGAGAATATCTCTGATGTCCTGGAAAGGAATGGAAACTGATGTGGTGGAGGCGAAGGAACTAAAAAAACAAAATAACATTTTTACAGGAGGTAGGGTGGGAGGAGGTATAGTCAAGTTCTACTGAGGTTGTATGAGACTAGAAGCAGAGGTCATAGGTTAAGGGTGAAAGATGAAATATTTAAAGGGAAATCTGAGGGGGAACTTCTTCACTTCGTGTGTGATGTGAGTGTGGGAAAACGCTGCCGGGGAATTGGAGGATGCAAGTTCGGTTTCAGTATTTCAGAGAAATTTGGATGAGCACATGGATGGGATGGGTATGGAGGGCTATGGTCCAGGTGTAAGTTGATGGGACTAGGTTGAATAATAGTTCAGCAAGGACCAGATGGAGTGAAGGACCTGTTTAGGTACTGCACAGCTCTATGACTCTATAACTCTAAGTAAGGAAGTAACATTTCATTATGACAATTTTAATATTTAATTCTTGTCAAGAGTCAATGAGAAAAATAATGATTAAAAGCATTCAAGTAAGAAAAAGTCAAATAAAATTACAGAGCATTTTCAGAAGGTTAATTAATTGTCCCTTCCTTTGCCTAACTTTATAACTAGAGTAATTTCCATTTTCCTTAGAGTTATTCATTAAAAGTTAAAATTCTGATTGGATTTAATTATCAGAGCAAAGTAAATTTCATGCAGATTTTGAGGGTGCTGAACATCAAATGGATGTATCAAAGATACTTGAGTGGAACATGATCCATAATTTAATCTTGGGTCTGACTACCCTGCTATTAAAATTGTAAACATATGCTTTCACTGATTATGCCTCCATCCTGTCTTTTATAATGATGCTATTAAGTGAATGTGTTAATTGCTGAATGTGGTTTTTTCCTGTGCAATTATGTCTTTTTTAAAACATAACCTCATGAAGAAATATCTCTTGGTGTACTGCCCTGCACAGTGAATGGATTGTTTTCTCCAGTTCTTTTATTGATTTGAACTAAGCCTAACAATTTGCTGTTCAAATTGTTCTAGATCTAAAATTGGGCCAAACTATGTTCATGAGCCCCTTGACAAAGTTGAAGAGCAGTCTGTGGGGATGGTATGGCTTTAATGTTGAGAGCATTCATGTGTGCAGTGGTCAGTTACATGAATTTTGTCCTTGTGTCAAAGATCAACACATGGTGCAGAGTCTGTCATGGGGGTCAGCCTGCCGGGCTCACTTTTGAGTTCGATTGGCCTGTTGCGCATCACTGTCTCGTGTATGCTGTCACTGTGTAATGAGGAGAGAGTTGGTTGAATGACATTGTACATACAGTATCTTACAGTTTATCTTCCAAACTCTGATGTCCTCTGGGCAAGAATGAATGTTCCCATCATTCTGCAAGTCAGTCATGCTCTCAGGGTTGCCTTGCCCATTGCAAGCTTTACACAGTTATCATCCAACCAACAAACTGGATTAGATTAGATTAGATTATGAGGACACTCAGTCCTCGTTTATTGTCATTTAGAAATGCATGCATTAAAAAATGATACAATATTCCTCCAGAAAGATATCACAGAAACACAGGACAAACCAAGACTAAAACTGACAAAACCACATAGTTATAACAGTGCAAAGCAATACCGTAATTTGATAAAGAGCAGACCATGGGCACGGTAAAAAAAGTCTCAAGTCCCGATACCCCCATCATCTCACGCAGATGGCAGAAGGGAGAAACTCTCCTTGCCAGGAACTCCAAGCGCCGCAAACTTGCCGATGCAGCATTATTGGAAGCACCCGACCACAGCGGACTCTGAGTCTGTCTGAAAACTTCGAGCCTCCGACCAGCCCTCTGACACTGAGTACCGAGCACCATCTCTGCCAAGCGCTTTGACCCCGCCCCGGCTGCTGAGCAACAAGCAAAGCCGAGGACTCGGGACCTTCTCCTCTGGAGATTCTGGATCACACAGTAGCAGCGGCAGCGAAACAGGCATTTCAGAAGTTTCACAGATGTTCCTCTGTGCTCTCACGTCTGTCTCCATCAAATCGGGATTGTGCACGGCACCCTACTTGACAGATAACGGATATCATTCACCGGAGTGGCTGCTGCAAGCTGCGTCGTGTCGCCATCTTCTCCTCCTGTATTACTAGAAAGAAACGTAAGAAACTGATAGAGATAATTGGTATGTAAGTGGGTCAGTTTTGTAACAAATTCTTAACAATATAACCTGGACGTGGGTCTTGATTCCTCCTAATATGTAATGTGGTGCAATAGTAATGACTTCAGGAGAGAACTGAATAGACTGTTGCGATACCCTTGGTTGGCATTGTCCATGTACAGGAACACTCCTGGTAATCAAGGGTATGTGACAGCTTTAGGAATACCAGCTGGTAAGGAGACAAGGGAGAAGCAGGAATGGTTTACCACCATTCCTCACACAACCCACCTACACTTTGCTGAAGGCAATAAGGTGGTGCTATACTTGCTGGAAAGCATTAGGATAATTCAAAGGGAAGGCTAGAGTTTCAAGTATTCTCTTTAAGGTGGCATTTAGTGTTTATAAAAACTCAGTGAAGATATCCATGCACTTGGCCTCATGTAGGGTTCAACTTAAGGAAGAGACATTATGAAAATATCACCCACATCTTAAAAAGATTTCATCCAGTTAAACTGGAATCATGCTCAGAGTGTGATGACACTTACCAAGGTATCATACAATTTTTGATGCCGTACAGCAACATTGTTTGCAGCTCCAGTGAAGCAATATCTTCTGAGTACTGCAGGGAGCACAGTTTGAGAAGTTGGATGTTTTTTGTCATCTATCCTCACCCCTGACCTTTTGTTGTCACTCCTATTTAATCCCTTGTCCTCTTTCGCCTCTGATTCCCTGCTCCTCATTCTGATCCTCTGTCTTTTCCCCAGGTTTTCTGCCTCCTGTAGTTCCTTGGACTCACCTCAGTTTGATCTCTTGTAAGCAGAGAGCTGTCAACGAGCAGCTGAAAACAAGAAGAAAATGTGCCTTTACAAGAGATCAAACTGGGGTGAGGCCAAGTATGTTGACTCCCAGGTGCCAGAATCAGGGATGTCTCGGATTGGATCCGTGGTTTCTAAGGAACACAGGTAAGCAGCCAGAAGTTTTGGCACATATTGACACCAATGACATAGATAGGAAGGGCAAGGAGGACCTGAAGAGAGATTTTAGGAAGCTAGGTAGAAATCTGAAAAGCAGGACCTTCAGGATAGTAAACACTGGATTGCTGCCTATGCCAAGTGCCAGTGAGTTAAAGAATATTTGGAGCATTTGGCAGATAAATATGTGGCTGAAGAACTGGTGTAGAGGGCAGGAGTTCAGATTTCTGGATCAATGAGATCTCTTCTGGGGAAGGTATGATCTGTGCAAGAGGGACTGGTTACACCTGAACCTGAGGTGGACCAGTATCCTTGTGGGCAGGTTTGCTGGAACTGTTCGGGAGGGTTTAAACTAAATTGGCAGGGGAATGGGAACCAGAGTGATAGGACTCAGAATGGTTTACAGAGGCAATGTGTAATGAGACTGCTAGCAAGGACAGGCTGATGTTAGGACAAAATTGCAGTCACTGGGATGAGCTGCAATGTAAAAGGGGGACAACATTGGAAAGTGTGATGAATACAGGACTGAAGGTGTTATATTTGGATGCACGTTGTATACAGGATAAGGTAGATGAACTTGTAGCACAATCAGACTTTGGCATGTATGACTTTGTAGGCAGCACTGAATCATGGCGGAAAGAAGATTATAGCTGGGAGCTTAACATCCAAGGATATACATTGTATCGAAAGGACAGGCAGGCAGTCAGAGTGGGTGGAGTGGCTCTATCGGTAACAAATGAAATCAAACCGTTAGAAAGAGGTGAATAAGGATCAGAAGGTGTAGAATTGTTGAGGGTAGAGCCAAGAAACTGCAAGGGTAAAAAGACCCTGATGGGAGTTATATAGATGCCCAAAGGGTAGTAAAGATGTGGACTACAAAATACAAAGGGAGATAGAAAATGCATGTGTAGGCTCCGGTCACCGGGCTCGTATACAAACTTGGCTCGATAGCTACCTCTGCTAACAGCCACGTGGCTCAGCGGTGAGGAGGCCTCCTTTCACAAACAATATATCTCCAGCGTTGGTATGATTTGGGGAATGTTGTGATGTTCCAATTAAAGAAACCTCAACTTGAGCGAATGCTGTGTAAATACTGCCCATGCACAATCGTCGATCAGCAAGAAATAACAGATTGTACACCATATAAAATTATAAATAAAATATATTTACAAATTTCAGCTTTCTGGAACAGTTAGCTGGAAAAAGAAAAGAAAAAAATTAAACCAGTTCAAATGTACACACAAAGTCGGAGCTCATCCTAGAGTTGTCTTTTACTCACGTGCTGGACTCACGGTCTGTGTGAAAGCACGCACCGGATTCTGCACTTTGTTTGCAATCCATCTCGAACAAACGAGCTCTCTCTTGGAAGCATTGGGCCTTCCTCCTTGGGGCCATCTGCACAAAGCACTTTGTGCAACGGGACACTCGGTCCCACAGCGTACCCAGGCATCTTCCCTCCTGTCCTCTCCAGAGCTCCTGCCAAAAAGGGACCCCAAACCAGACTGCTGTCTGTCACAAACCTCACTCTGTCCTGCTCTCCTCTCAGGACTTTCTCCCGATTCTGCCATGCTGATTGGCAGTCACAACATTTCTAAATTGAATAGCAGAGCTCCTTATCTCTAGACAAAACCAAAACATTCTACCACCAGAAATTACTAAAATGAAATATTTACAGCATAGCAGTAAAATTCTTAGCCAGGGATTAAGGGCAAAAAGGCAATGATGCAATGGTCATGGGAGATTGGGAAAGTCATGTCGGTGCTGGATCCCAAGAGAGGAAATCGGTAGAATATCTACAAGATGGCTTTTTTTGAGCAGCTCGTAGTTGAGCCCATATTGGGATCAGCTATTCTGGATTGGGTGTTGTGCAATGAACTACAATTGATTAGAGAGCTTAAGGTAAAGGAACCCTTAGGGGCCAGTGATCACAATATGATAGGATTCACCCAGCAGTTTGAGAGGTAGAAGCTAAAGTCAGATGTTTCAATGGGGGACTACAGAGGCATGAGAGAGGAGCTGGCCAAAATTGTTTGGAAGGGACCACTAGTAGGGATGATGGCAGATCAGCAATGGCTGGAGTTTTTGGGAGCAATTCAGAAAGGGCAGGATCTCAAAGATGGAAAGGCTGGATGATATAATTGTGGCTGCCAAGGGAAGTCAAAGCCAACATAAAGGCCAAAGAGAGGGCATATAATAGGGCAAAAATTAGTAGGAAGTTAGAAGATTGGGAAGCTGTTAAAAACCAGCAGAAAGCAAGTAGAAAGTCATAAAGAGGAAAACGATGGAAGGTAAGATAGACAGTAATATTAAAGAGGAAATCAAATGTTGCTTCACATATATAAAGCGTAAAAGAGAGGTGAGAGAAGATATCAGACTATTGGAAAATTATGCTGAAGAGGTACTAATGGAGGACAAGGAAATGGCTGATGAACTGAATAAGTACTTTGCATCAGTCTTCACTGTGAAAGACATTAGAAGTTTGCCAGAGGTTCATGTGGCAGACGCAGAAGTGAGTGAAGTTGCCATTACTAGGGAGAAAATGCTTAGGAATCTGAAAGGTCTGAAGGTAGGTAATTCACCTGGACAAAGTGGTCTACACCCCAGAGTTCCGAAAGAGGTAACTGAAGAGATTGTGGAGGCATTAAGAATCAATAGATTCTGCTATGGTTCTGGACAACTGGAAAAGTGCAAATATCACTCCACCCTTCAAGAGGAGAGAGAGGCAGAAGAAAATAAATTATAGGCCAGTTGGTCTGAGTTCAGTGGTTAGGAAGATACTTAGTCGATTATCGAGGATGGGGCTTCGCGGTACTTGTAGGCACATAGCAGGCTATAGTCAGCCTGATTTCCTTAAGGGAAAATCCCACTTAACCAATCTGTTGGAACTCTTTGAAAAAGTAACAAGTTGGATGGGCAAAGGAGAATTGGTGGATGTTGTGTTCTTGGATTTTCAGAAGGCCTTTGATAAAGTGCCACACGTGAAGGCTACATTACAAGTTAAGAGCCCATGGTGTTACAGGAAAGATACTAGCATTGGCTGATTGGCAGGAGGCAAAGAATGGGAATAAAGGGAGAGTTTTCTGGTTGGCTGCTGGAGACTAGTGGTGTTCCACAGGGTTCTGTGGTAGGATTGCTTTTTTCATTATATGTCAATGATTTGGATGATGGAATTGATGGTTTTGTAGCAATGTTTGTGGATGATACAAAGATAAATGGAAGGTAAGTAGGATTGAGGAAGCAGAGAGGCAATGGAAGGATTTAGATAGGTTAGGAGGACTGGGAAAGAAGTGACAGATGGAATACTATGTCGGGAAGTGTATGGTCATGCACTTTAGTAGAAGGAATAAAATAGTAGACTATTTTCTAAATGTAGAGAAAATTCAAAAATCAGAGGTGCAAAGGGACTTGGGAGTCCTCGTGCAGGGTTCCCTAAGTTTAATTTGTAGTTTGAATCAGTGGTGAAGAAAGAAAATGCAATGTTAGCGTTCATTCCGAGAATACTGGAGTATAAAAGCAAGGATGTAATGTTGAGGCCTCACTTGGAGTACTATGAGCAGTTTTGGGCCTCTTATCTAAGAATGGATGCGCTGATATTGGAGAGGGCTTGAAGAAGTTTCATGTACAAACGTAAATGATGCTGGGATTGAAAGGCTTAACATATGAGGAGCGTTTGATGGCTCTGGGTCTGTACTCACTGGAATTCAGAAGAATGAGGGGGGATCTCATTGAAACCTATTGAATATTGAAAGGCCTCAATAGAGGGGGTTTCCTATGGTGAGGGAATCTGAGACCAGAGGGTACAGCATCAGAATAGAGAAACATCCATTTGGAACAGAGATGAGGAGGAATTTCTTTAGCCAGAGAGTGTTGAATCCGTGGAATTTGTTGCCACAGGTGGCTGTCAAGTCCAAGTCATTGAGTATATTTAAGGCAGAAGTTGATTGGTTCTTGATTAGTCAGGGCATGAAGAGCTATGGGGAGAAGGCAGGAGCTTATGACTGAGAGGGAAATGGATTAGCCATGATGAAATGGTGAAGCAGGCTCGATGGGCCAAATGGCCTAATTCTGCTCCTATATCATCTGGTCTTATGGTCTTAAGAGGGATGTGGAAGGGCAGGGAAGTACTAAAAGGAAAGAAATGCATATACAGTGGCTCCAGTACTCAAGCACAGCATAAAGGCCCATGCAACACTTGAATAACTTCCCAAAGATAAACGTACCAGAAGTAGTTGACTTCTACAAGTCCCTTTCTAGTAAAGTGGACTCAAGTGATAGTATTAT
The DNA here is from genome assembly GCF_030028105.1 of Mobula birostris. Lineage (NCBI taxonomy): Eukaryota > Metazoa > Chordata > Chondrichthyes > Myliobatiformes > Myliobatidae > Mobula > Mobula birostris. The sequence goes on along the minus strand of NC_092380.1, from coordinate 60,305,612 downwards.
TTAATATTCAGGTTGATTAAATTCAATATTTGCTTAAGAAAATTTTGTAGACGGCTTCTGGTAATTGATAAGGGAGCTGCTTAAACATTTTACCTAATCATTGTGAATTGTTGGTTTACAATTTCTTTCTTATTATCCTGCATGCCAGCGCGAGGAAATTTGTGTAACCTGAGCCATGAAGATCCTTGGATGTATATCGTCTAAATTAGCAATAAATATCCAGAAAGTAAAATTCAACCTGAGGTTTGGAAAAGTAATAACTAATATAAGGTCCTTGACTTCTAATTATCCTGACATTGAAAAGATTGGATCTTCATCTGGGTGACATATTTGTTGTGGTGTAACCAGTCTATTGATTATCTCAGAATTGCCATTGTTGGATGCATGTAGAAGAAAGCTTGTAATGTGGACGTTAACATAATCCAGGTTTCCACAATAACTTCCAAAGAAACTGTCTACATGCGATTGCAACACTTGCTCCCCAAGTGGACCCATTAATCAAGAAGGATTCCCCTTACTTGCTACATTTTGATTACATCTATGGAGAAGAGGAGACAATGAGGTCTGTTATATCCAGGCTTGAGTGGCAGCATCTACTGTATATGCTTGGACCCATGAGCATTGACAGTTGTGAATATGTCACCTGAACTATCTTCAGGCTTCTTAAAAATTGATGCTCATAAATTTATCCTCTCATAAAATTCATGCCGATTTATCAGACACAACTTATTCTTGGGATTCATTAGGAACATTTCAGGAAAGTCTACAGGACTCAACATAAAGGCAAAATATGGAGGGAAATAAAATATTCATGACATTTAGTTGACAAGTGCTCATTGGTGAAATAAAAATAGATTTCAACAGTAACTGAAGCTTTGTATTACCAAACATTGAAAGCAAGCTTGATAGAGTAGTAATCACACTTCTGGTTTATGTGGGTGAAGTGCAGACTGGGATGAAACAGAATACTGAACTGTGAACTTTAATGTGAATCCTAATTTTTGAAACCATGAAATTAAACTATGATTCACACATTTGTACCTGGGTTATGTTCCCAAATTCCAATACTACAAGAAGATATATCTCCCAGCTGCTTTTCCCACAATACATCATCCCAGAATCTCTGATTTTGAAACAAGTACAAATTCATCTCTGACTAAACTGCATCATCCCTCATCCTGTCAAAATGCTGGGACTTCTTTTGTCCCCATTAAAAACCGACTGTCCCTCAATTCTCAACAATTCACTCCAATTAACCTCCATCAATCCCTAAAAAACTTTCCCTAGTGCTCTTTCACAGAGGGACTCTGCCAGTACATCAAAGCTACAAAACCATCACAGTGGATCCTCATTCCGGAACTTAAATGTAAAATTAGTCATTCTTACTGATAATAGAGATTGCATTGGGAGCTTGGAAATTATCGGACATCAAATATGTATGTGGTCTGAAAATTGGCAGTGGAAATTTAACGCAAGCCACTGTAAATTGGAAACCATAAATACTTAATAAATTCCCTTGAACTAGATAAAAATGGAATCAAGAGAGATCTAGCAGATGTAATATATGTGAGTTAGATGTTTAACCAATGTAGAAGAACGCAAGAATATGAATAGGGTCTGCTTCACCAGATTGCCAATGACATTTTTGCTCTGTGCCATTTTCTTGCACCTGTCCATAATGACTTGATTTGTTTAATATTCAATTTTTTATTGATCTCTATTCTGAATATGCTCTAGTATATCTACAATATGTCAGGGGAAACAGTATCACTATACCTGTCCCATCAAACTCCATAAAAATGCTGTAAGTTTCAACGGGATCACCTCTCAGTTCTGTAAATTTGAGAGAGTCTTGGCCCAGTTTCCTTCACCTTTCCTCAGAGGCCAATTCACCAAAACAGGGATAAGTGAGGTGAACTTTCAATCTGCTTCCTATATCTCAAGTATATTCTTACTTAAATAGTAAGACCAGATCTGTACATAATATTGCAGGTGGGGCCTCATCAGGACCCTATATATATAGTACTTACAGCAGCATGTGGTGCAGGCCAGTGTACCATCTGCCCTGTTAATTACTTGCCTGACCTGGATGTTAACTTTTAATGATCATTGTGTAAGGGCATTTAAATCCCTTTGAATGCCATCACCTTTTGATATCTGACCACTAAAATAATTACACTGCATTTCTGTCTTTTTTACCAAAGTAGATGACCTCATACTTATTCATATTATATTCTATTTGCCATGTCCATGCCCATTCACTTATTCTATATACTGTATATCCTTCTGGGAGTCTCTTACAAGTCACATTGCTATTCAGTTTTGTTCCATCGGTAGACTTGGATATAATATACTTGGTCCCCTCATCAAAGTAATTGATGTAGATTGTAAACAATTGGGGCCCTCACATGGACCCCTGCAGCAAAGAACAAGCTATAGCCTTCCAACCCAAAGATGCTCCATTTATTCCTACTCCCTGCTTTCTACCCATTAGCCAATTGTCAATCTATACCAATACAGTATTTCCAATTCCAGTCATGTAACGTTGTATAATAACCTCCTGTGTGGCATTTGATCAATGGTCCTCTCTTCTGGAAGTCCAAACATGACATAACAATCCGTTATTTCTTTTCTGCTCCGCCGGTTACAGCTTCAAAAATGTCCAAAAGATCTGTCAAACATGATTTCCATGAGACCATAAGAATGAGCATGACAAATATCTTATATTTGTCACGTGAAGTAGTACAAGTTTGAATTAGGGTTTGGATCAGAAGAGGATTGGAAACAGAAAATGGAATTCATCGGGCAAATTTCCAAACTTTCATCTGGAAATTATTTATCTGTGGTTTTTGAAATGCACATCTTTGAAAAATTATACTATTAAGTAATTTAAATGTTTTTTCTTCCCACACACCAACCCCCTTTCTACCCCCACTCCTACCAAGCTTCCACCTTAAGGCTCTGGCTGTTACTGAACTACAGAGACCCAAGAAACAGAGCATCTTTGAACTAATAGTGGGTAAAGTGACCGTGGACAGCACCACAAAATAGCCACTTGATAATCATGTTGCATTTAAGGAGGGGCAGGAGAAGGTATCCTGGCTAATACTACATCTCTTTCCCAGTTCAAGGTTTCCTAGGTTTACCTGCTGCCCTCAGGGCAATCAGCCAACGTGGTTCAATCATAAATACTTCCTGATTTGTGTGATGTATTGCCACACCAATCAATGAACCAAGCACGTTAGTAGGCAAACTCAGTGTTCCTGTTTAAGTAATTGGAGGAAAATATTCAGATTTAATGTGCCAGACAACCACTACTATTCAGAAACTTTTGCTGAGCACACGGCATCTCTGGCCATCTAGCATCGCTCCAGAGAAAAACAGGAACTGGCAAAGAAGCTGTGTATTTGCACAGTGCTGGATGCCCCTAGGTCAGCAAAGACCTTAGTGCCAAATCACAGAACAAGCTGCTGACAGAGACAGAGGGCCAAGCAGTCTAAAGCTACAATCCAGTCTAGTGTTTTGTTTAGTGTGGTGATGATTGACGACTGAAATGTGTGTGGGTGAGGATAACGAGCTAAGGACTGGAGTGCAGCTTCTATATAACGTGAATCAGGGTGCACAGAGTATGGGATCCATTATATGCAGTCTCTTGTAGTTATTCAGCTTCAACTGGACATGCTGAAATCTTAGCCTTTTTATTTCTGGTTTTTCTAATCATAGATTAAAGTCCAATGCAGCAACTTGATTTGACATACCAACACAGGACTAAAGACGGGTTGGATTGTTGGAGGCTTTATGCCTATGCTGATATATTGTGAGGTTCATCTATCCATTTATAGTTTTAAATATCCTCTTTGGCATTATTTTAAATCTATGTCAGATTGATTGCAGGGTAGTTTCTAAGTATTTGTAAATATCACCTGGCATTGATATTTAGTGATTGGATTGAATTCAATTGTAACTTCCTACCTAAAAATTTTTGGTTCTCTTCTTTTTCACCTAATGGAATTAAATATCTTTACAGAGAAAGGTAAGGCAGAGGCATTGAATTGATCCGTTTTGTATTATTTTCAAACTTCCTGAGCTTCATCATGAAGGAAGAAATGTTGGGATATGTAGCAAAAGACAGAGAAGTCCCAGGACACTGAGCAATTAACTCATCCAAGACGTGTATTAACGCCTCATGAAGTTTAGGCAACACACACAAAATGCTGGTGAACGCAGCAGGCCAGGCAGCATCAATAGGAAGAGGTACAGTCGATGTTTCAGGCCGAGATCCTTCATCAGGACTAATTGGCCCGAAACGTCGACTGTACTTCTTCCTATTGATGCTGTCTGGTCTGCTGCATTCCACCAGCATTTTGTGCGTGTTGCTTGAATTTCCAGCATCTGCAGATTTTCTCATGTTTGCGTCAGGGAGTTTAGTTCTGGTTGCCGATTTAGTTTCTGCATTGTGAAACAAAGAGGAGTGTAATTAGGTGAAATTGGAATTAAATGGTTTGGCCTATATGGAAAAAACAAGAAAACTAGGAGTGTTTACACTGCAGGGAAGGAAGCTCTAGGAATACATAATCAAAGCTTTCAGTATTCTAATGGACGTAGGCAAACTGAACAAAAATAAATGTTTAACATGAACACAAACTCTGTAACTAGGCAGCACAGTAAGAAGGCGAATTGTTAGTTTATATTTAACTACTGAGGTGGAATGGAAAGAACTAAGTAGGGAATAATAGGAATGCATAGCTTTGGCAGTACAAGTAAAAGATGGATTGTTTTACAAACAAAAAAAACTGTAGAATAGAGGAGAGGTTATAGGATTACTCCTTGTGAACCTTAGAAAGAGTTACAAGGAATAATGTGGTCTTTTCCATACATTGGTGGTTTTATTTGGGACACATAACATACCCAGCATCAGGTCAGCTGGGGGGGAAGGAGGGGAAGGGGCAGTAACTCATGCCTGTTGTCACTCAGGTACTTGACACACTTAACTGTTTCTTTGTTCTTCAGTGTCAATAAGTGGGGGAGAACACCATAGTGAGCTATTGTTTGCAGATAGATACTTCCCAGAAGGAACATCTGGCTAAACATGCGAGATGAGTGAATGGTGATAATGAACTCTTCCTAATAATTCTAATCCAAAAGTTGAGATTCACAAACTCAATATAGACCAAAAAATGAATCTTGTTGCTTCTGCTATGCATCACACCACATGGTTACTTCACTGGCTGGAGTGTTCAAAGACCTTGCACTGATGCAGTTCGATGTCCCCACCTGCTTCACAAAGACAGCAGTCATACGAGTTCCCAAAAAGAGCTGGGTGAGCTGCCTCAGTAACTATCACCCAGTAGCACTGACATCAGCTATAATGAAGTGCTCCAAGAGGTTGGTTATAGCTAGAATTAACTCCTACATGAACCACGAAGTGGATCTCTTGCAATTTGCCCCCCCATCACAACGAACCTACAGCAGATGCAATCTCTTTGGCTGGCTGCCCACTCTGTTTTGGAGCACCTAGACAACTGCAAAGCATACAACACCTCAGGCTGTTGTTTATTTATCACAGATTGATGTTCAACACCATTATCCTCACAGTACTAGTCACATAGTTTAAAAACCTGGGCCTCTGTATCCCCTTCTGAAACTGGATCCTTGACTTCCTCATCAGGAGACCACAGTTGGTGGGGATCGTAATTAAGATCTCTTCCTCACTAATAATCAACATAGGAGCACTTCAAGAATACATTTTTAGCCTACTGCTCTACAGTCATGATGGTATGGTGAAACACAGCTCAAATGGCATCTATAAAGTCACTGATGACACTCATGAGGCTGGCAGAATCTCTGTCAGCAATGAAGGAGCATACAAGAGTGAGATAGATTGGATGATTGAGTGGTGTTGCAGTAACAACCTCTTACTCAACAAAAGCAAGACCAAGGAATTGATTGGGGACTTCAGGAATGTGTGTCAGGAGAAAACTCAACGGTCCTTTTTGAGAGGTCAGTGGTGAAATGTGTGAAGCAGCTCCCAGTTCCTGAGCTTCAACATCTTGGAGAATCTACCATGGGCCCAACACTTTGATGCAATCACAAAAAAAGGCATACCAGTGGCTCTACTGTGTTAGGAGTTTGAGGAGATTTGGTATGTCACCAAAGACTCTTACAAATTTCTATAGATGTAAGGTGGAGAGCATTCTACTGGTTGTATCACAGCCTGGTATGAGGCCTCCGATGCACAGGATCATAAGAGTCTGTAGAAGGTTGTAGAGTCAGCCAGCTCCAACAGAGGCTCAACGCTCCCGCCCCCCCATCAAGGACATCTTCAAGAATTGGTGCTTCAAGAAGGTGACATCCATCATTCAGGAACTTCACCAGTCACAGGGGAGGAGAAGATGGCAACGCGACGCAGCGCGCGCAGCCGCTCCGAAATGATATCATATTTGTAAGTAGGTACCGTGCACAATCCTGATTTGATGGAGACAGACGTGAGAAGCATGGAGGAACATCTGGAGAAACTTCTGAAATGCCCGCTTCGCTGCCGCTGCTACTGTGTGATCGAGAATCTCTGGAGGGGAAGGCCCCAAATCCTCGGCTTTGCCTATTGCCTATTGCCGGGGCTGGGGTCGAAGTGCCTGGCAGAGATGGTGCTCGGTGCTCAGTGTCGGAGGGCTGGTCGGAGGCTCGAAATTTTCTGACAGACTCAAGAGCGCTGTGGTCGGGTGCTTCCAGTGTGCTGCATCGGCAAGTTTACGGCGCTGGAGGTTCATGGCAGGAAGAGAGTTTCTCTTCCTTCTACCGTCTGCGTGAGATGATGGGACTTTCGAGAGACTTTGAGACTTTTTTTTACCGTGCCAAGGTTTGTTCTTTATCAAATTACGGTATTGCTTTGCACTGTTGTAACTATAATATAATTATGTAGTTTTTGTCAATTTTTTTTTAGTCTTGGTTTGTCTTGTGTTTCTGTGATATAATCCTGGAGGAACATTGTATCATTTCTTAATGCATGTATTACTAAATGACAATAAAAGAGAACTGCCTGTCCTCATAATCTAATCTAATCTAATCAGAGATGTGCACTTTTCTTATTATTACCATCAGGGAGGAGGTACAGGGGTCTGAAGACCTGACTCAATGACTCAGAAACAATTTCTTGCCCCTGGTCATCAGATCCCTGAACAGCCCATGAAAAGTATCTTGTTTTTCTGTTTATTTGCACTTATTATTTAGTTTTGTCATTTATGGTGATTTTTACATCTTGATATTATACTGCTCCACAAGACAACAAACACATTTCATGTCATTGAAATCAGTGATAATAAATCTGACTAATTCTGCTTCTGATTGATTGATGGAGAAAACAGTGGCTTCATTAAGCAAAAAGGAAAGTCACACCCTGAAAATTGCAGAGGAAGTAAGTTGGAGAAAGTACATCCATTGTTTCCTGTTACTGTTTAGTGTCACACTGAAACTACTGTAAAAGTAATAAAGTTCCCTTCAGGACAAGAAAGACCAGCACATTTGTGCCCCGTGTGAAATGAGCTTTTGTAATATGATTTACATTTTGTGATGCAGAAATATATCAAAAAGGTTTTGCCTTGTGTTTTTTTGTGTTAGTCTCCTGTTAAGGGTATCATGCTATGTTATATCCCACTGTTGGCACACTGCCCGTAATTCACTCTCATCGTTATACTGGACAGATGTAAATCTTTAATCCCAAAGTTCTTTAAAGCTCTGTGTGTATTGTGACAATCCATTCACCAATCTGTCATCGATTTCATTAATGGATGCAGGATTAAACTGGAGAAAGGCAGAAGTTATCGTTGTTCACAATTTTGAAGATTGGTAACTAACTACTGGAGAGAAAGTCTGTAGGAAAATTAATTTGTTTGAATATTTGATTTGATTGAGGTCATACCACAGAATCATAAATAATCCATTTCATCATAGCCTCAATAAATCACTTCCACGGTTTGCTGGGAACAGACTCATATTGCCGACACAGATGATGCAGGCCAGTGGGGCTACCTCAGAAATATCTGCAGCCAGCAATCTTTTAAATAGTTCATAAAATTTTGCTGCACTATGTTAATATCCTTAATATCGTCATAAGTTGCTCCTTTAAAGCTTGGTTCCTTCTTTTGTTGCTTAATATAATTTTTTCCTGAAATTATTTCTGGCATCGAACAGTCTGACACAAAAAGAGGCCGCTCAGCCCACCATTACAATCCTATCCATAATGCCAATATAACCAAGCCCAATCACTGGCATTTTGTCACATCCTTCTCTTCACTGCCTGTTCATATGTCTGTCTAAGCACCTCACAACTACATCTACCATCTTACCAGGCATTGCATTTAAGGCCTTATCACTGGAAATCTTCCATGATGCCTCCAGCAAAGGCTAAACGTTATTAGATTTTCATTTTCCATTTAACCCACTGGTGGGTCACTCATCTCAGTGGAATGAGGGTCCTCTTTGCATGTTTCTGGAAAACCACAGTCGGACTTCCACTCTTGGGAGATGTGGGAGTTCCTGGCAATCGCTTGGGCCCATTCCTCATTGGTTGGAGAAATTGGTTGTGTCTTACTTTCTTGAACTGCTGCAGTGTTTGCTGCCAATTCCAGTATTAGGCAATGAGTTTCATGATTTTGACTCAGTAACAAGGAAGACACAGCAGTAGAATTCCATATAACTTGCAGGCTGAGATATTCCCATACCCCCACTATTTACGCAAATCCAGGTGAAAGAGGTTGTGGCTGTAGGCGGTTTTGCTGAGGAAGCTGCTGCCGGATGTTCTGCATCTCTTGCACATGGCAGCATTTGTGCACTAATAATCAAGGGAGTGAATGCTTATACTGTGGGGGCCCCATGGTAGTACCGCAGTTAGTGTGATGCTACTGCAGCTTGGGGCATCAGATTTCAGAGTTCAGTCCTGGTGTCTTCCATCAGGGATTTCAGTGCGTCCTCCCCATGGCATGCGTGGGTTTTCTCCAGGTCCTCTGGTTTCCTCCCACAGTCCAAAGACGTACCGCCAAGGTTAACTGGTCATCGTCAGTTGTCCCGTGATTAGGTTAGGGTTAAATCGAGGTTGTTGGAGGGGGGTTTGTTGGACAGTGTGGTTTGAAGGACCAGAAGGGCCAATTTCCCACTGTGTAACTAAAAACTTTTTAAAAAAGTAAATGTGCCAATGAATCGTGCTGCTCTGTAATGGATGGTGTTGAGATTCCTGAGTGTTTTTTTGGAGTTATAACTTGACAAGTAGGGTGTACTCCAGATACTTCTGTGCTTCAGAGAAAATACAAAGGCTTTGGGGGTCAGGAAATGAATAACAGGCTTCAGAATACTCAAGCTTTCACCTGCTCTTGCTGTTACATTGTTTAAGTTGATAGTCCATTTAAGTTTCTTGTGAATGAAACTTCTGAGATATTGATTGTAGAATGTTTCACAAAATAAATCAACTGTCGAGGGGATGTCATTAGAAAATCTCTTCTTGACTGACACTTGGGTGGTATAAATATTATCGATTACCTATCAGACCTGGATACTGCCAAAATCTTGCACCACTGTCAATAGCTACAACCACCTCCCTGATCCCTGTCATCTCTGCCTTGCTGTGACAGGGCAGCATGTGTGTCTAATGACCCCAGGGTCTGAGCTGTTGCTTCTGATAGATTGGTCTGAGGAGGAAAGGCCACTCAAAGCAGGCCCTTAGAAAGCCAGAATTTTGAGAAATAGGAGTGGAGAAACTGACTATGACTATGTGTGGTAGCTTCAGACATCAGTGAGTCATAACTGCTGCTTTGCACCGCTCTGCACTGGACCGCAAGAAACTGCAGAAGATTGTGGACACAGCTCAGCTCATTGTGCAAGCTATCCTCCCCTCTATTGACTCTGTCTATACTGCTTGCTTCCTTAATAAAGCAGGCAACATGATCAAAGGCCCCAGCCACCCTGGACATTCTCTTCCCCCCCTCTCCCACTGGGCAGAAGATGCAAAATCCTGAAAGCATGTACCACCAGGCTCAAGTACAGCTTCTATCCCTCTGTTATTAGACTCGTGAATGGACCACTTGTAGGATAAGATGGATCCCTGGCCTCACAATCTACCTCATTCTGATCTTGAACATTATTGTTTCCCTGCATCTGTTGCTGCTACACTTTATTCTGCATTATTCTTTTACTTTGTTCTATCTCAGTGCACTGTGCAAAGAGTGAAACAGTCTTCAAAATAAGCTTTTCACTGTATCTTCAGATTCAGAATCATTTATATATATAGTGATGTGTGTCATTTGCATAAACAGTCAACGTAATGGAAGGATGGGCTGGAGGCAGCCCACGAAGCAATTCCAGTTCCAATATGAAAGTCAAAGGAAACTATTGGCATGAAGACTGAAATGTTTGACCTTGAAATAAAAATGAAAGTTGCTTTACAAAATACACAACGTACAAAACAGGAAAGGTAGCTTCATTCACAGCAGAGAGGAGATGTTATTGCCTATTCATCTTGAGTGCTAGTGATTGCCTACAAACATAGGAATTTGGATTAGAGTAGGCCACCGGTCCCTGATGCCTGCTTCATCATTTAGTAATAGCATGACTGATCTGCCTCTCACCTCACCTCTGTATTCCCACCTACCTGCTGAACCTACCATCCACTCGCTCATGAAGAACCTATTTGCATTCAGAATCTCCTTCCCTACTTTTTGAAGATGGGAATTCCAAAGACATAACACACCTGAGAGAAAAGAATCACCTCATCTCTAAGTTAAGTAGATGATCCTTTAAGCGTGATTGCTATATTTATACTGTATCCCTGGTTGGTGTAACTGTAACGAAACCCAATTTCCCTCGGGATCAATAAAGTATGACTATGACTATGACTATGTGATCCTGGGTTCTAGATTCTGTCACAAGAGGAAACATCCTCTGCACATCCACTCTGATGGATGTTGACTTGGAGAACTCTGTAATCTGGATAAGACCACAAAAGTGCTTTCCTTTTAAAGAAGGGAGTGGAATTCTCCCTACCTGAGTGGAAATGCATCATCAGCAAATTAATGAGAGGTGGGCTGATAGAGAATCACAATAACACTGCTATCCATCTGCATGTTTGAACAAATGGCAGTGATGGAACAAAGTAAAACTTCCAGCTCACACAACCTGCAGAATCTAAGAATACATTTGTCCTTCCTGAGGAGTTGCACTGTCAAGAAGGATAACACAAATAACAACCAAGTAATGGGACATCATTGGGGTGGCATTCTGTATGAAGTTGGGGAGATACTTGTGGGTTTCTGTAGTCTGGGACGTTATTTTAAAATGATAACATTTGTAGACCTGTATTCTCCAAAGTACAGAGATAAGAACCAACTGCAAATGATGATGCACCTTGATGGATATAAAGGTGATTAAAGAAGCAGATGTTGTCAGGAATCACCAACCTCTATCAAGCTAAAACTGAGAAGTGTAGGTCTACCCAGCAAAGTGTGCAGGCATGAAAATGTAGACAAGCTGAGAAGTTCTCTGAACTACAGAAAGCATTCTGCAGGTAAACAGAAAGTTTCAAAGTTCAAAGCTCAAAGTTCAAGTGCAAAGTAAAGTCATTATCAAAGTATGTGTGTGTCACCACATGCCACCCAAGATACATTTTCTTGCAGGCATTCACAACAGTACAAAGAAGTACAATAGAATCAATGAAAAGCTATACACAAAGATCGACAAACAACCCATGTGCAAATACAACAGCTAACAAATAATAATAATAAGAAGAAATAAATAAGGAAATAAATAATATTGAGAACATGAGTTGTAGAGTCCTATAGGCTGTGGAATCAGTTCAGTGTTGAGGTGAGTAACATTACGCACTCTGGTTCAGGAGACTGATGATTGAAGGGTAATAACTGTTCTTGAACCTGATGTGTGGGACCGAAGCCACCTGTACCTCATTCCCAATGGCAGCAGCAAGAAAGGAGCAGGGGTCCTTGACAATGGACGCTGCTTTCTTGTGGCAGTGCTCCTTGTAAATGTGCTCATTGGTAGCACTTGTAGATATGGAAGATTAGCAGTGAAAGCTGTTTAAGCTAAAGGCAGAAGTCAAAACAAAGGAGTGGATACGTGGAGCACAGATAATTCAAGTAGACTCTGAAGAAAATGTTTCAAGGGCAAAATGCAAGAGGTAAAAGGATGGAAGCAGCAGGACACAGCAGGAAGCTAACTGCTTTGTAAGGTTGAACAAATACTGCATATTTGGCAATAGAAATAGGAGATTACAGCTACCTGTGACAAATAATGAGTGTCTATAAAATGACATAGTTATCAGTGGTAAATTGGTCACATGAACAAATACTCCTATCAGAAAGAAAAGACCTCCCACTGATAAATATAAAGCGACAGGAAATGCACTAAGAGTGCATTCCAAAGAATTGTTGACCAGAGAATTTGCTGGAAGCAGATTTCTGAAAAGCAAATATCTTGATATCAAGGTTGAAAGAAATCATGCAAGACTTCAAATCTTTGAAAATAAAAGGAAAGCTTTTAGCAAGAACAACTTGCAACAGATTGGTAGACCAAATGGCTCCTGAAAAATTTCCCTTAGAGTAGGTTAACGGCTAAAGAGGAAGTCAAGTTCAGAGTTTGCTGTCATATGGCATTAAGACCATAAAACGTAGGAGCAGAATAAGGTCATTTGACCCATCGATTCTGCTTTGGCATTTCACCATGGCTGATCCATTTCCTTCTCAATCCCATTCTCCTGCCTTCTCCCTGTAACCTTTCATGCCCTGACTAATCAAAACCTATCAACCTCTGTCTTAAGAGCACTCAGTGACCTGGCCTCCACCTGAACTCCACAGATTTGCCACCCTCTGGCTAAAGTAACTCCTCCTCATCTCACTTCTAAATGACGTCCCTCTACTTTGAAGGGTGGAGTGACATTTCCAATTTTCTGTTCCTCTGGAACCATGCCGGAATCATTACTAACGTCTCCACAATCTGTTCAGCTACCTCTTTTAGAACCCCAGGGTGTACACCATCCCATCCAGGTGACTTATCTACCTTCAGACCTTTCAATTTCCCAAGCACCGTCTCCCTAGTAATACCAATTGCACTCATTTCTGCCCCTTGACACTCTCAAACTTCTGGCATATTACTATGCAGAATTATGTGTATGCACAGGTGCAATGTAAAACAGAGTAATATCACAGGCACATAGCATCATATAAGTAGCATTCGCAAGGAAAGCATAAATTAAGCGTAAATTGTGCACAATTTTTTACGAGAAACAACACCATTAAAAACAAAAGAGCGAAGTATATTTTAGTGCAACGTGGTAGTCAAAGTGATCACAGTGTTTCTACAGTGAGGTAGGGATTAGCGATGTGCAGGATGGCTCAAGACAAAATGGCTGGAGAGCAAAGTAGTTGTTCTCGAAACCGGTGGTGCGGAACTTCAGGTGTATGTACCTTTGCTGGATGGCAGCTGTGAGAAGATGGCATAGCCCAGATGGGGGGGACCTTGGATAATGAATGTTGCCTTCTTGAGGTGGCATCTCCTGTAGGGAAGGAATGTACTGGGTTGAGCCCACCACACTCTGCGGCTTCATACTGCACCTCACAGTGCTTTCATATTGCCAAACAGATCATGATGCAACCACTCAGGATAAATTATACATAACAACATAAGAAGTTGGTGGGAAAATAGGCTGCAGATCTGCTGGGGATTAGCACAAGGTGGAATTGAACTGATTAGATTCACAGTCAGTGTGGATTGCAAATAACATCTTTTTCTTGCTGTCAATCAATACTGGAGTAACTCAATGACGTGAGCTTAGCCCACTGCTCTACTCTTTTTACACCCATGACTGTATTGCTAAGCACAGCTCAAATGGCACTTATAAATTTGACGATGGCTCCACAATTGTTGGCAAAATTTCAGAGAGTGACAAAGGTATCTTTAACCTCTTAGTTCAGCAAACTGAGGTACCCACCTACTTCAAACAGGCTTCAATTATGCCAGTGCTTAAGAAGAACGTGGTAACCTGCCTCAATGATTATCGTCCAGTAGCAATTGCATCTTCTGTGATGAAGTGCTTTGAGAGGTTTGTGATGTAACATATCTACTCCTGCCTGAGAAGCAACTTGGATCCACTCCAATTTGCCTCCCGTCAAAAATGCAGTTCAACTGCCAGTGCCATTTCATTTCCTGTTCACTCAACCCTAGATCATCTGGCTGGTGAAGACGCATACATTAGGATGCTCATCATTCGCTTCTCACATTCAATACTGTCATCCCCACAAAACTAATCAATAAATACCAAGACCAGGGTCTCAATAACTCCTTGTGCAATTTCCTGTCAGGACCCCCAGTTGAAATCTGTCTTTTTGTGTGTTTTCCCCCTAGCTATCATTCTGTGTTTTTGTGTTACCATGTGCTCCTGTCCCCAGTTCTGCTCTACTCCAGCCCTTGTATCATTGATTAGTCTGCCTCTCACCTGTTTCTCATTATTACCTGTATTGCTGCCGCTTGTGTCTCATTGTGCTCCACCTATCATCTGCCTCTCTGTTTATTGCTCAGTGTATTTCAGTCTTGTGTTTCACCTGTGCTCTGTCAGATTGTGCCAATGAGTTTTCCTGAGCCTTTTCAGCATCCATATCTAAACTCTACCCTTCTGAGTATTGACTCTGCCTGTTTCCTGATTCTGATTTTTGGATCTCTCTGGATTTTTTTTGATCTCTGCCTGAACTTTGATGTGGACTTTATTGCCCCTCTGGATTTGCTACTCAGTAAATATCACAGTGTTCACAGTATTTGGTCTGCAATTGGGTGTCTACTTTAGCGTCCTGACGGTACAACCTGGCCTAAATGAATCCAGCAGACCCCGGTCATCGGACAGCTATCCTGAAAAAAACAGTGAGTGATGCTGAGGAGGTGGCAGAACCAGCTGGAGTCTGTGTTCAGGGCAGCAGAGTTACTTTCTGCCAATGTAGCTGATCTTGTGGCCCAGACTCAGTCACTCCAGCTGTCCCAGAGCGCACACCAACATTCTGCGACTGCTTCTGCCGCCCTGCCCTCCACGTCCTTGCATGCTCCTCCCATCCAAGAGCCTTGCCTGCCTCCTCCCGAGAAGTACTCATGTGAACCCAGTACCTGCTGTTCTTTTCTTTCCCAGTGCACCGTCATTTTTTTAACTACAGCCAACAACATTTCTGACTGATTGAGCCAAGGAAGCCTACGTCATCACCCAACTGTCCGGTCGGGTGAGAGAATGGGGAATAGCTGTCCGGGAGGCAGGCTCACCTTTCTGCATCAGTTTTCAGTTATTTTCTGAGGAGATGAGAAAAGTTTTGATCGCTCCAAATATGGGAGAGAGGCTGTCTGTGAAATGCTGCACATGTGCCAGGGGTGGAGATATGTGTCAGATTACGCCATAGAGTTCCGGACCCTAGACACCTCCAGCAGCTGGAACTCTGAGGCACAGTACGACACCTTCCGAAGACATCAAAGATGAGCTGGTCACCCAGGACCTTCCTGCCACCTTTGAAGCCCTGGTGGATTTGGCCATCCGTATTAATGTTCGCCTTCAGCAGCGCCACAGAGGGAGGGGTTCCAGAGGGTCCCTGGGGGCACTGAGCCAGTTCCAAGCTCTTTGTCAGTCTGCATTGTCCTGCCATTTGCCTTCATCTGCAATTCCCGTTCCAGAGCCTGAAGCTATGCAGGTTGACTGTACCTGCCTGACGCTGACTGAAAGACAAAGGAGAATCAGCATCTGTTCCTGTCTGTACTGTAGCCAACCAGGCCACTTCATTGCCACCTGCCCAGTAAGAGCCAGCACTCACCAGTAGGACAAGGAGTACTGGTGAGTGTGACCGCTGTCCAGCCCTCCTCGACACCACTCACTCCCATATCTGCTTCTCTGGAGTGGGGTGTCCAACGGCAAGCAGTCTCTGTCTTGGTCGATTCTGGTGTGGAGATGTATTTTATCGATTCTGGCTTGGCTGCCCAGTGGGGATTACCTACGTCTGCTCTCCAGTCACCATTAGTGGCCAACACCTTGAATGGTCAGAGACGGGCTAACATCACCCATGTCACGGCCCTGGCGAGTCTCAGTTAATCTGGCAACCATCAGGAACAGTTAACCCTTTATGCTATTGACTCTCCTCAAGCTTCTGGGCCTGGGCCATCCCTGGTTAGATAAACACAACCCCCACATTGACTGGCCCAATTGCAAGATTGTAGACTGAGCCCATTCTGTCACTCCCGCTGCCTCCGCCATGCTCAGATCCCCTTGTCTCCAAGCCCAGATCCCCCCCCAAGGAATTTCTGGACCTTAGTGCCATCTCTCCTGAATACATGGACCTCAAGGCTGTGTTCAGCAAGTCCCAGGCCACTTTGCTGATGCCTCATTGTCTATATGATTGCGCCATTGACTTCTTGCCTGGCACATCTCCAAGGGGCCACCTGTATTCCCTGTCCGTACCCGAAACAGAAGCCATGATTAAGTACATTCAAGAGACTCTGGCTGCAGGCATTGTCCGGCCGTTCTTTTCTTTGTTGGAAAGATGGACGGCTCCTTGCGTCCATGCATTGATTACTGGGGCCTGAATGAAGTCACTGTTAAGAACCGTTGCCCTCTTCCGCTCATGACCTTGGCATTTGAACTTCTGCAAGGAGCCTCAGTTTTCACCAAGCTTGATCTACATAATGCCTACTATCTTGTCTGTATCCGTGAAGGAGATGAGTGGAAGACGGCTTTCAACACCACCTCAGGCCATTACGAGTACCTGGTCGTGCCATTTGGTCTAACTAATGCCCCCGCCGTCTTCCAAGACCTGGTAAATGATGTTCTCAGGGACATGCTGAACCAATTTGTTTTTGGGTATCTCGACAACATTTAGATTTTTCTCTCTTGCTGAACATACAGGTCACGTCCACAGAGTTCTTCCAGTGCCTTCTGGAGTACCAGCTCTTTGTGAAGGCTGAGAAATGTGAGTTTCATTGCAATACAGTCTGGGGATATGTAATTTCAGGTGGTTCCATTCAGATGGACCAACAGAAGGTCAAGGCAGTGGTCGATTGGCCCCAACCTTCAACTTGTCAGGAGTTGCAACGCTTCTTGGACTTGGCTAACTTCTATCGCCGCTTCATCAGAGATTACAGTACACTGGCTGCACCACTCACTGCTCTTACCTCATCTGCTGTCAGATTCTCCTGGTCCACTGCTGCTAAAAAAGCATTCTCTGACCTGAAGGAATGTTTCACCTCTGCCCCCATCTTGATTCAACCCGACATTGACCAGCAGTTCATTTTGGAGGTGGATGCATCTGACATTGGTGTAGGAGCTGTTCTCTCTCAGCGCTCGGCCAAGGATGAGAAGGTACGCCCCTGCGCTGCCTTCTCTCACTGCCTCACTCCCATGGAGCAGAATTACGATTTCGGAAACCGGGAGCTGCTGGCTCTGAAGCTAGCTCTGGAGGAGAGGAGGCATTTGCTAGAGGGAGCCAAGGTGCCATTCTTAGTCTGGACTGATCACAAGAATCTGGAATATGTCCGTACAGCCAAGCATCTCAACTACTGTCAAACTCATTGGTCCCTGTTTTTCTCAAGATTCAATTTTACTCAGTCCTTCTGCCCCAGTTCCAAGAATGGAAAATCTGATGCCCTCTCCTGAAGATTTCTCCCCTCTGAGACCCCTGAGATACCTGATGCCATCCTCCCTGCTCACTGTCTTGTGGGTGCAGCGCAATGGGATATTGAGTCCATTGTGCAAGCTGCTCAACAGAACAAGGTAGCCCCTAGTCAATGCCCACCAACCGTGCTTACATTCCCAGCTCTGTCTGCTCACAGGGACTATTGCAGTGGGGCCATTCTTCCCGGTTATCCTGTCAGCCTGAAACCAAGTGTACTCAGGCCTTCATCAGTCAGCGGTTCTGGTGGCCCTCCATGGGAGATGACATCCGCAACTTCGTCTCAGCCTGCTCGGTCTGTGCTCAAGGTAAGAATTCTAACCGGTCATCTGCTGGTCTGTTACAACCGCTGTCTATCCTCAAGAGACTCTGGTCCCACATTGCCCTGGACTTTGTCATTGGTCTTCCCCCATCAGATGGTAACACTACCACTCTCACAGTAGTTGATCGCTTCTCCAGTCTGTACACTTCATTCCTTTACCTAAACTCCCCTCTGCCAAAGAAAAACCCAAATTACTAATACTGCATGTTTTCAAATTACACAGTTTATCTGTAGATGTTGTGTCAGACAGGGGCCCTCAATTCACATCCAACTTCTGGAGGGCATTCTGTAATTTTTTTGGTGCCTTGGTGAGTCTGTCTTCAGGATTCCACCCACAGACCAATGGCCAGACCGAGCAGGCCAACCAACAGCTAGAGACTGTATTGTGGTGTCTGGTCTCCCAGAACCCCTCCTCGTGGAGTCAGTAGCTGCCCTGGGTCAAGTACACCATAAACTCTCATCTGTCCTCATCCACTAGTCTGTCCCCCTTTGAGTGCTGCCTTGGCTACCAACCTCCACTGTTTCCTGCCCAAGGGGAGGTAGTTGGTTTTCTTTCTGCCGAGGCATTCATTCACCGTTGTCAGCAGACGTGGAGGCGCACTCGCTCTGCCCTTCTCTGTGCCGCTGCTAGGATCACGTCAAGCTGACCGCCATTGCTCCAAGGCCCCACGTTACCGCCAGTGACAGCGTGTTTGGCTTTCAACCCAAGACCTGCCCCTCAAGGTAGATTCCCGCAAACTCATTACCCCCCCCACTTCATTGGCCCTTTTCCCCATTGCTAAAGTCATCAGCCCTGCTGCCATCCGTCTCAGGCTCCCCTCCACTCTCTGCCACATTCATCCCAGCTTCCATGTGTCCTGCATCATGCCTTTCATGAGCCACCCCGTGTCCTGTCCCCAAATCCCCTCTCCCCCATGGCTCATCGATGGGTCAGAGGCCTTCACAGTGCGTCGACTGCTGGTCGCTTGTCGCTGGGGCCGTGGCCCTCCAGTACCTTGTGGATTGGGAGGGCTATGGTCCTGAGGAGAGGTGCTGGGTCCCCACTCGTAACATCCTGGACCTCTCTCTCATCAGGGATTTTTCATCGCCAGCACCCAGTTCCACCAGCTGTGACTTCTCTGTAGGCTGCCTCATTATGGGCTAATTACAAAGAAGGCATGAGAGCAGCTGTATTTCATTTGGAGTTTGAGGCGATTTGGTATGTCACCAAAGTCTAGCAAATTTCTACAGCTGTACTGTGGGGAGCATTCTAACTGGTTGGAACAGAAAATGCTGCAGAAAGTTGCCACTCACCTGGTTCCATCATGGGCATCAGGCTCCCCAGCATCAAGGACATCATCAAAAGACGATGCCACAAAATGGTGGCATCCCTCATTAACAACCCCCATCGCCCAGGACGTGCCCTCTTCTCATTGTTACCATCAAGGCGGAGGTACACGAGGCTGAAGACTGCTGCTGCAAAAACATATTTCATGACATATGCCAGTGATATTAAATCTGATTCTGGATTGCTCTGCTGGGAGCTGGAATGGAAATGATGGGCTGAATCACTTCCTTCTGTGTCATTTCAAAATGTTAAGGCAATCAGGAGCAATTGCAACAGCTAATTTTCTGGGAAGTGCTCATACTTGATGAGTTAAATGCAGAATTGCTCAAGGTAAGTCCTGACATAGCAGCATTGATGCTGCCCTGTGTATTTGCATCTTTCTGGACCAAAAGGGTCACAGGTACTTAAAAGAGGAGCATCAATGACTGTAATACATTTTGTCCTTGTATCTGGGAATTTGCACCTCTATCTTTGCCAGACAAGGGATTGTGTTAGATGGTGGTCTGGTGCATATCAGGAACAGTTAATAGTATTCTCAGAAAGAGCTAGCTTCTGGAAAGAGCATGATTGACAGGCTGACCTTTATGAAATAAAACAAAACCATGTTCAGAATGTCAATGCAACCAGCAACTCTATAGTAGCCTTGCAATCTGAGAATCCTCTGACAGCACTCACAGGGTTGTGGTGTGTCCCTTGCAGGGATATGGAAGCTTTCTCAGTGTGACCAACATCATGAAGCTGACAGGAAGCATCAATCACAGTGAGCTCGGCTTTGAACATGAGGGGAAAGGAGCAGGAGTCGGACACTGAGCCCTTGAGTCTGTCTGCCTGTCAACATGATTAAAGTGGATCTACCACTGGGTGAAAATCCTCTTCTCTGTCAATTGTTCCTCATAGCCTTCAATGTCCTCACCTTTTAAAAATGTACCTACTTCTCTTTCCTCTTTCAACAATTTCTTTGACTCCACTCCCCCCCCCCCCCCACCAGCATCAGGCAGGAGGCACAGAAACATTAGGAAAAGAACTGTTAAGATGGGAAACAGCTTCTTCCCCTATTCCATAATACTAATCTTTCTCCCTGCCTCCATCCAGGTCTCAACAAGCATTATACTGTTTACTTTTTAACTCTAATTGTAAATGCACCTTATTTGTTCATTTATTCTAATATTGCTTTGTGTTATGTGTATGAGTTATATCTACTGCGTTGTGCACCTTTATCTGGAGGAACGTTGTTTAGTTTGGCAGTATACATGCGTACAGTCAAATGACAATAAAATGAACTTGAACTTTCCAGTTTAGAGAGTTCCAGAGATTCAGCAGGCTCTGCAAAAAGTTACAACACAACTTAGTTCCAAATAACTAACCCACCCCTAACCCTGTAACCATGCCATCTCATTTGAGTTCTTCAACAAGTGGAAACATCTCAGCATTGACCTTGTGATCAAAACCAGAATGCACTGGGGTGTGTCATCTCTGCAGTTCTGTTCGATGCTGAAATAGATTGACTATTATGCTGCACAAGAAAAGACATGCCAACTGGCATCAGATGGACACCTTGCTCATCCTTTGGCAGAAGATCTCAGGTATCCATCACATACTAAATATTACACAAAACTAAACCCATCCAGCTAATCAGACCGACAATTAACCACAGCAGAACAAGTATGATTTTTAACATTGTCACCTTGTCAACACCATGGAGAGAGCATGATAAGCACAGATTTACGAGGATGTTGCCTGGTTTGGGGAGCATGCCCTATGAGAATAGGTTGAGTGAACTTGGCCTTTCCTCCTTGGAGCGACAGAGGATGAGAGGTGACCTGACAGGTGTACAAGATGATGAGGGGCATTGATTCTGGGGGTCAGAGGCTTTTCCCCAGGGCTGAAATGGCTAGGATAAGAGGGCACAGTTTTAAGGTGCTTGGAAGAAGGTACAGAGGAGATGTCAGGGGTAACTTTTTTTACGCAGAGAGTGGTGAGTGCGTGGAATGAGCTGCCGGCAATGGGTGGTGGAGGTGGATACAACAGTGCCTTTTAAGAGACTCCTGGACAGGTACATGGAGCTCAGAAAAACAGAGGGCTGTGGGTAACCCTAGGGAATTTCTAAGGCAAGGACATGTTCGACACAGCTTTGTGGGCCAAAGAGCCTGTATTGTGCTGTAGGTTTTCTATGTTTCTATTTCATACTTGGACAACACCCAACACCTGGCTGGAGGAACAAGCCAGTACATTTCAGACAGAATTAACTAAGCTGGAACACCTTCAACAGCTTATATTCAACCTGGAATTATTTGAAGGAAGATGACATTGTCCAAACTGTTGATCAAACTGCATGCTGGAAACTGATTTCTATTCTTTCTCCAGTAGAAGACAGTCATGTCAATACTCTTGTAAACAAACAGAGGTATCCATCTGCAAAACAATCACGCAAATCTTTTACAACATTTAGCCAGAATAGCATCGGAAAAGACTCAAAGGCAACTGGCATTATACATTATTTTATGCACTGTGGAACTTATTCTCAGAGTTTAAGGGGCAAATATTGTGGAGCTTGAATTGTGGAATGCACAGCTGTATTTAAAAGGATTAGTGGATATAACAATTACTGATACTCTAGCTCTAATGGCTTTCATCCACTAACCTGAAATGTTGAAGTAAAACCTAACACTGTGAATAAGATATCAATATAATTCTGAGAGACAGTTACTGCATAATTGGAAGGTAATGTAAATAAAGCAGTTCAAAAGATGGAACTGACTTCTGTTTCAATTCAACCCTATGATAATCTGAATCAGAAAGACTTGGATTTGACAAACAGTAGCAAATAGATTTACAGATGCATGAAGAACTTCAGAAAGAAAAAAAGAAGCCAACTTTTGAAGTTTGTTTATTCTGCTCTGAAATATTCTGACGATGGTATTATTAACTATCTGTTGATTTGCTGTCTTGCGTCATAGAAATCCAAAATCTAATCCACAGACAGGAAACTGATGTGTTGTTAAACTATGGCACCGTATTCCAGATTGTACTACACTGAAAGTTTTTACCTCACTTCTTAGTTTTTGATGATTTAGTTGTAAGAGTTAGTTCTCTTGTTAGTGTCAGAACAGTAGAAAGAAGTTTTCGGAGAAGTGGGAATTAAGTTCAAAGTTTAAAGTACATTTATTATTGAAGTACCTTCCTGTCACCAAATACTAACAGATTAATTGTATTGCAGGCATTCACAGTTGCACAAAGAAATACAACACTGGCGACCCACTTTCTATGCAGGCAAACCGGCTCACAAAATGGCGTGCACGTCGGCAGAGAGGCCAGCCCCAAAGTGGTGCTGGGCCGCCTTCTTCAACAACAAGGGGAGAAAGCCCGCATGTGGGAAGAGACTTTTGTAATGCACTTCTGATGTCATTTCTGCCTGTAGAGGGCGAGAATGGAACTGCCTGGTTATTTCTAGCTGTGTGTAGCACATTGCTACATTGGTGACCCCGACGATCCAAATGGGATTTGGACTAGAGATGATTGGCTCTTCATCTGTTCACGCTGTTTTGCTAAAACTGCCAACTTTCTGGACACTGCGACCACGTGAACGAGGCTACAAGTCCAGACCGCTACCCTGTGCCGCACACACAGGACTTTGCAGCAAACCTGCATGGGGCAAGCATCTTTTCCAAACTAGACCTCGTCCGGGGATATTATCAAATCCCGGTACACCCTGAAGACATCCCCAAAACAGCACTCGTCACCCCGTTTGGCCTGTTCGAATTCCTCTGAATGCCGTCCGTCCTGAAGAATGCCACACAGACGTTCCAGCAGCTAATGGATGTGGTGGGATGCAACCTGGACTTTGCGTTCATCTATTTGGACGACATCCTCATAGCCAGCAGTAGTCGTCAGGAGCATCTGTCCCACCTCCGCCAGCTCCAAGATGGCGCTGGGCCACCGCCTTCAACAAGGGGAGAAAGCCCGCGCGTGAGAAGAGACTTTTGTAATGCACCTCTGACGTCATTTCCACCCGTAGAGGGTGGGAACGGAACCGCGTGTTGTTATTTCTAGCTCTGTGTGCAGCACATCGCTACAACACAATCAACGAAAAACTACAGACAAAGAGTGACAAGCAAGCAATGTGTAAAAGATAAACTGTGCATATAAAAAAGATAATAATAAATAACTAAGTAAATTCCACTTATAGCTGATAATATCTTCCTGTTGGATATTTGCTAACAGAAATTCAGATTCAACATTGACTTCCTAAGGGAAGCCGGAGAGTTGTAGTAGATGGTTGCCTCTTTGACTGGAGGCCTGTAACTGGTCATGTGTGGGGATCGATGCTGAATCCATTGTTAAGTGTATTCTATATTAATGATTTGGTTGATAATGCGGTTAACTGGATCAGCAAATTTATGGATGACATCAAGTATCGGACAGCGAGGAAGACTATTAAAGCTTGCAACAGAATATAGATCAACTGGAAAAATTGGATGAAAATGGAATTTAATGCAGACAAGTGTGAGATGTTTCACTTTGGAATATAAAACAACAGGGTAAGACTTAGATGGTGAACCATCGGGTACCGATGAGTGTGATAGAACAAAAGGATCTGGGAATATAGATCATAATTACTTCAAAGTGGTGTCACAGGTGGATTGGGTCATAGAGAGAGCTTTTGGCATATGAGATTTCATAAATCACAGTTCTGAGTACAGGAGTTGGAATGTAATGTTGAAGTTGTATGAAATGTTGGTGAGGCCGTATTTGGAGTATTGTGTGCACTTCTGGTCATCCAACTACAGGAAAGGTATCAATAAGATTGAAGGGGTGCAGGGAAAATTTACAAGGACACTGCCAAGACTTGAGTGCTCGAGTTACAGGGAAAGGTGGAATACGTTAGTAATTTATTTACGAGGGGTAGAGAGAGCATAATTGCAAGCAGGCTTTTCCAATAAAGTTGGCTAAGACTAGAACTAGAGGTCATGGGTTAAGGGTGAAAGTGAAATATTTAAGAGGAACCTGAAGGGGAACTTCTTCACTCAAAGGGTGGTAACAGTGTGAAATGAGTTTCCAATAAAAGTGGTGAATGTGGGTTTGATGGCAACATCGAAGAAAAGTTTGGAATGGGATGGGAAGAGTATGGAAGGCTGTGGTCCAGGTGTGGTTTGTTGGGATGGTTCGGCACAGACTAGTTGGGCCAAAGAGCCTGTTTTCGTGCTGTAATGCACTATGACTGTAGTTCTCAATGACTCTAGGTAACATACTTATCCTGAGAATCTGGGTAGACAGGCCTGTGAAAAATCTATTTTGGTTGCAGTTGTTATGTTTTTGGCAGGTGACAACGGTTAAATTTTTTCAGTTAATTATAATGTTTGAAAGCCAAGGCACCACTGGATACTGTTGTAATCTCTGCTAGTTTGGGACAAAAGGAAGTTTGGGATTCAGGTTTATCACCTTCATTCCATACCTGCTGTTTTAGTGTACTACAGCATTCATTTACCATTAATATGAGCTCATCCAAAACTCTGTTTCCAATATCCCAAGTTATATCAAGCCTTCTACATTCATTAACCATCCCGTCCCCACCCATCAATACTGTCTCCTTCTCCACATCTGACCTGGTACTTTCAGTTATGGCTACAATATTGTTATTCAAGGTTCATTTAATTATTTAACAGGGTTACCAGGATACTGCTGATCTCCTGGACAGTGAAATGTATGTAAGGGCCACTTTAACCACGGGATCCATTGGCAACAGCATTATGTCAACTCAGTGAATGAATTATTCCCATAGGGTACCCCCACATGCGGAGACCTATAAAAGGAAATGACATAATTTTGACATTGCACTGTTACAACTGAGGCTCAGATTTTGCCTTCTGACACAATAAATTCAGCAAGGCCAACTCTAGAATTCCTGTCCAAGTTCCTTGCTTTTCCTCAAATTACTATTGTGTCAATTTATGTGTGAAAATGCTCCTCCAATGCACCTTAGAATGTTCAGTTAAGCTAAAGGTACTACAAGTGGTTGTTGAGGGAAAAATTAAATACCATTTGTAGTGCAAGGTTTGTTGGAAAGGTATGAGTTTCTCTCTAACATCTGCATTCAAATGGTACTGAAATTTTCCCTTTACAATTGTGTGTTTGGAATGGTTATGATTTCTAAATGAGCTGTTTTACCCAGTTGGAGCTATGTTAATGAGGGGCCTTAAGGCTGTGTCAAGGCTTTCTGGAAATACAGGAAGACTGAAAGGAACACAGGTTGAAATGTTGGTTTTTAACAAAAAAGTGCTTTATTTTATACTTATTTTCAAATGCGGCACTCTTTGGGATCCCACTGCGTTCCTGCAGCACTCTATCAATTCAATGGAGGGGCCACTGCACAGGATCAGGGAAAAAAAGCTGCAGAAAGTTGCAAACTCAGCCAGCTCTATCATGGGCACTAGCCTCCCCAGCAGCGAGGACATCTTCAGAAGCAATGCCTCAAAAAGGTAGCATCACCCCCATCATCTGGGACATGCTACTGTCAAGGAGGGGCTACAGGAGCTTGAAGCCACAGACTTAAAATTTTAGGAACAACTTTTTCCTCCTCTGCCATCAGATGTCTGAATGGACAATGTACACTACCTCACTATTTTTCTTTTTTTTTTTTTGAGTACCTTTATACACTACTTATTTAATTATTCTTTTATATTTATTTCTTATTCTAATTTAAAGTTTCTATCATTATGCATTGCAATGTATTACTGTCTCATAACAACAAACAAATTTCTCGATATATACCAGTGATATTAAATCCGATTCTGATTTTACATTCCCCCACAATGGCTACCCCAGGAGCTATGTAACTATGGGCTATACTTGTGAGGTAGCTAGCCAAGTTAGCTTTCTCTAACCAGCAAGTCACCACTGCATGGGCATTTGGTGAATGCCTTTCACTGGAATAATAGTGACATGCCAAAGAACCCAATTTTGGTCATTGGCTTGGAAAAGTTCACTTTATTTGGGTATTGATTTCAGATATCATGCAGGTTGTAAAGTTTTTGGCGTTATTCATTTCAGCTCATTTGCAAGGCCGTTCGATTCATGCAAATTGATAATTACTGTATGTTTATATTGTATTAAAAAATGAAGGTTTACACCAAGTCATACAAGGATATAACCAGGCAGGTGACTAAGAGATTGTAAGGAGTGCCTTAAAGGAGGAGTGAAAAAGGTAAGGAGATTTGAAGAAAGAGTTTGAGAGCCAAGGGCTTCAGTAGCTGAAGATGGGAGTCAGATTTAGAGAGGGCGAAGTTCTTCAAGGCTGATACTGGAGGAATGCAGGAGAGTTCAGGAATATAGTGAGAATTTTGAAATCGAGCTGATTGTTTTGGAAACCAAATTCTGTAAGTGGGACTTATTCTGATTCAGGAAACATGAACTCTAATCCACTCAGACTAAGTTTTGGGTGCGGGTGGAACGGCAGGATTGGAGAGCATGTGGCGATTGTGTGAAAATACATAATTGGAAATCAATGATGACTCTGCTGTGTCTGGTCACAGTAACATTTTGAACCTGCAGTGCTACAGTAACATAGGACCAAATATTGTTATTATTTTGAAGGCCATTATGTACTGACTGAGTACTAGGTTGCAATCAACCATTTCTGAAAAATCTTGCTCCTTCCAATCCCCCCGCAGTCTGTAAACATCTAGATATCTGCATAAGCAGATATCTGACAAATAGCTGTCACAATTGACAGCAATGAATTTAATCTGATTCTTGTTTTCAGATGGGTGGGCAAGTGTAAAGTTTGATATCAAATGTAGCTTTTATTTCTGTCCCTGAGCACAATTCAAATTCATTTTGTGCTGATTCCATTGATGGTTGTGATAGTAACACAAGTTTAATGATTTTTTTGGTACCTCAGTGTCATGAGGTCAATCTACTCAGTTAAGTGACCTGAAAATCACAGCTCACTGATTAATACGAGCAAATGTAGTAAAAGAACAGCACCCAACACGTAGCACACAGGGTGGATTGTACTGACAGCTAGCTGTACAGTATGCTTGTCAACACTTCCCCGACTCACAACTATATACTGCAGTGTAGAAGCAAGAAATACATCGAAGGTCAGAGAGGCTCGATGCACTTCATATCTGGCCCCTCATTATATCCAGCACAACCTTATTCACATTAATGGGTTTGTCAATTTTCAATGAAAATTTAAATGCAGATAACTTATTTTATTTTAATTAACATTGACAATTCTGTTAATTTCCATAAACTGAATTTATTTTTGATATGTTTGCCTTTAAAAATTTATTTCAATGTTGTCACGAGGAAATCTGCAGATGCTGGAAGTTCAAGCAATGCACACAAAAAATGCTGATGAATGCAGCAGGCCAGGCAGCATCTATAGGAAGAGGTACAGTCAAAGTTTCGAGCGGAGACCCTTCGTCAGGACTAACTGAAAGAAGAGATAGTAAGAGATTTGAGAGGGGGAGGGGGATATCTGAAATGATAGGAGAAGACGGGGAGGGGGAGGGATGGAGCTAAGAGCTGGAAAGTTGATTGGCAAAAGGGATATAAGGCTGGAGAAGGGAGAGGATCATGGGATGGGAGGCCTAGGGAGAAAGAAAGGTGGGGGGGGGGGAACCAAGATGATGGGCAAGGAGTATAGTGAGAGAGACAAAGGGAGAAAAGGGAAAAATAAATAAATAAATAAGGATGGGGTACGAAGGGGAGGTGGGGTAATAATGGAAGTTGGAGAAGTCAATGTTCATGCCATCAGGTTGGAGGCTACCTAGACAGAATATAAGGTGTTGTTCCTCCAACATGAATGTGGCTTCATCTTGACAGTAGAGGAGGCCGTGGATAGACATGTCAGAATGGGAATGGGATGTGGAATTAAAATGTGTGGTCACTGGGAGATCCTGCTTTCTCTGGCGGACAGAGCATAGGTGTTCAGCAAAGCGGCCTCCCAGTCTGTGTTGGGTCTTGCCAATATATAGAAGGCCGCATTGGGAGCACCGGACACAGTATAGCACCCCAGCCGACTCACAGGTGAAGTGTCGCCTCATCTGGAAGGACTGTCTGGGGCCCTGAATGGTGGTGAGGGAGGAAGTTCTGCTTACAAGGATAAGTACCGGGAGGGAGATCTGTGGGAGGGGATGGGGGGGACGAATGGACAAGGGAGTTGCACAGGGAGCGATCACTGCAGAAAGCAGAAAGAGTGGGGAGGGAAAGATATGCTTGGTGGTGGCGTCCTGTTGGAGGAAGTTACAGAGAATTATATGTTGGACCTGGAGGCTGGTGGGGTGGTAGGTGAGGACAAGGGGAATCCTATTCTTGGTGGGGTAGCGGGAGGATGGGGTGAGAACAGATGTGCGTGAAATGGGAGAGATGCGTTTGAGAGTAGAGTTTCAATGTTGTTTCAGGTTTTCAGTTGTGTTTATGCAACTCTGAAAACATCCAATGGCTTAAGCTGTCAGAAAGACATCAGGGTGGCTTGTGGGCTTGTCCTTAGTTTCCAAACTAACAGGTTATAGGGAGCTGCAAAAGGCAACCATAACAATGGGTCTCCGGCAATCAGTGAATACGGGGCATGGGCCTTGTTAATACCATTGTCCTTTTTGGATCTCAGAAGCATTGCTTTTGCTTAAAGTAGATTAACATTTGAAAAGATAATTCTGTCAAACTTTTCTATTTTAAGCTGAAATATCTACATTTATCAGGTGAATAATCAATACAATATTGTACTTAACCCCTTCTCCAAAGCAAATCCTGCTAATGTCAAAAAGGCTCTTGATGAGTTTACATGGCTGATCTCCTTTATAAAGGTAGACTTTGGGTAAATGAATTTCAAAACTAACTCTAAAAAGATAGAGGACTGCTCTTGGTTCAATCAACCCTAGCGAGATTGTACTTCGTCAAAAATTCCACTGTCCAACACCACAGGGTAAAGTGATTTTCAAATTCCTTTAACAGTAATACTTACTGTTGAGACTGCATATATGTAATGTGTCTTTAATAACTCGTTTGCATAACACAATATGACTCTTGATACATTGCCAATTGCCATACCCAGACACAGCAAAGGCTGTGAGTTTTGCCTTTAATAAAGGGTGTAATGTTTAGAGCTCCACCTCCCTCTATCTGCCCATACAAGCAACAGAACAGAAGAAACCCGCAGATATTACACATACTTCTTGCAATATTCAATGTTCCAGACCACAACCTACTTGAAGCCTCTTGTCCTGAAGCTCTTCCAGTTACAGCTATGAGCTGGTTGATTCAGGCAGAGGGATCTTGCTGCTCTTGGCTAAAGAACTCTATTATTTAAAGTGTATTTTGTTCCTTGCATAGAATTCTTTTTTGAAAATAACAGTGATCACATGTGGTCATCATCATAAGAAAGAATTCGTTGTAGGCTTTATACATCTCACCCTTTTTTATTCCCTGAACTCTACTTTTGTTCCCACACCCCTATTTGCCCACTCTTGTCCTTCATTGCTTTCACATTTCTTTTGAAGCTTGGCCTTTATTTCTTCCCACGTCTTGAACTGTTCCCTGCTCTTACCTCTTTTCAATTTCCTTTGTCTTCATTTCCCACTCCTGGTGAGTACTGAATACAGAATGGTTCCTTGCCCTGTGGCCTCCATGCATGAGGGTCCTGACACAAGTTTGGTCCATTGCTTTTTGCTCTGGCTGAAGATAGATCTTCAAGCACAAAAGGTTTGGTGACTCCCATCATACATAAAACTCTGCACACAACAGTTCTCACTTCTGCAGCCAAAATACCATGCAGTATGAACCAATGGTGGTCTATCCAGATCTAGATTCATTTGCACAGATCCACATGTGGCATTTATGTCAAATTGTATATAAAACAGGAGTAACCTATAACTGAATAAGTATGAAGTTTTGTTGAAGGTACACAAAATACTGGAGGAACTCAGCAAATCAGGCAACATCTAAGATTTCCAGCATCTGCAGAATCTCTCATGTTAGTCTTGAAGGTGTTTTAAATATGGTCACAGCTCCAACCTAATGCTCTGGTCTCCCCTCACACCCCAAAGACAAACTAGTTATTGGGTGAATCAGCTGTAGTAAATTACCCCTTGTGTAGTTGGATAGCTGGAAAATTGGGGTATGGGGAAGGCTTGTCTGAGAAAGGATTACAGGGAATGGTAAATGTGTAGTTGTTTTCCACATACTTAAAGAGCTGCATGGCTACTTCTATGTCAAAAGGGGACAATGAAAAAGAACACATGGTGACAAGGGGCAAGAACCACTGAGCGTGCATCACCAATGCAGAGAAAAAGCTGTCAGCAGAAAGGGATTCAATTTGAATTCCAAAAATACCTCTGTAAAACCTTACCCAAGAACCTGAGGGTATAATTGTCAATACTATTTCAAATAAACACCCTCGCAGTAGTTACATAGGATACAATGAAATCATTATGACTCACTGTCTTTCTAGAGATATCTTCAGCAATCAGCTACTTCCTGCCAAGGTGGCCTGATCTTTCTCCAGGTCCTGAGACATGAACCTCAAATGCTTGGTCAAATGAATGATGGATTAATGTCATATCGTGCAAGTACCAGAAGAAACCCCCAGAAGTAAATCTGTTTTCCACTCAGCCCAGTAAACACATACCTTTTTTTACCCATTTACAGAATACTTTCAGAACATGTTATTTATAAGTGCTGCCTTGACTTTCTCACCCCTTGACTTTCACAACTGAAACTAAAAAGACCTATTATTATCTCATCATGTATTCTTCTTTGATTGTTTTCTAAGATCATTGAACTAACTTAAAATTTTATGTAATGTTTAAACAGTAGGTACATCTGACCCCATTGTTTTTTTCTGATATACATTGGCCTTTTGCTGATGTGTCTTCTCTTGACAAGAGTTTAAGCTGATGTCATTCTTCAGTACATTGTGATGTTAATAGTTAAATCTAGACACCAGGAACAATTATAATTCACAGGAGACATACAGAAATCGACCTCTAGATGTGTCACGAAAATCTCAGCTCAACTATGGGGCATTGGAACCGCCCAATGTCAGTTGTGTTCTTAGGTAATGGGAATTTAGGTTATAATATTCTTTCACTGAGACAAGTATTAAGGCAAATGATAGAGACCAAATACTGCAGTGGCTAACATCTGTTAACCCAGAAGAGTTTGACACTTGAGACTTGTATTCATTTATGTATCACAGAAAATTCAACACTGGTATGCATTTTTGCAACTGAGCCACTGGCAGTGTGATATCTTTGTTGAAAAGAAAGGCTGCTTTGAGTCATCATCAACTAACTTATGTGTCTCTTATAAAGTGTAATATAACGTAACACACAATGCTAATGGAGAGCAAAACCCAAGAACATAGTGTTCATTATGCCACCATCTGGCAGATTAACAGAAGTGACGCTATGCACTGCATGTGGAACCATTAGATAGCTCTCATCATGACAGATGCTGCAATGCACAGAGGCAGCCTGTATAATCAGAAATTGCTTTACATAAGTATGTCTCCCAGAATTTACCCAAGTTCAATGTGTAAACAATAAGCACACCACATAAAGGACAGGTATTAATTATAAATGCAAAGCTTTAGAATCATAAAGCTCTGATATCAATTATACACAGACAAACATATGCGCCTGGCATATATAAGAACACATAATTGCACAGAATAGCCATGTACTAACATTACATGTGTACCACAAAATACACCCAGAACCAAGAGTGCTATCTCGAATGTGTCATTACTATTTCACCAGACAGGTAAATTCATATCCACTACATAGCATTAACAAACATTTACATTTTGTCCTCATTTTTGAACATTAATTAAGTCAGTGTTTAGAAGTTAACACAATAGGTTAATAGCAGGCACTAGTTTCCACAAGTTTGCTACTTTGCGAACTTTCACACCCAGCAGAACTGTGACTAGCTGAGCTGTCAACAGTTATCTGGATCTTGCTGTATGCTCACAGAGCAGCAGATCATGAGTAATTCACTGGGTTTTGGCTCCCACCCCCCACAACCCCTCTTCAGGTTCTTGCTTCGCAGACTGGAATGCCTAGTGATCCCAGTTTCACCACAGCCAGCAGGACAGCAGGAAGATCCGAGCCTGAGCTGGCTTTTATCCAATGAGGCACTCAAGTGGTGTTGCAGTTCAGTATAAACAGCTGACACAGCTCCATTAATCAAAGCTCCAGTTAAAAGTTAGAACTTGTTTTATTGTCTTATATTTTCCAATCTACCATACCGGCTTGCTGCCCTTCCTCTTGCCTTCCATTCATTTTTCACAACTTGTTTTTCCTGTGTGTTATTTTTAGGAAAATTCTGAAGCACTTTGCCTGGGAAACAGGACGATGACGAAGGAAAGGCTAGTGATTGGTTCTTACCCGAAAGGCAGCTTCGGGTCATGTTCATTAGGGATAGCTCTTTCAAGGCTCTGGATCCACAAATTCACAAAGCCTACAATAGCACACTCAAGTGAACAACTCCACATGAGAGACAGGTAGGCAGTGGACATCAGCGTGTTAATGGAAAATGGTAGAGTTGCACCTGGTGAAGGTAGGTGATAGAACAGTAAGAGGGAAGTTGATGGGCACCTGAGAGAAAGTAAGTGGGGGAATGGTTTTCACAAATAAAATGAAGTGAGGTATTTTATATTTAACACATTTTATTGATCTCCAAAATCTAAACACAAAAGCATGCTGAAAGTCTTTATGCAGTGACGTTATCACATCAGACCAGCCTCTTAATGTGAAACCCTAACTCACTGTCGGTGGTTGTGAATTATGTACATTTCCCCCAACAACATTACCCAACACTGGCTCCTCCCCAGAATTCACTAAATCCGGCATTGTGAGGATGTCTGGAGCTTGGATGGTCCATCCAGTTTGGATCCTGTGTTCCAAGGGTGGAGGAACAGCAGGTTGCCTCTGGTTCATCCAGAGGTGCATTGACATGTGCATGGTCATGTTGTGATGCCAGAGGCAGGCAGTGGAATGCTCCAAATCTTGTTGGACTGGTTTAAGGAGATCTACCAAAATATGGTTGGGTTTACCCCTCTTATTGATGATTGAAATCTTTTCTTCATACTCCAAAATGCAGAAGGGGCCTTTGTAAGGGGAGGCTAAGGGGATGGTGGTGGGCATCATGGCAGACAAAAACAAACAAGGTGGAATGTAGGTCAACAGGTAACCAAGAGTGCTGTACACCATCATAGGAGGTAGGAATAGGTGAAAAGGAATTGAATTTACTGAGGAGGGTGAAATGCTGTTGAGAGGCCAACCAGGGTGGTCATAACGTCAAGAACCAAATCACCTGGCACTTGTAACGACTGCCTATATGCCAACTCTGCTATGGACAACTGCATGTCCTCTTTTGGAGCAGTTCAGAGCCCCAGTAGGACCCATGGGAAATGATCGTGCCAACATGCATCGGTCAGGGAAACCCTTGGAGCAGACTTTAAACATGGTGAAACTGCTCGCATAGGCCGTTGAATTGCATGTGTAACACCATGGTCTGATGTAGCCTAACACTGAGGTTCTGGGCCGTCGCAGCCTAGAGATCCAGGCTTAGTGAACAGCCTCCATGGGCCTGCAGCTGGCTGACAATAAGTTGAAATGAATTGGGGACCACGGTTAGGGGAAATATCACAGGGGCTGCCATACCAAGCAACCCAGGTGTTGACAAATGCCCGATCCTCATCTGTGACCTTCGCTGATGCTAGAGGTACGACCTAAGGCCACTGGGTGGTACGGTTCACCATGGTAAGAAGGTGTGTGAAACCATGGTAGGGGGAGAAGAGGACCAACAATGTCCACATTGACATGGCCAAACTGTTGCTCAGGAACCTCAAGAGGTGCCAAAGGCGCCTGAACATGGCGGTTAGTTTTTGCCCGCTGTCGCTCCACACAGGCTGCAGCCCCGTCACACAATGTCCTTTCTGAGGCCGTGCCAAACAAACTTCAGTGCAACCAGTTTCTGGAAGGCTTTCCGACCCGAAGTGAGAGGCCATGTATGGAGTTGAAAACAGTCCATCTGAGCGTGACTGGTGGTTGAGGCATCGCACAGGAGAGAAACCTTTTCTTCCCTGAACTTAGTGTCAGCCAACTGCGGGCCTGTGACTGCTGCTCGGTAAGCATGGACCTCTGGGTTAGCAACTTGGCTGGCTGCCATGCTGGTAAAGTCAAGCCTGATGTGTACAGCCTCAACGGCTGTCCATGACAGACAATTAGCCATGGCATTATTTTTTCCCTTGATATATGGTTGGCTTAAGTGCTTGAAAAGTGTGTGGAGGTGAGATACGTGTTTGGATTTGGATGTCCTGGTGATGAGTATGTCATCCAGGTGAACAAAATAATAACCTAAGTCTTTTAATACAGAGTCCATCAGCTGCTGGAAAGTCTATGCTGCATTTTTCAGTCTAAACAGCATGCACAGAAACTCAAAAAGGCCAAACTAGGTTATCACAGCTGTTTTGGGAATGTCCTCTGAGCACACAGGCACCTGATGGTAGCCCCTAACTAGATTGACTTTGGAAAAAAATTAACTCTCTGGCTAAATGTCTTGGATATGTGACACAAGGTAATGATTGTGGGTGGTAGCCTCATTAAGGTGTCGTTAATCACCACATGGGCGGCAACCACCATTGGAATTAGGGACAATACTGGCGGGGGGGAGGGGTGAAGCCCAGGCGCTATTCAGCTGGTGTACAATGCCAAGTCTTTCCACTTTGGCAAACTCAGCCATCGTGGTTGCCAGATTTTCTGGGCCCAGTCTACGCAAATAGGCATGGTCTGAGGGGCCAGTTGTGGAAACATGGGTCCTCGATCCCATGTGTTGTGACTATAAGGCAGAATGTGGGCTTGGTGAGATTTGGGAGTTCACTTAGAAGTCGAGTAAACTCACATGCAGTGGCACATGCATTTGACAGAGTTGTTGTGGGGAACTGATTAGCGAGCAGGGTAACGACACAATGTCCTTGACGTCAACAACTGGAGTTCTTAAGATCGACTAACAGTCCCTGGGCACACAGGAATTCTGCACCAAGCAGGGGTCTAGCCACTTTAGTCGGGATGAAATCCCATGTGTAACGCTTCCCACTGAGATAGGAGATGCTGGCAGCACACTCACTTGAGTACCCATGTCACACAGGAAGCACTGTGCTGAAAGTATGTCTGTAATGAACAGTAAATATCCTTGGCACCTGGAACCCATGGTGTTCACAAACCTCTGATGTCCCAAAGCACTGGCACTGTCTAAGTGGCAAGATGGTTGGCACATCCTAGCGTTCGTACAAAGTGAGCATGGTAAGAACACGGGCTCGTCATCGCCTCTTTCGCAGCCACAGGCTTCCTTATGTTGGGGCTTTGCTGAAGGGCTTATTGAGATAGAGAAAGGAGGACAAATGATGTGCCACTGCCTAGCTGAGAGAAGACTGTCAGCCATTTTAGCCAGTTCATTGCAGTCCGTCATGGGTACACTAGCGAAGGCTATGCGAACTTGATCAGGCATTTGTTGCATGAAGAGCTCTTTCAAAAGTAAAACAAGGATGGTGATTTCCCAGGAGAGACAGCATGTGGTCTATTAGCTCTGACGGCTTACCATCGCCGAGGCCGGGCAAGGAGAGCAATCGTTTGGTGCACTCAGACTCCGCTAGTCCAAAAGTCTGTGAAAGGTGAGTTTTCAGTGATGGGTATTTATCTTATTCGGCCAGGTGTCCAGGCAGACTCACCACTCCCGCAGCCATGGAACTGCTGAGCGACACTACCATGCAGCAGAATTTGGTGTTGGCAGTGATTTCTTGCAAAGTGAAATGTGAAATGGGCCTCAGCTTGTACAAACCAATCAAAGGCATTTTGCTCTCAATACTCTGGCAGTATCACAGCGACTGCTTTGGCCGACATGTTCAATAACTCTGGAGTTGTCCTAGAGCATCAGAGTCACCAGTGTAGGTTTCTGTAAATAAAACGAAGGGAGGTGTTTTATGCTTAATGGAACCCATAACACATTTTATTGATCTCCAAAACCTAAACACAGAAGTGTGCTAAAAATCTTTACATAATGACATCATTACATTAGATCAGCCTCTTAAAGTGAAACTCCAGCTCAGTGTCGGTAGCTGTGAATTAAGTATGTTTCTCCCAATTACATTACCTACAGGACCAACAGGAATGGGTGGGACCAATAGGAATGGAACCAATAGGAATGGAGCTAATAGGAATGGGACCAATAGGAATGGGACCAATAGGAACGGGACCAATAGGAATGCTCTAAGAGATGACATTGGGTCAGAGGAGGCCTCCTTCCATGTGATAAGAAAATATTATATTCTTACTGTTAATAGATAAACTTTACGGAACGGATTAAAATATATTCATTCACAAGGTACGGGCATAACTATTCCCGAAGTGAGACAATTAAAAGTAAACCACCTCATCCCTGCTATTCAGCTCACAGATGGCTAGGGCTCTGTTTTCTGTTTTACCAATTTCCTTGCATGATGAAGTTGGCTCAATGTCCCATCTGATTGTTTACATTAAATCTTTGCTCTAACCAGCGTGTCTCATACTGTACCTCCCAATTTTTCTAACAACTGTTATCCTATATTGTCCAAGGTGTGCACATCTCTTTCCATAACACAGACTGATGTCTTTCATTGTACTTACTGTGGTGCTGACCATTATATTTTATAATTTTAATCACTGAGCCATCCTTCATTGTTCCTTCTTATTTATTAGTGAAAAGTGTGATAGTGAATCTCAGAAATCCATGTATTAAGTGAGGAATTCCTGGATTTAGATCTATGGTAAAGAATGGTGATATATTTCCAACTAACGATAATATATAACACAGCAGGGAAATGAAAATGGTGACATAATGATAAGCCTCATAACTTCAAAGAGAATATTTTTAAAAGCTGTAGATGATGAAATCTAAAATAAACCAGAGAATGTTGTAAATACTCAGCAAGTCAGGCTATATCCTGACCTGTATCTCTTCCTTCAGATGTGGCCTGACTGGCTGAGTATTTCCAACATTTTCTGTTGTTACTATGCCTCAAAACATTGATCTTTTACGCCTCTGTGAGCGGAGATTGTTCGAAACCATGATGGGAGGGAATGGTCATTCAAATTTAAGCGAAATAACCCAGGCATCCATCCCCAGAGGCTGGAGTCAGGTAAGATTATGTTGTGTTTTGCACAGTGAGTGGGTCCTGTTAGGATAGTGAGGGTGCTAATATTAATTAAAATGCCTGCATCCTGGATAAGTAAGGGAAATTCTAACATGATTTCTGGCACTGTACATGGCATATAGGATTGATCTACGCTGTGATGCATGGTGTTTGAATATTAATTTTGCTGTCATAAACGTTACTGTGGCTATGTTACTGGACATGTAAAACAGAAGCCAAGGTTAATAATTGAAGAACATAACTCCAAATTCCACTATAGCAAATGCTGATTTAGTAAAAGGCCAGTGTGAGTACTAGTGACCATGAAATCACTGGGTTGTTTTAAGAATCCTTCCAGTTTTCCTACTTGCTTTAACCTACAGAAATATGTTTGACTATTAATTGTCTTTGGAAATGACAGCATTCAGTAATAAAAAAACTGTTAGTAAGAAATAA
This sequence comes from Mobula birostris, assembly GCF_030028105.1. Lineage (NCBI taxonomy): Eukaryota > Metazoa > Chordata > Chondrichthyes > Myliobatiformes > Myliobatidae > Mobula > Mobula birostris. The sequence continues at coordinate 60,267,651 of NC_092380.1, read as the reverse complement.
GAAAAGCTTTTAGCAAGGTAGTGCAATAATCACAGAGGTCTTTACTCTTCATATAAACTTGGCAAAATTGGAGTTCATAAAGTGATTTTTTTTTTATTTTCAGGAATGATAATTCACTGAACCTTTGAAGGACAGGCTTTCTTTGACTTCACTTACCAATTCTTTCTTATTGTCGATGAGAGCCTCATGATACAGGATTCTTCAAGGAAAAGTGTTCAGAGTATTACAGAATTTTTTAATAGTTCAATTGAGACACAGATCAGAAAAAACTAAAGTTTAAGTAAAGCCAGCTATTGCTGTTCTGCTGTCATCCCTGACAGTGTCCCCTTCCAGTCGACTTTGGCCAGCTCAACTAGCTCCTCTCTCATGCCTGTGTAATTCTCTTTACTGTAATACTGATACATCTGATGTTAGCTTCTCCCTCTCAAACTGCAGGACGAATTCTATCATGTTATGATCACTGCCTCCTAAGGGTTCCATTACCTTAAGCTCCCTAATCAACTCAACATCATTACACAACACCCAATCTCAAATTGCCTTTTCCCTAGTGGGCTCAGCCACAAGCTACTCTTAAAAGCCATCTCACAGGCATTCTACAAATTCCTTCTCTTGGGATCCAGCACCAACCTTATTTTCTCAATCTATCAGCATATTGAAATCTGCCATGACTATCATAACGTTGCCCTTTTACATGCCTTTTCTATCTCCCATTGTAATTTGGAACCAATTCTTGCTACTGTTCAGAGGCCTGTAAATAATTCCCATCAGGGTCTTTGTACCCTTGCAGTTCCATAATTCTACCCACAAGGATCCTGCATCTTCTGATCCTATGTTAGCTCTTTCTAAGGATTTGAGTTCTTCTTTTTACCAATAGGGTGACCGTACCCTCCTCTGCCCTCTGGACTGTCCTTTTGATACAATGTGAATCCATGGATGTTAAGCTACAAATTATGACTTTCTTTTAGCCATGGCTCAGTAATGCTCACAATGTCACACCTGCCAACTTCTAACTGCACTACCACATCATCTCCCTTATACTGTATACTGTGGAACCTTTTACCCCCCACATCCTTATAACCTGCTTTCTTTTTGATGGTGATGCTTCATGGGATCATGTGAGCCAACAGCTCTGGTAAACCTGCCTGCAAGTTTATTCATATCTCTTGATTTAATGTGTAACCTGTCCTTTTTTTACAGGTCATCCCTTCCCCAGAAGAGATCCAATGATCCAGAAATCTGAAGCTCCATTCCCTGCACCAATATCTCAGCTATGCATTCAGCTACCAGATCAACCTATTCTTACCCTCACTGGCACATAGCACAGGCAGCAATCCAGAGATTACTACCCTTGAGGTTCTGCTTTTCAGCTTTCTACCTAACTCCCTATATTCTCTCTTCAGGACCTCTTCACTTTTCCTAGCTATGGCGTTTGAATCAATATGTACCATGACTTCTGGCTGTTCGCCCTTCCCCTTTAGAATGCTGTGGACCTGATCAAAGATGTCCCTGGCCCTGACACTTGCGACCAACATACCAACCGGGTGTCTCTTTCATGATCACAGAATCTCCAGTCTGCTCCTCTATCGAATCCTCTATCACTACTGCATTCCCTTCTCCCTTCCCTCCTGAACCACAGAGCCAGGGTCAGTGCCAGAGACCTGGACACCGCAGCTTTCCCTTGGTAATCAATCCCTCCTTCCCCCAACAGTATCCAAAGTGGTATACTTATTGAGAGGAGTACTCTGCATTCTCTGCCTGTTCCTTTTCCCTCTCCTGACAGTTACCAGTTACCTGTCTTCTGCAACTTAGGTGTAACTACCTAACTCCCTGCTTAGCTGGATATGCAATGGCAAGCATTTAAAGATCGCATGGATGAACTACAACAATTGTTCATCCCAGTTTGGAAAAAGAATAAATCAAGGAAGGTGGTGCACCCGTGGCTGACAAGGGAAATTAGGGATAGTATCAATTCCAAAGAAGAAGCATACAAATTAGCCAGAAAAAGTGGCTCACCTGAGGACTGGGAGAAATTCAGAGTCCAGCAGAGGAGGACAAAGGGCTTAATTAGGAAAGCGAAAAAGGATTATGAGAGAAAACTGGCAGGGAACATAAAAACTGACTGTAAAAGCTTTTGTAGATATGTGAAAAGAAAAAGATTGGTTAAGACAAATGTAGGTCCCTTACAGTCAGAAACAGGTGAATTGATCATGGGGAACAAGGACACGGCAGACCAATTGAATAACTACTTTGGTTCTGTCTTCACTAAGGAGGGCATAATTAATCTTCTGGAAATAGTAGGGGACCGAGGGTCTAGTGAGATGGAGGAACTGAGGGAAATACATGTTAGTAGGGAAGTGGTGTTAGGTAAATTGAAGGGATTAAAGGCAGATAAATCCCCAGGGCCAGATGGTCTGCATCCCAGAGTGCTTAAGGAAGTAGCCCAAGAAATAGTGGATGCATTAGTTATAATTTTTCAAAACTCTTTAGGTTCTGGACTAGTTCCTGAGGATTGGAGGGTTGCTAATGTAACCCCACTTTTTAAAAAAGGAGGGAGAGAGAAACCGGGGAATTATAGATCCGTTAGCCTAACATCGGTGGTGGGGAAAAAGCTAGAGGTATTTATCAAAGATGTGATAACAGCGCATTTGGAAAGCAGTGAAATCATCGGACAAAGTCAGCATGGATTTGTGAAAGGAAAATCATGTCTGACGAATCTCATAGAATTTTTTGAGGATGTAACTAGTAGAGTGGATAGGGGAGAACCAGAGGGTGTGGTATATTTGGATTTTCAAAAGGCTTTTGACAAGGTCCCACACAGGAGATCAGTGTGCAAACTTAAAGCACACAGTATTGGGGGTATGGTATTGATGTGGATAGAGAATTGGTTGGCAGACAGGAAGCAAAGAGTGGGAATAAATGGGAATTTTTCAGAATGGCAGGCAGTGACTAGTGGGGTACTGCAAGGCTTAGTGCTGGGATCCCAGTTGTTTACGATATATATTAATGACTTAGATGAGGGAATTAAATGCATCATCTCCAAGTTTGCGAATGACACGAAGCTGGGTGAGAGTGTTAGCTGTGAGGAGGATGCTAAGAGGATGCAGGGTGACTTGGATAGGTTAGGTGAGTGGGCAAATTCATGGCAGATGCAATTTAGTATGGATAAATGTGAGGTTATCCACTTTGGTGGCACAAACAGGAAAACAGATTATTATTTGAACGGTGGCCGATTAGGAAAAGGGGAGGTGCAACAAGACCTGGGTGTCTTTATACACCAGTCATTGAAAGTGGGCATCCAGGTACAGCAGGCAGTGAAAAAGGCAAATGGTATGCTGGCATTCATAGCAAGAGGATTTGAGTACAGGAGCAGGGAAGTACTACTGCAGTTGTACAAGGCCTTGGTGTGACCACACCTGGAGTATTGTGTGCAGTTTTGGTCCCGTAATCTGAGGAAAGATATTCTTGCCATAGAGGGAGTATAAAGAAGGTTCACCAGATTAATTCCTGGGATGGCAGGACTTTCATATGATGAAACACTGGATCGACTAGGCTTATACTTGCTGGAATTTAGAAGATTGAGGGGGGATCTTATTGAAACTTATAAAATCCTAAAGGGATTGGACAGGCTAGATGCAGGAAGATTGTTCCCGATGTTGGGGAAGTCCAGAACAAGGGGTCACAGTTTGAGGATAAAGGGGAAGCCCTTTAGGATTGAGATGAGGAAAAACTTCTTCGCACAGAGAGTGGTGAATCTGTAGAATTCTCTGCCACAGGAAACAGTTGAGGCCAGTTCATTGGCTATATTTAAGAGGGAGTTAGATATGGCCCTTGTGGCTAAAGGGATCAGGGGGTATGGAGAGAAGGCAGGTACAGGGTTCTGAGTTGGATGATCATCCATGATCATACTCAATGGCGGTGCAGGCTCGAAGGCCGAATGGCCTACTCCTGCACCTATTTTCTATGTTTCTATGTTTCTACCCTGCTGTAGCTCCTGTCTATTCCCTTCTCATCCAGTTCCCTAACACAGTTTTTAAATGCAGTTGCAGCTGGAAGAGCTTCATGCAGATGAAGTTATCAGGGAGACTGGAGGTCTCATATTTCACATGAGGAACACCACTGACCCTGAACCTATAATTTCACTGCACTAACAATGTACTAATAAACAAAAAATAGAAAGAAACTTGCCAGAAATTTACTTAGATTCTTTGCCATTTCTTGCCCAAGTTTCTTGAACCTAAGCCTGGAAGTACCCACTCTAACACTGTCCACTCACACAGTGACTGCTCCCACAATTACCACTCTGCTTTATCCTAACTTCTTTTATTGGACTTTGCAAAGTGCCTAATACATTGCAATTAATTGATAGTCACAGCATATCTGAATTTTAAAATGTATTTGATAAGGTGCTTAAACTTACTTACTGCTTGTTACGCCACTGGTGTTTAGTGCAGCAATGAAGGTCCTCCATGTCTGTATGTCCTTGATCATCTTCTCTATCGTTCCCCAGGTGTGGTTCAGGGTCTGCCTGTACAGTAGGGCACCAAGTTTTCTTTGGTCTCCTGCATTTCCTCCACCCTTTAGGAGTCCAATGAAGTGCTGTCTTGATGATGGAGTTGGCCTCTCTTCTCATTACGTGCCCAATCCATCTCCAATGCTTCCTCGTGATGATTGTGGCCATGTCCTCTTGATGAAACTGAAGGAGTAGGACATGGTTGGAGGTCTTCCTTGGCCAGAAGATATGGAAGATCATCTGGAGGCTTGTGGTGTGAAATAACAACAGCTTGGCAGGTCATTCTCTGTCATGCACCAGCTTTATGATTTGTACAAGAGTGTGGGCAGATCACAGCTCTGCTAGAGCTTTACCTTGGTGTGGACACTATGTATTTGGTTGATCTCCATATGCTGTCTATTGTTCTGAAGATTTTTCTAACTTTGCTGAGCCTGCACTGGTTGTTATCCTTGGTCCCATCATCCTTGGTCCCATCATCCCGCCTAATGGGTGAATCTGCTTGTGTTGGGTAAGTCAACGCCATATGCCTTGATGGAAGGAGGAGACTCTACATAGATGATAATGGCCTCAATCTTCCTCTTGCTGACTCTTGAGTCTAACTCACTCACCAAAGATAGACATGCACTAAGTTTTCTCTTGTATGTATTGGAATGTATGTGATAGTCATGCAAGGTCATTTGCAAAGTCAAGGTCATCTAAAGTGGAGAATAGATTCCATCTAATTTTGGGAGGGATCTTGTATGATTTGAGAATTCACAAGAAGCACTCCTTGTGGTTGTATCAAAAGCCTTTTCAAAGTGAATGAAATTTATATACAGTTGTCTATGTCACACTGTGCACAGCTCTATGATGTTACCCAGTGTGAAGATTTGGTTCTTCCTGAAGCCAGTTTGCTCCTTCCTCAAGCACACATTGACGGCATCTTTAATCCGTTGGACAATGGCTTTGGTGAGAATCTTGCTGGGCACTGGCAAACGTGTGATGCCACACCAGTTGTTGCAATCATCTAGCACTCCTTTCTTGGGGATCCTAGCAAGGACTTTGTCCAGTCCTTGGGTACTTGTCCCCATTCCCAGATTATAGTAAAAACAGTTTTGAGATCCCTATTGAAAGTCTTGCTTCAGCTTTGAACAGTTTGCTGTTCAAATTGTCATGCCTTGGTGCTTAGCTTTGTAACTTAATCACAGCAAAAATTCTCTTCTTTCTTGGGTAGATCTGTGTTGATGTTAAGGTCCTCTGCTGCCACTTGTATGTTAAATTCTTCAGCCTGGCAGTGGTCTATTCAGTAATTCTCTGAAGTACCCTGTCCATCATTCTTGTGACTTCTCGGTTGTTAAAAGCAGGCGACTCTTATCTCTTTGGATCTTGTGTGGACCTTTGTGCATACCAGTTTTGAAATCTTGTATATATTTCCTGGTCACCTTGATTGGCTGCTTCTTTGCCTGCACTGCAAGGTCTTTCATGTAGACTATCTTATCCTTTCTCACAAGTCTCTTCACTTTCTTGTTAGCCTCAGCATATGCTAGTTGAAGTATCACCTTAAATTGTGTTGACTTTGCATCTAGCACTTCCTTCTTAATTTTCCATCTTTCTTCTAAGGCTTGGGTTTCCAGCGTCTGCAGATTTTCTCTTGTTTTAGAGGTAGTGCACTGTTCGCTCTCAGTTGTGCAGATGTGCGGGTAGCGCACGGTAACTGAAATGTTCCCGTGCACATAGACCTTGTTGCTGCACAGCTGCAATTGGACGTAGCGAGGAGAAACAACAAACGCAAAATTCTGGAGGAAGTCAGCAGGTCAGGCAACATCTATGGCAAAGAGCAAACAGTCGTCATTTCTGGCCAATGTCCTTCTTCAGGACTGAGAAGGAAGGGGAAGATGTCACAATCAAAAAGGTGAAGGCGGGGAGGGGAAGAGGCTAGCTGGAAGGTAATAGCTAAAACCAGGAGGGTGGGAAAAGTCAAGGGCTGGAGAAGAAAGTATCTGATAGCAGAGGAGAAAGGACCAGAGGAGAAAGGGAAGGAGGAGGGACCCAGGGGGAAGTAATAGGCTGGTGAGAAAAAATGAAAGGTCAGAGTGCAGAATAGAGGAAGGAGAAATCAAATTTAATGCCATCAGGTTGGAGGTTACCCTGACGGAATATAAGGGTCGCCTCATCTTGGCACAAGAGGAGGCCATGGATCGACACATCGGAACGGGAATGGGAATGGTATGGTAGTTAAATTGCTTGGCCACCAGGAAATCACACTTGTGGTGGAATGAGCAGGACCCAATTTACAAAGGGTCTCACCAATGTAGTGGAGGCTGCATCGGGAGCACCAGACACCACAGACAGCAGATTCACAGGTGAAGTGTTGTCTCACCTGGAAGGAGTGTTTGGGGCCCTGAATGGAGGTGAGAGAGGAAGTGTCTGGGCAGGTTAGCATTTAGGCCATTTACAGGGATAAGTGCCTCAAAGCAAATTAGTGGGGAGAGATGAATGGATAAGGGAATCCTGGAGGGAGCGATCCTTGTGGAAAACAGGGTGGGGGAATAGGTAAAGATATGCTTAGTGGAAGGCTCTCTTTGGAGATAGTGGGAGTAGCTAGAAAAAAATTTTGAAACGTGAAAGGTTTTCTTTGTTGTACTGTATTTCATTATACCCTTCAATTAATAGAAAAAATTCAAAAGTATGTAATTTTTCAATTTTCATTCTAAATATTCATAGTGTACATATTACAAAAAAATTACACTTAGAGTGCTGCACAGTTTTTAGGTCATGCAAAAATTTCCAGCTCAGAGCAATGGTTGGTCACACAGAACGTTGATGTCCAAGGTTCAGGAGTTTTGTTAATTATGTTGTCGCATGCACCCATTGTTGTAATAGAAAACTGGATTTCTGGTAGACCTGTGGATCTGTAATCAGGACCCAGTCTATCACTTAATTAAGTTTCCTGGTAGCCACCATTCTGTTATCAAAATGTAGTTTTACCGGTAATCTCTTCGACGGAGAATGTAAAAGCTCAACTAAATTCATGCTTTGGGAGATCAGCTTCATCTGGTCTCCTGGAGCGCACCAGTTTATAATAAATCGCCTGTTATTCCGAATACCAACTCCTTGTGATCTTCCAGTTTGCTCCTACAATTGGCGCTGGAAGCAGGATACCTCACTGGATCACAACCGACCACAAGGCTCCTGGTCGGGTGTGCTTGGGTTCAGGGATAATCCGATTGTCGACTGTGATTGTAAGTTGTGGTAAAAGAAGAGACTTTGGAGCATGAGGAGGTTAGTGTTGGAGACAGGGGACTGGGGTGTCTGGGTAACTGGCGGAAGGGATCTGCCGGGAGGTTATTCGTTGCAATTAATATGGGAAATCAATTGACAAGCCAATGTTATTTGAGACATAGGCTCGGGAGCCGGAATTGCAGACACTGTAAGGTGGGGCCATGGTGCAAAATAAGGAAACCGGGTGAAACCGGTGAAGTAATGTGAGAATCGGAAGGATCCCTCATATAAGGATACATAATTTGATACAAAATGAAGGTAAGGAAGGCATACAATCCAGATGGAACAATCCATGAAAATATTGCTTGGTGGAAGGGACAAGAAAACGGCAAATATGAAAGGATGCGTAAAAATCACAGAACAGCATTACCAGACAAGCTCAGAACCCCCAGATTTCGGGGCGAATGGTAGGTAGTCTAAGGCCACGTGCGCCCCCAGAACACGAAGTAGATTGGGACGATTTGCAGATGATGAGTATGGGACCCGTAATAAAGATTCACAACCTCCACCCGATCACGGGGCAGCAGAACTAACACCACTCTGGTTCCTCCGGAAGACACTTCTGAATCCAGAGTGGAAAACCCTTTTATAGCAACAGAGAAATTGATATTGCTAAATTAGTTACCCGCTATCAAAAATAATGATGACAATGTGCTTTTTTGACAAAAGGTTGAAGAATAAAGAGAGGCTCACCATCTGATCTTGATGATATATATACCCTTTTAAAGACTAAATACTTTTAAAGGTCTGGTCCATATTTCCCGATCATATCCGAAATAAAAAAAAATGGCTTAAAGGGAGATGTAGGTTCCTAGTGGACAAACTGGGGAAGTTAAGGATGTGAAAGGTAAAGGGCAGGCAAATTAGACCAATGTTATTTTAATTAAGTAAGAGACGAAAGAGAAAGTTGAGGACTATGCTGAGCGAAAATATCAGGCATATAAGCAACATAGTGGCCTAAACGAGACTATGACGTCTCCTGCAACTTTTGACAGATGGCATGGGCCTACTATATCTGACGCGGATAATGATAATGGGGCTACTCTTTGGCCACATATTTAATCAAATACTTAACTGGGCAATGGGAGCAGAAGCGGAGAGGGGTAAAACAGGAGAATGTGCAGCTATCGTGGCAGGTGTAAAACAGGACAGACAAGGCAATGTTGAATGTTTCAAGTGCGGAAGAAGAGGACAGGCATATGGCCCCGGATTGTGAGGACTAGGGAAAATGCCAAGTTAAGTGCACTTACTGTGAGAAGACAGGGTCATGACAAGTGTTGGTCGAAAGTCAGAGGGCAAGAGGGACAAGGGCCACGGACACAGTAAACTGAGGATCATCACTTTGCTTCAAGCGGTAGCCTAGCAGGACCCGTTTTCCAGATCTCTGCTGAGGTGCTAAAACTACTCCTGACGAAATGACTCGTATCAACCCTCGGTGACATGTAGGGAGACCAGAATGTCTGTCAATGCTCTGTCAGGGGGCTAGCAGAGTACTCTGTTGGTAGACACTGGGACCTCAATATCAATAACAGATTTAGATTTTGCCATTACAATTAAAACTACGATGACGGTGGAGGTGGGAGGAGGACCCATGTTCACTCAATTAAATGAACATGCCCCAATACGGGCTGAGGACATGAGTACTATTGTGGGTTTGCGACAATCACAAAGGTTCCATCTTGGAGGTAGATCTATTGAAACGTCTGGGGTTGTAATCGAGGGAAATTATTTGGGGAATGAAGACTCACCCTTGGTGGCAGAAGGGGAAAGGCGATGATTTATATATATCACGAGTCAGACGTTAAAGGCCGAATGAGCGGTGGCAGGAGTGCAGGGTAATTTTGCAAATATATTACCCGGATGCAGGCCACTCACAAACAAGACTGTGACCTTCTTGAGGCGACACCCGTTCTGATAGAAGGGCATCGCCCCCAACCCACAGACAGTGCTCATTAAACTTGAAGATGGGGTTGTGGAGGTAAAAAATAGTCGCAGAACTACAGCATTAAGGAGGGATCCGACTAAACACTTCCCATACGAATTCCCTGATCGGGCCGGCACCTAAGCCAGATGGGTCCTACCCACTAATCATTGATTAAACCTCTGTGAACAAATGTGCAATTCGGGAACATCCTATAGTGGCAAACCCATCTATCATTGTGAATGGCCTGAGCCCAAACAGAATATTTTTACTGTCTCCGATACAGCAAATTATTTTTGGCCAATTCCAGTACATCCCGATCGTCAGGATAAGTTAGCCTTTACCATCCAGGGACAACAGTACACTTGGACAAGTGGAAAAAGGAGGCAACCGAATGCAGGGGGAAATCTTCCGGGTCACAGCTCAGCACAAGTGGCAGAACTAAAAATGCTGACAGGGACCCTAAAATCAGTAGGGGACAGAGGGTGAATATTATCAGACAGTAGATACACATTTGGAGTAGCATGGAGGAATTTAAGGTGGGGGCTTATATGGGAGGCAGGCTTTGAGGGTCGGCACAACATTGTGGGCCGAAGGGCCTGTACTGTGCTGTATTATTCTATGTTCTAGGTTCTATTACATGGCAGCTTGGGCAAGGAGAGGATAGTGATCTCGTCAGGAGAGCATATGCATTTTGAAGAAATGGTGAAGGAATTAGTTGAAGCTGCTAAGCTGCCCCTGGAAACGGCAGTCATAAAGACCAAGGTGCACAGAAGGGTAGACACTCCTGAGCAAAAGGGGAATGCATTTGCTGAACTGGAAACTAAAGCAATTGTGGAGGAATCTGGTCCTGTCCCAGTTGAGGTAGCGATGATCAGGGAGCTAAAGGAGGAAGATTTAAAGATTTAAAGAGGGGGCGTCTTCAGTGGAAAAATGGATTTGGGAACAGGTAGGAGCAATGTAAAAAGAAGATGGGGTGTGGCAAAAATAGACCGTGCTCCAGAATACATCAGGCATACATTGTTAAACACCTACTGTGGTTTAGCTCACAGAGGATGGGATAAGATGAGGACCCAGCTCGAAAGATGCTGCTGGTGGCTGGGGATGGGGAGCGATATTGCCAAATTCTGCCGACAGAGCATAGACATGTGTCCACAGTGACTCAGGAAAAACAGTTAAAATCTGACTAGGGCATCAGCCATGGCCCAAAGAAGCGACTTGAGATTGACTTCACGGGGCCATTACCCCTGTCTAGGGGTAAACGGTATTGCATGGTGATCGTTATCACTTCACCAGGTGGACGGGGACATTCCCGTGTCGGTAAGGTAGCCTGTGTGCTCTCTGAGGAGGTAATATGCAGATGGAGAGTATAGGCCAGCCTGATTCAGATCAGGGGACGTACCGTATTGGGAGGTAATCAACGGGACTTGCATGCTGTTAGGTGTCAAACAGAAGTTTCACATTCCATACCAACCTCAGATCTCTGTAATTATTGAGAGAATGAATTGCACCCTAAAAGGGAACCTAACGAAGGCTCTAATGGAGGCTGGGAAAAGTTGGTTACCAGTATTTCTAATGAAACTAGGAGCGAACGTTGCTCATGGGACAGGATTTACTCATTTTGAATTAATGACGGTATGGGCTTTGCAAATACCAGAGGACATGATCTCGGGATGACCTGAGAACTGCAGTGCCCAGTTTGTATGGGAGTTGGCTGTTCTTCTGCATGATCAATAAGGGGAAGTCATTGATAGGGACTGGGAGTACGGGAATGCCTAAGTGGAGGGGAGTTGGCCAAAAGAGGGAGGTAAGATAATGGTTAAATTTGTACCAGCAAAACAGGGACTACAACCCAGATGGACGAGGCCATTTATGTTGGTAATCTTGACTGGAGAAACATGTACCCTAGTGGAAGCTAAGGAAGGACCAAAGTAGAAACACTGCTCCCACCTGAAAAGATACCTTGGGCAGGAAAGAACTCTTGCTTGTCACTTAGTAGGCAATCTTTAGGCCTGAGATCCCAGAGGGAGGTTTGTTGTAGGGGATTGCGGATTGTGCTAATGTGGTAACAAGGAACCGCAGACAAAGATGAGCAGTAGAGATACGGAATGCAGCAGTGATGATGTCTAAGGTTCAAGGGTTTCGTTAATTATGTTATAGCGTGCACCCATCGTAAAAGAAAACTGGATTTCTGGTAGACTTGTGGATGATCACTTTACACTGAAATCAGGATCTAGTCCGTTAGTTAATTAAGTCTTCCTGTAGTCACCATTCTGTTACCAAAGTGTAGTTTTACTGGTAAACTCATCAACTGAGAATGGAAAAGCTCTACCAAATCCATGCTCAGGCTAATCAGCTTTGACTGGTTGTGTAGCAATCTTTATTAAATCCTCCGTTATTTCAAACATCAACTTCATGATTTTTCAATTTATTCCTATAATCATTTTGATAGGAATCACAGAAAGCTTTTTTTTACTAAATGCTGATAAATTAGTCACGTGTATTTAAGGTGAGGGGGGAAAAGTTTAAAGGAGATTTGTGGGGTCAGTTTATTTTACACAGTAGGCCTGAGAAGCAGTCTGCTAGGGGCAGTGATGGAAGCAGATACAATAGTGGGGTTTAAATGGTTTTTAATTAAAATCCCTGAATTTTCAGGGAACGGAGGGGTATGGATCACGTACAGACATGCGAGGTTTAGTAAATTCAACATCACAGGCTGAAAGGCCTGTCTTGTTCTATGTATTCTTGTATTTTAATTTTACACACTAACCTCTTATGTGAGACAGTAACAAAAGACTTCCAAAAGTTCAAATGCACCATATCCACCGCCATCCCTTTATCTAAGCATGATTTTCCTTTCCCAAGGCTGTCCTGATTTTGGCGTCAAATTTCGATGATAGTCTGGGTATTATATTCCACTGCCGTTACTAATATGAGCTTTTGTTGCAGTAGACATGAGAGGCAGTCATGATAACTATTCTCCTCCTTTATAAGTATTCAGTGGCACATTTCCACATTTTCTCTTACGGGTTTGACTTGAAAGGGAACTAAGTTTTCCGTTACATTTAGGTTACACTGAAATCAGCCAATTGCTCTTCCAACACCCCCTCAAGTTAAAGAGTAAAGTTTATATCCACTCATGCTAGATTTATGAGTGAGTGCTTGTATCGGATGGAAGATTGCTTTGAATGCTTTTGATTGTGTATGTTTCAACCACGGGGACATCACAATCCTTCCGCTACTTCCCAGAGGTAATTCAATCTTTGATCTTTCTTCCACAACAAGGCCACAGAATAAAAAGATAATTTTAATAGTAAAAAAAAATTCACGATACATTACTTATAAAACAAGATTTAGACATCAGCATAACACAGCAAAATCAAAATGACCTACCAGCATCCATTGAATTTGGAGGTACAGGTATATCAGATAATTACAATCTCAAATATTATTCTGCATCTGATAAAATTACATCACACAGTGAATAGTGAACAGACAAAATAAATTGATTTCTCCCAAAGATGCATCCAGTGCAATTCAACAATACAGTACTACATATTATCTGATATACATCCTTATGTACATATACATATCTACTTTAAAATTGATCCTTCTAGTAAAACCATTGATAGAAAGTGCAATTGCATATACATTCTTGTTCCTGCATCTGTCTCCACGGTGTTGATGCTTACTGCTATTGTTTCGCTCTGTAACTATACCCATTTCACTTCTACCCTTGTTTATTTGTTGTGGAATAACTTAAGCTGTTTATGCCAAAGGCTGGACAGATTTTACAACATTTAAAAATACAATGAATGATGTTGGAAACAATATGCAGTGACTCTGGAAAAAGCTTTCATTTTGCTAACTGTTACTCCCTGACAAAAGACTCACTAAGTGCATCTAAATTTGGAAACTGTTAGTGGGGGGGGGGGTGGTAGAGGAGAGTCACAACAGTCAGGCCTCTGGCACCAAGTGTGCCTCTGTGCCAGAGAAGGGAAGGGGGGAGAAGAGGCACACAGTGGTGATAGGGGATTTGTTGATTAGGAGAACAGAAAGGAGGCTCTCTGGATGAGAAGTGGATTCCTGGATGATATGTTGTCTCCTGGGCACCAGGGTCTGGGACATCTTGGATCAAGTACTCAGCATTCTTAGGTGGGAAGGGGAGCAGCTAGAGGTCGTGGTTCATATAGGTACCAATGTCATGGGTAGGATGAGTGATGAGGTTTTGCAAAGTGAGATCAAGGAGTTAGGTGCCAGGTTAAAGGGCAGGACTTTCAGAGTTGTGATCTCAGGACTACCACCTGTGCCACGAGCTAGTGAGAATAGAAATAGGAAAATCGTATAGTTTAACACGTGTCTAAGGAGTTGGTGTAGGAGGGAAGGCGTCAGATCTTTGGATGATTGGGAAAGTGAGACCTGTACAAATGGGATAGTTTGCACATGAAATGGAGGGGGACTAATATCCTAGCGGAAAAGTTTGCTAGTTCTGCACAGAAGTGGGGGGATGGGGGAGTTTAAAGTAGAGTGTCAGGGGAATGGGAACCAGGGAACCAGAACAGATTGTGGAGAGGTTGTGGAGATAGATGTTGTTAAGACCTCAGACAAACTTAGTATTCAAAAGTTGAGCATGGTGTGACTAATGTTCTGAGCTGCATATACTTCAATGCAAGAAGTATTGTAGGAAAGGCAGATGACCTCAAGGCTTGGGAATTATGATATTGAAGCTAATAGTGAGACATGGTTGCAGGAGGGGCAAGACTGGCAGCTTAATATTTCGGGTTTCTATTGTTTTAGATGTGACAGAATGGGGGAGATAAAAGGGGAAGGAGTGGTGTTACTAGTCAGGAAAATGTACCTATAGAAATACCTATAGAAGTGAGGCAAAGTTGCAGCAAGATCATGGACCATATACCGATAAAAGAGGAGGAGGTGTTTGCTGTCTTGAGGCAAATTACGATAGATAAATTCCCAAGGCCTGACAAGGTGTTCCCTCGAACCCTGTGGGAGGCAAGTACAGAAATTGCAGGGGTCATAGCAGAGATATTTAAATAATCCTTAGAAGCAGGTAGGGAACTGGAGGATTGGCGGATAGCTAATATTATTCTCCTATTTAACAAAGGCTCTAAAAATAAATCAGGAAATTATAAGCCAGTGAGTCTGACATCAGTAGTGGGAAAGTTACTGAAAGGTATTCTAAGGGATGGGATATATATTTAGATAGGCAGGGACTAATTAGGGATAGTCAGCATGGTTTTGTTTGTGGTAGGTTGTGTCTAACAAATCCTAAGAGTTTTTCGAGTAAGTTACCAGGAAAGTTGAAGGCAAGGCAGTGCATTTCATCTACATGGATTTTTAGCAAGGCATTTGACAAGGTCCCGTGTGGGAGGCTGGTCAAGAAGGTTCAGTTGCTCGCCATTCAAGATGTGATAATAAATTGGATGAGATATTGGCTTTGTTGGAAAAGAAGTGAGTGGTAGTAGACAGCTGCCTCTCTGACTGGAAGCATGTGATGAGTGGAGTGCCGCAGGGATTGGTGCTGGGTTCATTGTTATTTGTCATCTTTATCAATGATCTGGATGATATTGTGGTTAACTTGATAGGAAATTTGCTGATGACACCAAGATTGGGGGTATAGTAGACAGTGAGGAAGACTATCAGAGCTTGTTGCGGGATCTGGACCAGCTGGAAAAATGGTCTGCAAAATGGCAGGTAGAATTTAATGCAGACAGGTGAGGGGTGTTGTAATTCGGTGGGACCAACAGAGTAGGTCTTACAGATTGAATAGCAGGGCACTGAGGAGTGTGGTAGAACAGAAGGATTTGGGAATACAGGTGCATAATTCATTGAAAGTAGCAGCACAGGTAGATAGTGTCTTAAAGAAAGCTTTTGACATATTGGCCTTCATAAATCAAGGTACTTTGCACAGGAGATGCGATGTTATATTGAAGTCATATATGACATTGGTGAGGGCTAATTTGGCGTACTGTGTGGAGGTTTGGTGACCTCCCTGCAGGAAAGACCTAAATAAGGTTGAAAGAGTACGGAGAATATTTACAAGGATTTTGCTGGGACTGGAAGACCTGCGTTATAAGGAAAGATTGAACAGGTTAGGACTTTAATCCTTGAAATTGAGGGGAGATTGATAGAGGTAAACAAAACTTGAGGGGTACAGATGGTTAAATGCAGGCAGGCTTTTTCCACTGTGGTTGGGTGGGGCTACAACTAGAAGTCATAGATTAAGGGTGAAAGGTGAAAGTTTAGGGGGAACATGAGGGGAAACTTCTTCACTCAGAGGTTTGTGAGCTGCCAGCACAAGTGGTGCATGCAAGCTTTATTTCAACATTTAAGAGAAGTTTGGATAGGTACATGGATGACAGGTGATGGTCTGGGTGTAGGTCGATGGGAGTAAGCACTCTAGGCAGGGAATAGATAGACTGAAGGGTTGGTTTCTGTGCTGTATTTTTCTATGATGTTATGGTAATCTAAAGGATGTAATGATAATACATTGTCAAATTATAGTTGGTATGTCTAGCTAAAAAAAATCTTCAGATGGACTTCTTTTGGCCAGTATTATTAGATCCCTTCCAAAAGAGAAGCCTTGGAGTTCTTAAGAGTGAACAGATGTACCAGGGCCTTACCTTCCTGTCTCATCATATAATAGCCCCCTTCAAATATTGTGTAATCTAAAAATAATAACCATCCATTGACAGCTCATCCCTTCTCAGTTTTAATCAAATACTAAAAGGGATTTAAAATTCACTAAGTTCTAATAGAAATACATTTAGTTCCAAAATATCTAGTAATATAATCACTACCTTCCCTGATCACCTAATGCACAAGTGTTTCACTGCCAGTTTGTTTCAAAATCCAGAGACATACATTGATTGTTTCTGCAGTTCTCGGTCTTAAGCTTTCTGCATTGTGCCTGCTCCATCCTGATTTACTTAATTTTAAATATTCTTAGCTGAACTTCCGTTTCTCAATTATTCTGTCCTCCCAAACAACACATAATTACCAGACATGATGAGCTTTGTCAGTGACACTCTCTGTGTGATACAAGAAACCGTTCAGCACCAGGAAATCTGTTTGACAGGCAAGAGTGACTTGGTCTCCCTTATAAATCCATGATCTTTGCTGAACATGGAATTCCTTGTTAGAATGGCACTGAATGAAGGCAGTCCTAATGAGCATGTTTACAAAGTGCATCCCATGCAGAATTTCCAAAGCTCTATATACCCCAAATAACACATCTTACTCAAATCAATGCAGTTCCTGATAAGGAGATTAATTTAAATTAATTTAAAATGAATACACCAAGAACAATGTTCTTGGATTCCATGCAAATTCAATGGAAAATACTTGGCTGTGGTACATTAACAGTTCCTTATTCACTCCTGCTTATGCAGGATTACGTCCAGAAAATAAGTTACATTTAAATTTAAACTATCATTTCATGAGTTTCCAAGTGAAGCTACAAATATTTAGCATATTAATATAAAATCCACTTAAACCGAGGAAGATTTGGTTTTTCACTACAAACTTAAGATTAAATCAAATTTAAACATTATATCCTTTAAAATAACTGAGTATGGAATAGAAACTGAATTAATATCTATCACAGTGACAAACTCCCACCACTCAGAGAGATTTTCATTTGCTTCCTCAGCATTACTTCAAGATAGAGCCACACCTCTGCACATACAAAGACTGAAAAATTCAAGCGAGATCCTTGACAAGACCACTGCTAGATTGGGTTGTGCATCAATGCTTATAACAATATATTATATATTCAATTTTTGTTTTTATGCAACTGCCTTATGCACATGGAATTCCAGATGCAACTTGATATGCAATTTGTCATTCAGCTTAATGGGCTCACTCTGCTCTTTAAACCATTTTTTCACTGCTTTGTCCTTTATAGTGTAAGGCTCAGAACATCTATGAGTAGAGCCTGACTTGACAGGACATATTTTATTGAAGATGTGCGAGAAGTATCTGGTTTTGGTTAATATATTTGAGGCTGATTGTATGTTAAATTCAGCATTGCAATACAGGCTATCTATTATTTCTATGTGGAGCCTGAAAACAGCAGAATAAACAATTATGGCATGTCAAGTTTGCTGGATGTTCCAGCTACTTTTCCACTTCACTTTATGTAAAATGGCTCTTATTTAATCTGTGGTATGAATTTGTAGAAAGTAATTATCCTACATAATATTTTTAACATTTCATCAAGTTTGATGGAAGCACTTGAGGGATTAATTTCTGGGAACAATTCACAGTTTGTCCCAGGTTCTGGCAATATCTACAAGGTTGGTATTTCTTTATAAATATTAATTCAGCAGTATGCTTCAAATATTGATGTTCAGATGATCTGTCAAGTTTATATATTAGACATAAAAACATTAGATACCTTAGAAACATACTTGAAATAGATAATTTCATTTCACATATCAGTTGGTGTTACCTTAATGAGGTCACATTTTGCCTGAAACCTGAGACTGAAGCCAAATGAACAAGCCATTTGTGATGAATTATGCAGTGTTTCTCAAAGATTTCACACAGTTCCTGAGCACTGCCCAGCTTTTTCCAGAATAGATACTTGTTTTGAAAAAAAATAGCAATTCAGCATTAAAAGGAACGTCCAGACATACCTTGTTAAATGAATATAAAGTTCATTTATAATTTATGAAATCAAATTAGAAAAAGATGTAGCTGAATTTAAAAAGGAGAGTCCAGGATCATTTCCATTAAGGTATGTGACCATTAATTGCTCGGATAGCAGAGGTGTTCTCATAGATGAGGATAGATGTATTTTCATAGACTGACTCGTCTCCATGCCTTTTGCCTGATTTGATGTACTCCATGGCACACTGGTTCAGGAAAACATACTGAGACTGGTGAGAGAAAATGGAAGTTAGTGACAGGAGACTACTATGGAAACTTGGAACTGCCATTTTCAAATTAATGCTTGAATTCCTAGGGGACTACTCAGCAAATAAACTCATCGTGGACTTAGTGCCGTGTTCTTCCAAGCTTCTCTCACCTTCATTCATAATTGGGGCAGATAGAGTAGTGCATTGGAATAGATGTAATTTACATGGACTTTAGTAGGTGTTCAAGAAGATCCCAGATAGGAGATTGGTGTAAAAAGTTATGGTCCAACCTAGACAAGTTGGAAAAGTAGATCCAAAATTTACCTGGCAACAGAGACAGAGGGTGACTGATGACAGGGATCAGTATCGGGACCCTTGCTGTCTGCAAAATATATGAATGATTTAAATGTGGATGTTGGAGGCATGATCAGTAAGTTTGCAGATGACACAGAGATTGAGGAATTTGTTGACAGTGTGGAGGCTAGTTTAACACTACAGGATGACAGAGACATGTTGGTAAAATGGACCGAAAAATGACAGGTGGAGTTTCATTCAGATAAATGTGAGGCACTTTGGAAAACTTTTGAGGCAGTGACTTACATCATTAATGGTAATGTCCTCAGAGTACTGAGTAAAAGAAGGACCTTAATGTGCAAGTTTAATGATCAATGAAGGTGGCAGTACAATAGATAATAATTAAGAAGGTATATGGCCTATGGTCTTTCATCAATCAGGGGCATTGAATGCAAGACCTGGAAGATTATGCTTCAAATTTATAAAAAGCTGGAGTACTGCATGCAGTTCTGGTCATCACCTAAGTGGAAAGATGTGGTGGTGCTGGAGATGATGCAGAGGACAATTCTGGGGATGCAGAATTTTAAATATGTAAGGAGATTGGACGCTATGCCTGATTTCCCTGGAGCAGAGAAGGCTAGGACGGAACATGATTGAAATATAGTATACAGAATGAGTAGACCATAGGAAGCTTTTCTCCTTATCAGATGTAAACAAAACTTGAGGACATAGCTTCAGGTAAGGGGTAAGAGATTCAGTGGAGTTCTGAGGGGAATTACGAGAGTGACCAGAGAGTGGCGGGCACTTTGAAAATACCTCAGAAATAGTGGTGGAAACAGAGTTGGTGACAGCATTTATGAAGTGTTCAAATGAATACGTTAGTAGACCAGGCAATCAAGGCTCTGAGCCAAGTGCTGGAAATGTAACTAATACTGATGAGTACCTACTGGTCAACATCACAAGCTGATTGAATGATCTGTTTCCATGCACTATATGAGACTGATAACAAGTGTTATTTGGCTGAAATATGTTATTAATGAATTGAGAAAAAGGTAGATAAATGAGCTCAATGTAAAATCACTTTTGTCTAATAGTTGAGGCTGAAAGGGGGTTGGAGGTCATTTGTGATTTTGCATAATAATGATCCACTCAGCAAAAGCTAGGTATCCGTGAGACAAATGAATACCAGGACAATTTATAGGATATTAAAAAAACAAGGACTCAAGGTTGATCACAACATTCATCTCTTTGAAATATTAAAAGTAGCCAATTCAGAAAATATTATTTTTGAAGCCGAAGATTCTTGCTTCCATCAGAAGACCCATTCCCACTCTTCTTTATGATAGCAATATTGTAATCATATCCATTGCTAGTGTCATCCATTGAGACTATTTTTAATCAGCTATTCAGCTCTCTCCAAGTATGTTGTCTAAAGCTTTAGACACCAGGAAAAATTAAATACTAGCACAAATATAATAGCTACTTTACTGATTAGATTACCAACAGAACAATTCCCTGATTTACTCAAGGGATGCAATCCTGTAAAATGTTTTAAGCAAAATCCCTTCAAGTAAAAAGGCTGAGCAAAATGCAGTGTGATTAGTTTGGTGCAATACATCTCTGCACACAGAGTGGTGTGATTTTCATAATAGCAAAAAATGGCTTCATAAATCAAAGACATGTACCCAAATGACTCATTGATGGTATATGGAAAATTCATAAATTGAGGAACTTTTGTAAATTGAGGAACTACTGTCATTTGAGAGTCACACATTGTTTAATTGCCATGGTTTAGAATGACATTCACTTCTATTTAGTGGACAACTGTCACTGAATAAACTAGTACGGTTTGTTTAATGTTATCACCGAAAGTCACCAAAGAACATTTAAATCTTTTCAGAGATGTACTGTACATATACACAATATGCTGTTGCTAGTGGCTTACCTCTGTCTGCACCATCAGTGGCCGGTTCATTCGGAGCTGATAAATTATACTCCAGATATTGACCTCTCGGTCATTATCTATCTGGTGAATCATGTGATCGATGGAAATAAATGTTCCGGTCCGCCCAACTCCAGCACTTAGTGAGAAAGGAGATTAAAGTCAGTCACATTGCATGTATGATGGAGTGTTATGCTCCTCTGTGATGTTTGCCTCTGCACCACCACCCCCCACCTCCATCCCCGGCCCCCCAGCACCTCCCTCCCCGTAGCCCCCCCACCCGCCTCCCACATCAACAGTTGTTACCAGAAATGTTAAGCAACAGCCTTTATCATCGAAGCACTTTGAAATACTATAAGGCTACTAGAGTGAAGAGCCATATACTGGAAGGATGAAAGTGAATCAAACAGGCATCGACTTAACCTATATGTGTATCACTAATTTAACATCAATTGTTAATTTCACAGGACTAGAAGTTGGTTACTATGGAAATGAATAAACAAAACTCACATGATTTTCAAATCTTAACTAGCAACTTGTTAGTGGTGATAGCATAATACCATACAAGGCAGATTGCAGGGCTGGAGGAAATGCTAGTCATTTGGTTTATCTCCATCTCACACATCCTGTGACTCTATACATTTAGTCCCTTCTGTAGTTGTTGCGCGAGCCAGCTAGTGGTGTAGTGGCATCAGCACTGGCAAATGGTCTCAGGTTTCGATCCAGCAGGCTCCTTGCTTTCCATCTGTGCTGGGTTGAGCATCGAGCTAGCAACTTGGCCTCGTAGAAACAGACATTTGTTAAGGAACTGGCATAAATGTTGCCCGATGCACCTCGAGGCGTGAAAAGGAACAACAACAATAGCTGTTGTATGCTTCAATGTATCCCTTGTATGATTTTATCCTGGTGCGATACGATAGCAAAACCAAACAGCAAGCTTCTGCGGATGTCAAGTAGAATTTATAGAAATTTTACTGAATGTCCCTATAAACTACTCGGTCATTTTCGGTGCAAAGTCACAGTTGGCCAGGGTAGGCTGAGGGAGGAATAAAGATCAAGAAGACAGAAACACCCCATCCACCCTCACACTACTACTTGCGTGACCAGGGACAAATAAAAAGGTGCGGGTGTAAAGCCTCACTGGTGGGATGAGACCTCAAAAGAGTTCTGAAGCATTTGTTTACATTTTGTTTTCACTCAGCTGTTTGGTCCGTAAGACGACACTTTCGCCCAAGTACAGTTAGGAGCGGCACGGTAGGGCCACGGTTAGCATAGCATTATAAATTCTGCCGCCGTCTGTAAAGAGTTTTGTACATTCTCCCTGCGGTTTCCGCACTCAGCCCAAAGATATTTGTGTTAGTAAGTTAATTGGTCATATGGTTGTAATTGTGTGGTGTGGGCTTGTTGAGCCAGAAGGACCAGTTACCATGCTGTATCTCTAATCTAAACTAAATTAAACTAAACCTGGCCCTATACATTTACCTGCAAGACTTCAGTAGTGCTATCTGGTAACTTTCTGGAGACTAAATGGTTGTGTTATGCATTGAAAACCAAGGATGTTAAATAACATTGCTTAATTTGAACCAAGCATTTTTACTCCACACAGAATTACAGGCAAATCAAAGATATGTATGAAGGAGAAAGATCACCACCAGTCTGACCAGCTCTCGCTTCACCCTGAGAGAGCCACTTAAATATTGCATTCTGGAGAGATTATCAAGAATGAAGATATTAAGCAGTACTCAAAAGCTGTTGAAATATGCTCACCTGCAGTGCACTACAGTGGGTCCCCTCATTTGATGTTGATTGATATATTCCCGTACTAAGTTCCTGAACTCGACGAGGATCCCAGTGGTGCTCGGAACTCCATGGTCAGGCCAACCCAGAAAGTGGAACTGTCGTACGTTGTACTTCTCTCCAGTTTTACCCTGTTGCAAAGGTAGAAACAGATTTATTCTCAAAGTAGTTGAATAGGTGAAGCCAACCATCATTAGTCGCGTGACCATGGAAGTTTTGAACATTGTACAAGGGGATGTTTTGAAATGGTAATTCAGATGCCAGTGGTCGAGCCAAGACAAATGACTTCTAAAAATTTTTTCATCCATTATTTTTATCATATTTCACTGCTTTAGTGTTCTCAGTTCATAAGTAACTTTCTTTAATCCTGCCTATGATTGAACAGGTCAAGTACAACAGAAGATTGAAGAAGTGAATGTTTGCTGCATATTTAACCCCTGAGACTCTCCACCTAAACTACATTTGTTTGTAATTTGTTTCTATTCAGCTGTTTGGCTCTTAAGACAGCAATTTCACAAAAGGCAAAAGGGCATAACATTAATTATCATTTATCCCACACGGATGACAAACATGCGTCCCTCAATCACGGCTCATTGCTCTATGCACCTATGAGCATTGAATGAGGAGAATCAAATTATTCTCAACTCATATTGTCTTGGAGCCAAACAACATAGAGACAGAAAAGATCAAGTGTGGTGAATGGGCAGTATGACTATACATGCCCAGCCAAACTATTCTTAACAGTTCCTGCAGAGGGGAACAAATATCTTCTTTGGTAAAAGAGTGTCAACAGCAAAAAAAGAGTAATTTCCTCATAATCACAGATCATTGTAATTAACAATTACAATTAAGAAGAGGATTCCTGATGATGAGTGAGGATGAATCTACCACCCAGTTTGGTTCAGTGCCATGTCAGACTGTATCTACTGTACTCAGCCTTTGTGAAGCACTGTTGTTGCAAATAATGCACACTATGATATGAAGACTTTCGCAAAAATATTCAGACAAATTTTACAGTCATGCAGAGACAGTTATCTAGGTGAAGGTTCCTCATGCTACTGAATGTCTAAGTATGATTTCCTAGAAGAAATGCTCTGGTCAACAAACCAGTTTGTGTTTGTTGTGATATTACTAAAGGCTCAGCGATTCTGTGTACCAGCAAATTCAGGCTGATGAGAACAGTTGTGATATCCATGGCTTTCTCTTGGATTCATTTTACACTTCACTGCTGGCTGAAAAATCTAAACAATGGCATATGGTTCAACTCTTCCCATCTGGATTCCTTGCTATTATGCAAATCTTATGACTCTGTAGATAACTCACCTTTACCAGTGAGAAGTCTCTGATGGTCCAGTCTTCAGAAGTCACTTCCGATGTCAGAGTAACTATTTTGTCTCCAATGGCAAGAGGACGCTCAGTTGGCCAGTACTGTTCACATTTTGCCTAGAAAGCAACACAAGAACATCCCTTCTTACATACCAGAGTGGATACGTCACCAAGAGCTGACAAGGGAGGCTAGTTCAAAAATTGCAGGGCCATGGCAGAGATATGTAAAACATCTTTTAGCTGATGATAAGATGCTGGAGGACTGGAGGATAGCTAATGCTGTTCCATCGTTCAAAAAAGGCTCAAAGATTAAGCCAGAAAATAATAGGCTGGTGAGCCTGATGTCAGTAGTGGGTAATTTAATGGAAGGTATCCAAAGGGACAGGATATATAAGTATTTGGTTAGACAAAGGTCTGATTAGGAACAGTCAAAATGTCTTTATAACCAATCTTATAGAGTTTTTTGATGAGGTTACCAGGAAAATTGATGAAGGAAAGAAAGTGGACATTGTCTACATGGACTTTAGCAAGATCCTGCGGGGGGGGGGCGCTGGTTTAGAAGGGTCAGGTTTAGAAGGTAAAACTATGAAGATGTGATAATATTTAAGAATGGAAGTGTCAAACTCATTGACTTTTTAAAAATTTGCTGTGTCCCCAGTGTTGGAAATTTTACATGAAGAAAATTAACTGTGAGGCATAGGTTCCTCTGAATTAGATTATGCCTACACTTTACCCATGAAGAGAGTGTTAATTAATTAGGTTCTACACTACATAGGGCCTTTGAAAAGATAATGAAAACTTTTAACTACCCTTAGACTTGAGGAAGCAATTCTTGAACTTAACCATTGAGTTAAAGTGATTTGTATCTAAAGTACAGAGTCAAATGACTACAACTTATAGAAAGAAAGAACTCAACATCCATTTCTAGACCGCAGCTCTCTCACTATGCCATCCATCCATGTACTTATCCAAACTTCATTTAAATGTTACTATCAAACCTGCATCCAGCACTTCTGCTGGCAGCTGGTTTCACGCCCACACCAACCGCTGAATGAAGCGGCTCTCCTGAAATATTTCACCTTTCACACTTAACTTGTGACTTCTAGTTTGAGTCTCACCTAACCTCTCTGGAAAAGTACAAACTTGCTTACAATTGACCTATTTTGTGTTCCTCTATCAAATCTCCCTTATTTCTCTTACACTGAAGGCAATAAAGTCCTAACCTATTCAACCTTCCCAGAACTCAGGACCTGGCAACATCCTTGTAAATTTTCCCTGTATTCTTTCAATCTTATTGATATCTTTCCTATAGACAGGTGATCAGAACTGCACACTATACTTGAAATTTGGCCTCACCAATGTCTTATACAACTTCAAAATAACATCCCATCTCTTATTATCAGTACTTTGATTTATGAAGGCCAATGAGCTAAAAGCTCTCTTTACAACCCTATCTACCTGTGCTGCCAGTTTTAATGAATTATAGACCTGTATTCCCAGATCCCTTTGTTCTACCAATGTTCTCAATGCTCTACTGTTCACTGTGTAAGACCTACCCTGAGTGGTCCTCTCAAAGTGCAACACCTCACATTCGCCTGCATTAAATTCCATCTGCCATTTTTCAGCCCATTTGTCCAGCTGGTCCAGATCCCACAGCAATCTCTGATAGTCTTCCTTGCTGTTCACTACATCTTAATCTTGGTGTCATCTGCAAATTTGCTGATCCAGATAACCACATCATCATCCAGATCATTGATATGGGTGACAAAGAACAACAGACCCAGTACTGATCCCTGCGGCACTCCACTGGTCACTGGCTTCCAGTCAGAGAGGCAACCATCTACTACCACTCAATGGCTTCTCATACTACTAGTCATAGACATTTAGTCAGACCATCTACTACCAATTTATGGCTTCTTGTATCCAAGCCAATCTTGTATCCAATTTACTACTTCATCCCAAATGCCATAGTTTTACAATGGTTTTATGGTCACTATCCCCTGACATTAATGGCCAAATTCAAGTAACTTAATTCCAGGCATAAAAGGATATCTAAACAGTTTGGAGGTCAAAGGTTAAAAAATTGTAAGTTTCAGTAATTAAAAAGATTGTTTAGGAAATCCTTAATGTTCCTTAATCTTTTAGCTGAGGGCTCAATGAAATTTTCTTTCTGGTTATCCTGCTACAGAATAATAAGTTACACTTATCAAGCTGAACAGATTAGTTCCTCTTCCAACGTGGTGGTACTTCACCAAATGAGTGGACTGCGAACTTAAATTAACTTCCTCAACCAATTTAAAAATCCACAAGGGGACTCCTCTGATGTAATAAGTCTCCTCCTATATTTCTTAGATCTATTAGCTCTCACTGACAGCTTTTGACAGCTCAGTCAGTGTTGGCTTACAAATAGCCTTCTTCCTCACTTGACATGTGAGGCCCCGGTACAAGTCCAGATCTCTTTTGTGAAGGGAGCCTTGTTTCAGTTTCATATGGGTAGCTTCTCTAAATTCACCTAATTCATAGGAATCCCACACTGGCATTAAAATAAATGGGATGAGGGGTAAACAGGAGTAGCAGGGTGCAGCAGCAACCGGTAGGTAAAAGCTTATTAGAGAAGCTTAATCTCCTCTGTTATGCAATTCTTGTCAACGTACTAATCTCGTCGCATAATCAGACAGATTCAAGAACAGGTGGGTGATTTGCTCTGTTAGGTTATGTTAAAAATGTCTTTCATTATTTGGTTACCAGATGTGGGGTGGAAATTGATGTTGTGAGTGTTGTGACTGTGTACAACTACACAAAGTGTCATGCAAACGTTTGGGCACCCCGGTCAAAATTTCTGTTACTGTGAATAGTTGAGTAGAAGATGAACTGATCTCCAAAAGTTGTAAAGTTAAAGATGAAACATTCTTTTCAATATTTTAAGCAAGATTAGTGTTTTGATTTTTGTTTTGTACAATTTTAGAGTGAAAATAAGGAAAGGAGAACCATGAAAAAGTTTGGGCACCCCAAGAGCTTTGAGCTCTCAAATAACTTTTACCAATGTCTCAGACCTTAATTAGTCTGTTAGGGCTATGGCTTGTTCACAATCATCGTTAGGAAAGGCCAGGTGATGCAAATTTCAAAGCTTTATAAATACCCTGACTCCTCAAACCTTGTCCCAATGATTAGCATCAATGGGACCCTCTAAGCAGCTGCCTAGCACTCTGAAAATTAAAATAAATGATGCCCACAAAGCAGGAGAAGGCTATAAGAAGATAGCAAAGCATTTTCAGGTAGCTGTTTCCTCAGTTCGTAATGTAATTAAGAAATGGCAGTTAACAGGAATGGTGGAGGTCAAGTTGAGGTCTGGAAGACCAAGAAAACTTTCTGGGCGAACTGCTTATAGGATTGCTAGAAAGACAAATCAAAACCCCCATTTGACTGCAAAAGACCCCCAGGAAGATTTAACAGACTCTGGAGTGGTGCTGCACTGCTCTACTGTGCAGCGACACCTGCACAAATATGACCTTCATGGAAGAGTCATCATAAGAAAACTTTTCTTGCATCCTCACCACAAAATTCAGTGTCAGAAGTTTGCAAAGGAACACCTAAACAAGCCCGATGCATTTTGGAAAAAAGTCCTGTGGACTGATGAAGTTAAAATAGAACTTTTTGGTCGCAATGAGCAAAGGTATGTTTGGAGAAAAAAGGGTGCAGAATTTCATGAAGAACACCTCTCCAACTGTTAAGCACGGGGGTGGATCGATCATGCTTTAGGCTTGTGTTGCAGCCAGTGGCATGGGGAACATTTCACTGGTAGAGAGAAGAATGAATTCAATTAAATACCAGCAAATTCCGGAAGCAAACATCACATCATCTGTAAAAAAAAAAGCTGAAGATGAAAAGAGGATGGCATCTACAACAGGATAATGATCCTAAACACACCTCAAAATCCACAATGGACTACCTCAAGAGGCGCAAGCTGAAGGTTTTGCCATGGCCCTCACAGTCCCCCCGACCTAAACGTCATCGAAAATCTGTGGATAGACCTCAAAAGAGCAGTGCATGCAAGACGGCCCAAGAATCTCACAGAACTAGAAGCCTTTTGCAAGGAAGAATGGTGAAAATCCCTCAAACAAGAATGGAAAGACTCTTAGTTGGTTACAGAAAGCGTTTACAAGCTGTGATACTTGCCAAAGGGGGTGTTACTAAGTACTGACCATACAGGGTGCCCAAACTTTTGCTTTGGGCCCTTTTCCTGTTTTGTTATTTTGAAACTGTAGAAGATGGAAATAAAAAAAATAATCTTGATTAAAATATTAAAGAAATATGTCATCTTTAACTTTATGCCTTTTGGAAATCAGGTCATCTTTTACTCGTTTAGCTATTCACAGTAACAGACATTTTGACCAGAGGTGCCCAAACTTTTGCATGCCACTGTATATGTTAAATAAAAGCACACACGTGGGAGATAGCTTTAACTGACGTATTCACATTGCATTGAGAGAGCGAGCCAGAGAGAGAGAGAAATACGCATGCACAGACTCAAACACGAAACTAAGCAAATGCATAAAGTTAATGGATGTAAAACAGAATTAGACAACATAGAGTCCACCAAAGGTGACCTATCATTCCTAGAAATGCATAATATAACTAAAACAGATCACAGAATCATCAGGATCAAAATAGTCCAGTGTAAAACTGAAAATGGAGCTGGATACAGGTTGTGCTTTGTCCATAATTCCAGAGACTGACTACAACAAACTGTTTTCTAAGGTACCATTAGAGAAGACCTCAGTGATGCTAAAGACTTACACTGCTGAAAAAGTGTCTCCAAAGACAAACTGAAAGCAATTGTGATCTAAGGAGGCCAAGGACAACAGGTGGCGCTTTATGTATTGGAAAGTGGAGGGCCAGCTCTTTTTGGAGGTAAATGGTTGAGAAAAATCCAACTAGACTGGTACTCTATCAAAGCTGTTAGTGTGGCATCAACAGGCAACAGCAGCCCAAATGGTAGCACTAACCAGAGAATAACACAGCTGCCTAATGCTAATGAGAAGGTGTTTGAGAAGGAGATTGGTAAATTCAAAGGCAAGAAGGCCAGAATTGAACCGGATGAAACAGCAACACCAAGATTCCATAAAGCATATCCAGTGCCTTACGCATTACACCCTAAAGTAGATGCTGAACTGCACAGCTTGAAGGCATCTGGAATTCTCTCCAAGGTTGAGCGGAGCGACTGGGCCATACCCATTGTCCCGGTGATCAAGAAATGGAAGGCCAGGGATGTTCACACACGTAGGGGTTTTAAGGTGAGAATTGACCCGGTGCTGCGTACGGTGCAATGTCCCCTGCCACAAATAGAAGGCATTTTGCACCTTTGGCAGGCAGGGAGAGTTTTCAAAGATTGACCTGTCACAAGCTTATCTGCAAATGGAGATTGAAGAGTCAAGCAGGACATTTCTCACAATCAACACTCACAAGGGACTGTTCCAGTATAATCATCTCATCTTTGGCACTGCTTCAGCTCCAGCAATTTGGCAAAGAGCAATGGATCAAGTTCTCCAAGATGTCCCAGAAACACAATGTTACCTTGATGACATCATTGTGACAGGAAAAAAGATGAAGAACACTTCTAGAACTTTGATAAAGTGCTTACTAGGCTGAGTGAGTATGGTCTGCGTGCAAAGGGAGAATTGTAAGTTTTTCAAGAATGAAATCTCATATTGTGGATATGTCTTTGACAAGCATGGCTTACATAACTTGCAAGTGAAGATGGAAGCTGTGCTACAAGAATCCTACCAAACCTAATGCCACTCTACAGGTTCAGAGGTGCTACCCTGAAAGAAACAGAGCACCACCCAAAAGACTGAATCTTTTAAACTGTGAAGTTAGTTATGGAGTGTTACTGTGAAAATCTGTTTATTTGGAATATGGGTTTATGAAAGGGAAATTGAAAGTTTTGTACATGTACACTTTTATGTTGCATTAATTTAAAGGGGAAGGAAGTGTAATGCAGAGCTCAGTGTATGAACTTCACTGTAATGTATGGATCTATTTCTTTTAGAGAAATGACTACCCCCTTAGCACTACATATTGATCTGTATTGATCTATGTATTAATCAATATGTAGTGCTAAGGTTGGTGGCGGGGGGGTGGAGTCATTGCTCTAAAAGAAATAGATCCATACAGTGAGGTTCATACACTGAGCTCTGCCTTTGAATTTTTTTCTTCTGCTAAAGCTGATAGAGTGAATTTCAGAGGTCAATACATACCTACATCGCATGTCTAATAATGCAATATGGTTGAACTTTTTGGTGATTAAAGCTATGGCAAATGTAAAATCACAAGGCCATAATAGCCAGAACTCCTGTCTAAATGCAGAATCTAAAGTGTCGCCTTAATATTTAGTTTCATTATACCTGTGGCTGATAAATCAAGAGTGTATGTGTTGCTACAGAATATTAACAATCAGCTGGCAGTCATTTTAAAGTGCTGGAATCTCTTTTAAACTTGGAACAAAACATGAAGTAATTTAGACAGCGGTCAAAATGAAAATGCTTCACATACCCTCCCTTGCTCTACACACTTGGTAAGCATGACAATAGCTGGTACTCGATGCTCCCAAATCATTCGCCAGAAATCCTGCACTGTATTCATCAACGGCCCTTGAGCAGCAATAAACTCTTTTTGGGAGTTATATCCCTAAAAAGAAATAACAAAATAAAAGAGGCCGTTATTCAGAAACACCTAATACAAATGCAAGGGATAACAGAAAAAGCTCTGATGCTGAATGGCTAATCAGATGTTATCTCCCCCACCATGTATGACTTGCTGAAGGAGCGTCACGGCCAACATGTTTTACCCAAGCCGTGCTAGAATTCATCATCTAAAGTGACCTAACAAGATGGTAGTCTGGAGAAACAATAAGTGGGATTCCTCGTATTTCTTACAGAGTGCTTCCATTTAACTGGAAAATACATATACTTCACTTCTAACTTGTTTTTACGCTGTTCAATGATCATATCCCTTTTTGGTTTTCCATAGTTTCTCCTTTAATCAACATGAAATTGGAAAAATGCACAAACTTATTCTTGGAAGGTTCTATTTAGATTATTGTATCATTTGTGTTTCTGAACTTTAACCGTTGTGCCCCTATCTCATTTAAGCTCTTCTTCACAGTAAGAGACTTTCACATACTTCCCACCAAAAAGCATCACCTAACATAAGTATTTGGAAATTCATTTTCCGATTTCACAATTATTTCTTGCCTCTAAAAATTGTTTATTGCTGGCCTGGAGAGTATAAATTATACGCACTAATTTGTTGTCATTGGAAAATTATGGCAACACCTTGAGTTTAAATCACATACCGTTTCCATAGAACTCTTTCTTTTTTTTAATTTTATTTTTATTTGCATAAGGAATTCACAAATATCATGTACTTTTTTCACACATATAACCTTTTCCATTTTTTTATATGTATAAAACTACAATTATTTATATATTCTTAAGTACACATTGAGATGATATAAAAGGGAAATAAACATTTAAATAGATAATTATGTACTGTGGTTTCTACAAATATGAATTACTACTTCACCATGTTTCCTGCTTTTGCAATCACCGTTAGATTAATTTTCCCTAACCTACATCTTCAGTCAATTATCACCTAACCACAGCCCTTTTGAAATACCATGTATATTCACTTTTCTGGAGAATAAATTGATGTCACTCACTGGCATGAAATTTGCGTTGATGTAATCACTGGATGGGTCTGAAGTAACAGAGAGCTTAACTCGGCTGCTATCGTCTAGAAATGAATAGAAACAGAAATCTGTTACATATGATAAAATGTACAATTACTTGCGGGAGGTGAGAAATCCTCAAGAGCTTTCAATGGGCACACACATTTGGATATACCTGATTAAGTAATCTTAGACATTTGGCATTGTGCATGGCTAAAACTGTACGAATCATCACCTTGTTTACCAATAATCTATTTATTTCAGACTCTGCTTCCACTGCTCTCAGAGTTTCACATACCTATGACCTTTAAAGAAAAATTCTACCATATTTTTAAATAGTATCCCCTTGTTTTCCATTCCCCTATAAAAGGAAACATTGTTCGCACACCCACCGCTCAAGTGGGTGGCACGGTAGCATAGAGGTTAGCACAACGCTTTACAGTGCAGCCGATCTGGGTTCAATTCCCGCCTCTGCCTGTAAGAAGTTTGTACCTTCTTCCCAAGACCCCAGGAGTTTCCCTCGGGTGCTCTGGTCTGCTCCCACAGTCCAAAGACCTACCGGTTGGTAGGCTGATTGGTCGTTGTAAGTTGTTCTGTGATTAGGATAGGATTAAATTGGGGATTGCTGGGCGGTGTAGCTTGATGGGCCGGAAGAACCTATTCCACACTGTATCTCAATAAACAAATAAGTAAATAAATATCATGCTTTTCCACGGCCTCTTTCACTCTTCTAAACTTGGATACAAAGTAGGACACAAAGTGCTGGAGGAACTCAGCAGTTCAGGTAGCATCTATATAACCATATAACAATTACAGCACGGAAGCAGGCCATCTTGGCCCTTCTAGTCCGAACTCTTACTCTCACCTAGTCCCAACGACCTGCCCTCAGCCCATAACCCTCCATTCCTTTCCCGTCCATATATCTATCCAATTTAACTTTAAACGACAACATCCAACCTGCCTCAACCACTTCTGCTGGAAGCTCGTTCCACACAGCTACCACTCTCTGAGTAAAGAAGTTCCCCCTCATGTTACCCCTAAACTTTTGTCCTTTAACTCTCAACTTATGTCCTCTTGTTTGAATCTTCCCCACTCTCATTGGAAAAAGCCTATCCACGTCAACTCTATCTATCCCCCTCATAATTTTAAACACCTCTATCAAGCCCCCCTCAACATTCTACGTTCCAAAGAATAAAGACCTAACTTGTTCAACCTTTCTCTGTAACTTAGGAGATGCAACCCAGGCAACATTTTAGTAAATCTCCTCTGAACTCTCTCAATTTTACTGACATCTTTCCTATAATTCGGTGAGCAGAACTGTACACAATACTCCAAATTTGGCCTTACCAACGTCCTTAACAATTTCAACATTACATCCCAACTCCTATACTCAATGCCCTGATTTATAAAGGCCAGCATACCAAAAGCTTTCTTCACCGCCCTATCCACATGAGATTCTACCTTCAGGGAACTATGCACCATTATTCCTAGATCCCTCTGTTCTACTGCATTCTTCAATGCCCTACCATTTACCATGTATGTCCTATTTTGATTAGTCCTACCAAAATGTAGCACCTCACACTTTTCAGCATTAATCCATCTGCCATCTTTCAGCCCACTCTTCTAACTGGCCTAAATCTCTCTGCAAGCTTTGAAAACCTACTTCATTATCCATAACTCCACCTGTCTTAGTATCATCTGCGTACTTACTAATCCAATTTACCACCCCATCATCCAGATCATTAATATATATGACAAACAACATTGGACCCAGTACAGATCCCTGAGGCACACCATCCTCCAATCTGACACACAGTTATCCACCACTACTCTCCGGCGTCTCCCATCCAGCCACTGCTGAATCCATTTTACTACTTCAATATTAATACCTAACGATTGAACCTTCCTAACTAACCTTCCGTGTGGGACCTTGTCAAAGGCCTTACTGAAGTCCATATAGACAACATCCACCACTTTACCCTTGTCAATTTTCTTAGTAACCTCATCAAAAAATTCAATAAGATTTGTCAAACATGACCTTCCACGCACAAATCCATGTTGACTGTTCCTAATCAGACCCTGTCTATCCAGATAATTGTATATACCATCTCTAAGAATACTTTCCATCAATTTACCCACACTGACGTCAAACTCACAGGCCGATAATTGCCAGGTTTACTCTTATAAGCCTTTTTAAACAATGGAACCACATGAGCAATTCGCCAATCCTCCGGCACCATTCCCGTTTCTAATGACATTTGAAATATTTCTGTCAGAGCCCCTGCTATTTCTACACTAACTTCCCTCAAAGTCCTAGGGAATATCTTGTCCGGACCTGGAGACTTTTCCACTTTTATATTCCTTAAAAGCATCAGTACTTCCTCTTCTTTAATTGTCATACTTTCCATAACTACCCTTCTTGTTTCCTTTACCTTACACAATTCAATATCCTTCTCCTTAGTGAATACCGAAGAAAAGAAATTGTTCAAAATCTCCCCCATCTCTTTTGGCTCCACACATAGCCGTCCACTCTGATTCTCCAAGGGAGCAATTTTATCCCTCACTATCCTTTTGCCACTAGCATAACTGTAGAAACCCTTTGGATTTATTTTCACCTTAGTTGCCAAAGCGGCCTCGTATCTTCTTTTAGCTTTTCTAATTTCTTTCATAAGATTCTTTTTACATTCTTTATATTCCTCGAGTACCTCATTAACTCCAAGCTGCCTATATTTATTGAAGATCCCTCTCTTTTTCCAAATCAAGTTTCCAATATCCCTTGAAAACTATGGTTCTCTCAAACTTTTAACCTTTCCTTTCAACCTAACAGGAACATAAAGATTCTGAACCCTCAAAATTTCACCTTTAGATGACCTTTGATTTCTCTGTTACATCCTTCCCATAAAACAAATTGTCCCAATCTACTCCTTCTAAATCCTTTTGCATCTCCTCAAAGTTAGCCTTTCTCCAATCAAAAAAGGGAAGGCAGGAAGGTGAGGACGGGGAGGGGGGATAAAGTCTGTTCAATCTTTCTTCATAAAATTACCTGGCTATTTGAAGTACTAATCTAGTAAACCTTCTCTGAACTGCTTCAATTGCACTTGACATCAATCTTTGCATACAAATATTATACAAACCACTGCAGGAGTTATTTCATCAATGTCTTGGGTAAGTGAACCTCATATAATCTTCCTGGCCTGATATTTCCTGGTTAGCCTGAGCAGTGACAAGGATTCCTACAGTATGCTAAGAAAGCAGAACCTCTAGCATAAAAGTAAATTGGTGGCAGTCATCTAATAGGTTTTAAATGTCTCTGAAAATCATTTATTTAAACAAGTAAAACTAAGCCACTAGTTAAAAAGTCAAAATAAAAGCATTTTTGAAAAAGCAGTTTTTACTTAGAGAAAACAAAACACAATTGAAAAGGACTAGATAAAACCAAAGTGGTTAACAAGGAACGCAGTCTGCTTTTTGCCCTACAATTCTTTCAAAAACACTGGGATCTTAGATCCTTCATCAAGGTCACAACTTCTGTGCTTTGTCATCTCATCCAAATAAAACCAAAAAGCAAGTTAATAAAAATACTCCAATTTCCCTCTGTTACAGGAAACAGGAAAAAAAGCTAGCGTTTCCCACAGTCCGCACTGGCACTAGTAACAGCTTCAAGTATCATTGCCATTAATTTGTCTGCATCTTAATAAACCTATTTACAGAGACAAATACAAGAATAAGGTAAATATAGAAGCTAAATGAAAATAGAACTTACAGTATATGATGAAAGGGAAGAAGAGATTGATTTAGACATTTAACAAGGAGGTGGGCTAAGCAAAGAGATGCATGGAGACAGATAGACAGACTGCCAGGCACAAATTCAAGATTACTTACAGGGTAAAACATTACTGTAACGATTCTTAGGTTTGTTCAAAGGTTGCTGGGCAACTTGTACTGACTGCAATACTCCAACTGCCTTGAGTTCCTGGAAAGGAAATACTCATGAGTGTCAATGATCAGGAAAACTGATTTCTCATCTGTAAGATACAGTGGGGCAGAATTTCACTTGCTCTGAAACTACTGACTGGATGGTTCTGGGCCAAGCTCTCAGTGCAGCATGCCCTGGTGCTGTTTCCTGCCAGGGGTATGGCTGATGCAGTGCAGGGATACCTCAGTGCAGACTCAGAGAATCCCTTTGACCCTGAATGATGGGCTGTTAATGATGATAGTATGACTGGGGAACAAATGTTTGTGAACGTTTCCTACCTTCTCAATCAGATAAAACATGAAAGTATTGCTAAAATATACATTCATTTTACATTTAGTTTAAAACACCAAAACTAATTTAAGGAACAAAGGATTTAAGGTGGTTGGAAAAAACTGGAATCAAAATCAGCTTGGTGATAGGAGGTATAGTGGTGGATGGGCATTTTTCTGACTGGGAGTCTACAAGTAGTTTACATTGGAGTATAATCCTGAGACTACGCCGTTTATATAAATGACTTGGATGATAATGTAGGTGGCTTGATTAGTGGTCTGTCTGCAGGAAACATGAAATTAGTGGATTCATAGTTGATGAAGAAGTTGTCCAAGGATGCACTGGTACATAAATCAGATGGAATGTTGAGAGCTGGAATTTAATGCAGTAAAGTGTGAGGGTATGCACTTTGCAAAGTCAAATTCTTACAGGACGTATAGAGTAACTGGCATGGCACTTGACTGTTGATGTAGAGAGAGATATAGGGGTCCAAGTCCATAGCTCCCTGAAAGTGGTGACACAGGTGGATAAATAGTGAGAGCTGTATTTGGTTTGCTCATCTTCACAGGCCGAGGTATTGTGAATAAGCATTGGGTAGTTACTCCGCAACAGTGGAAAAATTTGCTTTGACTGCACTTATAGTATTATGTACATTTCTGGTCACCATACTACAGGAAGAACATGATTACATAGAGGGAGTGGCAGAAAAGAGCTGCCAGCACATTGCCTGGAATGGAGGGCTGTAGTTAGAAGGAGAAATAGAATAGGCCGAGACTATTCTCACTGGAATATAGGGTGCTGAGGGGTGACCTGAAAGAGGCTTGTAAAATATGTAGATAGACAGTTAGAGCCTTTTACTCCAGAGCAAAGCAGTCTAACACAAGAGTGCACAAGTTTAATATGAGTGGGAAAAATACTTAATACATAGTTTATTTATTTATTTACTTTTTCTTTTCTTGTATTTGCACATTTTGGTATCTTTTGTACATTGGTTGTTTGTCCATCTCTGTTGTGTGTGGTTTTTCACTGAACCTGTTGTGCTTCTTTGTACTTACTGTGAAAGCCCACAAGACCATGAATCTCTGGCTGGTATATTGTGACATATATGTATTTTGATAAATATTTATTTTGAACTTTGAACAGTCTATTATACGATCTTACATTTTACTTCCAGGAAGATATGGCAAATTTGGATGCAGTGGCCGCTTCGGGTCCAATCAAAGGTGTATTTGTTCATCTTTATGTCTTTTTTATGATTGCAAGTCACTGCTGGATACTAAGAACACCCAAGTACTGCAGATCTATGCTACCAGCTGGGCTGATTGCCTGCCGTTGTCGTGTTCTCACCTGGACTTGTCACGTACCGTTGTGCTGAGATAGTGCGCGGTCCAAAAAAAATTGTAAGTGATTGTCTTGGATGTTCTTGTGCTCACAATCCTGTTGGACATTGGTAATGTAAAATAGTGCAAGCCTGATTCACTGGGTCATTGGCGAGACTGATGGCAGGGGAGCTGCATTGCCTCAGTTGTGGCAAGGACTAGGCCCAAGCAGTGGGCTTGCCTGTGGCAGCTGACGAGGAGAGGAGATGCTTAGGCATCATGGGAGAGCCTCTGCAGGGCGTGCTGGAATCATACTTGGGTTGGGCACTGGGCCTTCCCACTGGTGCTGCCCTCTGGTGTTCACTCAGTGCCTCCCTCTGGTGTTTGCTCAGTGCTGCCCTCTGGTGTTCACTCAGTGCCTCCCTCTGGTGTTCACTCAGTGCCTCCCTCTGGTGTTTGCTTGGTGGAAGAACAAGCTGGACCAGAACAATTTACCATCAATTCTACAGTCTTGCCACTTAGGAATTTGGGCTATATATTTAGTTCTTTGTGACTTTGTTACCAATTTTCTGAAATTGTAACCGTATGTGCCACATATGTAATTTGTGCTATGTGTAGTGTACTGTGTGCTGTCGGTACATTTGGCTGTATTCATGCATGGTTGAATGATAATTAAACTTGAACTTGATCTTAAAACTATTTCACTCATGATCCTCCAGAGAACCAGTATTAAATTGGAATGTACTCTAATTCTGTGTTAAGGCTAACACTTTCAGCAGTTGTACTGCAGTGCTGATGAGGGCCGGAACCCAATTCTACAATATATTAACCATATGCTCATTTGTCCATGTCTGAGAAAAATTAAAAAGCAGAAGAATCAATTATCAAAATTACATATGCACTGACTCTGGGTCATCATTTCACAGATCCCTTCAGATCATTGTGCCAGGCATGGATAATATGGCTGTTAATCTGATCATCGAATAAATAATTGGGGGATTTCGACAGATTACCATGTTACCTGCTCATTAATGCAAATATCTGATCGGCCAATCACGTAGCAGCAACTCAGTGCCAAAAAGAATGCAGACATAGTCAAGTTGCTGTTCAGATTAACACAGACAAATTAACATTAACCTCCTTTAGCAATAGATAAAAATATCTGAAACTGCAGTGGAAGAGGGTATAGTGAGGGAGGTAAATTTTGTAAAAATAGCTAATTAGACTGTGCAAATACAGGTGTTTCAAAGTAAGCAGGGACGTAGATGATGACAAGGTGCACTAAGCCACAATGAACAGAAACAAAGCATAGGAATGTATATTCGAACCTCATACTCTTCAGCAAATCCACAATCAGAGTCAGCGTGTTGCTTACTGAAATACCCTGCAAAGTAGTCCACACTGATGGCACTGTAAAAATACATAACAATGTATAAGAATCAGTCTTCAGGACTGATAACTAATGTTGGTAATGTTAAAATACTCGTTAAGCTTGGCCTGAGGGCAGGTGCAGCATAGGTTAGATGCAATGTTAAGATCCCAACACTAACAGATCAACTGTAAAGCACGGCTTTCTTTTCAGACAGATGCAAATATTTTCAGAGCAGTTTAATGCAGGTTCCTGTAGGTCTTCCCATTTACATTGGAGCCAGCTGAGAGAAAGTACAATCATTGCCAAACTCTGGTCTTTGATAAAAGAGTTACATTTTACCACCAGTCACATCTATGTTTCTCACATGCACATCAGCATGCAGGGCTGTGCGGTTTCCAGAACAACTTTAATTTGCTTATCATAGACAAATGTTTTATCATCAAAAATTCCTGTGGGATAATGAATACAGAATTTTATAGAGACATCCATGATCCAGGAGAGTACACAATATGGGTACACATTGTGGGAGTGGGTGGGTTGTATTACTAGAAAGTGGATTATATTATGGAATTCTGTAACTTGAAGCTGTTTCATCAGTGTACACATCGAGAAACACGAGTTGAATAAAATAGATTTTGTGTTGATTTATTTACTTTTCTCCTTTCTCCTCACAAAAAACCAAGAAAGTGAAATGCTATATTTTACTTTTACTCTATATCTTAAATTATTCAGAATAATATTTCAGATATTATTATTATTTATTTTTTTCTCTTTATTTTGTATTTGCACTATTTGTTGATTTGTTGTCTTTTGCACACTTGTTGTTTGCCCTATTTGTGTGGTCTTTCACTGATTCTATTGTGGTTAATTGGATTTACTGAGTATGCCCGCAAGAAAATTAATCTCAGGGTTGTATATGGTCTCTCTCTCTCTCTCACACACACACACACACACATAATTTGATAATAAAATTACTTTGAACTTTGAATAAAAGTTTGGGTATTGATTTGTGAATTCTGTGATGGCAAATTTCAGCAGTCTAAACAATTATAATGCAGAGTTTGCCTATGACAATGGTCCCTGATGTTTGCTTTGGTGAGGTGCTTCACTCTATATGTGGCAATGTACTTTAAAGAGTTATTATAAGCTAGACTGTACTTTCTCCCTCCTCTCCACTACTGCCCCCCATCAAAAACAAATCTATGGTCCCTAGATTTTTGTCAAATGGCTCCTTGTTTCAGGTGTATTTAATAACATGATAGCAGGCAACTTGAATGCAAAGTATGGAAAAGTTGTCAAAGTATAAAACCAAATTCATACGTACGTCTTTAGTGCCCTGTTGAGAGAGAGAGAGTTAGACAAAGTGAGAGTGAGGAAGAGAGAGAGAGAGATTTAATCGTTCATGAATACATTTTAATACAAGACATAATTTAAAGCTCCTTTTACTTTAATGTCTGGTGGCAGGATATTTGTGGTTGAGAAGCTGCCACAATACTTGAGCACTGCTCCACTCTTTACCTGATAGTCCTGAGCTCTGTTGTCATTGCATTGAGGATGTGGAGACTTTGGAGGTGCAGGAGAAATTTACCAGGATGTTTCCTGAATGGAAATGTTAAAAAAGGAGGAGACCCTGTGTTGGTTGGGGTTGACCATGGACGTTGCATCTGGCTGACTATGTTACTGTCAGTCGATACGCGAGTGAGGTTATAAACTAGTATGATATGGAGAGCAAGCTGTTGACCATTCAGCAGCTTTCCTCTCTCCACACAGCTGATGAATTCAAAGGAGCGGCAACGATTGATACAATTTGACCCCACGGCGTTACAGGTGTTGCCAGTCAACATAGGACTGCCTTAGGTTCTTCAGGGTTTACTCCCAAAGCCTTCCCCATGAGTGGGTATAGCCACAATGGTGGACAAACTTGGGGACAACTTTCTCTGGAGTGTCAGACCCTGAGTTGTCAAAGTTAAGCTATGGGCACACTGTCACAGCAAGAGTATCTTTGGCTACTTGGCAGTAAACAGGTGTGGGCTGATCAACACCTCAAGCAGAGTCTGGCTACCTGGCTGGCCCTTGACTATATGCATTGGGTTTGGCTCTGGTCTGGTGTGCATTCTGATTCAACTTTTAGGCTGGGTGAGATTGTGTCTGCCCAGCTAAGTACTTTATCCAGGCCAGAATTACTTGCTTCGTATTATCACACATGCTTTCTGCAGCTTATGTGCAGTGTAGCAATACTAGTACTCAAGCTTGGGTTGTTTTGGGATTGGCTGTGGTTGGGTTGCCTTCGTCTAGTTTTAATTTTATCCCCAAGCAGGTGCCTTGCTCAAGCATTTTCTCTCCATTCAATGAAATTATGGCCGATTTCTTTCATAAATCCAATTTCCTGACTAGATTCCATAACAAATGATATTTTCTTATAAAATTCAATCAATCTCATATTCAAAATATTTAATAAGCCTTCATTGGCTACGTTTTTTGTGAGAATTTCACACCTAACATCCTTGTAAATCGAAATCAAAAATACATGATTGAATTGAAAACACTGGAAAAACTCAGCATCTGTGGAACATGAAACAGAGTTAACATTTTAGGTGATGGATTGAACTGCTGCTGTTAAGTTAACAAACTTCGCAACACATGCCAGTGATAATAAACCTGATTCTGATGATAGGAGTTTGGTCTGAAGTGTTCTCTGTTCTTGCGTGCGTAGAGCCCTTTCTACAATCTTTCATTTACCATCAGTGTTTTTGAAACACTAGGCATTCTATCCTCAACCCTTTGCAGCCCCCTGGATCTACACTTTATGATTTTGCACTATGTTTATTTTTATACTAATACTCATCTCTTTCGTCGACCACGTCTCTTTTGTTATGTACTGTTCTAATACTGCACTAATTCTGTTTTAAACAAATCCCATTATTGTCCTATGGGACGCAAACAGCAGGAATTCTGCAGATGCTGGAAATTCAAGCAACACACATCAAAGTTGCTGGTGAATGCAGCAGGCCAGGCAGCATCTCTAGGAAGAGGTACAGTCGACATTTCAGGCCGAGACCCTTTGTCAGGACTAACTGAAGGAAGAGTGAGTAAGAGATTTGAAAGTTGGAGGGGGAGGGGGAGATCCAAAATGATAGGAGAAGGCAGGAGGGGGAGTGATGGAGCCAAGAGCTGGACAGGTGATAGGCAAAAGGGATATGAGAGGATCATGGGACAGGAGGTCCAGGGAGAAAGACAAGGGGGGGGGGACCCAGAGGATGGGCAAGAGGTATATTCAGAGGGACAGAGGGAGAAAAAGGAGAGTGAGAGAAAGAATGTGTGTATAAAAAGAAGTAACAGATGGGGTATGAGGGGGAGGTGGGGCATTAGCGGAAGTTAGAGAAGGCGATGTTTATTAGCGGAAGTTAGAAACTTCGACTTCTCTAACTTCCGCTAAGGCCCCACCTCCCCCTCGTACCCCATCTGTTACTTATTCATCAACCTCACTTGTTCATCAACCAGTACGCAGATGTTTCTATTCTTCAATCTTAAGCCTGGCATTAGCAATCCAATAATACACTTTATTTCTCTCAGTCTTTCTCCCTTGTTGCCCCGAAGAAAACAGACATGCCTCTTTCACTTTACTGTTGTTGAATTTGAATAATCACCACTTCATGTCTATTCTAAATCATTCTTTTTGCAGGAAATCAAAACAGTGGAAACTCTATCATTGTCTTTCTGCTACAATCTCAAGGGCAATAAACTTAGGTTAAACATTACATCCTCAGGCATTTTCGTTTTACAAAGATATTCTATATTAGTAACCTCAACCCTTAGCTTGGATTACCTGAGATTCATGGCTGCAAGTTGAGTTACATTCTTGTTTTTCGACATTGTCCTGTGTGAACAGACAGAAGCAAATAGATAATAACTGGAAACTGGTAAATAATGCAACTCAGTTAGTCAAGGTTTATTGGCATTCCGTTGGTATGGGTATGTCGGTTGTGGATTGGGCCAACCACAAGTTGTTGATCAATGGTGGGAATTAATTAATGTGAACTAGCATATGTAAATGCTTCAGAGTATCATATAATATATTCTCAAAATATGTTCTTTATAAGCCCATTATGGACTTCAGGAAGGCTTTTGACAAGGTACCTCATGGCAGGCTACTCCAGAAAGTTAGACCACATGGGATCCAGACTGGGGGGGAATTACAGATTAGATTCATATTTGACTTAGTGGTAGGAAACAGAGAGCGATAGTCGAAGGTTACTTCTCAGATTGAAACCTATATCCAATGGAGTGCCACAGTTTGGATGTGAATGCCCAGGCATGGTTACTAAGTTTACAGTAGGTGGCTTCATACATAGTGTAGAAGGTTATGAAAAACTACAGGGGAATCTTGATCAGCAAGATATGTGGGCTGAGGACCAGCAAATGACTTTCAAACTAGGTAAGTGAGAGGAATTTCATTTTGGGAAGTCAACCAGGGTAAGACTCTGACAGTCAAGAGCAGGGCCCAGGGGTGTGTTATGCAACAGAAGAACCACGCTGCATAGCTCTCTGAAAGTAGCATCATTGGTAGATGAGGTGGCGAAGAAGGCACTTGGAATGCTGGCGTTAAACAGTCAGGGTATGGTTATAGGAGATGGGAAATACGCTGTAGTTATATAAGATGCTGGTGATGCCTCACTTGGAGTATTGTGTACATTTTGGTCACCCTGTTATAGGAAAGGTATCATTAAACTAGGCAAAGTGCGGAAAAGATTTTCTAGGATGTTGCCTGGACTTGGGGGCCTGAGTTACAAGGAGAGGTTGCATGGATTAGCCTTCCTTCCTTGGGATGTAGGATATTGAGGGGTGATGTGATAGAGGGGCATAGATGGTGAAAGTATATAGTGTTTTTGCCAGGAAGGGGGAGTGAAACAACAAGGTGGCAGAGGTGAGAGATTGAAAAGGTATACCAGGCACTGCTGCTTTACATAAAAGGTGGTGTATACTTGAGAGGAGCTGCCAGAAATAGTGGTTGAAGTGACCATATTAGCAACACTTAAAGACATCTTGATAAGTACATGGATAGGAGAGATTTGGTGGCCAAGGATCCCCCTCCCATCACAATTTAAAAAGGAACTAATAGACTCTGGTTCTTCGGCTCTGAATTAGTTGGAACTTCTTTCTAGAGCATTCAACATCCTCATTAGCAAATTCATCATTTTTTTCTGACATGAATTCAGAGCATGGCCTCTTACAAGTTATCTTATCTGTTTGAAAGTATTGGTTATGGATGACTGGACACAAATCCAACAACCATACCACTGAGGACACAGCTTACCGTTTTTTCCACCATAAAAACAGTAGGAGGGGTGCAATTATGACAAATGCACCCAGGATACTCCCAGCCACAGCTCCAATAATGACACCTGCAATACACAACACAAGTCCTGAGACCTAATGGTTTCATATATGAAATTCAGAGGAAATAATTTTTGCTGGACATACAACTGCCTGTAACAACTATGACAAGAATTTAGAACTTGGGTTGTCAGAATTCGCATTCATTAGAAATAGTAAGGGAAATAAATTAAATCATTCAATTTTCTCCTCCCAAATTTTTTTATGAACCTAAACTATGAATAATTGCCAGAAATCGGCGAACCAACTAGAAATGGACTTTTCAGAGGACACCTGATCCTTGAATCATGGTTTAAAATTTAACCCAGATTAACTGGCTGAAAATCACCCTGTGTTACTAGATGTATTTATTTTTACCTTTTTTCTTTTATATATATATATATATATATATATATATAAAGTATTGTACCGAACTGCTGCTGCTAAGTTGACAAATTTCATGACACCTGATTCTGCTTTTGAACAACTAAGTTGATTTAGTACAAACAAATGAGTCATTAAAATGTACAGTATCTTTGACCCAACCTGCACAATTTTAATCATTACCTCAGTAAAGCAACATTATAACTGCATTGCACTACAATAAATGTCTTTTTG
Organism: Mobula birostris; assembly: GCF_030028105.1. Taxonomy (NCBI): domain Eukaryota; kingdom Metazoa; phylum Chordata; class Chondrichthyes; order Myliobatiformes; family Myliobatidae; genus Mobula; species Mobula birostris. Next base: position 60,223,064 of record NC_092380.1, on the reverse strand, counting down.
TTTGTTCTGATTGTGTAATTTTGTATATTTTGTTAAATTTGTTTTTCCTGTGCATGTTGAGTATCTGATGCTATGTGCCTGTGACGCAGCTGTAACTAAGTATTTCCTTGCACCAATGAACTTGTGTATTTAACAGTAAAATCAACATTGAAATTATGCAACCCCAAAAGTCAATCTCCAATGTAAGAAACTAAAGTGATGGGTGGTGACAGGAAAATTAAAAATAAATCAGTTGATACTACTAGTAGCTTCTCCCCAAGCAGCAAATGTGGAGTCTTTAGAGTGAGAACTGCTGACTGCCCACTCAACTATTGGTGAGAGTGAGGGAATACTAGTATTCTACCGGATGAGATGTACCCCAGGCTACTGTGGGAGGCGAGGGAGGAGATTGCTGAGCCTCTGGCAATGATCTTTGCATCGTCAATGGGGACGGGAGAGGTCCGGACGACTGGAGGGCTGCGGATGTTGTTCCCTTATTCAAAAAAGGGAGTAGAGATAGCCCAGGAATTTATAGACCAGTGAGTCTTACTTCAGTGGTTGGTAAGTTGATGAAGAAGATCCTGAAAAGCAGGATTTATGAGCATTTGGAGAGGTATAATATGATTAGGAATAGTCAGCATGGCTTTGTCAAAGACAGGTCATGCCTTACGAGCCTGATTGAATTTTTTGAGGATGTGACTAAAACACATTGATGAAGGAAGAATAATAGATGTAGTGTATATGGATTTCAGCAAGGCATTTTGTTAGGTACCCTGTGCAAGGCTTATTGAGAAAGTAAGGAGGCATGGGATCCAAGGGGACATTGCTTTGTGGATCCAGAACTGGCTTGCCCACAGAGGGCAAAGAGTGGTTATAGATCGATCATATTCTGCATGGAGGTTGGTGACCAGTGGTGTGCCTCAGGGATCTGTTCTGGGACCCTTACTCTTTGTGATTTTTATAAATGACCTGGATGAGGAAGTGGAGGGATGGGTTAGTAAGTTTGCTGATGATACAAAGGTTGGAGGTGTTGTGGATAGTGTGGAGGGCTGTCAGAGGTTATAGTGGGACATTAATAGGATGCAGACCTGGGCTGAGAAGTGGCAGATGGAGTTCAACCCAGCTAAGTGTGAAGTGGTTCATTTTGGTAGGTCAAATATGATGGCAGAATATAGCATTAATGGTAAGACTGTTGGCAGTGTGGAGGATCAGAGGGATCTTGGGGTCCGGGTCCATAGGGCGCTCAAAGCAGCTGCACAGGTTGACTCTGTGGTTAAGAAGGCATACGGTGTATTGGCCTTCAACAATCATGGAATTGAATATAGGAGCCGAGAGGTAATGTTGCAGCTATATAGGACCCTGGTCAGACCCCAATTGGAGTACTGTGCTCAATTCTGGTTGCCTCACTATTAGAAGGATGGAAACTATGGAAAGGGTGCAGAGATTTACAAGGATGTTGCCTGGATTGGAGAGCATACCTTATGAAAACAGGTTGAGTGAACTCAGCCTTTTCTCCTTGGAGCGACAGAGGATGAGAGGTGACCTGATAGAAGTGTATAAGACGATGAGAGGCATTTCAGATGGTCAGAGGCTTTTTTCCAGGGCAGAAATGGCTGCCACAAGAGGTCACAGGTTTAAGGTGCTTGGGAGTAAGTACAGAGGAGAGGTCAGGGGTAAGTTTTTTATGCCGAGAGTGGTGAGTGTGTGGAATGGGCTGCCGGCAATGGTGGTGGAGGCGGATATGATAGGGTCTTTTAAGAGACTTTTGGATAGGTACATGGAGCTTAGAAAAATAGAGGGCTATGGGTAAACCTGGTAATTTCTAAGGTAAGGACATGTTTGGCACAACTTTGTGGGCCGAAGGGCCTGTATTGTGCTGTAGGTTTTCTACGTTTCTATGTTTCTATTTCCCTTTAGCTTGCAAAATAAGAACAAGGAAGAAGATAATATAACAAAAAGAACCTCAAATAATTATGGAAAAAAGCTTTAACAGTGCAGGAAGTAAATTTGAAATCATATAAACCTGGATCTTGTTTCAATGTGACCATCTGTGAATAATGATATATTGTAAAGATGGATTTATTTGAATCAATTTTCTTCTCTTCATTAATTTGCAATTTTGTAAATCCAGCCAAACTAAATCTGAAATAAAACAAAGTAAAGAATTTTAGAGAAGATGCTGCCATCTGGAGATTTGAAATTTGTTTACTGGAATTTTGTGAAATGCAATTTCAAGAACTTAGTAAAAATGTTTTGTTGCATTGAACAAAGGAAATAAGACAAGTCTAATAACTTTTAGGATACTGAGCAACAGGCAATGAGGGGTCACACTGATAAACATGCATCACATTTCCACCATACTGGTTAAATTCTTTGTAAGAATTAATTTCTGACTGTGCAAGTCAAGCTGGTTCCTACATTAAGTACATATTGTCTGAAATGCTTCAAAGAAATTCAATGATTAGCTTGATCGTGACCTTAGGTACTGTCTGCATTGTGTCTGAATGTTCTGTCTAGAATTCTCTGGGGTTTTTCAGATGCTCTGGTTTTCTCTAACGTGTTGAAGATAAGCTGGTTGGTAGTTAAATGGTCACAGTAAGTTGCCACTGTTCTGGATGACTGGTGGGAGAATTGGCATGAGGAAATGTGGGTAGAAAGCCTGGATGGAGATGCAAGGAGAGAAATGTGATTAGTGCAAATGGACATTTAATGGTTGAAATGGTGTGGTGAGCCAGGATCTTCTCTCTATGCTATATGACTATAGGCCACTGAACAATTAAAAGAATGGATATTGATGGTCAACTGATATGTTCTCAGATGATTGTGTATAAATAGATAAAAGCAAGATGTGGCATAAATCAATCATTTACCAAAATGCAACTGTGGAAATCATATTTAACTATCTTTTACAACTCAAAAACTCTGATAAGGATAGAGTGGTCACCCTTGATACTGGCCCATTAATGAAACCAAGGGGACAACGAATATTGTGCATCAACAATGAAGTATGATCAATGACCATCTAAAGCACCATTTCTTCTTCTATGTTGATAGATATACATCAAATCAATATCTAGTGCTTTAATGTATTTGTTTTATGCATTGGGTGAAGAAAGAAATTGTTCATGTTAGTTCTGGGAAGAATGAAGTATTTCATAGCTCAGAAACAATTATCATATTGGATTTCAGACAGCAGTATCCTTTCTAGGAAGCGATGAAAGGCGTATGACCATCACAGAACTTACCGATAATTGGTCAAAGGAGTCAACTCCTTATTAACATATCCCATGTTTCGACTATTATCTCCTATGCTGACAGAGATGGATTTTGCTAGAGCAGTTGTTCTGGTATTTTGAGAAGAAATATTGACCACATGTGTCACATAAGTAGACACACCAGAGTGAAACGGTATTTCCAGATCTTCGTCATCAGGAACGACTTCTGTTACAGAAAATATAGATCTTAAGAGCATAAGGTATGGACTGAATCAAGAACATTTAATCAATTTAAGTCCCTTCATTCCTTGCTAAGGAATTTCCTTCTTCATTAACTTCATTTAGTTAAGCAAATCTTCCAAATATTTCCATAGTTCTTTTATTTTCTTTGCCATCACAAAGTAAACTATGCTATGACTGCAAAATGATTATCAGATCAAATCTTACCGTATGCAAACATGAAAAAGTACTTAACTTAATATTTTTATTGTTACATTAATTCATAATGTCCTGCATCTTACTACAACGTAAAAGTAATCCAATATTCTTCTAATTCACTTTCCTTTTTAATGATGTTCCACAGTCATATTAAAAAATTCCAGTGAATCCACTATTTAAAGGCAGCGTGGGAAAAGGGGCTCTAGTGAGTTTCAAGGAAATGCAAGAAACAGAACTTGGTGAGCTTTAAGGGAGTGCAGAAAAAGGGGCTCCAATGAATTTCAAGGGAGTGGAGAGAATGCAGTTCCTGGTGAGTTTTACTGGAGCACTAGAAACAGAAATCTTCTGAGTTTAAAGAGAGTGTAGGAAATAGAATTAGGCCAGTTGAAAGGGAGTATGGGAAACAAAATCCAATGAGCCAGTTGCCAGACTTTTGGTATTTCAGAATAATCAGATAGCAGACTATAAGAAAGTGACTAAAAATTTAAAATAGATTTCGATCAGCAGAATGTTCTTTGCACAGAAATGGAGATTTTTAATTGATCTGATTGTGTTCCTGTAAAAGTTATATATAATTTATGTTCCTCTTGTAAATGGCTCTTACATGATGTAGGTGCATGTGATGCTCTGCAATAAGTTTTTCATTGCACGTATGTATGCACACACTTGTACGTATGACAACAAACTTGGATTTGACATTTAATCTATTTTATTTCTCCTTTTTTAAGATGGGTATAATTCCCACTTGAGATAAATATCTTCTCTAGGCACAAACGACTAGTAAATATGGAGGCATAACCATAGGGCAGGAAGGAATTAATGTTTAGTCTTATAGGGTAAGCACACCCTATAGGCCTGATTAATCAATGCCAAAAGAGGGTAACCACATACCCACGAGTAAAGTAGGAATTTGGGAGAATATCATATTGACGCAGTTGAAAGAATGCTCTCCTGAACACTGTGAAATAATGAAATTTATTTTGAGTCAACAGAATTTTATTTTGCATTTAATTGCACTGAACAGGATCTACAATATGGAAATGCCATAGACAAGATTCTCTTATTTCAATATCCTGGGAACATCAAATTCAGATCCTTCGAATGAAGAATAAACTAATACATCATGTCTCTTTCTCTTGTTGAATCTCAGACTCATCTGGAATTGATGAAGTTTCCAGATTTCCTTCATCAGGTAGGTAGGATACACTGATTTCGCATTTCCTCATTTGTTGTTTCTTCCACAGGGTTTTCTTTAGGACTAACAGGCAAGTTACTTTCTTCAGTGGATTCCCCTACATCAGGTAAGCAACTTTCATTTCTTTGGGATTTCAGCACTGGATCTGCCACCAAAGTAGTTGTAAGTGGCTGGTCTGGGCTTGGATTTGAGCCCACGATCCTTTTGTGTAACTGTTCACAGGTTTCTTGACTCTTATAAGGTTCATCTACAATGTCAAGTTTTGGTCTGAGGTAATAAATCTCATCCTCCTCCTCTTCAGAGTCAATTGGATTTTCTTCCTCTTCGACCAACTGTCCATTCTGAGTACTCCTGTGAGTTCTGTACTTGCAAACAGGGACTGGAGGAAGTTGTTCATCACCCTCAGAACGAAGAAGTCCACAGAGAGCAATAAATCCCTATGTAATGTTCGTATGGGTTCCAAGGTTGTCAAGCCGAGGATTGGTAGTGGTGACAAGCTTCCACTACCTAAAAGTACTCCTCATGGCATAGACCTCAAATAGCCTCTGACAACCAAGTCCAACTCCTGGCCTTCTTGTGTGGCTTAGCCTCTAGGCCCGGTGGAACTGTTTCTACTGACAGGAGAAGGGGGTCCTGGTGCCTTAAAACCAGTGCTTCGGGTAGATGGAGCTCGTCAGCCTGGGAAGGCAGTCCATCTAAGAGAGGGAAAACTCTGATTTCAAACCTCTGCTGCCTTGCGGCCATACCCGCTCATGGGAAAGGCTGCGGGTGTAAACCCTGAGGACAAATCAGGAGCTGGAGTCCCTAAGGCAGTCCGACGCTGCCTTCAATCTCATTCTGGCAACTCCTGCGATGACACTGGTGCCAAGCTGTATTGGAACTTGCCCTTCCCTTGGACAACATCGGTGTCATGGAGAGGAGAGACTTGCTGCATGGGCAACTGCCAGTCTTCCATACAACCTTGCCCAGGCTTGTGCCCTGGAAACTTCCAGGTGCAGATCCATGGGCTCTCGAGACTACCAGATGCCACCAATGGGCCCAAACTGGTTCTGAGGTTGTACCTTGTAGGCAGGCAGATCACCAGCTTGGTTCCCCACTACATCGTCTATTTCTTCCCATTTATCGGCAAGTTTGTTTTCACCTCGTGGGCGCATATTCCTTACTAGCACTAAGTCTCCTTCTTTCATCTCGGAAGCTGTCATGTTAGTCATATCTGGTCTTGTTTCGGTCTGCCATTTTCTGTGAGTTCCCTGAGTCTATCTTGAAACTTTTCTCAAGATAAGATTTTAAATTTTGTACATAGTGAGAGTGCAATGTACCATGTCTGACTTTCAAGGGTAGTCCAAAAGCTAAGTCAAATGGAAGTGTGGGTTGTCATCCGAACATACGGACTAAAACCAGTCGTCTCATTCCTAGTACAATATAAGCATAGACTTAAGGTTTCACAAGTTCTCGCCAGTGACTTTTATCTTTCATCTCCAGGGTTTCCAGCGTATATTTAACAGGGTCCTGTTAAACCTTTTGATAGGGTTTCCTCTGGGATGATATGGCGTAGTTCTGACTTTTTGAATTCCAGCAATCTTATGCAGTTCTTTAATCAAGTGGGATTTGAAGTCAGGCACACTATTGCTGTGTAGGTGCTTGGGATATCCATAATGAGAGGTGAAATGCTCCAATAGGCACTTTGTAACCATCTTGGCTTTTTGGATAGGTGTGGGACTAGCCAACACATATTTAGTAAGATGATCAGTTATTACTAACACATCTTTTGTGTTACTTTGATCAGGTTCTAAAGTAAGAAAGTCCATGTAGACCAGATCACAATATTCACTAATGGAGCAGCTTTCTCAGGTAAGGTCTTCCTTTTTACACATCGACCGCGTGTTTTAATCTTGTGTTTCATATCAGTAGTCATCTTGGGCCAATAGAATCAGCTTCTGACTAAATCCAGGATACAATCAATACCCATGTGACCAAAGTCATCGTGAAGACTCTTAAGTACAGCAGATTGAACCGTTTCAGGTAAAACAGGCTTGTATGTTGTTTTATCTCCAGTTCATCTTTTTCTGTAGAGAATTCCGTCAATGACGATGCCATTCTCTGAGAAGGCAGGGTAGTCTGGGGTTGAGTTTCTCATTGAAGGGAATGGTTTTTTCTCCTGTTTCCATCTGGTTGATGACTTCCCTTATACAAGGATCAGCTAACTGGGAGTCTGTAATCTCAGCATCAGAGAGATGAGAAATGACTGGTAATCCGCCAGACTGATCATCTTGTGTGTAACTGTCAGGTATAGCTCTTGATTGCATTGTTAAGGATCCAACAAACGTAGGTTCTGTCTGTTGGGTAAGATGACTCTCACACACCGCTTGTACAATGTCAGCGCTAACTTCAACCACATCACCTGAGTCCACCAGATGACCTTCTGTAAACTTCATGATGTGTTCCCACTCTTTCACAAAGCAAGATCTTGGAGCTTTTGGGACATGCTTTGTCAACACTAATCCCTGCTTGTCCACAACAGGAACAACTTCTAGTTTAAAATGAGGCTCAGGAGTACCATAGCATGACTCCCACTCACTCCATCTCTTTGCAAACTGTCTTCTCCTTTCTGCTACGAATACCAGATTGGGTTCATAGCAGCAAGTGCTGGCCATGTGGCCATCCTTGCCACATTTAAAACAGTACCAAGATTTTACACTTGGCTGTTTGTTAGCGGTTGGGGACTCTTGTTTATCTTTTGTGTCAGCCTTTCCTTTTGGTGGCTTATCACTTGCTGTCTTTGCTGTTTTGTAGCTTGTAGAGTAGCTAGTTGACTTTGAAGCTCAGAGATTTGTTTAGTCAGTTGAGAAGTAACTTAAGTTAGCTGTGCTACATCATCTTCTTTACAGGCACCTGTGGTCGGAGACTGTGTAACAGCATATTTTTTGACTGTTTCTAAATGCTGTTCCATGCGTGCAGATCTGGAAGCATACTTGCCTTCCTCAGTGCATAGAAATGTCAATAGCTCAGTAAATGATAGCAATTTTTGTATTTTCTGTTATAGTTGCAGCTCTAAGATTGGGGAGCAGTCCCAAAATCCCCTCAAAACGGCTTTAAGAGGTGCTTGTTAGCCTCAGTTTCGGCAACTCCATCTTGCTTTACAGTCAGAGTCAGCACTACCTGTAGCCTCTGTAGGTAGGCAGACAGTTTTTTACCCCTATTCTGCAACATGTTCATGAATTTGGCAAATAATTCATTACCGTTTTCCATAGTGCCAAAAGCTGAATCTAGGAGTTGTATGTAAATAGCGGGTGAAGCTCCAGGGCTTATTGACTTGATAATGTTCTCTACTATACTTCTACAAACTTTTGCAAGAGTCTTTGGTGACGTATCAAATCTGCTCAAACGCCTAATGACTGGTATGTCCACTTCACGATTGTATAAATAAGTTGGGGCCAGAACAGATCCTTGGAGATGTTAACACCCAAGAATTTGAAGCTATTCACCCTTTTTACTGATGAATCTTCAATGAGACTAGTGTGTGTTTTCCCAACTTCTATTTCCTTAAGTCCACAATCAATTCCATGGTCTTACTGATGTTGAATGCAAGGTTGGTACTGCAACACCACTCAGCCAGCCCATCTATCTCACTCCTGCACACCTCCTCGTTGCCATCTAAGATTTTAGCAGCTGCAAATTTATGAGTATTGTTTGAGCTGTGCTTGGCTACACAGTCATGAGTGTAGAGAGAGAAGAGCATCCTTGAAGGGCAATTGTCAGTGAAGAGGGGATGTTATGACTGATCCATACTGACTGTGGTCACCCAATGAGGTAGTCAATAATTTAGTTGCAGATGAAAGTTCAAGAGGCCAAGTACATCAAGTTTAAAGGTTTGGTGATGAATATTGAGGGGAAGATGGTATTAAATGACATGCTGTAATCAACAAACAGCAGCCTTATGTATGTTTTGCTGTTAACTAGGCGCTAGTAAGTTTGCAGATGATATGAAAGTTGGCAGAACTGTAGATAGTGAAGAAAGTTGTCCAAGACTACAATGGGACATAAATCAGTGGGAAATAGATAAAGTGGTGGTAGATGGAATTTAATACAAGTTTGAAGTAGTGTCAAAGGCTGGTAGGACATGGAGTGATTGGCAGAGACCTTGGGAGCATAATGTAGAAATTCCATGTGTTGCAAGTCCATAGCTCCCTGAAAGTGGTAACACTGGCAGATAAAGCACAAAGAAAGGCACTTGTTATGTGTGTCTTTGTGGGTCAAAGCATTGAGCATAACAGTTGGGACATCGTATTGTAGATGTAGAAACATTGGTTTGATTGCACTTACAGCATATGTTCAGATCTGGATACCACAGCACAGGATGTGGTAGCAATAGAGTAGGTGCAGAAGAGATTCACTAGTATTTAGTCTGGAATACAACACTGTAGTTATAAAGAGAGATAGGATAATTTGGGTTTATTCTCACTGGAACACAAAAGGTTGACGGTAACATTGTAGCAGTTTATAAAATTATGAGGAGCATGAATAGGATACAGTAGATAGCCAGCATCTTTTCCCAGGACAGGACAGTCAAGAATTAGAGGGTACCATTTTGAGATGAGAGAGGATAAATTTAAAGGAAGCAGGAAAGAAATGCTTTTAATAATGGCAAATATCTGGAATGAGTTTCCTAAGATGGTAGTAGATACAATTACAAAATTTAAAAGATGTTTGGATAGGTACTTGGATAGAAAAAGCATCTATTTTTCTAAATTACTGAATGTCTTAAACAGAACTTGCAGGTTCATAATGCAACTATTTATTGTTTGACTTAGAAATTAACAGTGTTATCACTACATATCCTAGATACAGCACAGATGGGCCCACCTCATGCATGGCAACTGTGAATGCCTATCTATGTTAATCCGATTTGCTGATATTAGGCATGTGCTGTCCGATTCTTTGGTATGTAGTGACATCACTCTTTACTTCTAAATCAAACAATAAATCATTGCATTATGAATCTATGAGCTCCCTTCAAAATGTTCAGTAAATTAGACAAATGTAACTTTATGTATTTCTTCATACCAATGATGATTAACAGTTCAAGCAATGGTAACTTCAGTGTTTTCTATCTGTTGACCCACACACTGAGCCTGGAAGTATGTAACAATCGTACCCAAGAAATTGGTACCAAACAAAATAAAATTTACCCTTCAGCTGGAATGGGCCAGTCTATCTGCTGAAAGTTTGATCAGGTTTTAATCCAATCCTCTTGGTCCCTGTATTATTCGAGCATAAGCAGGGAATTATCCAAATGTTATCATCTTATATAGATGCAGAGGCTTGGAGTAAAACTAAAGCTAAGGTAAAAAATGTTCCAAGGGTACTTTTACCTTCTGGCGCAATATGAGCTGCAAATCAGTAGGTAATTTAGCCTACTCAGTAGAAGGATGAAACCGATTTAAAACTATAAGTACTTACTGCTTTGATCTTTTGTCACAATCACAGCGATAGCCACAATTGGGCCGTTGGATGAATTAAATGCATCCGTTTTGATATCGAACTTCACTGTGTTATGGGTGAATTCAAGTCTTGGTAATTCTAAAGGCGTGGAAGGTAGTGGAGGATCTATGAATAAATTGGATAGATATTGTAAAATAGCACATTGCATTTAATGACTTGGACATATGATTAACGAAAGGAAGGACTTTAGAATACATGAACATTTGGGAAGAGACAAAAGAAAAACTGTTTCTCATTCATGAATTTATCTCACTTGTTCTTCTTTCTCGATGTCCTTCTTTTATTCCATCTTCAGAAAAAGATCTCAAATCCATTTACATTTCAATTCCTTTATCTGACAGCTCATTACAAAGTCTATTAATCTATGAATGAAAAGTTTCTGCTTGCATTTCCTTCTTGTTCCTATTTATAGAAACTGGATTCACTGTTTTTCACTGATTGAAGACTTCATTTCACTACACCTTCAAGTCAGATGTAAAGGTGACATGTGGAATAAATATATAACTCTATCAGTATACCTTTGGGACATTCTCAACTCAGCTATATCAGAGACAACACAAGAGGCTTCAGTGAGGCAGCAATTTTAAAGTCATTATTACTCGAATGGCTGATTATGTTTGGAAGTTGTGAGGTTTCTTAACACACCCTCAGATCTACCCTTCAGCTTGAATGGTCACCCTCAGCTGCCAATGACTTAACAAAGTGCTTTGTTTCATCTTCCTAAGTCCAAGACAGTTCTAACACCAGGCGGACTCTGTGAATTTCATGGCTACTCTGCTTTTTAATATAGGTTAAGTTTTATGACTAATGCCCATGAACCCAGCTTAAAGAATCTCAGAATTAAAAATATTTGACTTTATGTATGATTTTTAGTTTAAATAGCTTAGGTCAGTATTTCAGGAGGATAAAGGCATCCTTCCAGGGTCCAGGCAATATTGCCCCCTAAACTTACTCCTTAATGTTTCCCTTTTCTGTTATCTCACCTATGCTTTATTCTTTCATTAATAATGCAGTGTGTGTACATAAAATTAAGAGTTTAAAAAAAATGAATTGGCAGAAGGGGAACAATGGAAAAAAAAGCACAAACAAAAGTGGTGCTAGAGGTCCAGGAAACATTGACATGAAAATAAAAAGAAATCCAAACAGTGGAAAGATTACATAGGAGCAAAATGAAGAGCAGGCTAAAACCAATAACAGTTCAAGTAACTCAACTTAACTTAAGAGAATAGAAATGGGATCTGGCATGGGTGCATTGGAAAAATGCCCGTATTAGGTAGACAATAAATTAAGCATTTGTGTCCTTCATAAAGAAGGCTAGTCAGGAACAGACTAAATTCCTACATGCAAACAAAATTAAAATTCTACAACACCAGAGGATCTGAACAACCACAAAAACTAAACCTACAATCTTAGAGTGAAAGAATTGTTCCATTCATAAAACGGCATTTTAACAGATTTTAACAGAGTGTAGTACATGCCTAGGGGAAGTGACAAAAGAAATAAATCATAGATGTTATTGGATAACACAAAACATGATTGTCCAAAGAGGAAACTTGCAGAAGCAGAGTGCATGACTTTCTTCTGCCTTCATAAAATGATAGTATGCCACCAAAGGCACCAGAAAGGAAGAGATGTAGGCTAAAATAGGTAAGAAGAGGTAGAAAGAATTCACTTACTGTTAACACCAGACATGCAATTTGTACTGACTGGTGTACTCTGGGAGCCACATGATAGGGTGGTGATGCTCACAACATATTTTTTAAAGAATGTGACATTCATTAGATTGAAATGCTGTGTTTGATTTGAAGTACAACTTGTGCTAATTTCATTAATAACATTACTGGAGCTATCTTTTGCTTGAAGATGAAAGCCTCTGTTTAGTCCACTTGGACAAGTCCAATTCAAAATGAGCATGGAGTTGCGATCCACTCCTTTACATTTCAGAGAAGAAGAACTAATTGCAGCAGCATCTATAGGAAACAAACACCCAAATTAGTATAACAATGAAAATATTTTCCCATTGAATTTTCCCATGATTTTTTGGAACTAAAATCTGATCGAACTCCATTCCAGCCTTCGGCTTTCTTTATTTCCTCTGCGAGGAATTACTTGTTTAGATAAACAATTCAAGCGTAGAAACTGCCGTTCAATCCCTGCTGAGATCTGCACGCATGAACCCAGCTAACAGGACTTGACAATCTGTTTAACCATTGCAGGAAAAACCATAGTTGTGCCTAATTCATAGATTACCGGACAATTGATGCAGGGAAACATGACTGTTTCCCTTTTCTGATCTCTGGCCTAGGGTTTCCAGGATTAATTATAGCACCTTGTAGGTACAGCGCTTACCTTCAGTGAGAATGAATAAAAAAGGGAAACCTTTGATCCTTCTGATCCATTATGAGCTGTATATTTGGTATTTTATTTGTACACCTTTAGAATGGATTAGATTACTTAGCTAATTAATAAAATAATATGTAATCATTTGATTATGCAAATAGAAGATCAATTAGTCAAGAGAGAAAGGCATATGCCTGGGTGATCATTGTTAGCGGGATCCTGTGTGCATCTGTTTCGCAATTTTTTCGTCCATTATCTAAAACTTGAAGACTCAACACGTTTATCCAATTTGGGGAGATTGAAGCGCTTGAGGTTGTGGTAAAACTCAGGGCTGATCATATTAAACACCAGGTGGACTCCAGCAGACTTTAAAGTTGGGCAGTAAAGGATCTGATGAAATCCAGTTTTGAGAAATACAATACTTTACATGGTATAAACATACAGCAGGAAAGGACCATAACTACATGGATAATGGATAGATACTTTGGAAAGTGTGAAAATAATGTGAGGATAGTATGCAATGTTTGTTGATAGAATAAAACAAATCAAATACTAGACTCTATTGCTGAGACATCAATTATTTCTGATACTTTTTCATTTTTTTAGTTCAAGAAATGAGGCTGATTATAGAGTTCCCATTGTCCTCTAGCAGAAATTAGCACTGGCAGGTACAGAGCCCAAACATTCTACCTGAATGGATCAGTACCACATTAAAATTGACTTTACCAATGCCTTCATAAAGTAATAATAAGTAATCTGAAGAATTATCAGATGAACTGATGATACACTAGTTAGGGATAGATAAGCAGAAAAACTCTAATAATCTGCTGTCCAACAGGAATTCTGCAGATGCTGGAAATTCAAGCAACACACATCAAAGTTGCTGGTGAATGCAGCAGGCCAGGCAGCATCTCTAGGAAGAGGTACAGTCGACGTTTCAGGCCGAGACCCTTCGTCAGGACTAACTGAAGGAAGAGTTGGTAAGAGATTTGAAAGTGGGAGGGGGAGAGAGAGATCAAAAATGATAGGAGAAGACAGGAGGGCGAGGGATGGAGCCAAGAGCTGGACAGGTGATTGACAAAGGGAATATGAGAGGATCATGGGACAGGAGGTCCGGGGAGAAAGACAAGCGGGGGGGGGGAGCCCAGAGGATGGGCAAGGGGTATAGTCAGAGGGACAGAGGGAGAAAAAGGAGAGTGAGAGAAAGAATGTGTGTATAAAAATAAATAACGGATGGGGTACGAGGGGGAGGTGGGGCATTATTCCGCTGATGTCCCATTGTTTGGAAACCCAGATGGATTGGTGCTTGATTCATCAGGTGTGATTCCTATATCCTTCTTAGTGAACTGGGGCCCAGGTTCTCACATTCACATCATGGCTCTAGTTCCCTTCAGCACATTGGAGCCCCAGTTCCTTCTCTCCCTTTAAACTAACCTGGTTATGTTTCCCTTACTCTCTTTAAGCTCACTGGGGGCTCCATTTCTGTACTCCTGTACTCTCTTGAAAATTAAGGGGTTCAGATAAAAATTGATATACCACTGTGAAACATCTGAAATGAAATGGGGAATTAAAAGCAAGTTAGATTTTAATTGGAAAACCATCTAATGCTCTGGGAAATCTGGCATTTGGGGACCATCAAAATCCCAAAGGTGTCAGATTAAAACAATTTTACTGTAACTGGGACTTTAATACTTACTTGTGCACTGGGATAACATGATCGAATCGCTTTCTGTGCCATCTTCTGCCAGGGTGTAGATGGTGAATGTGAAATTATCTCCAGAGTTCAAGCCATCAAAAAGCACGTTGACATTGCTGACTGTTTTGTTGGAGTGTGTATTTCCATCTGCGTGCACTCTGTACTTGTACACTTCCTGGCACCCTTTAGGCTCATCCCAGGTTAGACTTACTGAACTGTTGCTCGTTTCCGAAACATGAAATCTGTTAACAGGATTTGGTTCTGGAAATAAAAGCTTATGTTAAGATCATCACATCTTTTTGTTCCATTGTCCAATTTTCCTCCCTTAGCATTGTCAACTCTTTAAAGCTCTGCCAGTGGGACTCTCAGATGGTTACATAGTTAGGAAATCGATTTCTCCTTTCAACCAGCATATTCTCAAAATTGGGCACATTTTTGCTGGTCAGTTGAGAATACACTGCTCTGGGGCATTTTGGGCATAGGTGGTATGACACATCAGTTGAGATATTAAAACACACAGCACTGTTTGAATATTCTTTATGTCAGTTCAATGGCAACTCACATTCAGCTGTGCCTGGTATATAACAGGGTTTCAAGAGATTCTTTTATCAGTGTGTATTTCTGCTACAGGACCAAAATAAAATTAATTACTTAACTGTTATTTAAGAACTAAGGAAATCTTTGCTAAACCATCTTTGGCAAACAACAAATGGGATTCCAATATTCACCTACTGCCCAAAATCAGATTCTACCATTATAGCTACTGTGCCCATTATTAACTAAGGATAAAGGTTAGCTTTATTTGTCATAGTCATAGTCATAGTCATACTTTATTGATCCCAGGGGGAAATTGGTTTTCGTTACAGTTGCACCATAAATAATAAATAGTCATAGAACCATAAATAGTTAAATAGTAATATGTAAATTATGCCAGTAAATTATGAAATAAGTCCAGGACCAGCCTATCAGCTCAGGGTGTCTAACCCTCCAAGGGAGGAGTTGTAAAGTTTGGTGGCCACAGGCAGGAATGACTTCCTATGCGCTCTGTGCTGCATCTTGGAGGAATGAGTCTCTGGCTGAATGTACTCCTGTGCCCACCCAGTACATTATGTAGTGGATGGGAGACATTGTCCAAGATGGCATTGAACTTAGACAGCATCCTCTTTTCAGACACCACCGTGAGAGAGTCCAGTTCCATCCCCACAACATCACTGGCCTTACGAATGAGTTTGTTGATTCTGTTGGTGTCTGCTACCCTCAGCCTGCTGCCCCAGCACACAACAGCAAACATGATAGCACTGGCCACCACAGACTCGTAGAACATCCTCAGCATCGTCCGGCAGATGTTAAAGGACCTCAGTCTCCTCAGGAAGTAGAGATGGCTCTGACCCTTCTTGTAGACAACCTCAGTGTTCTTTGACCAGTCCAGTTTATTGTCAATTCGTATCCCCAGGTATTTGTAATCCTCCACCATGTCCACACTGACCCCCTGGATGGAAACAGGGGTCACCGGTACCTTAGCTCTCCTCAGGTCTACCACCAGCTCCTTAGTCTTTTTCACATTAAGCTGCAGATAATTCTGCTCACACCATGTGACAAAGTTTCCTACAGTAGCCCTGTACTCAACCTCATCTCCCTTGCTGATGCATCCAACCATGGCAGAGTTATCCGAAAACTTCTGAAGATGACAAGACTCTGTGCAGTAGTTGAAGTCCGAGGTGTAAATGGTGAAGAGAAAGGGAGACAAGACAGTCCCCTGTGGAGCCCCAGTGCTTGTCACATGTACTTGAAACATACACTGACGTGTGTTGTTTGTGTCAAATCAAATCAGCAATGATTGTGCTGAGCAGCTTGTAACTGCCTTAATAGTCATCATTAGGCATGGAAACAGGCCCTTCAGCCCAACTGGTCCATGCTGACCACAGCATCCTCCCTGCTAGTTCCAGTTGCCTGCATGAAGCGCATAACGTTCCAAGCCCTTCCCCTCCATATAGTTACCCAAATGCCTTACAAATGTGGCAATGATACCTGCCTTTTCTTCTGGCAGCTCATTCCTGGTACTCACCACCTTCTGTGTGAAGAAGTTACCTCTCAGTTCTTTTTAACTCGCTCTCAACTTGTATCTGTGGCCTTTAGTTTAAGGCTCTCTAACTATGGGGAAAAGGCTTTGACCATCCACCTTATCCATACCACCACAATTTTATCAATTCTATGATATTTCTCTTATTCTCCAATAAATAAAGATCCAGTGCGGCCAACTGTTCCCTATAACTCAGGCAGCATCTAGTTCAGGCAGTATCTGTATAAATTCCTACTGACCCTCTCCAGTCTGACAATGTACTCTAGTGCCAACATAACATGCCCACAATTCACTAGTCCTAACCGTACATCTTAGGAATATGAAGGGAATGGGAACACCTGGGGGAAACCCACACGGTCACAGGAGAATGGACAAACTCTTTATAACCCCGACCATACAGCAATAAGGTGTTGCACTAGCCGTTACTCTACTGTGTCACCCCAGAAATTACATTCACTCTGATGAAATGTACTGAAGGAAGCAAAGCGAATGTGAAATATTGTCCTTCATGTAATCAAGCAAAACAAAACATTTCAGCTTTACAGGTGAAGAATGTAGTCACTTACTTGTGTAGACAGATTTTGTCACAAAGCTGCTGTTCAAATTCTGAAGAATATTGGTAAGAACAGTTACGATGTAATTAGTTCCAGAGTAAAGATTAAATATAGCTGATTTATTTTTTACTTCTGTATAAGTTGTACTACTTGATTCTTGAACCATTCGGTAGCTGACAATAAAAGTGTATTCTCCAAGAACCATGTCTTCTGGTCTCTCCCAGCTAAAATTAAGTGATGAATTAGTGACAGCGGTCACCACTATGTTTCTGGGTGGTGAAGGAACTGTGAGAGAAATAAAATTACATCGTGGTAAATTTTGTTTGGAAATGGAATACAATTTACATCCTTTCACTCTGTCTCGGGCAGAGTTCCCTGAAAATTGTTGATGGAGTTTTCCATGAACTAGATTGAAATAGCCTGAAGGGGCTGGGGGATTGTCAAGTAAAAGGAATGCAATGATAACAGTGCTTCAAAATCACTAGCAGGAAGTCCAGGATCAGACTTATAGTTAGAAAGGTGAACAGTCATCTTATCCTCATCTAGTGTGAAAGGGGACTTTACAATGAGCTGAAAGCATTGTGCTTTATACATAAGTATATAAGAAATGGCATAGGAGTAGACCATTCATCCCCTGAATATCAATTTCCTGCTTTCTTCATTATGCCATGTACATAAAATTCCAATAATCTGCCCTCCAACTTTTCATCAAACAGGATGGTTTGGCATTTGGAATATCTGGTTTTATTCCCCAAATTCCATTTAAACTCATTGGGGTTCCAGTTCCTGCAGTCCCCTTAAATTCACTGAGGTTCCGTTCTAATGCTCCTTTTAAATTTACTGGATCCCTATTCCCACACTCCCCCGAAACCGTTTGAGACCCCATTTTATGCTTTCTTGAAATTCTCTAGACCCCATTCCCGTGCTCACTTTAAACTCTCGCAGGAACAATTTTCCATGTTCACTCTGGACTCACCAGTGTCCTGTTCACACGGTCTGTCACCAGGCCGCTAGTTCCTGTACTCCCTTTGTACAGGATGGCAGATGGAGTTTAATACAGACAAGTGTGAGGTATTGCACGTTGGAAGGACAAACCAGGGTAGAACATACAGGGTTAATGGTAAGGCACTGAGGAGTGCAGTGGAACAGAGGGACCTGGGAATACAGATACAAAATTCCCTAAAAGTGGCGTCACAGGTAGATAGGGTCGTAAAGAGAGCTTTTGGTACATTGGCGTTTATTAATCAAAGTATTGAGTATAAGAGCTGGAATGTTATGATGAGGTTGTATAAGGCATTGGTGAGGCCGAATCTGGAGTATTGTGTTCAGTTTGGTCACCAAATTACAGGAAGGATATTAATAAGGTTGAAAGAGTTGTGATGAGAATACACATAGATGTTAGCTGTCCTGTGAGATCAGCAGTTGGTCTGCCACCTGTCCTCAGGGGAAGGAGAGATAAGGGACAATGAAGCAGCATCTGGAGATGTGTAATGAAGGGACGGGAGAGAGAGCTGTCTGGAGCGGCTCCCCCTTTGAACCCTGAACTGTTTGAAGTGATGGACAGGCGATCTGGAGATGTGTAATGAAGGGACAGGAGAGAGAGCTGTCTGGAGCGGCTCCCCCTTTGAACCCTGAACTGTTTGAAATGATGGACAGGCAATACCCCAGCAGGGGGATAAAAAGGGACAGGTTCGCTAAGGCACAGACACACACGACACCCGAGGTAACGAGACCCTGGAAGCGGTGCGCTTCTCACGAGTCGGTGGGAAGTACCGGACCTTAAACGCACAGGGTGGAAAGGTACGATCAGCGGGAACCCAGTGTGCGTCCGCCCTTGCTTGGGTGCCGGGTTCACTGCAGAGGATCAACCGCGTCTGGAGGAGGGGTCACAGTCGGTGACCTCAGGTGACATCACCAAGGACCTGCCCGAAAGCTGCTTGTGAGCAATATCGCCGATCTGTGAGTGGAAGCCGTTCTGAATGATCAGTCGTTCCCGTTCTCTCTCTCCCTCCCCCTATGTTGTCCATCGCCATGGCAACGATTACTGCGAACTGAACTAAATTGGACTGAACTTTTGTGTCACTTTGAAATTTGGTCACTTACCCCTAGACAACGATAGAGCTTGATTGATGCTGTTATCTTAATTCTGTGCACATGTGTGTTTATCATTGCTGAACTGTTGCATTTATTATCCTTCCGATTACTGTGTTGCTTGTTTCTTTAATAAAACTTTCTTTGTTCTAGTAATCCAGACTCCAACTGAGTGATCCATTTCTGCTGGTTTGGTAACCCAGTTACGGGGTACGTAACAGAGTGCAGAGAAGGTTTACAAGTATGTTGCCGGGACTTGAGAAACTCAGTTACAGAGAAAGGTTGAATAGGTTAGGACTTTATTCCCTGGAGCGTAGAAGAATGAGGGGAGATTTGATAGAGGTATATAAAATTATGATGAGTATAGATAGAGTGAATGCAAGCAGGCTTTTTCCAGTGAGGCAAGGGGAGAAAAAAACCACAGGACATGGGTTAAGGGTGAGAGGGGAAAAGTTTAAAGGGAACATTGGGGGGCTTCCTCACACAGAGAGTGGTGGGAGTATGGAATAAGCTGCCAGACGAGGTGGTAAATGTGGGTTCTTTTTTAACATTTAAGAATAAATTGGACAGATACATGGATGGGAGGTGTATGGAGGAATATGGTCCGTGTGCAGGTCAGTGGGACTAGGCAGAAAATGGTTTGGCACAGCCAAGAAGGGCCAAATGGCCTGTTTCTGTGCTGTAGTTTCTATGGTCTCTATAGTAACAGGTCAACGGCAGATGCCATGTCTCTGGCCCTACATTCCTCCTTAGAACACCTGGAGAATAAAGACGTGTACGTAAGGCTCCTTTTCATTGACTACAGCTCCGCCTTTAATACCATCATTCCAAATAAACTGATTCCTAAGCTCCAGAACCTGGGCCTTAACACTCAGATCTGTAGCTGGATCTTCAACTTCCTCACAGACAAGACCCAGGCTATAAAAATAAAGATGAAGCCAAACTCAGGTTGGAGGAACAACGCCTTATATTCTGTCTGGGTAGCCTCCAACCTGATGGCATGAACATGGACTTCTCTAACTTCCGCTAATGCCCCACCTCCCCCCGTACCCCGTTAATTATTTTTATACACACATTCTTTCTCTCACTCTCCTTTTTCTTCCTCTGTCCCTCTGACTATACCCCTTGCCCATCCTCTGGGTTCCCCCCCCATCTTTCTTCCCGGATCTCCTGTCCCATGATCCTCTTGTATCCCCTTTGCCAATCACCTGCCCAGCTCTTGGTTCCATCCCTCCCCCTCCTGTCTTCTCCTATCATTTTGGATCTCCCCCTCCTCCTCCCACTTTCAAATCTCTTACTAACTCTTCCTCCAGTTAGTCCTGACGAGGGGTCTCGGCCTGAAACGTCGACTGTACCTCTTCCTAGAGATGCTGCCTGGCCTGCTGCATTCACCAGCAACTTTGATGTGTGTTGCTTGAATTTCCAGCATCTGCAGAATTCCTGTTGTTCATTATAAAAATAGGGGACAAGCTCTCCTCTACAATCATTCTGAGCACCGGTGCCCCACAAGGCTGTGTACTTAGCCCCCTGCTGTACTCACTGTACACCCATGATTGTGTAGCCAAGTTTCCATCAAACTCAATATATAAGTTTGCTGTTGACTCAACAATTGTCAGCCGTATCTCGAGTAATGATGAGTTTGAGTACAGAGAGGAAATTAAGAACCTGGTGGCATGGTGCGAGGATAATAACCTATCCCTCAATGTCAGCAAGACGAAAAATTGGTTGTTGACTTCAGAAGCAGTAGCGGACTGCACGACCCAATTTACATCTGTGCTGCGCAAGTGGAACAGATCAAAAGCTTTAAGTTCCTCGGGGTCAATATCACAAATGACCTGACTTGGTCCAACCGAGCAGAGTCCACTGCCAAGAAGGCCCACCAGTGCCTTTACTTCCTGAGAAAACTAAAGAAATTTGCCCTGTCCCCTAAAACCCTCACTAATTTTTATAGATGCACCGTAGAAAGCATTCTTCTAGGGTGCGTCAAAACCTGGTATGGAAGTTGTCCTTCCAAGACCGAAAGAAGCTGTAGAAGATCATGAACACGGACAGCACATCACACAAACCAATCTTCCGTCCTTGGACTCACTTCACACCGCATGCTGTTGGAACAGTGCTGCCAGGATAATCAAGGACACGACCCACCCAGCCAACACACTTTTCGTCCCTCTTCCCTCCAGGAGAAGGCTCAGGAGCTTGAAGACTCGTACGGCCAGATTTGGGAACAGCTTCTTTCCAACTGTGATAAGACTGCTGAACGGATCCTGACCCGGATCTGGGCCATACCCTCGAAATATCCGGATGTGCATCTCGGTTTTTTTGCACCACCTTACTTTCCATTTTTCTGTTTTCTATTTATGATTCATAATTTAAATTTTTAATATTTACTATTTTTTAATATTTTTAATATTTAATATTTGTAATCCAGGGAACGGGAAGCACAGAATCAAATTGTACGTTCTAGTATCAATTGTTTGGTGACAATAAAGTATAAAATATAAATGGGAGATCCCTTATCTTAAAACAATCCCCAAGTTCTAGGTACCTTCTACAGGTCTAACAGCCTCTCAGCAACTTATGTGTTTCAACAAGTTTACCTCTGCTGCTCCAACGAACATAGGCTAAACCTATGAACCTTTCTTCTTATGTTATTCCCTTCATTTCATGAATCATCCAGGTGAAACTTCCCTGCACTGCTTCTAATGCACATACATCCTTCCACAAATGTAGAGGCCAAAACTGTTTGCATCATTTCAAGTGTGGTCTATAAAGTTGCATCAAACATACCCCCTACCATGAAAGTTAACATTTCATGACCTTCTTAACTGTTTGATGAAACTGTATGCTGTATTTTTGTTTCATATTCTAGAATTTATAAATCTATTTGTAGATTCTATCTAAACAATGACTTACATATACCCTCTTTCTTCCAGGGTGGATAAACTCACATTTTTCCACAATGTAATCCAGTTAGTCCACGCTCTATATTTTACCAACCTACAGTATATTCCTTTGATGGTTGTCTGTATTCTCCTTACAACTTACTAACACATGTTTCCTTTGCATCGACTTCAACATTGACTACAGTACAACTATTCTTATCATGGAACATAGAACAGTACAGCACAGTACAGGCTTTTTGGCCCATTATCTTGTGCCAACCTCTTAACCTACTCCAAGATCTATCTTACCCTTCCCTCCCACATGGCCTTCCATTTTTCTTTCATCCATGTGTCCATCTAAAAGTCTCTTACATATCCCTGATTATTCTGCCTCTACCACTATACCTGGCAGCGTATCCCTTAGCATCTCTTTGTAAAAACCTACCTCTGATATACTCTTGGAATATATTCTTGGAACGTGCCTCCGTCGCCAAATTACTCCAGTTGGCTTTAGGATTCGTTTCCAAGCCTCTCAATTTGGACCTTCTGAGGATCCCAGGTACTCACATTTTATTGACTCTGCCTCTCACCGCTTCTCCCGTCAAGCTCTGAAGGCGACTCTCTCCGCCATGAGGAGGTACTTGGTGTCCCTATCCCAGACCCTTCCACACCTTCGGGACACTTTCTTCGCCGTCTGTAATGGTCCTACACGTTATTTCATCCTCCGTCGGATTCACGCCTGCAATCGCCGTTTTTTTGACTTTGTCATGTTAGGCAAAGATCGCAAGATCCTACACCTACGGACTCCAGAGCCTGCCGGCCCCGACGCTAGCAGGCATGAACTTCAGATTGCAGCCGCTGCCATTGATCTCGGCGGCTCCAACACCTCAGGGCATATTCAAAACCCGGACTCCAGCAACGACCATGGACACCTTCACAGCGATTGCGCAACCACCAACTGCGACGCCAGCCTTGAACTCCAGGCCGGGTCTTTATTTGCTGCTATTGTGACTCCCGTCTCCTCTTCCCCCACCACCACTCTGCAATCCCGTCTCCTTCAGATCCCACCGTCAGCTCCTGGGTACTCAGAGGCTCCATCTTCCTCTCACCCCAACCCTCCCCTCTCCATTGACACCCCCAGCCTCCCCCCTCCCGCCTCTGATCCCAGCTCTCAAGATTCCAGCCTTGAACACCAGGCCGGGTCTTTATGTGCTGCTGTTGTGACTCCCGTCTCCCCTTCCCCCACCACCACTCCGCAGCCCCGTCTTCCTCAGATCCCACTGTCAACTCCTGGGCCCTCGGAGGCTCCATCTTCCTCTCACCCCAACCCTCCCCTCTCCACTGACACCCCCAGCCTCCCCCCTCCCCCCTCTGATCCCAGCTCTCATCCGTGCCGGGTCTTTATCATCCCCTCCGACCTTCAACTGTCGGTGGTAGAACGCTCGGTCCTCAGTAAGGGCCTCACGTTTGTCCCCCTTCACCCACACCTCAGTGAGTTCCGTGTTCGCCATGATGCAGAACTTTTCTTCTGCCGTCTCTGTCTCCGAGCCTACTTCTTCGGCAAGGACTCTTCCACCCCCACCGATGACCCCTTCTCCCGTCTTCAACCCTCCTCTTCTTCATGGACACCCCGCTCTGGTCTTCTGCCTGCTCTGAATCTCTTTATCGCTAATTGCCGACGAGACATCAACCATCTCGACTTCACCACACCTTGTCCCCATTCCAACCTCACTCCTTCCGAATGCTCTGCTCTCCACTCCCTCCGCACTAATCCTAACCTTATTATTAAACCCGCCGATAAGGGGGGTGCTGTTGTAGTCTGGCGTACTGACCTCTACCTTGCCGAGGCACAGCGACAACTCGCGGATACCTCCTCGTATTTACCCCTCGATCGTGACCCCACTAAGGAGCACCAGGCCATTGTCTCCCACACCATCACCGACTTTATCCGCTCAGGGGATCTCCCATCCACTGCTACCAACCTTACAGTTCCCACACCCCGCACTTCCCGTTTCTACCTCCTACCCAAGATCCACAAAGCTGCCTGTCCTGGCCGACCTATTGTCTCAGCTTGCTCCTGCCCCACCGAACTCATTTCTGCATACCTCGACACTGTTTTATCACCTCTTGTTCAATCCCTTCTGACCTATGTTCGTGACACTTCTCATGCTCTTAAACTTTTCGATGATTTTAAGTTCCCTGGCCCCCACTGCTTTATTTTCACCATGGATGTCCAGTCCTTATATACTTCCATCTCCCATCAGGAAGGTCTTAAAGCTCTACGCTTCTTTTTGGATTCCAGACCTAATCAGTTCCCCTCTACCACCACTCTGCTCCGCCTAGCGGAATTAGTCCCTACTCTTAATAATTTCTCCTTTGGCTCCTCCCACTTCCTCCAAACTAAAGGTGTAGCTATGGGCACCCGTATGGGTCCTAGCTATGCCTGCCTTTTTGTTGGGTTTGTGGAACAATCTATTTTCCATGCGTATTCTGGTATCTGTCCCCCACTTTTCCTTCGCTACATCGATGACTGCATTGGCGCTGCTTCCTGCACGCATGCTGAACTCGTTGACTTTATTAACCTTGCCTCCAACTTTCACCCTGCCCTCAAGTTTACCTGGTCCATTTCCGACACCTCCCTCCTCTTTCTAGATCTTTCTGTCTCTGTCTCTGGAGACAGCTTATCCACTGATGTCTACTATAAGCCTATTGACTCTCACAACTATCTGGACTATTCCTCTTCTCACTCTGTCTCTTGCAAAAACACCATCCCCTTCTCGCAATTCCTCCGTCTCCGCTGCATCTGCTCTCAGGATGAGGCTTTTCATTCTAGGACGAGGGAGATGTCTTCCTTTTTTTAAAGAAAGGGGCTTCCCTTCCTCCACTATCAACTCTGCTCTTAAACGCATCTCACCCATTTCACGTACATCTGCTCTCACTCCATCCTCTCGCCACCCCACTAGGAATAGGGTTCCCCTGGTCCTCACCTACCACCCCACCAGCCTCCGGGTCCAACATATTATTCTCCGTAACTTCCGCCACCTCCAACGGGATCCCACCACTAAGCACATCTTTCCCTCGCCCCCTCTCTCTGCATTCCGCAGGGATCGCTCCCTACACAACTCCCTTGTCCATTCGTCCCCCCCATTCCTCCCCACTGATCTCCCTCCTGGCACTTATCCGTGTAAGCGGAACAAGTGCTACGCATGCCCTTACACTTCCTCCCTTATCACCATTCAGGGCCCCAAACAGTCCTTCCAGGTGAGGCAACACTTCACCTGTGAGTTGACTGGGGTGATATACTGCGTCCGGTGCTCCCGATGTGGCCTTTTATATATTGGCGAGACCCGACGCAGACTGGGAGACCGCTTTGCTGAACATCTAAGCTCTGTCCGCCAGAGAAAGCAGGATCTCCCAGTGGCCACACATTTTAATTCTACATCCCATTCCCATTCTGACATGTCCATCCACGGCCTCCTCTACTGTAAAGATGAAGCCACACTCAGGTTGGAGGAACAACACCTTATATTCCGTCTGGGTAGCCTCCAACCTGATGGCATGAACATCGACTTCTCTAGCTTTCGCTAAGGCCCCACCTCCTCCTCATACCCCATCTGCTACTCATTTTTATGCACACATTCTTTCTCTCACTCTCCTTTTTCTCCCTCTGTCCCTCTGAATATATCTCTTGCCCATCCTCTGGGTCCCCCCCCCCCTTGTCTTTCTTCCCGGACCTCCTGTCCCATGATCCTCTCGTATCCCCTTTTGCCTATCACCTGTCCAGCTCTTGGCTCTATCCCTCCCCCTCCTGTCTTCTCCTATCATTTTGGATCTCCCCCTCCCCCTCCAACTTTCAAATCCCTTACTCACTCTTCCTTCAGTTAGTCCTGACGAAGGGTCTCAGCCTGAAATGTCGACCGCACCGCTTCCTACAGATGCTGCCTGGCCTGCTGCGTTCACCAGTAACTTTGATGTGTGTTGCTTGAATTTCCAGCATCTGCAGAATTCCTGTTGTTCTCTGATATACTCCTATACTTTTCTCCAATCATCTTCAATTAGCCATTTATGCCCTGGGAAAAAGTTACTGTTTGTCCTTTATCATCTTATACACCTCTATCAGGTCAACTCTCATCTTTTTTTGCTCCAAAGAGTAAGGTCCTAGCTTCCTCAACCTACCCTCATGACACATGCTCTCTAATCCAGGCATTATCCCGGTAAATCTCTGCAGCCCCTCTAAAACTTCTATATCCTTCCGACAATGAGGCAACCAGAACTGAACACAATACTCCAACTGTCTAACCAGAGTTTTTATAGAGCTGCAACATTATCCTGCAGCTCTTGAACTTAATTCCCCAACTAATGAAGGCCAAAACACTGTAAGCCTTCTTAACTACCCTATTACCTTGCATGGAAAGTTTCAGAAATTGCTAGCACTGATCCCCGTGGCATCTAACTAGCAACTAATAACCCACCTAAAAGTGATCCATTTCTCATTACCCTCTATTTCCTGAAGTTTGCCACTCCTTATCCTTGCCAATGTAATACCCGCAACGCTAAGCACCCTTAAGCAGTAATCTTTCATGTTGCTTATCAAAGCCTTCTTACCTTTCCTGGTGCCCTATTATCTACCCTGTTTGTTATGTAGAAAATTTGTTAAATACAATTTCCTGTTCATAAAGTCGTGTTCATTCTGCTTCATTGCCTTATGTTTTTAAAAATATTTGCGTATTATCACTGAATGATGGATGCTGGATTCATCAATGGCAGATGTTAGACTAACAAACCGACAGTATCTTGTTTTCTGTCTACTCCCTTTCTCAAATATTGGCATTACATTTGCAGCTTTCCAGTGCTATTCCGCATCCAAGAAATGTTCGTAGATTGTAAAGCAGGCATCCATTTACTTTAAGACACTAGAAGAAAGGCTAATTGTTGATCACAGCTTAGAAGAAACAAGTATTATTCATTATGTGGGTGGAGCTGGCTTTGATTGCACCCTCTTGGGTGTGTTAACTCAGAGAATGCGCATGGCCTTTTCCTGATTCTCAGTGGTAACTCTGGATTACAGATTTGGGATAGAGGCAAATATGAACTTTTGGGTAGCTCACCATGAATTCAGAAATTCAGTCGGAAGGGATTTGGGTATAAAATCTGCCTTTTCTCTGTATGGGTCTGCAACTAGATCTTCGACAATGGACCTCAAGCAAGTAGCAAGGACTGGGGGCAGAGCAGTTCATTGAAGAACAGGGAATTGGATAAGAGAAATGAGGTATTGTAATGGCAGCAAACAATGTTACGGAAGCTCTTTAAGTAATCTAGTGATGAGCTCAAAATTTAAAATATGAGCAGGGCCTTGAGATTAGGCATTTGTCAAGAGCCAATGACCGTCATGAGGGGAAAGTACATAAGTAGTCAGTTCAGAGTACCCCTGTGGCTATCCCCTCAAAAACATGCAAATTGTTTTGGATACTGTTGAGGAAAGCATCATCTTCTCTCACAACCGCTCACCTGGCACTCTGATTCCTTTACCCCTGCAACTCTAGCTTAAGTTCCTCAGAGGAGCATTATCAATCCTTCCCGCAAGGATTTCAGTCCCCTTCCAGTTGAGGTGCAACCCTTCCCATCTGTACAGTCCCACCTTACTTGGAAATGAACCCAATGATCCAAAAATTTGAAGCCCTCCCTCCTGCGCCATCCTGCCACATGTTAAACTGCATTAGCTTCCTATTTCTGGCCTCACTAAATTTGTGAAAGACCAATTTTGAAGGCATCAGAAAGAATTTGGCAGGTGTGGATTGGGATAGATTGTTTTTTGGCAAAGTGATGCTTGGCAAGTGAGAGGCCTTCAAAAGTGAAATGTTGAAGCTGTAGCATTTATATGTTCCTGTTAGAAGAATACGCAAGACTTAACAGGTTTAGGGTTTTCAATGGATATTATAAAAAGGAGAAGGAGGTGCAGAGCGAGTATAAGCAGCAAGGAACAAATGAGATACTTGAGTATAAATCCATATAAGAAATGCAAGAAAACACTTAAGAGGGAAATTGGGACGCCTAAAAGAAGGCATGAGGTTGCTCTGGCAGACAAGGTGAAGGAGAATCCCAAGGGTTTTTACAGATATATTAAGAGAAAGTTGATAGCAAGGGATAAAATTGGTCCACTTGAAGGTAAGTGTGTTCACCTTTGCATGAAGCTGAAAGACACGGGGAGATCTTAAGTTTTTTTTTGCAACTGTATTTACTTGGGAAATAGACACAGAGTTTACAGAAATGAAACAAAACAGCAGTGAGGATATGGACCATATAAAGGTTGCAGAAGAGGAGGTGTTTGTTACCTTGAGGCAAATTAGGGTGGATAAGTTCCCAGGGCTTGACTAGGTGTCCCCTTGGACCTTGTGGGAAGCCAGTGTAGAAATTCCAAGGGCCTTGGCAGAGGTATATAAAACGCCCTTAGCCACAGTGTGGTGCTGGAGGACTAGACAATAGCCACTGCTATTTCATTGCTTAAGAAAGGGTCTGGGAGTAAGATGAAGATGGGAAATTGTATCAGATATGTAAGCATTTGGATAGCTAGGGCCTGATTAGGGATAGTGAAGATGGCTTTGTGTGTGGTAAGTCATGTCTGTCCAATCTTACAGTTTCTTGAAGAGGTTACCAGGAATGTTGTTAAAGGAATGGCAGTGGGTATTGTCTACATGGACTTTAGCAAGCTCTTCATGCTGTAGTATTCTATGACTCCATGATGTGACCTGTGATCATTAAAGCAATGCTTAGGATGATTCGGAACCATGCTGCTGGTTATTACAATCTTCACAGTTTTGGTGTGGATTGGATATCTTTAGATCCAAAGTTAGTAGCCTTAACAGTAACCAAAACCACTGAACATAACTCTACTATAGGAGAATATTTGGACATAGGCATGATTCATGAGGAAGCAGATGAGGTTCTGGGAAAGACCCTTGAACAACCTTAACAGATGAGAACTCCACTGAAAATTAGAAAAGTATGGGAAATTTGGAGGATCCAGGGAGAATTATTGGATAGAGGTTCTTGTCCCACCCTTTGGCTAGCTCTTGATCAAAACCTGTAGTCATACTCTGACCCAGCAGTTATGGAAGCTGGGAGATTGTTTCATACAAGGTACAAAAGGGACATGTGAATTGAATGTGTTAGTGAAATCATGGAGAAATGGGTCACAAATTCTAAGGACAATTTTAAGTTACATAATCTTCAAGTTTAGTTTGTAAGATATCACTGCTTGTTGAAATTTCACTTAATTAAATGAATCACTACCTTTGCATCATTGGACAGACAATCCAAAGGCATCAATTTTGTTTTGAAACAGTAGTTAGATAAAACAATATTGCCAGATAAAAGCAACACACATCAAAGTTGCTGGTAAACACAGCAGGCCAGGCAGCATCTCTAGGAAGAGGTACAGTCGACGTCCTGACGAAAGGTCTCGGCCTGAAACATCGACTGTACCTCTTCCTAGAGATGCTGCCTGGCCTGCTGCGTTCACCAGCAACTTTGATGTGTGTTGCTTGAATTTCCAGCATCTGCAGAATTCCTGTTGTCTGCCAGATAAAAAGATGTTTAACCAAGTGGAGAGGAAAAGACTGGAGCTCAGTCAGAATAGAGCCATAAAACGCTGCAAAAGCTACATCATAGAGTGCCAGTGTAGCCATGTGGAAAAAAAAACTGGCCCAGAGAAACTAATCTTATCAAAGTAGGACATGACATTAGGAAAGTCGTTATAGGTGTGCACAGATTGACAAGGGCAAGAGGCCAAGCCCCAAGGAACCTGCTGTTGTGTGGCATTTCATTTACAATTTTAACTGAAAAACATTCAGATGCTAAAACAAATTGTAATAGAATGTACTCACAGGTGGCTTTAGTTACATCATCTGAGGTTACGTGATGAGGTCCACTAATTGTCACTACATTTACCCTGTACAACCTTCCAGGCCTCAGGCTGCTGAATTCTACTTGGGTTTTTGGAGGTTGCACGGTCTTCTCATAGCTGTATGCTTCTGGGTTTTTAGAATCTTTTATCTGAACACTGAAATTCTCAACATGTCCTACTGGATTGTCCCAGGAAACATTCAATAAATCAGTTGTGTTCTCATTGCTCAGTAAGATGTTCTCTGAAGGTATTTTCATAGGTTCTACGTAAAAATAAAACAATATATAGTGATTATAATGGAACTTAATAAAATACTATCACCACTAGACAGTATTGGATACAGCACCAACAACAGAGTAACTGGGATTTTGAAAGAGATCAAGCTACTTGGAAAATGCCCTATCCTTTTGTTTGATCTTTCCTCCTACTTTCATTGATTAAAACCTTTTTTACAATTTGAACATTTTGCAGCTTTGGTAAAGGATCTTTACTGAAAAGTTAACTCCATTTCTCATTCCATAATGCTGCCTAATAAACTGACTGTCTTCTGTTAATGTCTAAGTTAAATTTCTGGAATTACTTATGTCTGATGAATTTAAGAAACATTTTTCAAGATTTCGCTCCTCCATCAGATGTCATTTTAAGTTTAATTTATTTAAAAGATTTGCTTGAGAAAAGGTGGGGGTGGGGGAAGCAATGGAGGTATACAAGTCTCTTTCTGTATAGGGGATTTAGAATTAAGCACTGAGTTTTTTTTCAGTTTAGAGACAGAATCTCATCCTTTAAGTGTAATTCACCACTGAATTGCCATCACTGCAGCTTGGTACATTCTTCAAATATTTTCTTCTCACTGATGTTAAAAATGCATGGTAGTGATTAATCAACTTCCTTAGCCAATTTCTATTCTTCCCTGTTGGTTGATATAGAAGTTATCACAAACATGCCTCTCTTGAAATCATTAATGAGAGCTTTAAATGTAGTTCACACAACTCAGATTCTAAAAGTGTTTTAAATTGAGGCTAAACAATGAACTTGCATGTTTCAAAGTTGTAGTGACCATTTATAAGCCTGCACCAATGATTTTGCCAATATCATGTCAAGACAGGGAATTCTCTCACAGATTATATATCTGCTTCATATAAGTAAAGGTCAAAAGGGAATTGACAAAGTGGGACTTTTTTGACACCTGCTGCCTCTGCTGTATTGGTATTTCTACACAAAGTGTGGCAAGTACACGAAAAACATTGCCAGAGCGATGGTAAATGCAGATATGATAGAGGCATTAATGAGCGATTAGTTAGATTCGCGTCATTTTCAATGCAGACATGGTGAGCTGCAGGGCCTGCTCCTGTTCTGTGCTTTCAAGTGTAGCTAACTGGAAGATCAAAACTGAATACTGGAACCCTATGATATATGGTTTAATAACAGCACAACCAGTAGTTATATTAAATGTGAAGAAACATTTGTTTCAGAAGTTAAATAACAACTCTATACTTTTAAATTAGAGTTTTCCATTCCAGAGTATCACCTGTGTAGTTGGCAATCATAACTGATTCTGATGGTGTATCATCCTTTGCCAATGTGACAACAGAAAAGATGTAGTTCGTTCCTGGTGTCAGTCCCTCCACAGTTACATTTTCATCTGTTACAATTTTAGTTGTGTTATTTACTTCAGGTGCTTCTGTCACCACTCTGTACTTGTAGTCCTTTTGATCTTCAACTGGTGCTACCCATTGTAGGGAAATACTGTGGGTGCTAAATGCCACTATTCGTAGGTTCTGAATGGGGTTTGGCTCTATTGATAAAAACAATGAAATAAATAGGCATTAGTAAAGACATAGACCCATTGGATAAGCTTTCAACATTTTGATCAAGTGGAATTAACATCAACATTGCTCTGGATAAATGTCAGAGAAGCTACAAGTGAAAGAATAACTTTCACAGGACGCAGAACATCACAGTAGCTTGTTCACAGTGCAGGTCAACAGAAGAGTTAAGATACCAAGAAGTAAAATCATATTATTGTAATACTCTGGTTCATGGAGAAGTAAACATCAGTATCTGTCATTATGCTTGTGTTATAGCCCTGCTTATTCTATCCATCAAAGAAACTGCCAATAAGATATCAGTTGACAAAAAGGATGAATCAAGAGGATACATAAAATCTCATAAGAACATAAGAACATAAGAAATAGGAGCATGAGTAGGCCATGTGGTCAGCCGAGCCTGCTTCGCCATTCAATAAGATCATGGTTGATCTGACCATGGACTCATCTCCACCTATCTGCTTTTTCCCCCAAATCCTTTCTTCCCCAACTAAGCAAAAATCTATCCAACCTTTCCTTAAATATATTTATTGAGGTAGCCTCCACTGCTTCATTGGTCAGAGAATTCCACAGATTCACCACTCTTTGGGAAAAGCAGTTCCTCCTTATCTCCATCCTAAATTTACACCCCCGAATCTTGCGGCTATGTCCCCTAGTTCTAGTCTCACTGACAGTGGAAACAACTTTCCTATACATTTCTTATCTATGCCTTTCATAATTTTATATGTTTCTGTAAGATCTCTGCTCATCCTTCTGAATTCAGCGAGTACAGTCCCAGACAACTCAATCTGTCCTCATGGTCTAAACCCCTCATCTCTGGAAACAACCTGGTGAACCTCCTCTGCTTCGCCTCCAAAGCCAGTGTATCCTTCCTCAAGTAAGGAGACCAGAACTGCATGCAGCACTCCAGATGCCACCTCACCAGTACCCTATGCAGTTTCAGCATAACCTCCCTGCTCTTAAATTCAATCCCTCTCGCAATGACGGCCAACATTCCATTTGCCTTCTTGATAGCCTGCTGCACCTGCAAACCAACATCTTGCAATTCATGCACAAGCACTCCCAAGTCCTTCTGCAGAGCAGCATGATGCAATTTTGTACCATTTAAATAATCCGATCTTCCATTTTCCTTCCAAACTGGATGACGTCACATTTACCAACATTGTACTTCATCTCCTTGCTCACTCACTTAACCTATCTACATCCTCTACAGACTCTCCATATCCTCTGCACAATTTGCTTTTCCACTCAATTTAGTGTCATCAGTAAACTTAGTTACACTACACTCATTCCCCTCTTCCAGCTCGTTAATGTATATCGTGAAAAGCTGAGGGCCCAGCACTCACTGGGACCTCAAAAGTTGTGGCACACCACTCACCACTGATTGCCAACCAGAATACCACCATGTATCCCAACTCAGCATTGAGTGGTGTCACAGCAAACAACTTTGCACTCCAATGTCAGTAAGACGAAAGAGCTGATTGTGAATGTCAGGAAGGGGAAGACGAGGGAACACAAAACATTCTCATAGAGGGATAAGGAGTAGAAAGAATGAGCAATTTCAAGTTCTTGTGTGTCAATATCTCTGAGGACATAACCTGGATGCAACAAATTGATGCAGCTATAAAGAAGGCAAGACAGAGGGTATATTTCAATCGAAGTTTATGGAGATTTGTTTTGTCAACTAAAGCACTCAAACTTCTACAGAGGTACTGTGGACAGCATTCTGACTGGTTGCATCACTGTCTAGTATGGGGTGCGGGGGCTACTGCACAAGATCGAAATAAATTGCAGAAACTTGTAAAATGAGTCAGCTCTATCATTGGTACCAGCCTCCATAGTATCCAAGGCATCTTCAAGGAGCAGTGCCTTAGAAAGGTGGCTTCCATCATTAAGGATCCCCACAACCCAGCAGGTTCCCTCTTCACAATGTTACCATTGGGAAGGAGGTACAGAAACCTGAAGGCACACACTCAACGATTCAGGAACAGCTTCTACTCTGCCTTCCAATTTCTAAATGGACATAAACATTGCCTCACTGTTTTATTTCTGTTATCTTGCACTACTTATATTAATTTAACTATTTATCAAGTATTTCATTGTACCGTCGCTGTAAAGTTAACAAACTTCACGACATATGCTAGTGATATTAAATCTGATTCTGATTCTGATTCAGATAGGCAGGTGAAAAGATGTAAGAGGACAGAGTGAGAAATAGAAGAAGACAGGAGGGAGTAAGGAATTTTGTTTTACTGGAAGAAAAAATCAATATTCATTCCTTCAGGTTGGATGCTATCCAGACAGAATATAAGGTATTGCTTCTCCTTCCTGAGGATGAACTCATCATGGCACAAGAGGAGACCATGGGCCAAAATGTCAGAATGGGAATAGGAATGCAAATTAAAATACTGAGCCACTTTTGGTGAATGGAGCTGAGATGCACAGTGAAGCAGTCTCCCAATTTACAATTGATTAGCAGAAACTTCATGACAATTTTTCTCAGATTTCCTGTCCAACTTGTAATTATGGAAAGTCCATGGAAGGATGGGTGCAAAATGAGTCAGACATCAGATAATGGGAGGTGGAGCTAAGTCAAAGTTCATGGGTTTTATTAAAGGAATAAGCTCCTGCTGGTTTACAAGAAATCCTATAAATAAATTTAACTCTTGGGACTGACTCATTCCATCTCCTTTGATCTGCCTGAATTACAGAAGGATCACATTATCAGTGCCGGATTATCGAAGGAACCAGATTACAGGTAGTCTTATTAGTGAAGGTCGACCTGTAGTTGGCATAATAATGTGATTAATAATCAGTAGTTTCACATAACATACCAAATGATTTCATACAAGTGAGGTGCTTGTGTTTCACAGTTTTACAGATTTGATGATTCACCATTTTTAATCAAAGGCAAAAGAAATTTAGTTTAAAACAGAGGACTTTTGTTATAAGCTTCAGCTGCTGGGGAAGTAGAGTTGTCAATGTCTGTCATTATTTTTGCACTACAGGCCTGGTCATTCCATCCATCAATGAAACTGCCAATAAAATATCATCTGACGAAAAGGATGAATCCAGAGAGTACATGAAAAAAGTTAATGTTAGAATGATTAAATGAATTTTGAACTTGAAGGGACAAATATCAGTTTATTTCATTTAATCATTCTAATACAATCTTGTGACGGGAAATCAAAGAAAAAGGTTTAATATTTCAAAGGGACTTGGAACATGTGAAATATTTCATGCATTCTCCTTATCCCCCTATTACTACCTCTCCAGCATCATTTTCCAGTGGTCCAAAATCCATTTTCATTTACACTTTAAATATCTGAAGAAACTTTTGGTTTCCTCTTTAATATTATTGGCTAGCTTACTTTCACACTCCTTCCTTACCTTCTTAATGACTTACTTATTTGCCTTCTGTTGGTTTTTAAAACGTTCTCAATCCTCTAACCCCACTAAGTTTTGCTTAATTGTATGCCCTCCCTTTGGCTTTTATGTTAGCTGACACCTCTCTTGTTAGCCACTGTTGTGTCTTCTTGTCTTTAGAATACTCCTTTGGGATGTATATATCCTGTGCCTTCCAAATTGCTTCCAGAAACTCCAGCCATTGCTGCTCTGCTGTCATCCTTGCCAGTGTTCTTTTCCAATGAATTCAGGATAAATCCTCTCTTGTGCTTCTGTAATCCCTTTTGTTCCACTGTAATATTGATACATTTGACTTCAGCTTCATCTTGTCAAATTTCATGTTATGATCACTTGCCATAAGGGTTCTTTTAGCTGAAGATATCTAATCAATTCTGGTTCATTGAATAGATGTTCTCCTAGTGAGCATCTCCTAGCGAGCTGCTCTAAAAAGCCAAATCGTAGGCATTCTAGAAATTCCACCTCCTGCAATTAAACACCAACCTGATTTTCTCAATCTACCTGTATATTGAAATCTCCCATTATTGTAACATTATCCTTTGCATACATTTTCTATCTCCCATTGTAATTCTAATGAGTTACAGATCTAATAAATTCATTTAATTAATTGATCAAGTCTGTTTTGTTTGAATCATGGAAATAATATTAAATACAAGAAGAGACACATGAATGAAACTGTAAAATAAATGTGGCATAGGAACACAATGATCAAAAACCAGACATAAGGAAGTAAAAATATAAGAAATAGCAGCAGTTGATGAGAATCTTTCCATCAAATCTGCTGCAACGTTCATCAAGAAAACTCAATATTCCAGTTGTAATGCTGGGAAATTGTGTTCTAAATTGTTTTACACACCTATGCCAAAGCTTTTCCATTCTGAGTATATAGCAAAGAATTTTCTCAAGGAAAGCAGTAATTTACAAAGTGCTTTTGTTTTAAGAATCAAGTTGGAAACATGAAAATACAGACATTTCTTAATACACTTACGAGTTGTGTGATTGATCTTCTCAATGCGACTCGCCAGGTTTCTGGGTCCAAGGGTAGCCACGGAAATCATGTATTCCGTTCCAGAATTAAGATTTGAAATTGTGGTGAAGTTTGACTGTTCGACAATAGTCTTTGCAGAAGAATTGTCACTGTAGGTTACGTTGAAGGAGTAACTTTCATCATCCATATCAGCAGGTGCTCCCCAGTTTAATGAGATGAAATTGGTACTGAAGTTCAACACCTGGATAGTACCAGGTGGGCTTGGAACTGAATGAGGAAAGAAAGTGTACAGTTGTTTTGATCAACACCAAAGTACAGAGATTTCTTTTGAGCTTTTGAAATTCTTGGTTATTATTTCTCAATTGGCCACACTTTGCGATATGAAACACTACTTGAGGATCAGAGTAGAGGAAAATATACTGTATAATTTCAGCAGGAGTCAGCTGCTAAAAATTTCCCAAATGTTTTGAAGTATTTTTCAACATTATTTTCCTTAAAAGTGTGGCAACAACTTAAGTTGGCTGAGACAAAAGGCTGGTATCAGAATAACAAATCAGGCAGATGGAAACATGGAAATATTGTGAGAGTGGACATGACAGAAATGTTAATTGCAGTCGATTGTCAATGCCCTCACCTTTGATACACATTAACATCCAATTCTTTGTTTATATTTGCTTTAGTTGTTGAGATTCAAATAAAACAAGGTCTAGCAGTTTCAACCCAACTGCCATCTTCAGACAATGCAGTAAGTAATCAGTACAGTAATTAACTTAAAACTAAATGAATCAATGTGTCCAATCACAGTTCAAGAAAGTATTCTTACATAAATTATAGAGCTGATATTCCTTATTAAAATACCCAGTAAGAAACCTCACTGACAACCAACTTTTAGTAAACGTATCAGTGTAGAAAATTTAAACTTCCTGACATTTATGTTAATAATTACAATTCAAAAGTATTTCATTGAGTGTCAAGTGTTATGGGACATTACAGGGTAGTATAAAAAAAATTAACAATTTCGACTTGTTCTGCTTGGCAACATCCCCATCCCCGATAATTAACTATTAAATCTGGGTCAAATAAACAGTGTTAGTGAAATGTTAGAGATCAAATTCCTCAATTATATGATTTCACATCCCAAACTTGGCAATCAATGCCTAAGAATGTGTTCTAAATTTATCACTTCTGATACAAGAGACAAATTCAATTAAAAGTGTTCTTCACACTTGGCACATACCTGTTATACCCTGTACATTGGCAGAGGTAACATTGAAAGGTCCACTGCTTGTAATCACTGTGACATTGTACACTCGACCAGGTCGAAGTTCGGTGAAAATTACAGAAGTGGAATTTGTACTGTTGACTTTTTGTACTGACGTGTTTTTTACATCTTGAAGAGTGATAAAGAACACCTCCACCTTTCCAGGTGGTGGAATCCAGGACACAAACAATCTATCCACTGTCCCATTGCTGCTAACACTGATGTTTTCTTCTGGTATCCGTACAGGTTCTGTGGGATAAAAAAAATGATTGGATTTTCCAGGAGGTTTCAGACACAGAACATAATGTGGTGTAAGGTAAGTAATAGTCATCACGGAATAGAAACATAGGAACATCTCAGCAGATGAGAAAGCTATTGAATTTAGTTAAAATTGATAAGGAGTAATTACAAGTATTTTACAATTAAAAACCGCTCAAAACATGAAGTAAAAACAATGGCAGGAAATTTGCAACAGATTCGGCAGCATCTGCAGAGAGGGTGATACAGGTCAAATTGAAAGATGGACGTCGATACCACAAGCTAACTTTGGGCTCTCAGTCTTTGGTTTCTAGCACAATTGCATTGAAGCTCAGAGCAGGAATAGGACAGAATATCAAAGTTTCACACATTTAATTGGATTGAGTGGTGGTGTTCTGGAATTTGCTTTTCTTCAGTGGAAATTAATTATTTATATAATTTACTATAAACAGATGCGACCTTCTGCAGTACTTACTTGTGTAGCTGGATACTTCTCTGGAATCAGACTGGACATTGGCTACAAGTGTGATAACAGTGAACGTGTAGTTGATTCCAGCGATGAGATTGCTCACACCAGCATTTTCAAATTTTACAGTTTCATTTTGAATGACGATGATAGGATCTGAACTTTTTTTTGTCACTACCAGATAGCGATAATCATCTTTATATCCTATTGGTTGCTTCCAATTCAGTGTTATGGAGTTGGTGCCAACGTCGTCAACCTGTAAGTTGCTCACTACGTTTGGTTCTGTTGGGGGAAATAAGTTAATTTTGTTGATTATCTTTGAAAACCAATTACTTTTGATAAATATATTTTATGAACTGAGAATAGCTCAGATTTGATGGCTAATGTGAAACAGATGGTGGTAAGTCTTCATTGTACTTCTGCTTCCAAACGCATTTTCATGGGCACTAGTCTCCCCAGCACTGAGGAAGTTTTCAACTTCCATTTTGGACATGCCCTCTTCTCATTACCACCACCAGGAAGGAGTTGCAGGAGCCTGAAGATGCACCCTCAATATTAAGAAACACCTTCGTCCCTTTCACCATCAGATTCCTGAATGGTCCATGAACCCATGAACACCACATCAATATTCCTCTTTTGCACTATTTACTTATTTCATTTTTATTGGAATTTATAGTATTTTTTATATCTTCAACCATTGTGCTGTCATAAGACAACAAATTTGAAACATATGTCAATGACAACAACCCTGATTCTGATTCTGAGCTGTGATCTCAAAAGCTATCCATAAAGGCATACTTGTACTGCACAACTATTAAACTTCTTAGCTACTTTCTATACCATGGCCAAGGTAATGTTGCTGAAAGACAGAGACTATACTATGCGTCTTGGTTCACAAATGGTCTCTTGAAAGTACAGGTCAACCATGTTACTAATTGTAAATGCAAAGGGAGATGGAATTTCCCCATGCACCCCGACTACCCTCAGGTAATGTGTAAAAGTAATGCTGGAACAAAGTTAATTGGAAGGCCTTTCCTGTAAACATACCATAGTTCAGTGCCAGAAATATATCATGATCTAATCAGGTGGGCTAAGGTGAGTTTCTTACAGCTTAAAACTTACTACATTGCTTCCCTTTGCTTCCTTTCACATGGAAGCATCCACATCCAACTTTGATTGCTGAAACTGATGGATAGTTTGGCTGGTAAGTATAAGCATCAGTGGAGAGAGCACATCTGAGATCTGGTGAATTGCATCCATCCCAATTTAGTACCACTTCATTTTTGTCAACCTTCAATTGAACGGTATGCATCTACAGCCAAAAGGCATGCCTTGTGCTGTTAAACTTGTGTAGATTAATCTTACTGTAAGAACACCAAAAGAGCTTTCTTTTTTTCTCATAGCCTTTTCAGGTTTCTGCTCTTGCAGACCCCAGTCAGTTTGGATTGGCAACAACATCTCCTCCAGAATCTCCATCAGCACATGTGCACCACAAGACCGTGGGCTTGGTCCCCTGCTCTATTCCCTTTATGCTTATGACTGTGAGGATAAGCACAAATTCAATGTCATATTTATGTTTGCTAACGAAATCATTTTTGTTGGTCGAATCAAAGACTCAGACGAATCAGCTTATAGGAGGGAAATTGAACATCTTGGTGAGTGATGGCACAGTAACAACCTCTCACTCAACATCACCAAGAGCAAGGAAATGATTATTTACTTCTGGATGAAACCAGAGGTCCATGAGTCAATCTTTAATGGGGATCAGGTGTGGGAAGGGACAGCATCTTTAAACTACTCATAGTTTTCAGAGGAGCTGTCCTGGGTTTAACACATATGTGCCATTACGAAGAAAGCATGGCATCGCCTCTATTTTTTGAGCAGTTTGCGAAGATTCAGCATGTCATCCAAAACTTACGCATTTTTCTGTAGTGGAGAGCATATTGACTGGTTGCATCACGGCTTCGTATGGAAATGGATATGGTCTAGTCCATCACGGGTAAAGCTACCTCCACTCTTGTGCACATTTATATGTAGCGCTGTCGCAGGAAAGCAGCAACCATCATCAGGGACCCCCACCATTCAGGCCATGTTCGCTTCTTGCTGTTGCCATCAGGAAGGTAGTACAGGAGTTTTAGGACCTGTACCACCGGGTTCAGGGGGAGTTATAGAGGAAGAAAGCCAGGAACAATGCAGGTTGCATTAATGTCTGTGGAGCATGGAGGACAAGTCATAAATTGGAGCTGTCGTCAGAAGAGGGAAGAGAGGCTTTTAGTCTTAGCGTTGAATTCAGTTAGTCATGCTAACTAGCCGTTGGGTGAGCCCCCAAATAAGGGATCATGTAGCAGAGTGATTGAATTGGCAATGAAAAATGCTTGGAGCAGTTTCAGGCCTCTTGTGATGATTCCTTGAAGTGTCAGGAATGTGGAGAGAGCATGTCAATGTTCTTTTGGAACCTGATACTCTCACTGTGTTCGGATATGGCCCAAGTACGGAGCGAAAGACAATGAAGTGGGTCAATAGTTCACAGACATTAATGCAAACAGAGTTAGAGGGAAAAGAAAACAATCAAAGCTAGGCCAAACAGGGCCATTAACTAAAACTCTCAAATGGAAAACAAAGCCAACACTGCAGCTCAAAGGAATAACTAAATATGAAATTAATACCACTAGTCTTTTCGAGTCAGTTAACTCTACAGTCTAATTTTTCAGGCAAGGGCAAATACAAGCAGACTGTGAAACGTTGCTGTGCTTTGCTCAGGTCCTGACAAGTGGTATGACGAAAAGAACGGAATTAAATACCATCACAATGTAATAATAATTAGCTGACACGTACATGTTCATGAGCGCAATTGCCATATCTGCTGCGCTGCTGAATCCGTGGTTGTGACAGTGCACCCCTCCATAGACACAGCCCTATGTCCGCTGGAAGTCTTGGATGAGTGACCTGTCCAAGATGCCCTTTGCCGGAATCCAAGAACGTTCTTCTGGAGACCTCAAGGAGATCTTCACATTGAGCCAGAATCCCAGACAGGTCGACATCCTTAGCTGACACAGGAGGGGATTCATGGAATGGAGCTTGAGCTGGATCCAGGTAGGTAGACAGGTATGCCGGTCCCCACTCTTGGAGTACCTTCAGATACCAATCGATCTGTGGGTTATGCTGGGATAACCAGGGGAGACCAAGCACCAGTGGCAGTTCAGGCAAATGAACCAGATAGAAGGAGAGTTCTTCACTATGGTTGCCTTCGAGCACAAGTTGGAGGGGTTGGGTGGAAAGGTGGATCTGGCCAGAGCCTAGGGGTCGACTGTCCAAAGCCTTGACTTTGATCTTTTCTCTTAATTCCTGTCAGAACTCTCCGCCTTTGAGCTAGGGAGATGTCCATGAGATTCCCAGCTGCACCAGCATTGATAAATGCCTTAAGGAAGCTGCGAGCATTACAGAATTAGGGGAAGCTGACTGAAGAGAGAACTGATTCGTCAGGATTCCCCACCCTGCTGACGGGTATTCTCTTTTACTGGCTGCTTGGGACATGCCACCTGGAAGCGGCCTGGATCGCCACAATAGAGGCAGGAACCTGTTCTCCTGTGCCGCTCTTATTCCTTCTGAGACAGGTGCATGCGCCCCACTTGCATAGGCTCCTCCATGGGCTGGCTGCTGGGTGTGAGGGAGGGAGAGAGGGCGAGGAAAGACAGCGACCAGACGGTGCGTGGGAAGCTTGAAACATTCTTGCACCACCTAGTCACCTAATTGTCAACCCGAGTAGTCAGATTAATCAGGTGATCCAGACTGTCCTGCTCATCATGGACAGTTTCTCATGCCAGACCCCTGCGTTCAGTCCATGCTGGAAGGCAGTGATGAGAGATCTCTCATCCCAACTTGTCTCTACTGCAAACGTGTGGAATTTGACTGCATAGGCTCTCACCATTGCTCTGCCTTGGTGCAGGTCCAAAAGTCAGTTGGCAGCCTCCTGACCCCATACTGGAAGGTCAAAAACCCTCCTTAACTCTGCCACGAAATGTCGGAACGACTGGGCTGCGGGATATCCTTGCTCCTGTAAAGCATTGAGCAGACTGAGTGGAGGTCCATCTAGAAGATTGACTATGAATGCCATTTTTGCGCATCATCACCAAAATGACCAGGTTGGGCTTGGAATGTCAGCTTGCATTGGGTAATACCATTCCTGCAGCCATCAGGATCACCAGAGTATCTGCCAGGAGGTGGAATACTTGGTTCCTATATGGACTTGAGAGTCCAAAGCTGGGAGTTAGTTCAGGTCCAGGTGCGAGAGCGGGAGTATGAGTATCAGAGATTGTCAAGGCAGCAGAAAACGAGGACCTGCGAGATACTGGGAGTGGGATTGATGTGGCCAGAGGCTGCTGAATTGTGTTGGTGAGAATATTAACGGCTGTCAGCCGATGCTGGCTGTTCCCAGTGAGCTCGTGGATGGCGGCTGTAAGAGCGGAAATCGCAGACACTTGAGTCCGATTTTCTGCGGTGAGCTGTTCAACCATTGCGGCTAGCGATGATGTCTGTTCCTTCAGATGAGACTGGGCTTGTTGCACGAGCTTATCTTCCTCATTGCTTCTGTAACTTCACTCAGAACAGATTCCATTGCCTGTAGTTTGTCCCCTACCTGACCAATTAATCTTAGGGCCAAGGTCAGCTGCTCTCTCTCTGCTGGGTCCATCTTTGTGTGGTCGAGTCTTGCTGTCACCATGTTTGGATACAGCCCAAGTGCGGAGTGAGAGACACTGAAGTGAGTCGATAGTTCACAGACTTTAATGTAAACAGAGTTAGAGGGGAAGGAAAACAATAAATGCTAGGCCAAAACAGGGCCGTTAACTAAAACTCTCAAATAGAAAACTAAGCTAACACTGTGGCTGAAAGGAATAACTAAATATGAAATTACTACCACTAGTCTTCAAAGTCAGTTAACTCTACAATCCAATTTTTCAGGCAAGGCCAAATACAAGCAGACAGTGTAACGTTGCTGTGCTTTGCTCAGGTCCTGACAAGCACTACAAGGAAAAGAATGGAGTTAAATACCATCACAGTGAACTAACAATTAGCCAATGTGCATATTCACGAGTGCAGTTGCCATATCTGCTGCGCTGCTGAATCTGTGGTTATGACAAATACAAACTAGGAAAGCCTTACTTTCACCTTCTCTGACAGACAATGGCAAAACTGGAGAAACAGGTCTTATGAGGAAAAAGGCTTCTATCTACCTTTGTTAAGGTGTAATGCAGTCGATGAGCACTCAGTTAACTCTGAACCAGGGGAAAGCAGGTTTCCAGAACAGTAGATTGCTACTCTTCCAATATAACTGCTACTCACAAGGAGCAGGAAGTCATACTCCACTTCCTGAATGTCATTACTGTGTATATTCAAGGCAGGGATTGATATTTTCAGATATCAAGAAAATCAAAGTTCAAAGTAAATTTATTATTGCAGTACATATTTGTCACAGTATATAACCCTGACATTCATTTTCCTGCAGGCATTCATTTTAGAGTCCTTTAAAGTGAGCCAATAGGTTGTGGGAACAATTCAGTGATGGGGCATAAGAAGATGAGTGAAGTTACTCCTCTGTTGCTTTCTTGCAGCAGAGCTCTATGTTGATGTGCTCAGTTGTGAAGAGAGCTTTGCTAGTGATGTACTGACTCTATCCATTACTTTTTATGGGCTTTTCTGTTCAAAGGCATTGCTGTTTCCATATCGGGCCATAATGCAATCATTAAATATACTGTCAACTGCACATCTGTTGAAGTTTGACCAAGTTTTAGATGGCATGCCAAATCATCCTAAATTTATAAGAAAGTAGAGACACCGCTGTGCCTTCTTTGCAATGGCACTTACATATGGGACATAAGACACATCCCCTGAAGTAATAACACTGCAAAATTTAAAGACTCTGACCCTTTCTGCATCTGACTCTTTGAGGACCTCCAGTTTGTTCCTCCTGTAGTCAATAATCAGCTCTTTGGTCATGCTGTCATGGAGTGAGAGATTGCTGTTGTGGTACCAATCAGCCAGATTTTCAATCTCTCTCCTATATGATGATTCATCACCATCTTTGATTGACCAATGACAATGTTATCATTAGTGATCTCAGGATTGCTACCTGACCCACTTGCTAGTGAGGTCAGAATGAGGAAGATTATACAACTTAATACATGGCTGAGAAGCTGGTGTAGGAGGGAGGGCATTAGATTTTGGGATTGTTCGGTTCTCTTCCTGGGAAGGTGAAAGCTCTAAAGAAGGAACGGTTTGCACCTGAACTGCAGGGGGACTAATATCCTTGCAGGAAAGTTTGTCAATGCCACATGGTGGGGTTTAAACTAGAGTTGCAG
The DNA here is from genome assembly GCF_030028105.1 of Mobula birostris. Classification (NCBI taxonomy): domain Eukaryota; kingdom Metazoa; phylum Chordata; class Chondrichthyes; order Myliobatiformes; family Myliobatidae; genus Mobula; species Mobula birostris. The sequence continues at coordinate 60,178,611 of NC_092380.1, read as the reverse complement.
GGGGATGGGAACCAGAGTACCAGAACAGTTAGTGGAGAGGTTTTGGAGGCAGATGTTGGTAAGACCTCAGACAAAGTTAGGAATCAAAAGGTTGAGCATGGAGTGACTAGTATCTCGAGTTGCATATAGAAGTATTGTAGGAAAAGCAGATGATAGTGCTGAAGATGATGTAGCTGGTTTAGAAACAGAGGCAATGTGTAGTGAGGAAAGACTGTTGATAGGGCAAAATTGCAGTCAACAGGATGAGTTGCAATGTAAATGTGGACAAAATTGAAAAAGGTGAATTCAGGACTGAAGGTGTTACATTTGAATGTGTGCAGCATACAAAATAAGTTAGCTGAACTTGTAGCACAGTTACAGATTGGCATGTATGATGTTGTATGGATCAGTGAATCATGGCTGAAAACAGATTATAGCTGAGAGCTTAATGGCCAAGGATACACATTGTATTGAAAGCACAGACAGGAAGGCCGGTGGTGGTGGTGGTGGGGGGGCATTACTCTGTTGGTAAAAAATGAAATCAAATCTTTAGAGAAAGGTGACATATGTTTGGAAGGTGTTGAATCATTATGGATAGATCTAAGGAACTGCAAGGTTAAAAAGATCTTAATGGGAGTTGTATACAGACCACCACACAGTAGTAAGGATGTTGTCTAAAATTAGAATGGGAGATAGAAATTGTATGTCAAAAGGGCAATGTTACAATAGTCATGGGAGATCTCAAAATACAGATAGATTGGAAAAATCATGTTGGTGTTTGATTCCAAGAGGGTACATTTTTAGAAAGCTTATGAAATGGTGTTTTAGAGCAACTCATGGTTGAACCCATTAGGGATCAGCTATTCTGAATTAGGTGTTGGGCAGTGAACCAGAATTGATTGAAGATATTAAGGTAAAAGAGCCCTAGGGGCAAGTGATCATAATATGATCAAATTCACCTTAAATTTGAAAAGGAGAAGATAAAATCAGATGTATCAGTACTACAGTGGAGTAAAGGGGATTACAGTGACATGAGAGAGGAGCTGGCCTGAATTGATAGGAAAACAACACTGGCAGGGATGATGACAGAGCAGCAACAGTTGGAATTTCTGGAGGCAATTCAGAAGGCAGAGGATATATACATCCCAAAGAGGGAGAGGCATTCTATACACAAGATGACACAACCATGGCTAACAAGAGAAGTTAAAGCCAACATAAAAGCCCAAGTGAAGGCATATACTAGAGCAAAAATCAGTGGGAAATTAGAGGTTTGAGGTTGCTTTTAAAACCAACAGAAGCCAACTAAAAAAGTCATTAAGAAGGCAAAGATGGAATATGAAAATAAGCTAGCCAATAATATTAAAGAGGAAAGCAAAAGTTTCTTCAGATGCTTAAAGTTTAAAAGACAGGTGAGAATGGATCTTGGACCACTGGAAAATGATGCTGGAGAGTTAGTAATAGAGGACAAGGAAATGGTGGATGAACTGAAAATGCATTTTGTATTAGTCCTCACAGAGGAAGACATGAGTAGTATTTTGGAAGTTCCAGGTGTCATGGGTCACTAAGTGTGTGAAGTTACCATTACAAGAGAGAGTTTCTTAGGAAACTGAAAGGTTTGAAGGTAGATAAATCACTTGGACCTGATGGTGTACACCTCAAAGATCTGAAAGAGGTAGCTGAAGAGATTGTGGAGGCATTAGTAATGATCTTCCAATAATTACAAGATTCTGAGATGGTTCTAGAAGACTGGAAAATTGCAAATGTCACTCCATTCGTTAAGAAAGGAGAGAGGCAGAAGAAAGATAGGCCAGTTAGTCTGACCTCAGTGGTTGGGAAGATGTTAGAGTCGATTATTAAGGTTGAGGTCTCAGGGAACGTGGAGGGACATGATAAAATAGGCTGGGTTCGTCAAAGGAATATCTTGCCTGACATATCTCCTGGAATTCTTTGAAGAAATAACAAGCAGGACAGATAATGGAGAATTGGTTGATGTTCTGCACTTGGATTTTAAGAAGGCGTTTGACGAGGTGCCGTACATGAAGCTGTTGAAGAAGCTACGAGCCCATGGTGTTCCAGGAAAGATTTTAGCATGGATAAAGCAGTGGCTGATTAGCAGGCAGCAAATAATGGGAATAAAGACAGCCTTTTCAATTAGGTTGCTGGTGACTAGTGGTGTTCCACGGAGGTCTATGCCAGGATCGATATTTTTTACATTATATGTCAATGACTTGGATGATGGAATTGATGGCTTTGTTGCAAACTCTGCAGATGGTATGAGTATAGGCGGAGGGTCAGGTACGTTTGAGGAAGTAGAGGGGCTTCAGAAGGACAGGCAGATTAGCAGAATGGGCAAAGAAATGGCAGATGTGATATAGTATCAGGAAGTGTATGGTCATGCGTTAAGTAGAAGAAATGAAAGGGTAGACTATTTTCTAAACGGAGAGAAAAAATCAAAAAAAAACGAGGCACAGAGGGACTTGGGAGTCGTTCTGCAAGATTCTCTAAAGGTTAATTTGCAGGTTGAGTCTGTGATGAGGAAGGCAAATGCAATGTTAGCATTCATTTCAAGAGGACTGGAATATAAAAGGATGTAATGTTGAGACATTATAAAGCACTGGTGAGGCCTCACATGGAGTATTGTGAGCAGCTTTGGGACCCTCAACTTAGAAAGGATGTGGTGAAACTGGAGAGGGTTCAAAGGACGTTCATGAAAATTATTGCAGGATTGAATGGCTTGCAATATGAAGAGGGTGAATGGCCTTGATAGAGTGAATGTGGAGATGATGTCCCTATGGAGGAAAAGTCTAAGACCAGAAGACACAGCCTCAGAATAGAGGTGAGTCCTTTCAGAATAGAGATTAGGATGAATTTCTTTAGCCAGAGAGTGGTGAATCTGTGGAATTCTTTGCCACAGGCAGTTGTGGAGGCCAGGTCTTTATATATACTTAAGACAGAAGTTGGCAGATTCTTTACTGGTCGGGCATGAAGGCATAAAGGTACAAAGCAGGAGATTGGGACTGAGAGAGAAAATTGGATCAGCCATGATGAAATGGCAGAGCAGACTCGATGGACCCAAATGGCCTAATTTTGCTCCTATATCATATGGTCTTATGGTCTAAGCTCCTGTACGTAAATTATTGAGAGGCTTCTGAAATTCCAACATCACAAAATTCACTATTCTACTACTTATTCTCAGAGAACAGCAGAATATTTGTTAAATATGTATCTGTTTCTAATTCTATGCTGATTCTGCTCAACCTTGTCTTTTTCAAGGTGTTCTGCTGTCACTTCCTAATCACAGATTCCAGTATTTTCCCTCCTACTGATTGTGGAACAGACCACTGGTTATACATTGTCTCTCATTTTCTCTCCCTCTTCTTCTAAATACTGGGCAAAGATTTGCTGTTCACTGCATCATTTCCAGAATCTGGAAAGTGATAGCTGGAGTATTTATGACCTCTAAAACTGCTGTTTTCAAACCTCAGGGATTTTAAAAAATCTGCTGGAGGAACTCAGAGTGTCATGCAGTATCTGTGGAGGTGCTGAAAGGGTTTGTCAATGTATCAAAGCCAGTGCAGAGTGTGGTGACAAACGGAGTTCCTCCAGCAGTTTGTTTACTACTCTAGATGCAAGTCCCTTGTGTCTCCAGTCCTTGGGATTTAATGGTTTCTCCAGAACTCCTGGATAAAATTTCACTGTTCCTTATTGATATTGAACCATTACTCCTCTGGTGTCATTGACACGGTGTACACTTCTGCGAAGGCAGACACAAACTGTTGCTGAACTCTGTAATTCTCTTCTTCTCTTACAGCCTGTCTTTATTGTTGTGATCTTGTGTAGAAAGGATATTTCAATTTTATCCAGTTTGTGAATAATACATGGTTCTTTGTTCGACACATAGTTGTGGATAACAACAACTCTGAAGCATACAAATGCAGGAATGGAATGATTAGAACTGGGAGATCAATCAGAGCTGAAGGCTGAAATTGGCATAAATTATTCTATCAAAGCTATGGTGGAATCAAGAGAGTGCAGAGTCCTGAACGTGGACTGCACGCACTGGAGTAGATGGGCAAAGAGATGAAGGAGGACAAGTGACATACAATTACAGCTGCAACAAAGATCATTTTTGCTGTTCATAATCATGGAGCTGTGGTCAGGATAGAAACCAAATAAAAACTCAAATGGAGAAGTTTTATTGCTCATTAAGAGGCTTGACCATGGAGAGAAGTTGGGTTTAGATCAAGAGACATAGCTTAGCAATATCAGATTGAGTTGATTTGTTTTGTAGAGAGAGGTGATGTCAAGTGTGAATTTTCATGGGTTGGATGTAGGAATAAAAAAGACAGTATTTATTTAAAAGGAACATTTTGAGTAAAAAAAGTGGAAATATTAGAACTAAATACTTCATTAAAAGGAAAATGGTGACAATAATATGTTTAAACTTTTAATGCCAGCCAATCCCTCAGGCAATCAGGCTTGTTTTTCATCTCTTCTAGGTTAATAATTGCAAGTATATATGGAAAATGTGAGTGGTTTGAGGACGCTTTACATTAAAATATGAAAATGCTTTTGTCAAACCAGTCCACAGGACTTTATACAGCAATATCTGGAAAGAGACAGGCATGGTGGATGGAATTGAAAGAAGATGGATAAAATTTCTAAATTGCTCTTTGGAGTTGAGAATGGATCTTTCACTTACGGGTGAACTGAGATATTGATACAACGTCACTCAATAAATTTCCCCGTACAACAGTGGCCACAGAAATGACATAGTTGGTTCCAGAAGTAAGATTTGAAATTACTGTTGAAGTTGTATGTACTGTTTTTGACTTTTTTACAGACACATTATCGTAGGTGACATTGAAGGAATAACTTCCATCTTCCAGATCTGAAGGTGCACCCCAGTTTAATGAGATGGAACTAATGCTGAAGGTGGTCACAGTGATAGCTCCAGGAGCAGTGGGAACTGTGTGGGATTAAAAAATAGAGCAAATTAGTCCCTCCTACACTATAGATTCCTGAATTTTGTTTTGATTATTAATTATGCCTTTGAAAAACTTAATCATGTATTTTGATGTTAAATATGTTCTATGAATCCAGGTTGCAAGCTAGGAGAAGGAAAGACACTTAAGTTTGCAAGAGTTAAGCAAGGTCTAAAAAGTGTGAGGAACTGAAAGAAAGATTTTCAGATGGGAACCAAGAGAAAATGATTTTGCAGATATTCCCACCTAAAAGAGCAGAAAAGTTATGAGAAGTTTTCTCAGATTTCCTGTCCAATAAGGTAATTATGCAATGTCCATGGAAGGATGGGTGCACACTGAGTCAGATATCAGAGAATGAGGTAAGCAAAGTCAAAGTTCATGGGATTTATGAAAAGAATAAGCTCCTCCTGGCTTACAAGCAATGCGAGAAATGCACTTAATGCTTAGGACCGACTCGTCCTATCTCCTTTGATTTGCCTCACTTCCTGGTCTCTGGGTTTAAATAACAAACAAATAAAATTCTCTCACACAGGTTATCACTGATCACCACATCAAGGAAGATCTGACTGGGTCACCACGTCATTCCACCTCCTAGCATAAGGAGACCCTGTTCACAATTCCATCTCATTACTTTTCCTAGTTCTGATGAAACACTACTTGTTTGAATCATTAACTATGTACCTCTCTTCACAGATGCTGTCTGACCTGCCTAGTATTTCCCCCATTTACTTTAATGTTAAATTTAAGTAAACTGCAAGTGTCTCGGTTTGAGATTATTCCCTTTTGCTTTGTACCCTCATTCCACTCATATTGATGTGGGTGAAGGGATGATTTGGTAATAATTCCCTTTATCTTTGTGTTTTAAGGATTCTCCTATTTGCCCACCATCCTGCAACAGTGCCTGTTACCCCAAAACCTAGAGCTGGTTTCAGAGTTACCAAGAAATTTAAATGTTATTCCAAAAGTGTACAGGCATTTTGTGAAAATATATCATTAGTATGGCCTCAAAATATCAATGCTCACAAATTGTTGTCATAATAATGTGATTAAAAATCAGTAGTTTCACATAACATACTAAAGGATTTCATACAAGTGAGATGATTGTGGTTTGTAAAAGAGGACTTTTGTTACAAATCTTGTGATTGTTTGCTATCTGTTATAAAGCTTCTAATGGCAGTTTATACGCAAGGACCGATGTCACTGTTTAATGGCAAGTGCAGATGGGGGCTGGTGCTCCATTTGCTAACTTTACAAATGAACAAAATTAAAAGTGAGGACAACAAGGGAAGGCAAAACCATTTTGTGTGCAGGTTCCCAGGATTTAAACAGGAATTGAACTGATTCAATTCAATCAGTTTTCACACTTGCCACATACCTGTTACAACCTGCACAATGCCAGAGTTTATATTCAATGGCCCACTGTTCGTAATGACTGTGACAGGCAGATTTCTTCAAAAAATGGTTTTAAGGAATATTAACAAGGGAATAATTGGGAATTTCAGAGCTTTAGGGCGAGGATAGTGGTGTGTGAAAGATCTGGGATTATAAAAGGACAGAAATGGAGTGTTGCAAAGATCTGGTCCTAACAAAGATGGAGAAAAGGATCCCCATGAGGAGATCTGAAATTAATATTGGGAATCTAAAATCAGACGTTGTCAAACTTAATGCAGGCCTGGGATTGCAAGGTCAGATTGACAAATGAAAATATCTAAATGTTCAGGGAGTCAGGGGCTGATCGAAGAGCACTACAATCACCATGATGGAGTTTCAGCAACAGGTGAACTGAAGGGTGAAGACCAACAACATTATGGTGAGAGAAATAAACAGTCCTGTTGAGATAACAGAAAGGTGAATGACATGTTCCTTAACTAATCTCTCAGATTCTGATGGTCATACTTACAAATGCTTATATAGTCACACACTTTTAAACAACATTTAAAAAGTATTTAATGGAGTGTAACAGTAATTGCAATATGCAGGTCAACAAATGAGTTAAGATATCAAAGGTAAGTTCGTAGTGTTTCAACACTCCAACTGCTGGGGAGATAGTGTTGTCAATGTCTGTCATTATGTTTGCATTACAGGCCTGGTCATTCTATCCATCAATGGAACTGCCATTAAAATATCAGCTGACAAAAAAGATGAATCCAGAGAATACATAAAATATTTCACATGTTCGGCCTCCTTGAAATATTGAATCTTTTTTTTTGACTTCCCATCACAATAAGTTTTTATTAGAATGATTAAATGAAACCTGGACTGCTAGTTCAACGTCAGGGGACAAATATAGGTTTATTAAAAGATCTTTCATCTGGAGAAAGTAGCATTGTTAGGAGTATTTAATGTCCATTCTTAGCTGCCCATGAGAAGGTGATTGTCAGTTACCTCTTGTACTTGTTTTAGTTCATTTGTGTGGATTGTTAGGTTAATTCAGGGGGAATAACATAAATAATAACATTGTGGTTATGTTACTGGATGTATAATCCAGGTGTATGGACTGATGGTTTGGCAAACAGAATTCAGTTCCGAAAGTGTTTTTTTTTAATGAAATTAAGTTGATTAGATATATTTGGAATAAAATAAAACCAGCATCAGTATTGATGATTACACAGCATCCTGATTTAACACTGAACCAGAATAATGCCCCATTAGGAAAGAGTTCTGCATTGCTACACAATTTAGACAATCTGGATCTGCAGCAATGTGCTTTACTTAAATGTACAGCAGGTGACTTGGATTCAAAGGTAGTCATAGCTGAAGGGTGGTAGTGGGGACGAGCTCCCACTGGTAAACAAATGCTCTTCATGGCGTACGTCTCACACAGCCTCTGACAACCAAGTCCAACTCCTGGCCTTCATGTGTGGCATAGTTCTTATGCCCGGCGGAGCTGTTCTCACTGACAGGAGAAGGGGCAAAAGTGGGCCACTGGCACCTTAAAACCAGCTGCTCCGGGCAGATGGGGCTCGTTAACCACAGATGGCAGCTCATCTAGGAGAGGGAAAACTCCGATTTCAAACCCCCGCTGCCTTGCGGCTATACCAGCTCACAGGAAAGGCTTTGGGAGTAAACCCTGAGGAAAAATCCAGAGTCGGAGTCCCAAAGGCGACTGACTGCTGTACCCAGCACCGGTATGGCAACTCCCGCGATGCTGCTGGCACCAAACCGTATCAAATCCGTCGTTCCTTTGGACCTGTCATCAGCATGCAGAGGGTGGGGTCCCACTGCATGGGCAACAGACAGATCTCCATATCAACTCTGCCCTGGCTTACGCCCTGGAGAGGCCACTCCAGCCTATTACCAGAGGTGCAGTACCCATGGTCGACCACGACCGACGGAGGCCACACACACACACACACTTGGTTCATACAAACTAGCATGATAAGCAAGAAAAAGAAACAGACCGACCATGCAGATCGATAATAGCATTAAATTCATGTATGAATAAAACAAATTAAGTCTAGTCCAACTTGACTTGATAATTCATCATCACTAACATTATCAAAGTTAGAAGAGATACCAAATCCACTTAGGAACTCAGTCATTCACAGAAGATAACATTGCAGGCCCTCAGTCCTCAGCTATTCAATGTAGCAGCCAAATGGCAGGAAAATTTCACTATTGGAGGTGACACATCCTCCAGAGAGTATAAACCTGTGAGTCCTTAATATTGACAGGGAACTCAAGAAATCTCATGGCATCTGGTGAAATGCAAGCAGTGAAAGATCCTGCTGACTACATTAAGATATCTCCATCAGCCAATGGCCTGGTATCTGTCAAGTTAAATATCAAGGAAGAAAAGTGCTCGTGTGAAGGTTATAGAAACAGAGAACAACCTCAAGAGGGGAATGAAAAGAAATCTGTTATAATTGAGATATAGAACACAATTCCCTGGCATTACAACTGGGTTATTGGGAACATGTAGTTTTTTTTGATGAATGGAGTGGCAGATTTGACAGAAAGATTCTTATGGACTGCTCCGATTTCTTAAATTTTCAATTCTTTATGTTTGGTTTTTGAATTGTATTCCAGTGGCAACCCTTATTTTACAGTTTCATTCATGTGTATCTTTCAGTATTTAATACTAGTACCCTGATTCAAACAAAAGAGACTTGATCAGATGAGATCCATAACTCATCAGACAAACATTAGTAACAGAGACAATGAACAGAATAGTAAGAATGACAAAGGCATTCTCAAATTAATGTTATACAAGTGAAGAGTTGAACCTAGTAAGTTATTTATTGAATAAACTGTAGCATTATTAACTTTTATTTACATTTAAACTGTTTTACACACCTATGCCAAAGCTTTAACATTCTAAGTATATAGTAAAGAATTTTCTCGAGGAAGCAGTATTTTACAAGGTGCTCTTGTTTTAAGAATCAAGTTGGAAACATGAAAATATAGACATTTCTTACTGAACTTACGTGTCATGTGATTGATCTCCTCAATGCGACTCGACAGGTTTCTGGGTCCTAGAGTGGTCACGGAAATTGTGTATTCTGTTGCAGAATTAAGGTGTGAAATTGTGGTGAAGCTTGACTGTTCGACAATAGACCTTGTAGAAGAACTGTCACTGTAGGTTATGTTGAAGGAGTAACTTCCATCATCCATATCAGCAGGTGCTCCCCAGTTTAATGAGATGAAATTGGTACTGAAGTTTAACACCTGGATAATACCAGGTGGGCTTGGAACTGAACGAGGAAAGAAAGTGTACAGTTGTTTTGATCAACACCAATATACAGAGATTTCTTTTGAGCTTTTGATATTCTTGGTTATTATTTCTTGATTGGCCACACTTTGCGATATGAAACACCACTTGAGGATCAGAGTAGAGGAAAATATACTGTATAATTTCAGCAGGAGTCAGCTGCTAAAAATTTCCCAAATGTTTTGAAATGTTTTTCAACATTATTTTCCTTAAAAGTGCGGCAACAACTTAAGGTGGCTGAGACAAAAGGGCTGGTATCAGAATAACAAATCAGGCAGATGGAAACATGGAAACATTGTGAGAGTGGACATGACAGAAATGTTAATTGCAGTCGACTGTCAATACTCTAACCTTTGATGCAGATTAACATCCGATTCTTTGTGTATATTCGTTTTATTTGTTGAGATTCAAATGAAACAAGGTTTAGCAGTTTCAACCAAACAGCCCTCTTCAGACAATACAGTAAATAATGAGTACTGTAATTAACTTAAAACCAAATGAATGAATGTGTTCAATTGCACTACAAGAAACTGTACCTACATAAATTAAAAAGATGATATTCCTTATTAAAATATCCAGTAAGAAATCTCAGTGATAACCAGCTTTTAGTAAATTTAGTGTAGAAAATTTAAACTTCCTGACATTATGCTAATAATTAAACTTCAAAAGTATTTCATTGAGTGTCAAGTGTTATGGGACATCACAGGGTAGTAACAAAACATTTCAACGTTTTAGACTTGTTCTTCTTGGGCAACATCCCCATCCCCAATAATTAAATGTTGAACCTGGGTCAAACAATCAATATTAGTGAAACGCTGGAGAACCAATTCCTCAATCATGGTGATTTCACATCCCAAACTTGGCAATTGATGTGTTCCACATTCATTATTTCTAATTCAAAAGACAAATTCAATTAAAAGTGTTCTTCTCAGTTTGCACATACCTGTTATACCCTGTACACTGGCAGAGGTAACATTGAAAGGTCCACTGCTTGTAATCACTGTGACGTTGTACACTCGACCAGGTCGAAGTTCGGTGAAAATTACAGATGTGGAATTTGTACTGTTGACTTTTTGTACTGACGTGTTTTTTACATCTTGAAGAGTGATAAAGAACACCTCCACCTTTCCAGGTGGTGGAATCCAGGACACAAACAATCTATCCACTGTCCCATTGCTGCTAACACTGATGTTTGCTTCTGGTATCTGTACGGGTTCTGTAGATGAAAGAAATGATGCGATTTTCCAGGAGGATTCAGACACAAGACGTAATGTGGTGTAAGGTAAGTAATGTTCATCACAGAATAGGAACATAGAAATATCTCAGCAGATGAGAGTGTTATCCAAGTATTGAATCGCGTTTAAACTGATGAGGAGGAATTACAAGTATAATTAATAAAGTTCAAAACCTGGTAGAAACAAAATCAGGAAATTGCAACAGATTAAGCAGCATCTGTGGAGAGAACAATTGAGGTCAAAGTGAAAGGTGAACTGCTTTTCCTCAAACTATCTTTGAGCTTCACCGTAATTGTGTAAGAAACGAAAGAGTGAGAGCCCAGAGCAGGCATGGGCCAGAAGTTAAAGTGACACACATTTTCTGTAGATTGAGTAGTGGTGTTCAGAAATTTGCTTTTGGGTTCTTCAGTGGAAATTAATTATTTATATAATTTACTATAGAGAGATGATACCTTCTGCGGTACTTACTTGTGTAGCTGGATACTTCTCTGGAATCAGACTGGACATTGGCTACAAGTGTGATAACAGTAAACGTGTAGTTGGTTCCAGCGATCAGATTGTTCACATTCGCATTTTCAAATTGTACAGTTTCATTTTGAATGGTAATGGTAGGTACTGAACTTTCTCTCGTCACTACCAGATAGCGATAGTCATCTTTATATCCTATTGGTTGCTTCCAATTCAGTGTTATGGAGTTGGTGCCAACTTCGTTGACTTGTAGGCTGTTCACTATGTTTGGTTCTGTTGGGGGAAGTAAGTTAATTTTGTTGATTATTTTTGAAAACCAATTACTTTTGACAAATATATTTTATGAACCAAGAATAGCTCAGATTTGATGGCTAATGTAAAACAGATGGTGGTAAGTTTTCATTGTACTTCTGCTTCCAAACCCATTTTCATGGGCACTAGTCTCCCCAGCATTGATGACATCTTCAAAAGGCTGTGCCTCAAATGGCGGCATCCATCATTAAGGACATTAACCTTTGCAAATGACCTGTTTTCATTACTACCATCAGTAAGGAGTTGCAGGAGCCTGAAGACACACCCTCAACTTTCCAGAAACAGCTTCGTCCCTTTCAGCATCAGATTTCTGAATGGTCCATGAACCCATGAACACAACCTCCCTATTCCTCTTTTGTACTATTTCGTTATTCCTAAGCTCCGGAACCTGGGCCTTAGCACTCAGATCTGCAGCTGGATCTTCAACTTCCTCACAGACAGGACCCAGGCTGTAAAAATAGGGGACAAGCTCTCCTCTACAATCACCCTGAGCACCGGTGCCCCACAAGGCTGTGTACTCAACCCCCTGCTGTACTCACTGTACACCCATGATGGTGTAGCCAAGTTTCCATCAAACTCAATATATAAGTTTGCTGATGACGCAACAATTGTCAGCCGTATCTCGAGTAATGATGAGTTTGAGTACAGAAAGGAAATTAAGAACTTGGTGGCATGGTGTGAAGACAATAACCTATCCCTCAACATCAGGAAGACGAAGGAATTGGTTGTTGACTTCAGAAGGAGTAGCGGACCGCATGACCTAATTTACATCGGTGGTGTGCAAGTGGATCAGGTCAAAAGCTTTAAGTTCCTTGGGGTCAATATCACAAATGACCTGACTTGGTCCAACCAAGCAGAGTTCACTGCCAAGAAGGCCCACCAGCACCTTTACTTCCTGAGAAAACTAAAGAAATTTGGCCTGTCCCCTAAAACCCTCACTAATTTTTATAGATGCACCATAGAAAGCATTCTTTTAGGGTGCATCACAACCTGGTATGGAAGTTGTCCTGTCCAAGACTGAAAGAAGCTGCAGAAGATTGTGAACACGGCGCAGCACATCACACAGACCAATCTTCCGTCCGTGGACTCACTTTACACTGCACGCTGTTAGAGCAGTTCTGCCAGGATAATCAAGGACACGACGCACCCAGCCAACACACTTTTCGTCCCTCTTCCCTCCGGGAGAAGGCTCAGGAGCTTGAAGACTCGTATGGCCAGATTTGGGAACAGCTTCTTCCAACTGTGATAAGACTGCTGAATGGATCCTGACCCAGATCTGGGCCGTACCCTCCAAATATCCGGACCCGCCTCTCGGTTTTTTGCACTACCTTACTTCTCATTTTTCTATTTTCTATTTATGATTTTTAATTATATTTTTAATATTTATTGATTTTAACTAATTTTAATATTTAATATTTGTAATCCAGGGAGTGGGAAGCACAGAAACAAATATTGCTATTATGATTGTACATTCTAGTACCAATTGTTTGGCGACAATAAAGTATAAAGTATTTTACTTTTATTGGAATTTATAGTATTTTTTATGTCTTCAACTGTACTGCTGGGTAAAACAACAAGTTTTACAAATCATATCAGAGACAATAACCCTGATTCTGATTCTGAGCTGTGATCACAGAAGTTATCCTTCAAAGGCATACCTGTACTGCACAACTAATGCTCTTCTTAGCTACATTCTGTACCATGGCCGTAGTAATGTTCCTGAAAGACAGAGGCTATACTAGAAAACATAGAAAGCCAACAGCACAATACAGGCCCTTCACCTCACAAAGCTGTGCCGAACATGTCCCTACCTTAGAAATAACCAAGGCTTACCTATCGCCCTCTGTTTTTCTAAGCTCCATATACCTATCTAGGAGTCTCTTCAAAGGATCTATTGTATCCTCCTCCACCACCATTGCCGGCGGAACATTCCACACACTCACCAACTTCTGTGTTAAAAACTTACTCCTGTCATCTCCTCTGTACCTACTTCCAAGCACCTCAAAACTGTGCACTCTCATGCTAGCCATTTCAGAACTGGGAAAAAGGTTCTGACTATTCATACAATCGATATCTCTCATCATCTTATACACCTCTATCAGGTCACCTTTCATCCTCCGTCGCTCCAAGGAGAAGAGGCCGTGTCCACTCAACATATTTTCATAAGGCATGCTCCCCAATCCAGGCAAGATCCTTGTAAATCTCCTCTGCACCCTTTCTATGGTTTCCATCCTTCTGATAGTGAGGTGACCAGCACTCCAAGTGGGGTCTGACCAGGGTCCTATAGAGCTGCAACATTACCTCTCAGTTCCTAAACTCAATCCCATGATTAATGAAGGCCAATGCGCCATATGCTTTCTTAACCACAGAGTCAACCTGTGTAGCAGCTTTGAGTGTCCTGTGGACTTGGATCCCAAGATCCCTCTGATCCTTCACACTGCCAGGAGTCTTCCCATAAATACTATATTCTGCCATCATATTTGATCTACCAAAATGAACCACCTCACACTTATCTGCGTTGAACTCCATCTACCACTTCTCAGACCAGTTTTCATCTTATCGATTTCCCTCTGTAACCTCTGACAGCCCTCCACACTATCCACAACACCCCAATCTATGTGTCACCAGCAAATTTACTAAACCATCCCTCCACTTCATCCTGGTCATTTAGAAAAATCACGAAGAGTAAGGGTCCCAGAACAGATCCCTGAGGCACACCACTGGTCACCAGCCTCCATGCATAATATGACCCGTCTACAACCGCCCTTTGCCTTCTGTGGGCAAGCCAATTCTGAATTCATGAAGCAATGTCCCCTTGGATCACATGTCTCTTTACTTTCTCAATAAGCCTGGCATGGGGTACCTTATCAAATGCCTTGCTGAAATCCATTTACACTACATCTACTGCTCTACCTTCATCAATATGTTTAGACACATCCTCAAAAAATTCAATCAGACTCGTAAGGCACGACCTGCCTTTGACAAAGCCATGCTGACTATTCCTAATCATATTATGCCTCTCCAAATGTTCATAAATCCTGCCTCTCAAGATCTTTTCCATCAACTCTCCACTACTGAAATAAGACTCACTGGTCTATAATTTCCTGGGCTATCTCTACTCCCTTTCTTGAATAAGGAAACAACATAACCCTCCAATCCTCTGGAACCTCTCCCATCCCCATTGATGATGCAAAGATCATCGCCAGAGGCTCAGCAATCTCGTCTCTTGCCTCCCACAGTAGCCTGGGGTACATCTCGTCTGGTCCCGGTGACTTATCCAACTTGATGTTTTCCAAAAGTTCCAGCACATCCTCTTTCTTAATATCAATATGCACAAGCTTTTCAGTCTGCTGTAAGTCATCCCTACAATCGTCAAGATCCTTTTCCATAGAGAATACTGAAGCGAAGTGTTCATTAAATTCCTGTGCTATCTCGTCTGGTTCCATACACACTTTTCCACAGTCACACTTGATTAGTCCTATTCTCTCATGTCTTCCCCTTGTAGAATGCTTTGGGTTTTCTGTCTGTTAAGGTCTTCTCATGGCCCCTTCTGGCTCTCCTGATTTTGTTCTTAAGCTCCTTCCTGCTAGCCTTATAATCTTCAAGATTCTATCATTATCTAGATTTTTGAACCTTTCCAAAGCTTTCCTTTTTTACTTGACGAGATTTACAACAGCCTTTGTACACCATGCTTCCCGTACCCCACTATCTGTTCCGTCACATTGGAACGTACATACGCAGAACTCAACGCAAATATACCCGGAACATTTGCCACATTTCTGCCATACATTTCCCTGAGGACATCTGTTCCCAATTTATGGTTCCAAGTTCCTGCCTGATAACCTCATATTTCCCCTTACTCCAATTAAATGCTTTCCTAATGTCTGTTCCTATCACTCTCCAATGCTATGGTAAAGGAGAGAGAATTGTGATCACTATCTCCAAAATACTATCCCACTGAGAGATCTGACACCTGACCAGATTCATTTCACAATACTAGATCAAGTACAGCCTCTCCTCTTGTCGGCTTATCTACATATTGCATCAAGAAACCTTCCTGAACAAACCTAACAAAGTCCACACTATCTAAACCCCTTGCTCTAGGGAGATCCCAATCAATATTTGGAAAATTAAAATCTCCCACCATGACAACCCTGTTATGATTACACCTTTCCAGAGTCTGTCTCCCTCTCTGCTCCACGATGTCTCTGCTACTATTAGGTGGTCTATAAAAAATCACCCCGTATAGTTATTGACCTCTTCATGTTCCTAACTTCCACTCACAGAGACCCTATAGAGAATCCCTCCATGACTTCTCCTTTTCCGCAGCTGTGACACTATCTCTGATCAGCAGTGCCGCAACCCCCACGTCTTTTGCCTCCCTCCCTGTCCTTTCTGAAACATCTAAAGCCTGGAACTCTAAGTAACCATTCCTGCCCTGAGCATCCAAGTCTCTGTAATGGCCACAACATCATAGCTTCAAGTACTGATCCATGCTTTAAGCTCATCCGCTTTATTCGTAATACTCCTTGCATTAAAACAGGCACATCTCAAACCATTGGTCTGAGCGCGTCCCTTCTCTATCACTTGCCTATCCTCCCTCTTGCACTGCCTCTAATCTTTCTCTATTTGTGAGCCAACTGCCTCTTCCTCCGTCCCTTCAGTTAGGATCCCACCCCCCAGCAATTCCAGTTTAAACTCTCTCCAATAGCTGTAGCAAACCTCCCCACCAGGATATTGTTTCCCCTGGGATTCAAGTGCAACCCGTCCTTTTTGTACAGGTCACACCTGCCCCAAAAGAGGTCCCAATGATCCAGAAATCTGAACTCTGCCCACTGCTCCAATCCCTCAGCCACGCATTTATCCTCCACCTCATTCTATTCCTATACTCACTGTCACGTGACACAGGCAGTAAACCTGAGATTACTACCTTTGAGGTCCTGTCTGTCTGTCTATATCTTGTTTTACGGCGTTTGGCATCCAGCTTAATGGTGCATTACCGCCACCCTCTGCTCCAGAATGTGCACTAGACATACATTCTAAATCCCTTCACCCAATCACACACACACACACACACACACACACATATATACAAACCTACACTTCACCCTCCCATCTTTGACCACCCTAGTATCCTATTTCTGTTTATTCGTCATATTCTATAAAAAACCCCTGTACCCCTTAAAAACGCTAAAAATACCCGGACTTGTGCTCTCTCACCCATGCCCAGCAACCCTTTTAATGTGAATTCCTGCATCCCCAACTCCCTTAATTTATTTCTCATCATCTCTCTCTGTATCCCATACTTCCTGCAACTCAGAACTACACGTTCTACTGACTCCTCTTCTTTGAGGTCCTGCTTCTCAACTTCCTTCCTAATTCCCTGTAGTTTGTTTTCAGGACCTCCTCCCTTTTCCTACCTATGTCATTGGCACCAATATGTACCCATGACCTCTGGCTGTTCACTTTCCCACTTCAGGAATTCGTGGACGCGATCAAAAACATCCCAAACCCTGTCACCTGGGAGGCAAACTACTGTCCGCGTATCTTTCCTGTGTCCACAGAATTGCCTGTCTGACCCCCTAACTGTCGAGTCCCCTATCACTGCTGACATCCTCTTCCTTTCCCTACCCTTCTGAGCCACAGGGCCAGACTCTGTGCTAGAGGCACGGCCACTGTTGCTTCCCCCAGGTAGGCCGCTCCCCCCCCCCCACCGCCAACAGTACTCAAACAAGAGTACTTATTGTTAAGGGCGATAGCCACAGGGTACTCTCTAGCATCTAACTGTTGCCCTTCTGTCTCCTGACTGTTACCCACTTACCTGTCTGCCAAGGCCCCGGTGTGACTACTTGCTTATAGCTGCTCTCTATCACCTCCTCACTCTCCCTGACCAAACGAAGGTCATCGAGCTGCATCTCCAGTTCCCTAATGCAGTCCTTAAGGAGCTGCAGCTCAATGCACCTGGCACAGATGTGGCCGTTTGGGAGGCTGGGTGTCACCCGGACTTCCCACATCTGACACCAAGCACAGAACACTGGCCTAACCCACAGACTTCCAGTCTGTAATCTACACAGGTAACCTACCTCACCTTGACCTGTTATCCCTTGACCCCGTTGAGCCAAAGCCCCCCTTCTCTGTCTCCCTCTGCTCTGTCGCCCGCTTCTCTGGTGTCTGCTCTATAAAGCTGTCTCCTTTAAACTCTTCTGACTGTTCTAACTGGCTGACGTCCATGCGCTTGTGCAGTCGTGCCTTGATCTATGTGCCTTGGTTCACAAACAGTTTCGTGAAAGTACAGGTTAACCATATCTCTAATTATAAATGCAAAGGTGATGGAACTTCCTCATGTGCCCCCACCAACCCCAGGCAATCCGTAAAAGTAATACTGGAAAAAGTTACTTGGAACTTCTCTGCTGCAACATCTCTGTTGATCAGTGCCAGAAATATATCATGATTTAATAAGGTGGGCCAAGGCCAACTTTCACAATATAAGACATATTACTTTTCTTACCTTTGCTTCCATTCACATGGAAGCATCTACATCCAGCTTCGATTGCTGGAATTGATCACTAGCTTGGCTGGTAAGTATAAGCATCAGCGGAGAGAGCATGTCTGAGATCTGGTGAATTGCATCCATCCCAATTTAGTACCACTTCATTTTTATCAACCTTCAATTGAGTGGCATGCATCTACAGGCAAAAGGCACGCTTTGTGCTGAGTTAAACTTATGTAGATCAAGCTTACTGTAAGAACACCAAGGGAGTTTCCTTTTTCTCCCTAGATGTTCTGATGTCCTCACTTGCAGACCCCAGTTAGTTTGATTTGGCAACAACATCTCCTCCATAATCTCCATCAAAACAGGTACACTTCAAGATTGTGTGCTTAACCTCCTACTCTACTTCTTTATGAGTGTGAGACTAAGCAGAACTCCAGTGCCATATTTACATTTGCCAATCTAATCACTGTCATAGGCTGAATCAAAAGTGGAAACAAATCAGTTTATAGGAGGGAGATTGAAAATCTGGAGAGTGCTAGATTTTTTAAAAAATGTGCAAAAACAGAAATACTGTTTAAAAAAAAAGTGAGGTAGTGTCCAAAGCTTCAATGTCCATTTAGGAATCAGATGGCAGAGGGGAAGAAGCTGTTCTTGAATCGCTGCGTGTGTGCCTTCAGACTTCTGTATCTCTGACATGATGGTAACATTGAGCGGATTATTGGCACCCAGTTGCCCACCATTGAGAACATCTACCATAAACGCTGCCTGGGCAGGGCAAAACGCATTATCAGGGATGCATCTCACCCTAACCATGGACTTTTTACTCTCCTCCCATCCGCTAGGCACTACAGGAGCTTCCGCTCCTGCACCAGCAGGCACAGGAAGAGCTTCTTCCCTGAGGTTGTGATACTGCTGAATCTCTCATCACAGCGCTAAGCAGTATTGCATCTGTATTGTACTGTCTCAATACCTTCATATTTGTGTGCTGTAGCACTTTTTTTATTTGCAGTTATTTTGTAAATAACACTATTCTTTGCATTTCTGGTCAGATGCTAAATGCATTTCATTGACTTTGTATCTGTACTTGGCACAATGACAATGAAGTTGAAGCTAATCTAATCTAATCTAATCTAAGAGGGCATACCCTAGGTTCTGGAGGTCCTTAATAAAGGATGCTGCCTTTCTGAGAACCGCTCCCTAACGATGTCCTGGGTAGTTTGTAGGCTAGTGCCCAAGATGGAGCTGACTAGATTTACAACCTTCTGCAGCTTCTTTCGGTCCTGTGCAGTAGCCCCTCCATACCAGACAGTGATGCAGCCTGTCAGAATGCTCTCCATGGTACAACTATAGATGCTTTTGAGTGTATTTGTTGACATGCCAAATCCCTTCAAACTCCTAATAAAGTATAGCCGCTGTCTTACCCTCTTTGTGACTACATCAATATGTTGGGACCAGGTTAGATCCTCAGAGATCTTGACGCCCAGGAACTTGAAGCTGCTCACTCTCTCCACTTCTGATCCCTCAATGAGGATTAGTTTGTGTTCCTTTGTCTTACTGTCACAGTGGGGTGCTGGGAACAGACCCAAATGCGAGACACAGACACTGAAGTACAACGAACAGGACTTGACTAGAGTGGGGACGTGACAGGATTCAGACCAGGAGCAGGGACAAGAACGCAGACTTGGGTGAGGGAAAGTGGGACCAGAACTAGAAAACATGGACTAGGAAACAAGGCTTCGACTCTGAGCCTGAGACTGGACAAAGACCCAGAACCTGGGTCTTGCCTCGGGCTCGGACCCGAGAACCAGACAAGGACATGACATGGCTTCAGGACAGGATGTGGCTTGGGTCCAGAGGCCTGAGCTTGCAGACAGGCTGGGGTCTTTGCTCTTGAGGCTTGAGACTGGGGTCTTGGGTCTTGAGCTTGGCTGCAGTCTGGGGTCTTGTGTCTTTAGCTTGTCTGCAGGCTGGGGTCTTGGTTCTTGTGTCTTGAGCTTGGCTGCAGGCTGGGGTCTTGGGACTTGGGTCTTGAGCTTGGCTTCAGGCTGGGAGCTTGGCTTGGGATCGTCGAGGCTTGGGTTCTTGGAGCTTGGCTTGGGATCCTCAAGGCTTAGATTCTTGGAGCTTGGCTTGGGATCCTCGAGGCTTGGGTTCTTGGAGCTTGGCTGCGGGATCGTCGAGGCTAGGGTTCTTGGAATGAGGAGGCTGATAACTCGGAGGCTGGAGCTCAGAGACAGACTGGGAACTGTACATCAACATAGAGCCAGGACTTATCCATCGAAAAGCCAGGATTCATCTTTAACATGACACTAACACGAGACTGGATAGTACATAGACATAGATCTGGGACTTATCCTAAAACAAGCCGGGACTCAACTTTATCTCCACACCAAGGTGGGACAGGTCCACCTGTTGGGTAATGGCAGAACGGGCAGACTTACCCATCAGAAGCAAAGACAAGAGAAGACAGGTCCCCCCGCAGGGCAACGGCAAAATGGCCTGACACCCCACGGAGGTGAGGACAAGACAAGACAGGACACCCCGCAGGGTGACGGCAGAATGGCCTCACTTACCCCACAGAGGCAAGGACAAGACAGATCTCCCCGCAGGGCAAAGGCAAAACAGCCTGACTTACCCCACGGAGGTGAGGACAAGAAGAGACAAACACCAAAGAACAACAGACAGTTCCTTCTCTACATCGAGGTTGCTCTGAGTCGCAGTATGGCCAGCAACCTCAGCTGGCTATGGAAACAGCCAGATCCCTACCTAGCTCGGAGTGGTTGGCAGCCAGTCAGCTGGCCCTGGAAACAACCAAATCCATGCCGCAAAGATGACTCTACCGACAGCATGGCTCCATGAAGTGATGGCTCTCTAACGCGGCCTAAAGGTGGCAAGTGGCCGCTCTAGCATTCCAGCAGGTTGCTCCCAGGGAATCTTGACAAGACAAACCAGCACCTCACACTCAACCCCAACCTACTTATTTTCCAAGCTCCAAGATGGGAATCAGGTGTCTATGATTAACTCAAACAAGGGTCAGCTGGAAGACCCAGACTCCTGAGTCCACGGACCGGACCGTGAACTGGAATGCGGACTTCATGGACCAGACCATGTCACTTACCCTTCCCAAAGTCCACAATCTTTCGCCTTACTGACATTGAGTGCCAGGTTGTTGTTGCGGCACCATTCCACTAGTTAGCATATCTCACTCTGGTATGCCTGCTTGTCACAACCTGAGATTCTACCAACAATGGTTGTATCACCAGCAAACTTGTAGAGGGTATTTGTGCTATGCCTAGCCACATAGCCATGTGTATACAGAGAGTAGAGCAGTGGGCTAAGCACACATCCCCGAGGTGCACTAGTGTTGATCGTCAACGAGGAGGATATGTTATCACCAATCCGCACAGACTATGGTCTTCCGGTTAGGAAGTCGAGGACCCAATTGCAGAGGGAGGTACAGAGGCCCAGGCTCTGCAACTTTTCAATCAGGCCATCGTGCCACCACGAAATATACTATTAACTGCACATCTATTGAAGCTTGGCCAAGTTTTAGATGGCATGCCAAATCAACGTATATTCATAAGAGGAGTAGAGACATTGCTGTGCCATCTCTGTAATAGCACTTATGTACAGGGTACAGGACAGATCCCCTGAAATGATAGCAGTGCGGTGTTTAAAGATTTTGACCTTCTCCATATCAGACCCTTCCATGTGGACTGGCTGACAGACTTCTGGTTTGTTCCTCCTATAGTGAATAATCAGCTCTTTGGTCTTGCTGTCATGAAGTGAGAGGTTGTGTTGTGGTACCAATCATCCAGATTTTCAATCTCTCTCCTATATGACAATTCATCACCGACTTTGATTGGCCAACGACAACGTTATTGTCAGTGATCTCAGGATTGCTACCCGTACCACGTGCTTGTGAGGCCAGAACTAGGAAGATTATACAGTTCAATACATGGCTGAGGAGTTGGTGTAGGAGGGAGGGCATAAGAATTTAGGATCATTGGGCTCTCTTTCAGGGAAGGTGGGACCTGTACACAAGGGATGGTTTGCACCAGAACTGGAAGGGAAGTTTTGTTCATGCTGCATGGTGGGGTTTAAACTAGAGTTGCATGTGGATGGGAATCATAGTGTCAGAACAGTTAGTGGAAACAGATGTTGGTAAGACCTCAGACAAAGTTAGGAATCAAAAGTTTGAGCATGGTGTGGCTACTGTACTGAGTTTCGTATATTTCAATGCAAGAAATATTGTAGGAAAGGCAGATGATAGTGCCAAAGATAAGGTAGCTGGTTTACAAACAGAGGCAATTTCTTGTGAGGAGAGACTGTTGAAAGGGCAAAATGGCAGTCAATAGGATAAGTTGCAATGTAAAAAGTGGACAAAATCAAAAAGGGTTATTGCAGGACTGAAGGTGAAATATTTGAATGAGTGCAGTATATGGAATAAGGTAGGTGAATTTGTAGCACAGTTATAGATTGGCATGTATGATGTTGTATGCATAGTGAATCAAGATGATAGCTGAGAGCTTAATGGCCAAGGATACACATTGTATTCCAGTGGCAACCCTTATTTTACAGTTTCTTTCATGTGTCTCTTTCAGTATTTAATACTAGTACCCTGATTCAAGCAAAAGAAACTTGATCAGACTAGATCTGTAAATCATCAGACAAACATTGGTAACAGAGACAATGAACAGAATAGTAAGAATGAGAAAGGAATTCTCAAATTAATGTAATACAAATGAAGAGTTGAACCTAGTAAGTTATTTATTGAACAAACTGTAGCATTGTTAACTTTTATTTACATTTAAACTGTTTTACACCTATGCCAAAGCTTTAACATTCCAAGTATATAGTAAAGAATTTTCTCGAGGAAAGCAATAATTTACAAAGTGCTCTTGTTTTAAGAATCAAGTTGGAAACATGAAAACATAGACATTTCTTACTACACTTACGTGTCATGTGATTGATCTCCTCAATGCCACTCGACAGGTTTCTAGGTCCAAGGGTGGCCACGGAAATTGTGTATTCTGTTGCAGAGCTAAGATTTGAAATTGTGGTGAAGCTTGACTGTTCGACAATAGACCTTGTAGAAGAACCATCACTGTAGGTTATGTCGAAGGAGTAACTTCCATCATCCATATCAGCAGGTGCTCCCCAGTTTAATGAGATGAAATTGGTACTGAAGTTCAACACCTGGATAGTACCAGGTGGGCTTGGAACTGAACGAGGAAAGAAAGTGTACAGTTGTTGTGATTAACACCAATATACAGAGATTTCTTTTGAGCTTTTGATATTCTTGGTTATTATTTCTTGATTGGCCACACTTTGCGATATGAAACACTACTTGAGGATCAGAGTAGAGGAAAATATACTGTATAATTTCAGCAGGAGTCAGCTGCTAAAAATTTCCCAAATGTTTTGAAATATTTGTCAATGTTATTTTCCTTAAAAGTGCGGCAACAACTTAAGGTGGCTGAGACAATAGGCTGGTATCAGAATAACAAATCAGGCAGATGGAAACATAGAAATATTGTGAGAGTGGACATGATAAATGTTAATTGCAGTCGATTGTCAATACTCTAACCTTTGATGCAGATTAATGTCTGATTCCTTGTGGAAATTTGTTTTATTTGTTGAGATTCAAATAAAACAAGGTTTAGCAGTTTCAACTTAAGAACCATCTTCAGACAACACAGTAAATAATGAGTACTGTAATCAACTTAAAACCAAATGAATCAATGTGTTCAATTGCACTACAGGAAACCGTACCTACATAAATTAAAAAGCTGATATTCCTTATTAAAATACCAAGTAAAAAACCTCACTGATAACCAGCTTTTAGTAAATTTAGTGTAGAAAATTGAAACTTCCTGACATTATGTTAATAATTAAACCTCAAAAGTATTTCATTGGGTGTCAAGTGTTATGGCCCCCAATAATTAAATGTTGAACCTGGGTCAAACAATCCATGTTAGTGAAACGCTGGAGAACCAATTCCTCAATCATAGTGATTTCACATCCCAAACTTGGCAACTGGTGCTTAAGAATGTGTTCCACATTCATCATTTCTAATACAAAAGACAAATTCAATTAAAAGAGATCCTCACACTTTGCACATACCTGTTATACCCTGTACATTGGCAGAGGTAACATTGAAAGGTCCACTGCTTGTAATCACTGTGACATTGTACACTCGACCAGGTTGAAGATCGGTGAAAATTACAGAATTGGAATTTGTACTGTTGACTTTTTGTACTGACGTGTTTTTTACATCTTGAAGAGTGATAAAGAACACCTCCACCTTTCCAGGTGGTGGAATCCAGGACACAAACAATCTATCCACTGTCCCATTGCTGCTAACACTGATGTTTGCTTCTGGTATCCGTATGGGTTCTGTGGGATAAAAAAATGATGGGATTTTCCAGGAGGATTCAGGCACCAAATGTAATGTGGTGTAAGGTAAGTAATGTTCATCACAGAATAGGAACATAGAAATATCTCAGCAGATGAGAGTGTTATCCAAGTATTGAATCGTGTTTGAACTGATGAGGAGGAATTACAAGTATTGTATAATTAATAAAGCTTAAAACCTGATAGAAACAAAATCAGAAAATTGCAACAGATTAAGCAGCATCTGTGGAGAGAACAACTGAGGTCAAAGTGAAAGATGAACTGCTTTTCCTCAAACTATCTTTGAGCTTCACTGTAATAGTGTAAGAAATGAAAGAGTGAGAGCCCAGAGCAGGAATGGGCCAGAAGTTAAAGTGACTCACATTTTCTGTAGATTGAGTGGTGGTGTTCAGAAATTTGCTTTTGGGTTCTTCAGTGGAAATGAATTATTTATATAATTTACTATAGAGAGATGATACCTTCTGCGGTACTTACTTGTGTAGCTGGATACTTCTCTGGAATCAGACTGGACACTTGCTACAAGTGTGATAACAGTGAATGTGTTATTGGTTCCAGCGATCAGATTGCTCACAGTGGCATTTTCAAATTTTACAGTTTCATTTTGAATGGTATTGGTAGGTTCTGAACTATCTTCTGTCACTACCAGATAGCGATAGTCATCTTTATATCCTATTGGTTGCTTCCAATTCAGTGTTATGGAGTTGGTGCCAACATCGTCAACTTGTAGGCTTTTCACTACGTTTGGTTCTGTTGGGGGACATAAGTTAATTTTGTTGATTATCTTTGAAAACCAATTACTTTTGACAAATATATTTTATGAACTGAGAATAGCTCATACTTGATGGCTGATGTAAAACAGATGGTGGTAAGTCTTCATCGTACTTCTGTTTCCAAACCCATTTTCATGGGCACTAGACTCCCCAGCATTGATGACATCTTCAAAAGGCTGTGCTTCAAATGGCAGCATCCATCATTAAGGACATTAACCTTTGCAAATGACCTTTTTTCATTACCACCATCAGTAAGGAGTTGCAGGAGCCTGAAGTCACACCCTAAAGTTTCCAGAAACAGCTTCGACCCTTTCAGCATCAGATTTCTGAATGGTCCAAGAATCCACGAACACAACCTCCCTATTCCTCTTTTGTACTATTCATTGATTTTATTTTTATTGGAATTTATAGTATTTTTTATGTCTTCAACTGTATTGCTGTGTAAAACAACAAGTTTTACAACACATGTCAGAGACAATAACCCTGATTCTGATTCTGAACTATGATCACAAAAGCTATCATTTAAAGGCATACCTGTACTGCACAACTAATGCTCTTCTTAGCTACTTTCTGTACCACGGCCGTAGTAATGTTCCTGAAAGACAGAGACTATACTAGAAAACATAGAAAGCCAACAGCACAATACAGGCCCTTCACCTCACAAAGGTGTGCCGAACATGTCCCTACCTTAGAAATTAACAAGGCTTACCCTTCGCCCTCTGTTTTTCTAAGCTCGATATACCTATCCAGGAGTCTCTTAAAAGACTCTATTGTATCCTCCTAAACAACTGTCGCCGGCGGAACATTCCACGCACTCACCACCCTCTGTGTAAAAAACTTACTCCTGTCATCTCCTCTGTACCTACTTCCAAGCACCTTAAAACTGTGCACTCTCATGCTAGCCATTTCAGAACTGGGAAAAAGGTTCTGACCATTCATACAATCAATATCTCTCATCATCTATCAGGTCACCTTTCATCCTCCGTTGCTCCAAGGAGAAGAGGCCGAGTCCTCTCAACATATTCTCGTAAGGCATGCTCCCCAATCCAGGCAACATCCTTGTAAATCTCTTCTGCACCCTGTCTATTGTTCCCAGCCTTCTGATAGGGAGGCGACCAGAACTGAGCACAGCTCTCCAAGTGGGGTCTGACCATGGTCCTATAGAGCTGCAGCATTACCTCTCAGCTCCTAAACTCAATCCCATGATTGATGAAGGCCAATGCACCCTATGCTTTCTTAACCACAGAGTCAACCTGTGTAGCAGCTTTGAGTGTCCTGTGGACTTGGATCCCAAGATCCCTCTGATCCTTCACACTGCCAAGAGTCTTACCATTAATACTATATTCTGCCGTCATATTTGATCTACCAAAATGAACCACCTCACATTTATCTGCGTTGAACTCCATCTACCACTTCTCAGACCAGTTTTCATCTTATCGATATCCCGCTGTAACCTCTGACAGCCCTCCACACTATCCACAACACCCCAATCTATGTGTCACCAGCAAATTTACTAACCCATCCCTCCACATCTTCATCCAGGTCACTTAGAAAAATCACGAAGAGTAAGGGTCTCAGAACAGTCCCCTGAAGTACACCACTGGTCACCAGCCTCCATGCATAATATGACCCGTCTACAACCCCTCTTTGTCTTCTGTGGGCAAGCCAATTCTGAATCCACAAAGCAATGTCCCCTTGTATCCCATGTCTCCTTACTTTCTCAATAAGCCTTGCATGGGGTACCTTATCAAATGTCTTGCTGAAATCCATATACACTACATCTACTGCTCTATCTTCACATACTTGTAGAATGCTTTGGGGTTTTCTGTACTTCTGTCCACCAAGGCCTTCTCATGGCCCCTTCTGGCTCTCCTGATTTTGTTCTTAAACTCCTTTCTGCTAGCCTTATAATCTTCAAGATTCTATCATTATCTAGTTTTTTGAACCTTTCCTAAACTTTTCTTTTCTTCTTGACTAGATTTACAACAGCCTTTGTACACCATGCT
The DNA here is from genome assembly GCF_030028105.1 of Mobula birostris. Lineage (NCBI taxonomy): Eukaryota > Metazoa > Chordata > Chondrichthyes > Myliobatiformes > Myliobatidae > Mobula > Mobula birostris. The sequence continues at coordinate 60,151,235 of NC_092380.1, read as the reverse complement.
TCCTGTACCATACTGTCCGTTCCGTCACATTGGAATGTACCTATGCAGAATTCAACGCAAATATCCCCTGAACATTTGCCACATTCCTGCCATACATTTCCCTGAGAACATCTGTTCCCAATTTATGGTTCCAAGTTCCTGCCTGATAGCCTCATATTTCCCCTTACTCCAATTCAACACTTTCCTGATGTCTGTTCCTATCCCTCTCCAATGCTATGGTAAAGGAGAGAGAATTGTGATCACTATCTCCAAAATGCTATCCCACTGAGTGATCTGACACCTGACCAGATTCATTTCCCAATACTAGATCAAGTACAGCTTCTCCTCGTCAGCTTATCTACATATTGCATCAAGAAACCTTCCTGAACAAACCTAACAAAGTCCACGCTATCTAAACCCCTTGCTCTAGGGAGATGCCAATCAACACTTGGGAAATTAAAATCTCCCACCATGACAACCCTGTTATGATTACACCTTTCCAGAATCTGTCTCCCTCTCTGCTCCACGATGTCTCTGTTACTATTAGGTGGTCTATAAAAAATCACCTCGTATAGTTATTGACCTCTTCATGTTCCTAACTTCCACTCACAGAGACCCCGTAGAGAATCCGTCCATGACTTCTCCTTTTCTGCAGCTGTGACACTATCTCTGATCAGCAGTGCCACAACCTCCACGTCTTTTGCCTCCCTCCCTGTCCTTTCTGAAACATCTAAAGCCTGGAACTCTAAGTAACCATTCCTGCCCCTGAGCATCCAAGTCTCTGTAATGGCCACAACATCATAGCTTCAAGTACTGATCCATGCTTTAAACTCATCTGCTTTGTTCATAATACTCCTTGCATTAAAACAGGCACATCTCAAACCATCGGTCTGAGCGCGTCCCTTCTTTATCACCTGCCTATCCTCCCTCTTGCACTGCCTCTAATCTTTCTCTATTTGTGAGCCAACTGCCCTTTCCTCCGTCCCTTCAGTTAGGATTATATCCCCCAGCAATTCCAGTTTAAACTCTCTCCAATAGCTGTAGCAAACCTCCCCACCAGGATATTGTTTCCCCTGGGATTCAAGTGCAACCCGTCCTTTTTGTACAGGTCACACCTGCCCCAAAAGAGGTCCCAATGACCAGAAATCTGAATCTCTGCCCCCTGCTCCAATCCCTCAGCCACGCATTTATCCTCCACCTCATTCTATTCCTATACTCACTGTCACATGACACAGGCAGTAAACCTGAGATTACTACCTTTGAGGTCCTGCTTCTCAACTTCCTTCCTAACCCCTTGTAGTTTGTTTTCAGTACATCCTCCTTTTTCCTATCTATGTCATTGGCACCAATATGTACCATGACCTCTGGCTGTTCACCTTCCCACTTCAGGATTTCGTGGATGTGATCAGAAACATCCCAAACCTTGGCACCTGGGAGGCAAACTACAGTCTGCGTATCTTTCCTGTGTCCACAGAATTGCCTATCTGACCTCCTAACTATAGAGTCCCCTATCACTGCTGACATCCTCTTCCTTTCCCTACCCTTCTGAGCCACAGGGCCAGACTCTGTGCTAGAGGCATGGCCATTGTTGCTTCCCCCAGGTAGGCCGTCCTCCCCCCCCCCAAACAGTACTCAAACAGTAGTACTTATTGTTGAGGGGGACAGCCACAGGGGTAGTCCCTAGCATCTGACTCTTGCCCTTCCCTCTCCTGACTGTTACCCACTTACCTGTTTCCCGAGGCCCTGGTGTGACTACTTGCTTATAGTTGTTCTCTATCACCTCCTCACTCTCCCTGACCAAACGAAGGTCATCGAGCTGCATCTCCAGTTCCCCAATGCAGTCCTTAAGGAGCTGCAGCTCAATGCACCTGGCACAGATGTGGCCATTTGGGAGACTGGGAGTCACCCGGACTTCCCACATCTGACACCAAGCACAGAACACTGGCCACACCCACATACTTCCAGTCTGTATTCTACACAGGTAACCTAACTTGCCTCGTCCCGTTATCCTTTGACCCTGTTGAGCCAAAGCCCCCCTACTCTGTCTCCCCCTGCTCTGTCGCCCGCCTCTCCGGTGTCTGATCTATAAAGCTGTCTCCTTTAAACTCTTCTTGCTGTTCTAAACAGCTGATGTCCATGCGTTTGTGCAGTCGTGCCTCGAACAAACTGCTGAAGAAATAGCCGTCTCCTTTTAAACTCTTCTTGCTGTTCTAACTGGCTGACATACACCTGTATGTGCAGTCGTGCCTTGATCTATGTGCCTTGGTTCACAAGCAGTTTTGTGAAAGTACAGGTTAACCATATCGCTAATTGTAAATTCAAAAGGTGATGGAACTTCCCCATGTGCCCCCACCAACCCCAGGCAATCTGTAAAAGTAATACTGGAAAAGGTTACTAGGAACATCTCTTCTACGAGAACTCTGTTGATCAGTGCCAGAAATATATCATGATTTAATAAGGTGGGCCAGGGTGAGCTTTCACAATTTAAGACATATTACATTTTTTACCTTCGCTTCCATTTACATGGAAGCATCTACATCCAGCTTCGATTGCTGGAATTGATCACTAGTTTGGCTGGTAAGTATAAGCATCAGTGGAGAGAGCATGTCCGAGATCTGGTGAATTGCATCCATCCCAATTTAGTACCACTTCATTTTTATCAACCTTCAATTGAGTGGCATGCATCTACAGGCAAGAGGCACGCTTTGTGCTGAGTTAAACTTATGTAGATCAAGCTTACTGTAAGAACACCAAGGGAGTTTCCTTTTTCTCCCTAGATGTTCTGATGTCTTCACTTGCAGACCCCAGTTAGTTTGATTTGGCAACAACATCTCCTCCATAATCTTCATCAAAACAAGTACACTTCAAGACTGTGTGCTGAACCTCCTACTCTACTTCTTTATGAGTGTGAGACTAAGCAGAACTCCAGTGCCATATTTACATTTGCCAATCTAATCACTGTCATAGGCTGAATCAAAAGTGGAAACAAATCAGCTTATAGGAGGGGGATTGAAAATCTGGAGAGTGCTGGCACAGCAATAACCTCTCACTCAATATCAGCAAGGCCAAGGAGATGATTGTTTTTTATTTCAGGAAGAAACCAGAGGTCTATGAGTCAATCCTCAATGGAGATCAGAGGTGGAGAGGGTCAGAGTCTTTATATTTCTTGGAGTTATCAAGCTTTCCTGGGTTTAACCATTATGAACAAAGTACTGCAGCACGTTTATTTTCTTGATGTTTGTGAAGATTCAACGTCATACAAAACTTTCACAAACTTCTACAAGTGTGTGTTGGAGAGTATTTTGTGAGGTTGCATCATAGCCTGGTATGGAAACACCAAAGCTATTGGAAGGAGAATCCTCCAGAAGTAGTAGATATGGCCCAGTCCATCATGGGAAAGATCTCTCCAGTATTGAGCACATCTATACATAGCACTGTCACAGGAAAGCAGTAACTATCATCATGGACCCACAGCATCCAGGCCATGCTCTCATCTCATTGCTGCCACTAGGAAGGTGCAGGAGCTTCAGGATCTCAACCACCAGTTCAAGAGCATTTATTAGCCTCAACCATCAGGCTCTTGAACCAAAGGGGATAGTTTCACTCCACTTCATCAGTGAAATGTCCGAATAAACTATACACTCAATATCAAGGACACTTCTGTTCATGTTCTCAATATGTATTGCTTCTATATTTCTATTTTTATGACTATTTTTTCCTCTTTATTTTTGTACTTGCAATTTGTAATTTTTGTCTCATTGGTTGTTGTCCACCTTGTTGGGAGAGGTCTTTCATTGATATTATTGTTTTTCTTGTACTTACTGTAATTGCCCACAAGAAATTGAATCTCAGGTTTGTAATGGTGACATATATGTGCTTTGTAATAAATTTACTTTGTTTTGTAAATTTTTGGTTTTTGAAAATAGCAAGGAAAAGGCCTTGATATGAAACTTCATGTCACATTCAATCTTCTGAAGCTCTTGATCAGGAGACGATGAAAAACATCCTGGTGGCCCATTGTGCATAATCCAGTGAAGCATCAACTCCAGGAAGAAAGCAGGTTAATAGAGGAGCGTGGGGGAAATGTCATAATTCGGAGCTGTCAGCAGAAGAGGGAAGAGAGGCTTTTAGTCTCAGAGTTGAATTCAGTTAGTCATACTAACTATCAGTGGAATGCGCCCCCAAGTAAGGGAACATGTAGGAGGGTGCTTGGATTGGCACCGAAAAATGCCTTGGGCAGTATCAGGCCTCTCATACTGATTCCATGAAATGTCAAGAAAGTGGAGAGAGCATGTCAACATTCCTTTGGACCTTTTACGAACCTTCTCTTGCAAACAATGGCAAAACTGGAGAAACAGGTCTTAGGAAAAAGTCTACTATCTACCTTCGTTTAGGTATAAGCCATGTGCTAAGTGCTCAGTTAACTTTGACCCAGCAGTAAGCAGGTTTCCAGAACAGTAACTTGCTGCTCTTTCAATATGAGTGGTACTAACAAGGAACAGGAAACCATACTTTACCTTCTGAATGTCATTGCTGTGTTATTCAAGACAGGGATTGATTTTTTTTATAGGTATTAAGAAAATCAAAGTTCCAAGTAAATTTATTGTCACAATACACATGTGTCACAGATTATCCTGAGATTAATTTTCCTGCAGGCATTCACAGTAAGTGCAAAGAAACTCAGTAGAATCAATGAAAGACTGCACCCAACAAGATGGACAAACACTAATGTGCAAAAGACAACAAACAGTGCAAATACACAAAGAGAAAACAAACAAGAATAATAAATAACTAAACAATAAGTATTGAGAACATGAGATGAGGAGCACTTGAAAGTGAGCCAATAGGTTGTGAAAACGATTCAGTGATGGGGCAAGAGAAGGTGAGTGAGTGAAACCCTCTGCTGCTTTCTTACAACAGATCTCTATGTAGATGTGCTCAAAGGTGGAGATATGGCTTTACCAGAAATGTACTGGGCTGTATCCAATACTTTTTGTGGGCTTTTCTGTTCTAGGGCATTGCTGTTTCCATATCAGAATCAGAATCAGAATCAGAATCAGGTTTATTATCACTGGTATGTGACGTGAAATTTGTTAACTTAGCAGCAGCAGTTCAATGGAATACATAATCTATCAGACAGAGAGAAATAAATAAGTAAAATAAAACATAATAAATAAAAAAGTAAATCAATTATGTGTGTTGAATAGATTTTTTAAAAAATGTGCAAGATCAGAAATACTGTTTAAAAAAAGTGAGGTAGTGTCCAAAGCTTCAATGTCCATTTAGGAATCGGATGGCAGAGGGGAAGAAGCTGTTCTTGAATCACTGAGTGTGTGCCTGCAGGCTTCTGTATCTCTGACCTGATGGTAACATTGAACAGATTATCGGCACCCAATTGCCCACCATTGAGAACATCTATCATAAACGCTGCCTGGGCAGGGCGAAAAGCATTAGCAGGAATGCATCTCACCCTAACCATGGACTTTTTACTCTCCTCCTATCCGCTAGGCACTACAGGAGCCTCCGCTCCCTGCACCAGCAGGCACAGGAAGAGCTTCTTCCCTGCGGCTGTGACACTGTTGAACCTCTCATCACAGCGCTAAGCAGTATGGTATCCATATTGTACTGTCTCAGTACTTTTATATTTGTGTGCTGTAGCACTTTTTTTATTTGCAGTTATTTTTTAAATAACACTATTCTTTGCATTTCTGGTCAGATGCTAAATGCATTTCACTGGCTTTGCATCTATACTCGGCACAATGACAATAAAGTTGAATGTAATGTAATCTAATCTAATCCAAAAGGGCCTACCCTGGGTTCTGGAGGTCGTTAATAATGGATGCTGCCTTTCTGAGACACCAGTCCCTAAAGATGTCCTGGGTAGTTTGTAGGCTAGTGCCCAAGATGGAGCTGACTAGATTTACAACCTTCTGCAGCTTCTTTCAGTCCTGTGCAGTAGCCCCTCCATACCAGACAGTGATGCAGTCTATCAGAATGCTCTCCACGGTACAACTATAGAAGTTTTTGAGTGTATTTGTTGACATGCCAAATCTTTTCAAACTCCTAATAAAGTATAGCCGCTGTCTTACCCTTACCCTGTCATACATCAATATGTTGGGACCAGGTTAGATCCTCAGAGACCTTGACGCCCGGGAACTTGAAGCTGCTCACTCTCTCCACTTCTGATCCCTCTATGAGGATTATATATGTGTTCCTTTGTCTTACTGTCACAGTGGGGTGCTGGGAACGGACCCAAATGCGAGACACAGACACTGAAGTACAAGGAACAGGACTTTACTAGAGTAGGGACGTGACAGGATTCAGACCAGGAGCAGGGACAAGGACGCAGACTTGGGCTAGGAAATGTGGGACTAGGACTAGAAAACATGGACTAGGAGACAAGGCTTTGACTCCGAGCACAAAACTGGACTAGGACCCAGAACCTGGGTCTTGCCTCGGGCTTGGACCCTGGAACCAGACAAGGACATGACATGGCTTCAGGACAGGATGTAGCTGGGGTCCAGAGGCCTGAGCTTGGAGGCAGGTTGGGTCTTTGCTCTTGAGGCTTGAGGCTGGGGTCTTGGGTCTTGAGCTTGGCTACAGGCTGAGGTGTTGGTCCTTGAGCTTGGCTGCAGGCTTGGGTCTTGGGTCTTGAGCTTGGCTGCAGGCTGAGGTCTTGGGTCTTGGGTCTTGAGCTTAGCTGCAGGCTGGGGTCTTGGGTCTTGAGCTTGGCTGCATGCTGGGGTCTTGGTATGGAGGCTTGTGTTCTTGGAGCTTGGCGTGGGATCTTCGAGGCTTGGGTTCTTGGAGCTTGGCTTGGGTTCTTGGAACTTGGCTGCGGGATTGTCGAGGTTTGGGTTCTTGGAGCTTGGCTGCTGGATTGTCGAGGCTTGGGGTCTTGGAGCTTGGCTGCGGGATCGTCGAGGCTTGGGTTCTTGGAATGAGGAGGCTGATAACACGGAGGCTGGAGCTCAGAGACAGACTAGGAACTGTACATCAACATAGAGCCGGGACTTATCCATCGAAAAGCCGAGACTCATCTTTAACCTGACACTAACACGAGACTGGACAGTACATAGACATAGAGCTGGGACTTATCCTAAAACAAGCTAGGACTCAACTTTATCTCCACACCAAGGTGGGACAGGTCCACCTGTTGAGTAACGGCAGAACGGCCAGTCTTACCCAACAGAGGCAAAGATAAGACAAGACAGATCCCCCCCACAGGGCAACGGCAAAACGGCCTCACTTACCCCACGGAGTTGAGGACAAGAAGAGACAAACATCGAAGAACAACAGACAGTTCCTTCTCTGCATCCAGGTTGCTCTGAGTCGCAGTTTGGCCAGCAACCTCAGCTGGCTACGGAAACAACTGGATTCCTACCTAGTTCGGAGTGGCTGGCAGCCAGTCAGCTGGCCCTGGAAACAATCAAATCCATACCGCAAAGACGGCTCTACCGACAGCATGGCTCCATGAAGTGATGGTTCTCTAATGCGACCTAAGGGTGGCAAGTGGCCGCTCTAGCATTCCGGCAGGTTGCTCCCAGGGAATCTTGACAAGACAAACCAGCACCTCACACTCAACCCCAAAACTACTTATATTCTTAACCCCAAGACTACTTATATTCTTAGCCCCAAGATAGGAATCAGGTGCCTATGATTAACTCAAACAAGGGTCAGCTGGAAGACCCAGAATCCTGAGTCCATGAACCGGACCGTGAACCAGAATGCGGACTTCACGGACCGGATCATGACACTTACCCTTCCCAAAGTCCACAATCTTTCGTCTTACTGAGGCTGAGTGCCAGGTTGTTGCTGCGGCACCATTCCACTAGTTAGCATATCTCACTCCTGTACGCCCTCTTGTCACAACCTGAGATTCTACCAACACTGGTTGTATCATCAGCAAATTTGTAGATGGTATTTGTACTATGCCTTGCCACACAGCCATGTGTATACAGAGAGTAGAGCAGTGGGCTAAGCACACATCCCCGAGGTCCACTAGTGTTGATCGTCAGCGATGAGGATATGTTATCACCAATCCGCACAGAATATGGTATTCCAGTTAGGAAGACAAGGATCCAATTGCAGAGGGAGGTGCAGAGGCCCAGGCTCTGCAACTTCTCTATCAGGCCATCGTGCCACCACTAAATATACTATTAACTGCACATCTATTGAAGCTTGGCCAGGTTTTAGATGGCACGCCAAATCAACGTAAGTTCATAAGAAAGTAGACATTGCTGTGCCATCTTTGTAATAGCACTTCTGTACAGGGCACAGGACAGATCCCCTGAAATGATAACACTGCGGTGTCTAAAGATTTTGACCTTCTCCATATCTGACCCTTCCATGAGGACTGGCTGACAGACTTCCGGTTTGTTCCTCCTGTAGTGAATAATCAGCTCTTTGGTCTTGCTGTCATGAAGGGAGAGGTTGTGTTGTGGTACCAATCATCCAGATTTTCAATCTCTCTCCTATATGACAATTCATCACCATCTTGGATTGGCCAACGACAATGTTATTGTCAGTGATCTCAGGATTGCTACCCGTACCACGTGCTTGTGAGGCCAGAACTAGGAAGATTATACGGTTCAGTACATGGCTGAGGAGTTGGTGTAGGAGGGAGGGCATAAGAATTTAGGATCATTGGGCTCTCTTTCAGGGAAGGTGGAACCTGTACACAAGGGATGGTTTGCACCAGAATTGGAGAGGAAGTTTCGTTCATGCTGCATGTGGATGGGAATCATAGTGCCAGAACAGTTAGCGGAAGCAGATGTTGGTAAGACCTCAGACAAAGTTAGGAATCAAAGGTTTGAGCACGGTGTGGCTATTGTACTGAGTTGCGTATATTTCAATGCAAGAAATATCGTAGGAAAGGCAGAAGATAGTGCTGAAGATGAGGTAGCTGGTTTACAAACAGAGGCAATTTCTTGTGAGGAGAGACTGTTGAAAGGGCAAAATTGCAGTCAATAGGATAAGTTGCAATGTAAGAAGTGGGCAAAATCAAAAAGGATTATTGCAGGACTGAAGGTGAAATATTTGAATGAGTGCAGTATATGGAATAAGGTAGGTGAATTTGTAGCACAGTTATAGATTGGCATGTATGATGTTGTATGCATAGTGAATCAAGATGATAGCTGAGAGCTTAATGGCCAAGGATACACATTGTATTCCAGTGGCACCCCTTATTTTACAGTTTCATTGATGTGTCTCTTTCAGTGTTTAATACTAGATCCGTGATTCAAGCAAAAGAGACTTGATCAGACATGATCCGTAACTCATCAGACAAACATTGGTAACAGAGACAATGAACAGAACAGCGGTTTCTGGACACTTTACACTAAAATGTTAAAATATTTTCGTCAATCCACTCCACAGGACCTTATACAGCAATATCTGGAATGAGAGAATTGTGGTGGACTGAATATGAAAGCAGAAGAATAAAATCAAGGTGTTTATTTCTAAATTGCTCTTTGGAATTGAGAATGGATCTTTCACTTACGGGTGAACTGAGATATTGATACAACGTCACTCAATATATTTCCCCGAACAACAGTGGCCACAGAAATGGTGTAGTTGGTTCCAGAAGTAAGGTTCAAAATTACTGTTGAAGTTGTATTTACTGTTTCTGACATTTTTGCAGAACCACTATCGTAAGTGACATTGAAGGAATAACTTCCATCTTCCAGATCTGAAGGTGCACCCCAGTTTAATGAGATGCAACTAATGCTGAAGGTGGTCACAGTGATAGCTCCAGGAGCAGTGGGAACTGTGTGGGATTAAAAAATAGAGCAAATTATTCTCTCCTACACAGAATTTTGCTTTGATTTATTAATTATGCCTTTGAAAAACTTAATCATAAATTTTTATGTTAAATATGTTTTGTGAATCTGGGTTGCGACCAATGAGAAGAAAAGACAATTAAATTTGCAAGAAATAATGAAAGCTTAAAAAAAGAGGGGGGAATTGAAACTAAGTTATTCAGATGGGGGCCAAGAGAAAATGGTTTTGCGGACGTTCTTGCTTAAAAGATCTGAAAATTTAAGGGGACTTTTCTCAGGTTTCCTGCCCAATTAGGCAATGATGCAAACTCCATGGAAGGATTGGTGCAAACTGACTCAGATATCAGAGAATGAGTTGGGTTTTATTAAAGGTATAATCTCCTGCTGGCTTACAAAAGATGCTGTAAATGACTTTAACTCTTGGGACTGACTCACCCTATCTCTTTTAATCTCTTCACAGATGCTGCCTGACCTGCCCAGTATTTCCTGCATTTATTTAACTTTAATTTAAAGTTAACTGCAAGTGTCAACGTTTGACATGCAAGTAAAAAATATCAGATAATTACAAGAAATCTTCATCTGGAGAATGTGGCATTGCTGAAATGACCATTCTTAGCTGACCATGAAAAGGTGATGGTCAGTTAACTCTTGTACTTGTTTTAATTCACTTCTGTGGATTTTTAAGTAATTCAGAGGGGAATAACATAACATAAACAAATGTGGTTGGGTTACTGGATGTATAATCCAGGTGTATGGACTGATGATTTGGCAAACAGAATTCAGTTCCGAAAGTGTTTTTTTAAATGAAAATATGATGATTATATATATTTTGGAATAAAATAAAACCAGCATCAGTATTGATGATCACGCAGCATCCTGATTTAACACTAAACCAGAATAATGCCCCATTAGGAAAGAGTTCTGCATTGGTACACAATTTGGACAATGTGCAGTTCTGGATCTGCAGCAATGTGCTTGACTTAAATGTACAGCAGGTCACTTGGTTGATACAAACTAGCATGATAAGCAAGAAAGAGAAACAGACAGACCATGCAGATTGATAATAGCATTAAATTCATGTATGATAAAAACAAATTAAGTCCAGTCCAACTTGACTTGCTAATTTGTCTTCACTAACATTAGCAAAATTAGAAGAGATACCAAATCCACAAAGGAACTCAGTCATTCTCAGAAGATAACACTGCAGGCTCTCAGTTCTCAGCTACTCTATGTAGCAGCCAAATGGCAGGAACATTTCATTATTGGAGGTGACACATCTTCCAGAGAGTGTAACCTTGTGCATCCTTAGCACTGACAGAGGACCCAAGAAATCTCATGGCATCTGGTGAAATGCAAGCAATGAAACGTCCTGCTGACTACGTTAAGATCTCTCCATCAGCCAATGTACTACTTGTCAAGTTAAATATCAAGGTAGAAAAATGCTTGTGTGAAGGTTATAGAAACAGAGAACAACATCTAGAGGGGAATGAAAAGAAATCAGTTATAATTGAGATATAGAACACAATTCCCTGGCATTACAACTGGGATATTGGGAACATGTAGTTTGTTTTGATGAATGTAGTGGCAGATTTGACAGAAAGATTCTGATGGACTGCTCTTATTTCTTAGATTTTCAATTCTTTATGTCTGGTTTTTGAATTGTATTCCAGTGGCAACCCTTATTTTACAGCTTCAGTCTTGTGTCTCTTTCAGTATTTAATACAGTACTAGTACCCTGATTCAAGCAAAAGAGACTTGATCAGACTAGATCCATAACTCATCAGACAAACATTGGTAACAGAGACAATGAACAGAATAGTGAGAATGACAAAGGAATTCTCAAATTGATGTTATATGAGTGAAGGGCTGAACTTAGTAAGTTATTTATAGAATAAACTGTAGCATTGTTAACTTTTATTTACTTTGAAACTGTTTTACACACCTATGCCAAAGCTTTAACATTCTAAGTATATAGTTAAGCATTTTAAGAATCAAGTTGGAAACATGAAAACATAGACATTTCTTACTACACTTACGTGTCATGTGATTGATCTCCTCAATGCGACTCGACAGGTTTCTGGGTCCTAGGGTGGTCACGGAAATTGTGTATTCTGTAGCAGAATTAAGGTGTGAAATTGTGATGAAGCTTGACTGTTCGACAATAGACCTTGTAGAAGAACTGTCACTGTAGGTTATGTTGAAGGAGTAACTTCCATCATCCATATCAGCAGGTGCTCCCCAGTTTAATGAGATGAAATTGGTACTGAAGTTCAACACCTGGATAGTACCAGGTGGGCTTGGAACTGAATGAGGAAAGAAAGTGTACAGTTGTTGTGATTAGCACCAATATACAGAGATTTCTTTTGAGCTTTTGAAATTCTTGGTTATTATTTCTCGATTGGACACACTTTGCGATATGAAACACCACTTGAGGATCAGAGTAGAGGAAAATATACTGTATAATTTCAGCAGGAGTCAGCTGCTAAAAATTTCCCAAATGTTTTGAAGTATTTTTCAAAATTATTTTCCTTAAAAGTGCGGCACAACTTAAGGCGACTGAGATGAAAGGCTGGTATCAGGATAAAAAATCAGGCAGATGGAAACATGGAAATATTGTGAGAGTGGACATGACAGAAATGTTAATTGCAGTCAATTGTCAATACTCTAACCTTTGATGCAGATTAACATCGACTCTTTGTGTATATTTGTTTTATTTGTTGAGATTCAAATAAAACAAGGCTTGGCAGTTTCAACCTAAAGCCATCTTTAGACAATACAGTAAATAATGAGTACTGTAATTAACTTAAAACCAACTGAATCAATACGTTCAATTGCACTACAAGATACCGTACCTACATAAATTAAAAAGATGATATTCCTTATTAAAATACTCAGTAAGATATCTCACTGATAACCAGCTTTTAGTAAATTTAATGTAGAAAATTTAAACTTTCTGACATTACATTAATAATTAAACCTCAAAAGTACTTCATTGAGTGTCAAGTGATATGGGATATCACAGGATAGTAAAAAAAATTTCAACATTTTAGACTTGTTCTTCTTGGGCAACATCCCCATCCCCAATAATTAAATGTTGAACCTGGGTCAAACAATCAATGTTAGTGAAACGCTGGAGAACCAATTCCTCAATCATGGTGATTTCACATACCAAACTTGGCAATTGATGCTTAAGAATGTGTTCCACATTCATCATTTCTAATTCAAAAGACAAATTCAATTAAAAGTGTTCTTCGCAGTTGGAACATACCTGTTATACCCTGTACATTGGCAGAGGTAACATTGAAAGGTCCACTGCTTGTAATCACTGTGACGTTGTACACTCGACCAGGTCGAAGTTCGGTGAAAATTACAGATGTGGAATTTGTACTGTTGACTTTTTGTACTGACGTGTTTTTTACATCTTGAAGAGTGATAAAGAACACCTCCACCTTTCCAGGTGGTGGAATCCAGGACACAAACAATCTATCCACTGTCCCATTGCTGCTAACACTGATGTTTGCTTCTGGTGTCTGTACAGGTTCTGTGAGATGAAAGAAATGATGTGATTTTCCAGGAGGATTCAGACACAGAACTTAATGTGGTGTAAGGTAAGTAATGTTCATCACAGAATAGGAACATAGAAACATCTCAGCAGATGAGAATGTTATCCAAGTATTGAATCGTGTTTGAACTGATGAGGAGGAATTACAAGTATTGTATAGTTAATAAAGCTGAAAACCTGGTAGAAACAAAATCAAGAAATTGCAACAGATTAAGCAGCATCTGTGGAGAGAACAACTAAGGTCAAAGTGAAAGATGAACTGCTTTTCCTCAAACTATCTTTGAGCTTCACTGTAATAGTGTAAGAAACAAAAGAGTAAGAGCCCAGAGCAGGAATGGGCCAGAAATTAAAATGACATGCATTTTCTGTAGATTGAGTGGTGGTGTTCAGAAATTTGCTTTTGGGTTCTTCAGTGGAAATTTATATTTATACAATTTACTATAGAGAGATGATACCTTTTGCAGTACTTACTTGTGTAGCTGGATACTTCTCTGGAATCAGACCGGACATTGGCTACAAGTGTGATAACAGTGAAGGTGTAGTTAGTTCCAGCAATCAGATTGCTCACAGTGGCATTTTCAAATTTTACAGATTCATTTTGAATGGTAATTGTAGGTTCTGAACTATCTTCTGTCACTACCCAATAGCGATAGTCATCTTTATATCCTATTGGTTGCTTCCAATTCAGTGTTATGGAGTTGGTGCCAACATCGTCAACTTGTAGGCTTTTCACTACATTTGGTTCTGTTGGGGGAATAAGTTAGTTTTGTTGATTATTTTTGAAAACCAATTACTTTTGATAAATATATTTTATGAACTGAGAATAGCTCAGATTTGATGGCTAATGTAAAACAGATGGTGGTAAGTTTTCATTGTACTTCTGCTTCCAAACCCATTTTCATGGGCACTAGACTCCCCAGCCCTTAGGAAATCTTCAAAAGGCTGTGCCTCAAATGGCGGCACCCATCATTAAGGACATTATGTCATGGCCCGGTCTATGAAGTCCGTATTCCGGTTCATGGTCTGGTCCATTGACCCTTGCTCCTTGTTTTCCTGTCTACCCTGTTTCTGTTCTTGTTGAGCTCTAACTGAGGCAGCTGATACTTGTTGGGGTTGGCTGCATAAATACCTTCAGAGACCAGGCGCACCGCTGGATTGTTCTTTTTCTTACTCCTTGTATCCCTTCCCCTGCCTTCTGTTTCCTCGCCTGAAGCCCTGCCTTGTCTTGCCGGTAACTCGCGCCTCGCCTGAAGTTCTGTCTTGCCTTGCATTGCCTGAAGCCTTGCCTTGTCTTGCTGTCTTGTCCTGGAGCCACCCCGTACCTAGCTCCCTTCCTGTCCCTTGCCTCCGCTGGGTAAGTCAGGCTGTCTTGCCATTACTCTGCAGTTGGTTCTGTCCCTTCCTATCCCTAGCCTCTGTCGGGTAAGTCAGGCCGTATTGCCGTCACCTATTGTTGGTTCTGACCCTTCCTAACCCTTGCCTCCGTCGGGTAAGCCAGGCCGTCTTGTCGTTACCTACAGTTGGTTCTGTTCCTTCCTAACCCTTGCCTCTGTCGGGTAAGCCAGGCCGTCTTTCCGTTACCTATGGTTGGTTCTGTCCCTTCCTAACACTTGCCTCCGTTGGGTAAGCCAGGCCGTCTTGCCGTTACCTGTGGTTGGTTCTGTCCCTTCCTGTCCCTTGCCTCTATCGGGTGGAGACCTGCCCAGGAGAACCATGCCCTGCCCAGGAGGAGACTCCAGCCTCCAGACCAAGCCTTGTCTCCAGTCTCTAGCCTCCTGCCTAGCCTCAAGCCTGAAGTCTCCAGCCTCCTGCCAAACCTCACCTCTAGTCTCTATTCTCAAGCCTGAAGACTCCAGCCTCCTTCCTCCTGCCAAGCCTCGCCTCAAGTCTCCAGCCTCTAGCCTCCTGCCAAGCCTCACCTCAAGTCTCTAGTCTGTAGCCTCTAGCCTCAAGCCTCACCTCAAGTCTCTAGTCTGTAGCCTCTAGCCTCAAGCCTCAACTCTCCAGCCTCCTGCCTCCTGCCAAGTCTTGCCTTAGGTCTCTAGCCTCTAGCCTCAAGCCTTAAGACTCTAGCCTCGTCCTGCCTGCCAGCCAAGCCTCGTCCTTGCCTAGTTCTGGGGTCAGAGCCAGAGGCAAGTCCCAGGTACTGGGTCCTTGTCCAGTCTCTGGTTTGGAGTTCAAGCCGGGCTCCTAGCTCTCTTGTCCAGTCCTGTTTCGGGTTCCCGGTTTTCGTGTCCATGTCATTCCCTCACCCTGTATCCTAGTCCTGTCCCTAGTACTTCAGTATCTGTGTCTTGCACTTGGGTCCGTCCCTAGCCACCTCCTATGATACATTAACCATTTTGCAAATGACCTATTTTCAATACCACCATCAGTAAGGAGTTGCAGGAGCCTGAAGACACACCCTCAACTTTCCAGAAACAGCTTCGTCCCTTTCAGCATCCTATTTGTGAAGAGTAGGCGAAGAGTAAAAGGATAAGATATGAGAGAATAGGACCAATCAAGTTCAGACATCCCACCTCTCCTGGAAGTTCTGGGAGTCTCCCGCATATTAATAGTGGCTCCTTGATGCCCGCAAATTATATACAATGTCCCGAGAATCAGTTTTTTTGAGAGCGAGCGAGCGCGAGAGAGAGAGGGTGTGAGAGAGAACAAGAGAGAGCGAGTACGAGAGCGAGCGAGAGAGAGAGCGTGAGCATGACCACAATAGAGAGAGAGAAAGAGAGAGAGACAGAGCGAGCGTGAGAGCGAGAGAGCGACCACGACAGAGAGAGAGAGAGCGAGAGCGAGAGCGCCATGGCAGAGTGTTCCAAAAAAAGAAAATATAAAATGTACGTTACTCAGACTACCCTAATAGGGGTCAAAAATAATGACAGTGTTGCTCGCTGCACTGTTTGCAACAGGGACTTTTCTATTGCCCATGGTGGGTTAAAATGTAAAAGACAAGTTGAGGTGAGTTTAACAGGTGTCATTCGTTCATTAGCATAGCTAATGTTATTTAAACTAGTTGGCTAGCTGCTAAGGAGCTACTCTATTGCAGACATCCCACCTCTCCTGAAAGGTCCGGGAGTCTCCCTCAAATTGATGGTGCTACCTCTCTGAAATGAGTTTTTGCAGGGTGGGATGTCTGCAAGTGTGACAGTGGAAAAGAGTATATGGAACGGGAGGAGATACCAGAGGTACTTAATGAATACTTTGCTTCACTATGGAAAAGGATATTAGAGAATGTAGGGATGGCTTACAGGGGACCGAAAAGCTTGAGCATATAGTTATTAAGAAAGAGGATGTGCTGGAGATTTTGGAAAGCATTAAGTTGGATAAGTCATCGTGACTGGACGAGATGTACCCCAGGCTACTGTGGGAGGCGAGGGAGGAGATAGCTGAGTCTCTGGTGATGATCTTTGCATCATCAATGGGGACGGGAGAGGTTCCAGAGAGTTGGAGGGTTCCGGATGTTGTTCCCTTATTCAAGAGAGGGGAAAGAAATAGCCTAGGAAATTATAGACCAGTGAGTGTTACTTCAGTGGTTGGTAAGTTGATTGAGAAGATCCTGAGAGGCAGGATTTATGAACATTTGGAGAGGCATAATATGATTAGGAATAGTCAGCATGACTTTGTGAAAATCAGGTGGTGCCTTTCGAGCCTGATTGAATTTTTTGAGGATGTGACTAAACACATTGATGAAGGTAGAGCAGTAGTTGTAATGTATATAGATTTCAGCAAATCATTTGACAAGGGGTATCCCATGCAAGGCTTATTGAGAAAGTAAGGAGGTATGGGATCCAAGGTGACATTGCTTTGTGGATCCAGAACTCGTTTGCCCACAGAAGGCAACCAGTGGTTGTAGACGGGTCATATTCTGCATGCAGGCCGGTGACCAGTGGTGTGCCTCACGGATCTGTTCTGAGACCCTTACAGTTCATGATTTTTATGAATGACCTGGATGAGGAAGTGGAGGGATGGGTTAGTAAATCTGCTGATGACACAAAGGTTGGGGATGTTGTGGATAGTATAGAGGGCTATCAGAGGTTACAGCAGGACATCGATAGAATGTAAAATTGGGCTAAGAAATGGCAGATAGAATTTAACCCAGATAAGTGTGAAGTGGTTCATTTTGGTAGGTCAAATATGATGGCAGAATATAGTATTAATGGTAAGACTCTTGGCAGTGTGAAGGATCAGAGGGTTCTTGGGATCCGAGTCCAAAGGACACTCAAAGCTGCTACGCAGGTTGACTCTGTGGTTAAGTAGGCATATGGTGCATTAGCTTTCATTAACCATGGGACGGAGTTTAGGAGCTGAGAGGTAATGTTGCAGCTATATAGGACCCTGGTCAGACCTCACTTGGAGTATTGTGCTCAGTTCTGGTCGCCTCAGGATGTGGAAACCATAGAAATGGTGCAGAGGAGACTTACAAAGATGTTGCCTGGGGAGCATGCCTTATGAGAATAGGTTGAGTGAACGCGGCCTTTTCTCCTTGGAGCGACGGAGGATGAGTGGTGATCTGATAGAGGTGTTAAAGATGATGAGAGGCATTGATTGTGTGGATAGGCAGAGGCTTTTTCCCAGGGCTAATATGGCTAACTTGAGAGGGCACAGTTTTAAGGTGCTTGGAAGTAGGTACAGAGGAGATGTCAGTGGTAAATTTTTTATACAGAGAGTGGTGAGAGCGTGGAATGGGCTGCCAGCAATGGTGGTGGAGGCAAAAACGATAGGGTTTTATATGAGACTCCTGGATAGATACCTGGAGCTTAGAAAGACAGAGGGCTGTGGGTAACCCTAGGTAATTTACTAAGTAAGGACATGTTCAGCACAGCTTTGTGGGCTGAAGGGCCTGTATTGTTCTGTAGGTTTTCTATGTTTCTATATTTTTATGTTCTTGAGCCCATGAGGGGGATCAGCTATTCTGGATTTGGGTATTGTGCAATGAAGCAGAATTGGTTAGAGATCTTAAGGTAAACGAACTCTGAGGGGCAAGTGATCATAATATGATCAAATTCACCCTGAAATTTGAGAAGGTGAAGCTGTCAGATGTATCAGTATTACAGTGGAACAAAGGGAATTACAGAGGCACGAGAGAGGAATTAGCCTGATTTGATTGGAAAAGAACACTGGCAGGGATGACAGCAGAGCAGCAATGTCTGGAATTTCTGGAAGCAATTTGGAAGGCATAGGATATATACATCCCAAAGAGGAAGAAGTATTCTGAAGGCAAGATGACACAACAGTGGCTAACAAGAGATGTGTTAGGTAACATAAAAGCCAAAGGGAGGGCATACAATTAAGCAAAAATTAGTAGGAAGTTAGAGGATTGAGAGGCTTTTAAAAACCAACAGAAGCCAACTAAATAAATTCATTAAGAAGCTAAGATGGAATATGAAAGTAAGCTAGCAAATAATATTAAAGAAGAAGCCCAAAGTTTCTTCAGATACTTAAAGTGTAAAAGAGAGGTGAGAGTTGATTTTGGACTACTGGAAGATGATGCTGGAGAGTTAGTAATTGGGGACAAGGAAATGGTGGATAAATTGAAAAAGTATTTGGTATCAGTCTTCACTGTGGAAGACACTAGCAGTATGGTGAAGTTCCAGGTGTCAGGGGTCATAAACTAGAAAGAAGGTTCTTGGGAAAATGAAAAGTCTGAAGGTAGATAATTCACCTGGACCAGATGGTGTACACCTCAGGGTTCTGGAAGAGGTGGCTGAAGAGACTGTAGAGGCATTATTAATGACCATTTAATAATCACTAGATTCTGGAATGGTTCTGGAAGACTGGAAGATTGTAAATGTCACTCCATTCCTCAGAAAAGGAGGAAGGCAGAAGAAAGGAAACAATAGGCTAGTTAGTCTGACCTCAGTGGTTGGGAAGATGTTGGAGTCGATTATTGGGGATTGAGGTCTCAGAGTACATGATAAAATAGGCCATAATCAGCATGGCTTCCTCAATGGAAAATCTTGCCTGATAAATCTGTTAGAATTCTTTGAAGAAATAACAAGTAGGATAGGCAAAAGAGAATTGGTTGATATAATATACTAGGATTCTCAGAATGCCTTTGACAAGGTACCACACATGAGGCTGTGTAAAAAGCAATGAGTCCAAGGCATTAGATGAAAGGTATTAGCATGGATAAAGCAGTGGCTGACTGGCAGGAGACAAAAAAATGAGAATAAAGAAAGCCTAGTAGAGATAAAGAAAGTTGCATGTGACTAGTGGTATTCTACAGGCATCTGTGCTGGCATCGATGCTTTTTATGTTATATGTCAATGATTTGGATGATGAAATTGATGGCTTCATTGGAAAGCTTGCAGACATTATGAAGAAAGGTGTGGTAGTTTTGAGGAAGTAGAGGGGCTCCAGAAGGACTTAGGCAGATTAGAAGAATGGGCAAAGAAATGACAGTTGGAATACAATATTTGGAAGTGCGTGGTCATGCACTTCGGTAGAAGAAATGAAAGAGTAGATTACTTTCTAAATGGAGAGAAAATACAAAAAAAATCTGAGGTGCAAAAGGACTTGGGAGCCCTTGTACAGGATTCTCCAAAGTTTAATTTGCAGGTTGAGTCTGAGATGAGGAAGGCAAATGCGATGTTAGCATTCATTTCAAGAAGGCTAATATATGAAAGCAAGGATGTAATGTTGAGACTCTATAAGGCACTGGTGAGACCTCACTTGGAGTACTGTCAGCAGTTTCGGTCCCCTTTTCTTAGAAAGAATATGGTAAAACTGGAGCGGGTTCAAAGAATGTTCACGAAAATTATTCCAGGATTGAATAGCTTGACATATGAAGAGGGTTTGATTGCTGTAGCCCGAGAGTGGTGAATCTGTGGAATTCTTTGCCACAGACAGCTGTGGAGGCCAGATCTTTATGTATCTTTAAGGCTGAGGTTGATAGATTCTTTATTGGTCAGGGCATGAAGGCATAAGGGAACAAGGCAGGAGATTGGGACTGAGAGAGAAAATTGGATCAGCCATGATGAAATGGCAGAGCAGACTTGATGGACCCAAATGGCCTAATTCTGCTCCTATATCCTATGGTCTTATGGTCTCAGCTCCAGTATGTAAATGATTGAGAGGTTTCTGAAATTCCGACATCATAAAATTCACTGGTGTCCTCTTATCTATTCTACTACTTATTCTCAGAGAACTGCAGAATATTGGTTTAATATGTGTCCGTTCCTAATTCCATGCTGATTCTGCTCAATCTTATCGTTTTCACGGTGTTCTGCTGTTACTTCCTAATCACAGATTCTAGTATTTTCCCTCCTACTGATGGTTGTGGAACAGATTACTGATTACCCATTGCGGTAACTTCTACTTTGAAAAAGGCACACTCGACAACTTCATGCCAAAGAAACATCTTTATCTCGAACTTCAAAACGTTATGTATATACAGAGGGTTTCATAACCCGTACAGCATGGCGGGGACATAAGTGTTGCATGTGCGCGTAATTAAAAGTAAGTTAATACCAATTAGGATATCGGGGGGGGGGGTCTACTTCCGTTTTTGTCTCCCTTCAATACTGGAACAATGGGAGCCACCCACCTTGAAAACCTGATGGGCTCAATCATGCCCAGCCTCTGTAAACGTTCCAGCTCCTCCTTGACTTTGCCTTTCATGGCATAGGGCACCGACCTGGGCTTTAAGAAACATGGTGTAGCCTCAGGGTCGACATGGAGTTTCACTGTCACACCCTTCAGTGTTCCCAGCTCGTCCCTGAAAACGTCACTGTACCGCTGCAGAATGTCCTCCGTCGTGTGTGCATACTTAATTTCATGCCAGTTTAGCCAGATTTTGCAAAGCCAATCGCGACCCAAAAGACTGGGTCCCCTGCCCTTAGCTATCACTAGCCTGGCTTCAGCCTTCTGACCCCTGGCTGAAATGTCCATATATAATACCCCTAAATGAGGTATGGGCTGCCCCGTATAGGTCCTAAGTTTGAGCTTTGACGGTCTAATGGGAGGCAGGTTGGACCCCCATGACTCCTCACTAATGACCGATGCAGTAGCCCCTGAATCAATCTCAAACTTAATGTCCTTTCCCCTGACAGTGACTGTGGCATAATATGGTTCAGGTGGTTCCTCATCTATTTCCACTCCAAACATGTTGTAGGCACACGCTGACTCTTCATCTGCATCTTCTAGATGGTGTGTGGCTGCCTGAGCCTGTTGAGCTTTCCCCTGCCCAGGCTTAATCTTACCCTTTGAACTTCTGCACTTGTTAGCTAAATGTCCCTTTTTGCTACAAGCATGGCAGACAGTGTCTTTGAATTTGCAATTACTTGCATAGTGCGTCCCTCCACACCGGAAACATTCCACCCACTTTGCCTGTTTACCAGTCTCCCTCCTGACTTGGTGCACTGCCGCTGACTGTGACCCGATATCCTTAACATTTTTAGCAGCCATCTCCATGCCTTGGGCAATCTCTTAGGCTTTCTTGAAAGTCAACGGTGGAGTTTCCCCTAACAGGTGGCATTGTATGTTGGTACTTCTAATGTCGCGTACCAATCAATCACGGAACATATCTTCCAACACCGCACCAAAATCACAATGCTCCGACAGCTGCCGAAGCTCGGTCACAAAATTAGCCACAGACTGACCGTGCTTCCTGAAACGGCTGTGAAACTTGCACCGTTGGACAATCACAGAAGGTCTTGGATTGAAATGGTTCCCCATGAGTTTCACCAGTTCGTCAAATGGAATTTCCCTTGGTTTCCGCGGTGCGGCGAAATTCCTTATTAGCTTGTAAGTCTTTGCCCCACACACACTCAGGAGAATAGAGTGCTTCTTAGCCTCCTCCGTAATTCCATTAGCACAGAAAAAGTGTCCCAACCTCTCCTCATACTCCAGCCAGTCCTCGGCTTCTTCCAGGAATTCACAGATAGTTCCAAACGTAGCCATACTGAACGCGAAAGCTCCCATTTGAAAAACATGCCGACACGTTCACAAAATCAGTTCACCTCGTTGCCAAAAATATGTGGTAACTTCTACTTTGAAAAAGGCACACTCGACAACTTCATGCCAAAGAAACAACTTTATCTCGAACTTCAAAATGTTACGTATATACAGAGGGTTTCACAACCCGTACGGCATGGCGGGGACACTATGTACTGAGAGCCACCGGAAGAACAAAAACGGAAGTAGACCCCCCCACACCCCGATATCCTAATTAGTATTAATTTGCTTTTAATTACGTTCACATTATAACACCCATTGTCTCTCATTTTCTCTCCCCCTTCTGCTAAATACTGGGCAAAGATTTGCTGTTCACTACTTCATTTCCAGAATCTGGAATATGATAGCTGGAGCATTCATGACCTCTAATACTGCTGTTTTCAAATTTCTGGGATTTGAAAATATCTGCTGGTGGGACTCAGAGTGCCATGCAGCATCTGTTGAGGTGCTTAAAGGGATGGTCGATGTCTGAAGGCCAGTGCAGGGTGTGGTGACACAGGGAGTTCCTCCAGCAGTTTGGTTACTGCTCTAGATGCAAGTCTCTTGTGTCTCCAGTCCTTGGGATTTAATGGTTTCTCTAGAACTCCTGGATAAAATTTCACTGTTCCTCATTGATTCTGAGCCATTACTCCTCGAGTGTCGCTGACAGGGTGTACACTTCTGTGAAGGCAGACACAAACTGTTGCTGAACTCTGTAATTTTCCATTTTTTCTATGGCCTGTCATCACATCTCAGGTTCTTGTGCAGAAAGGATATTTCAGTTTTATCATATGCGAATAATACACTGTTTTGTCTTCAACACATAGTTGTAAATAACAACAACTCTGAAGAATACAAATGCAGGAATGGAGTGATTAGAACTGGGAGATCAATCAGAGCTGAAGGCTGAAATTGGCATAAATTATTCTATCAAAGCTATGGTGGAATCAAGAGAGTGCAGAGTCCTGAACGTGGACTGCACGCACTGGAGTAGATGGGCAAAGAGATGAAGGAGGACAAGTGACATACAATTACAGCTGCAACAAAGATAATTTTTGCTGTTCATAATCATGGAGCTGTGTCCAGGATAGAAACCAATTAAAAACTCAAATGGAGAAGCTTCATTGCTCATTAAGAGGCTTGACCATGGAGAGAAGTTGGGTTTAGATCAAGAGACATAGCTTAGCAATATCAGATTGAGTTGATTTGTTTTGTAGAGAGGGGTGATGTGAAGTGTGAATTTTCATGGGATGGATGTAGGAGTAAAAATGACAGTATTTATTTGAAAGGAAAACGTTGAGTGAAAAAAGTGGAAATATTAGAACTAAATGCTTAGTTAAAAGACAAAATTCAAGTCATAAGACACTAATATGTTAAAACATTTAATGCCAGCCAACTCCTCAGGCAACTGGCTTATGTTATATTTCTACTAAGTTAACAATTGCAATTATGTCCAGAAAACGTGAGCAGTTTCTGGACACTTTACACTAAAATGTTAAAATATTTTCATCAATCCACTCCACAGGACCTTATACAGCAATATCTGGAATGAGAGAATTGTGGTGGACTGAATATGAAAGCAGAAGAATAAAATCAAGGTGTTTATTTCTAAATTGCTCTTTGGAATTGAGAATGGATCTTTCACTTACGGGTGAACTGAGGTATTGATACAACGTCACTCAATATATTTCCCCGAACAACAGTGGCCACAGAAATGGTGTAGTTGGTTCCAGAAGTAAGGTTCAAAATTACTATTGAAGTTGTATTTACTGTTTCTGACATTTTTGCAGAACCACTATCATAAGTGACATTGAAGGAATAACTTCCATCTTCCAG
This sequence comes from Mobula birostris, assembly GCF_030028105.1. Lineage (NCBI taxonomy): Eukaryota > Metazoa > Chordata > Chondrichthyes > Myliobatiformes > Myliobatidae > Mobula > Mobula birostris. Next base: position 60,127,148 of record NC_092380.1, on the reverse strand, counting down.
ATCTGAAGGTGCACCCCAGTTTAATGAGATGCAACTAATGCTGAAGGTGGTCACAGTGATAGCTCCAGGAGCAGTGGGAACTGTGTGGGATTAAAAAATAGAGCAAATTATTCTCTCCTACATGGAATTTTGTTTTGACTTATTAATTATGCCTTTGAAAAACTTAATCATAAATTTTTATGTTAAATATGTTTTGTGAATCTGGGTTGTGACCAACGAGAAGAAAAGACAATTAAGTTTGCAAGAAATAATGAAGGCCTAAAAAAAGAGGGGGGAATTGAAACTAAGTTATTCAGATGGGAGCCAAGAGAAAATGGTTTTGCGGACGTTCTTGCTTAAAAGATCTGAAAATTTAAGGGGACTTTTCTCAGGTTTCCTGTCCAATTAGGCAATGATGCAAACTCCATGGAAGGATTGGTGCAAACTGACTCAGATATCAGAGAATGAGTTGGGTTTTATTAAAGGTGTAATCTCCTGCTGGCTTACAAAAAATGCTGTAAATGACTTTAACTCCTGGGACTGACTCACCCTATCTCTTTTAATCTCTTCACAGATGCTGCCTGACCTGCCCAGTATTTCCTGCATTTATTTAACTTTAATTTAAAGTTAACTGCAAGTGTCAACGTTTGACATGCAAGTAAAAAATATCAGATAATTACAAGAAATCTTCATCTGGAGAATGATCATTGCTGAAATGACCATTCTTAGCTGACCATGAAAAGGTGATGGTCAGTTAACTCTTGTACTTGTTTTAATTCATTTCTGTGGATTTTTAAATAATTCAGAGGGGAATAACATAACATAAACAAATGTGGTTAGGTTACTGAATGTATAATCTAGGTGTATGGACTGATGATTTGGCAAACAGAATTCAGTTCCGAAAGTGTTTTTTTAAATGAAAATATGTTGATTATATATATTTGGAATAAAATAAAACCAGCATCAGTATTGATGATCACGCAGCATCCTGATTTAACACTAAACCAGAATAATGCCCCATTAGGAAAGAGTTCTGCATTGCTACACAATTTGGACAATGTGCAGCTCTGGATCTGCAGCAATGTGCTTGACTTAAATGTACAGCAGGTCACTTGGTTGATACAAACTAGCATGATAAGCAAGAAAGAGAAACAAACAGACCATGCAGATTGATAATAGCATTAAATTCATGTATGATAAAAACAAATTAAGTCCAGTCCAACTTGACTTGCTAATTTGTCTTCACTAACATTAGCAAAATTAGAAGAGATACCAAATCCACAAAGGAACTCAGTCATTCTCAGAAGATAACACTGCAGGCGCTCAGTTCTCAGCTACTCTATGTAGCAGCCAAATGGCAGGAACATTTCATTATTGGAGGTGACACATCTTCCAGAGAGTGTAACCCTGTGTGTCCTTAGCACTGACAGAGGACCCAAGAAATCTCATGGCATCTGGTGAAATGCAAGCAATGAAACGTCCTGCTGACTACATTAAGATCTCTCCATCAGCCAATGTACTACCTGTCAAGTTAAATATCAAGGTAGAAAAATGCTTGTGTGAAGGTTATAGAAACAGAGAACAACATCTAGAGGGGAATGAAAAGAAATCAGTTATAATTGAGATATAGAACACAATTCCCTGGCATTACAACTGGGATATTGGGAACATGTATTTTTTTTTGATGAATGTAGTGGCAGATTTGACCGAAAGATTCTTATGGACTGCTCTTATTTCTTAGATTTTCAATTCTTTATGTCTGGTTTTTGAATTGTAATCTAGTGGCAACCCTTATTTTACAGTTTCATTCTTGTGTCTCTTTCAGTATTTAATACAGTACTAGTACCCTGATTCAAGCAAAAGAGACTTGATCAGACTAGATCCATAACTCATCAGACAAACATTGTTAACAATTTTCTGTCAATCGATCTGAAGGGACAATGAACTGGATAGTAAGAATGACAAAGGAATTCTCAAATTAATGGTATTCTAGTGAAGAGTTGAACCTGTCAAGTTATTTATTGAATAAACTGTAGCATTGTTAACTTTTATTTGCATTGAAATTGTTTTACACACCTATGCCAAAGCTTTTCCATTCTAAATATAGAGTAAAGAATTTTCTCGAGGAAAGCAGTAATTTACAAAGTGCTCTTGTTTTAAGAATCAAGTTGGAAACATGAAAATATAGATATTTCTTACTACACTTACGTGTCATGTGATTAATCTCCTCAATGCGACTCGCCAGGTTCCTGGGTCCAAGGGTGGCCACAGAAATTGTGTATTCTGTAGCAGAGCTAAGATTTGAAATTGTGGTGAAGCTTGACTGTTCGACAATAGACCTTGTAGAAGAACCGTCACTGTAGGTTATGTTGAAGGAGTAACTTCCATCATCCATATCAGCAGGTGCTCCCCAGTTTAATGAGATGAAATTGGTACTGAAGTTCAACACCTGGATAGTACCAGGTGGGCTTGGAACTGAATGAGGAAAGAAAGTGTACAGTTGTTTTGAACAGCACCAATATACAGAGATTTCTTTTGAGCTTTTGATATTCTTGGTTATTATTTCTCGATTGGAAACACTTTCCGATATGAAACACTACTTGAGGATCAGAGTAGAGGAAGATCAACAAAATTATTTCTGCATATGTCAGTAGCTAAAAATTTCCAAGTGTTCTGAGATATTTTTCCACATTATTTTGCTTAGAAGTGCGGCAACAACTTAAGGTGGCTGAGACAAAAGGCTGGTATCAGAATACCAAAACAGGAAAGTGGAAACATGGAAATATTGTGAGAGTGGACATGACAGAAATGTTAATTGCAATCGATTATCAATACTCTAACCTTTGATGCAGATTAACATCTGATTCTCTGTGTATATTTGTTTGATTTGTTAGGATTCAAATAAAACAAAGATTAGCTGTTTCGACCTAACTGTCATCTTCAGACAATGCAGTGAACAATGAGTACTGTAATTAACTTAAAAACAAATGAATCAATGTGTTCAATCGCAGTTCAAGAAACCGTACCAACATAAATTAAAAAGATGATATTCCTTATTAAAATACCCAGTAAGAAACCTCACTAATAACTGACTTTCAGTAAATGTAGCAGTGTAGAAAATTTATAGTTCCTGACATTATGCTAATAATCACACTTCAAAAGCATCTCATTGAGTGTCAAGTATTAGAACATCACAGGGTAGTAAAACATAATCAATATTTTCAACTTGTTCTTCTTGGGAAACATCCCCTTTTGCAATAATTAAATATTGAATCTGGGTCAAACAACATGTGTTAGTGAAATGCTAGATATCAAATTACTTAATCATATTGATTTCACATCCCAAACTTGGCAATCAATGCTTAAGAACGTGTTCCACATTTATCATTTCTAACACAAAAAATGCAATTAAAAGTGTTGTTCACACTTTGCACATACCCGTTATACCCTGTACATTGGCAGAGGTAACATTGAAAGGTCCACTGCTTGTAATCACTGTAATGTTGTACACTCGACCAGGTCGAAGATCAGCGAAAGTTAAAGATGTGGAATTTGTACTGTTGACTTTTCGTACTGATGTATTTTTCACATCTTGAAGAGTGATAAAGAACACCTCCACGTTTCCAGGTGGTGGAATCCAGGACACAAACAATCTATCCACTGTTCCATTGCTGCTGACACTGATGTTTTCTTCTGGTATCCGTGTGGGTTCTGTGGGATAAAAAAAATGATGGGATTTTCCAGGAGGATTCAGGCACCAAATGTAATGTGGTGTAAGGTGAGTAATGTTCATCACAGAATAGGAACATAGAAATATCTCAGCAGATGAGAGTGGTATTCAAGTATTGAATCGTGTTTGAACTGATGAGGAGGAATTACAAGTATTGTATAATTAATAAAGCTCAAAACCTGATAGAAACAAAATCAGGAAATTGCAACAGATTAAGCAGCATCTGTGGAGAGAACAACTGAGGTCAAAGTGAAAGATGAACTGCTTCCCTCAAACTATCTTTGAGCTTCACTGTAATAGTGTAAGAAACGAAAGAGTGAGAGCCCAGAGCAGGAATGGGCCAGAAATTAAAGTGACACACATTTTCTGTAGATTGAGTAGTGGTGTTCAGAAATTTGCTTTTGGGTTCTTCAGTGGAAATTTATATTTATACAATTTACTATAGAGAGATGATACCTTCTGCGGTACTTACTTGTGTAGCTGGATACTTCTCTGGAATCAGACTGGACATTGGCTACAAGTGTGATAACAGTGAATGTGTAGTTGGTTCCAGCGATCAGATTGTTCACATTCGTATTTTCAAATTGTACAGTTTCATTTTGAATGGTAATGGTAGGTACTGAACTTCCTTTTGTCACTACCAGATAGCGATAGTCATCTTTATATCCTATTGGTTGCTTCCAATTCAGTGTTATGGAGTTGGTGCCAACTTCGCCGACTTGTAGGCTGTTCACTACGTTCGGTTCTGTTGGGGGAAGTAAGTTAATTTTGTTGATTATTTTTGAAAACCAATTACTTTTGATAAGTATATTTTATAAACTGAGAATAGCTCAGATTTGATGGCTAATGTAAAACAGATGGTGATAAGTTTTCACTGTACTTCTGCTTCCAAACCCATTTTCATGGGCACTAGTCTCCCCAGTATTGAGGACATCTTCAAAAGACTGTGCCTCAGAAAGCTGGCATCCAAAATTAAGGACATTATCCTTTTTGGACGTGTCTTCTTCTCATTACCAACATCAGTGAGGAGTTGCAGGAGCCTGAAGTCACACCCTGAACTTTCCAGAAACAGCTTTGTCCTTTTCAGCATCAGATTTCTGAATGGTCCATGAACCCATGAACACAACCTCCCTATTCCTCTTTTGTACTATTTATTTAATGGAACTTACAGAAATTTTTTATGTCTCTGACCATTCTGCTGACACAAAACAACAAATTTGAAACATATGTCAATGACAATAAACCTAATTCTGATTCTGAGCTGTGATCTCAAAGCTGTGATCATAAAGGCATACTTGTATTGCACAACTAATGCTCTTCTTAGCTACTTTCTATACCATGGCCAAGGTAGTGTTCCTGAAAGACAGAGACTATACTATGTGCCTTGTTTCACAAACGGTCTCTTGAAAGTACAGGTCAACCAGATCGCTAATTGTAAATGCAAAGGGTGATTGAATTTCCCCATGCACCCCGACTACACTCAGGCACATGTTGAAGTAATACTGGAACAAGGTTATCAGGGAGGTCTCTTGTGTAGCCACTCTGATTTTCAGTGCCAAGAATATATCTTAATTTAATAAGGTGGGTCAAGCTGAGTTTTTACAGCTTAAGACTTATTACATTTCTAACCTTTATATTTCTTACATACTTCATACTTTATTGTCGCCAAACAATTGATACTAGAACGTACAATCATCACAGCGATATTTGATTCTACGCTTCCCGCTCCCTGGATTACAAATACTAAATATTAAAAATAGTAAAAATTTGTAAATATAAAAATTTAAATTATAAATTATGAATAGAAAATAGAAAAATGGAAAGTAAGGTAGTGCAAAAAAACCGAGAGGCAGGTCCGGATATTTGGAGGGTACGGCCCAGATCCGAGTCAGGATCCGTTCAGCAGTCTTATCGCAATTGGAAAGAAGCTGTTCCCAAATCTGGCCGTATGAGTCTTCAAACTCCTGAGCCTTCTCCCAGAGGGAAGAGGGACAAAAAGTGTGTTAGCTGGGTAGGTCGTGTCCTTGATTATCCTGGCAGCAATGCTCTGACAGCGTGCGGTGTAAAGTGAGTCCAAGGATGGAAGATTGGTTTGTGTGATGTGCTGCGCCGTGTTCACGATCTTCTGCAGCTTCTTTCGGTCTTGGATAGGACAACTTCCATACCAGGTTTTGACGCACCCTAGAAGAATGCTTTCTATGGTGCATCTATAAAAATTAGTGAGGGTTTTAGGGGACAGGCCAAATTTCTTTAGTTTTCTCAGGAAGTAAAAGTGCTGGTGGGCCTTCTTGGCAGTGAACTCTGCTTGGTTGGACCAAGTCAGGTCATTTGTGATATTGACCCGAGGAACTTAAAGCTTTTGACCTGTTCCACTTGCGCACCACCGATGTAAATTGGGTCATGCGGTCCGCTATTCTTTCTGAAGTCAACAACCAATTCCTTCGTCTTGCTGATGTTGAGGGATAGGTTATTGTCTTCGCACCATGCCACCAGGTTCTTAATTTCCTCTCTGTACTCAAACTCATCATTACCGGAGATATAGCCTACAATTGTTGTGTCATCAGCAAACTTATATATTGAATTTGATGGAATCTTGGCTACACAATCATGAGTGTACAGTGAGTACAGCAGGCGGCTGAGTACACAGTCTTGTGGGGCACCGGTGCTCAGACTGATTGTAGAGGAGAGCTCGTCCCCTATTTTTATAGCCTGGCTCCTGTCTGTGAGGAAGTTGAAGATCCAGCTGCAGATCTGAGTGCTAAGGCCCAGGTTCTGGAGCTTAGGAATCAGTTTATTTGGAATGATGGTATTAGAGGCAGAGCTGTAGTCAATGAAAAGGAGTCTTATGTATGCATCTTTATTCCCCAGGTGTTCTAAGGAGGAATGTAGGGCCAGAGAGGTGGCATCTGCCGTTGACCTGTTGCTCCAGTAGGCGAATTGCAAAGCATCGAGGTTGACTGGTGGGCTGTGGTTGATGTGTGCCATAACCAATCTCTCGAAGCACTTCATAGTAATTGATGTCAGAGCCACAGGTCGATAGTCATTCAGGCATGCCTACCTTGCTCCTCTTTGGCACTGGGATTATCGTTCCCTTCTTAAAACATGAGGGAATCTTAGACTGAAGCAACAAGCAGTTGAAGATGTCAGCAAACACTTCAGCTAGCTCGCTTGCACAGGCCCAGAGAGCCCAATCTGGGCCCGTCGCCTTCCTTGGATTTATCTTCAGGAAGGCCCTTCTAACGTCCTCCATGGTGACGATGAATCTCGATGCCACCAGTTCTGGTTCATCTGGAGGGAGCTGGACGCTCCTCTTCTGTTCGAATCTTGCATAGAATACGTTAAGTTCATCAGGAAGAGCAGCGCCACGGTTATTGATATTCCCAGCCTTTTCTTTGCGCCCAGTGATCTCATTTAGACCCTGCCACAGTCTACTGGCATCCCTCTGGTTAGCCTAGGCTTCCAGCTTGGCTCGATATTGCTTCCAGGAGGAATTCTGCAGATGCTGGAAATTCAACCAACACACATCAAAATTTCTGGTGAACGCAGCAGGCCAGGCAGCATCTCTAGAAAGAGGTACAGTCGACGTTTCAGGCTGAGACCCTTTGTCAGGACTAACTGAAGGAAGATCTAGTAAGAGATTTGAAAGTGGGAGGGGGAGGGGGAGATCCAAAATGATAGGAGAAGACAGGAGGGGGAGGGATGGAGCCAAGAGCTGGACAGGTGATTGGCAAAGGGGATACGAGAGGATCATGGGACAGGAGGCCCAGGGAGAAGGAAAAGTTGGGGGGGGGGAACCCAGAGGATGGGCAAGGGGTATAGTCAGTGGAGCAGAGGGAGAAAAAGGAGAGTGAGAGAAAGAATGTATGTATATAAATAAATAATGGATGGGGTACGAGGTGGAGGTGGAGCATTAGCGGAAGTTAGAGAAGTCAATGTTCATGCATCAGGTTGGAGGCCATCCGGATGGAATATAAGGTGTTGTTCCTCCAACTTGAGAGTGGCTTCATCTTTATATTCGAAAGCAGGATCTCCCAGTGACCACACAGAAAGCAGGATCTCCCAGTGGCCATACATGTTAATTCCACATCCCATTTCCATTCTGACATGTCTATCCACGGCCTCCTCTACTGTAAAGATGAAGTCACACTCAAGTTGGAGGATCAACACCTTATATTCTGTCTGGGTAGCCTCCAACCTGATGGCATGAATGTTGACTTCTCTAACTTCCGCTAATGCCCCACCTCCCCCTCGCACCCCATCTGTTATTTATTTATATACACACATTCTTTCTCTCACTCTCCTTTTTCTCCCTCTGTCCCTCTGACTATACCCCTTGCCCATCCTCTGGGTATTCCTCCCCCCTTTTCCTTCTCCCTGGGCCTCCTGTCCCATGATCCTCTCATATCCCTTTTGCCAATCACCTGTCCAGCTCTTGGCCCCATCCCTCCCCCTCCTGTCTTCTCCTATCATTTTGGATCTCCCCCTCCCCCTCCCACTTTCAAATCTCTTACTAGCTCTTCCTTCAGTTAGTCCTGATGAAGGGTCTCGGCTTGAAACGTCGACTGTACCTCTTCCTAGAGATGCTGCCTGGCCTGCTGTGTTCACCAGCAACTTTGGTGTGTGTTGCTCGATATTGCTTCTTGGCACCCTTAATGGCTTTCCAGAGTTCACGCCTGGATTCCGTGTAACAATTGGTATCCCTGGACCTAAAAGCCGCAGCTCTAGCCTTTAAAAGGGACTTGACCCCATTATTCATCCAAGGTTTCCGGTTAGGGTATACCCGGATCGTCTTGCGAGACACATAGTCCTCCGTGCATTTCCAAATAAACTCCGTGACAGCTGAGGCATACTCAGCGAGGTTAGCTACCGAGTCCTTGAATACTAACCAGTCCACCAATTCAAAGCAGTCACGGAGGACCTCATCCATTTCCTCTGTCCAACTCAACACTACTTTTGACACCATGACCTCCCTCTTCAGTTTCTGTTTGTAAGCCAAGAGGAGGAGTACGGCCTGATGGTCCAATTTTCCGAAGTGAGGTTGTGCGATGGAACGGTAGGCATCCTTGACTGCTGTGTAGCAGTGGTCAAGTATATTCGGGTCTCTAGTGGAGCAGGAGACATGTTGGGATAACTTCGGCAATGCCTTTCTGAGGTTGGCCTGGTTAAAGTCCCCGGCTGTAATGAGCAAAGCCTCCGGATACCTGGTCTCATATTCACTGATGTTGGCATACAGTATGTTCAAAGCACACTCCACATCCGCCTGGGGGGGAATGTAGACCGCTGTCAGTATGACCGAGGTGAATTCCCGTGGCAGATAGTAGGGACGACACTTCACCGACAGGTGTTCCAGGTCCGGGCTGCAGGAGCTTGTCAGTGCCACTGTGTCCGAGCACCACGCAATGTTGATCAGTAGGCAGACACCACCTCCCCTCATCTTGCCCAAAGACGCCATGCAGTCCATCCGATGGATTGAAAATCCTTCTGGTCGGATGGCACAGTCGGGGGTGGCAGGGGAGAGCCAGGTCTCAGTGAAACAGAATACACAGCAGTTCTGCATCTCCCTGCAGTAGGTGAGTCTCCCTTTAAGATCTTCCACTTTTTTCTCTATGGCTTGCATATTAGCTAGTAGGATGGTGGGCATCGGGACCCTGAGGATCCTCAGCTTCAATCTGACCAGCAGCCCAGCTCTTTTCCCACGCTTCCTCCGTAAATAGTGCATCTTTCCAGGCTTCCATTGATGCAGTGTGTTGTTGTCAGCTCTTTGAGGTAGGTGGATGCGTCTCGCGGGGATCGATTGGCTGGTCGCATTGTTGGACACTCCGGGTCGGGCCGAGTAACGGCGGAGGCTCCGCTGCCACTTCCAGCTGCCGGGGTCCCGGGCTGTCGATGGGGTCGAGCCCCAAAGCTGACACTTAATCCTGAATGGCCAGGCTTCTGGCTGAAATAGGTCCATAAACCGAGTCACGGTTGTGGAGGCCTCCACTCCAGCCGAGCCTCGGGCTGTGGATGGCCACCAACGGGGCTTTATGGTGGTCACTCCAGGGAAGTGTCTGGGGCACCTTGAGGTCACCACCATCTCTTCTGTGTGGTTGTCTGCTCCGGAGAGGTGTTGGTCAGAATGGGCCGCATCTCCAAGCACTCCGGCACGGTAGCAGACCACGGGTCTCCGGGAACGTGGTGGGCTTCACTGGTCGGATCCAGGTGCGGTCCGGAGTTTAAGAAGCAGTTCTGGCGCAGTGGTCTCCAGCTGGGTCAGTAGCTTCGCCAGGGTCTTGTTCATCTTGACCTTGCTAGGTTGGAGGTTTAGAAGGATTTCTCAGGTATAGGATAGTGGAGATGGCAGTTTGCTTCCCTTGCTGGATCTAGTCGGTAGATTGGCTGGTGGAGAGAGCATGTTTGAGATCCGGTGAAATACATCCATCCCAAATTGGTACCACTTCATTTTTATCAACCTTCAATGGAGTGAGATGCACCTACAGCCAAAAGGCACACTTTGTGCTGAGTTAAACTTATGTAGATCAAGCTTATTGTAAGAACACCAAGGGAGTTTTCTTTTTTCCCCCAGATGTTCTGATGTCCTCACTTGCAGACCCCAATCAGTTTGGATTGGCAACAAAATCTCCATCAACACAGGTATGCTCCAAGACAGTGTGACTAGCTCCCTGCTCTACTTCCTTTATACTTATGAGTGTTAGCCACTATGAACAAAGTACTGCAGTGCATTTATTTTCTTAGATGTTTGTGATGATTCAGCATGTCACCCAAAACTTCCAGAAACTTCTACGAGTGTGTGTTGGAGAGTGTATTGCCAGGTTGCATCACAGCCTGGTATGAAAACACCAAAGCTATTGTAAGGAGAATCCTCCAGAAGTAGTAGATATGGCCTAGTCCATCATGGGAAAGATCTCTCCAGTATTGAGCACATCTATAGATAGCACTGTCACAGGAAAGCAGCAACTATCATCATAGACCCACAGCATCCAGGCCGTGCTCTCATCTCATTGCTGCCAGCAGGAAGGTGCAGGAGCTTCAGGATCTCAACCACCAGGAGCCTTTATTAGCCCTCAACCATCAAGCACATGAACCAAAGGGAAGAGCTTCACTCCATTTCATCAGTGACACTTTCCCATAAACTACACACTTAATTTCAAGTACACTTCTGCTCATGTTCGCAATATTTATTGCTTATATTTTTCTTATGATTATGACTTTTTTTCTCCTCTTTCTTTTTGTATTATTTGCAGTTGGTTTTTTTTTCTCATTGGTTGTCCATCTTGTTGGGAGGGGTCTTTCATTGATATTATTGCTTTTCTTGTATTTACTATAATTGGCCACAAGAAATTGAATCTCGGGGTTGTAATGGTGACATTTCTGTGCTTTGTTCTTTGGACTTCTGAATTTTGAAAACGGTAAGAAAAAGACCTTGATCTGAAACCTCATGTCACATTCAAGCTTTTGAAGCTCTTGATCAGGAGATGATGAAAAACATCCTGGTGGCCTGGTGTACATGATCAGGTGAAGCATCAACTCCAGGAAGAAAGCAGGTTAATAGAAGAGCGTGGGGGAAAAGTCCTAAATTGGAGATGTCGGCAGAATAGGGGAGAGAGACTTTCCATCTCACAGTTGAGACTAAATCTGTGTCTCAGTTTTGTGGGCGAAGAGACAATTTCGAACGAGGTTTCAGGCGACATCAGATGCACGGCAACTCTGGCAGGGTCTGTAAGACATTACTTCCTACAAACTGAAACCCAGTAGTATGAATGGCAGCGATGTTTCACTGCCAGATGAACTCAATGTCTTCTATGCACGCTTTGAAAGGGAGAACACACCTAGAGCTGTGAAGATCCCTGCTGCACCTGATGACCCTGTGATCTCTGTCTCAGAGGCCAATGTTAGACTGTCTTGAAAGAGAGTGAACCCCGCAAGGCAGAAGGTCCCGATGGGGTACCTGGTAAGGTTCTGAAAACCTGTGCTAACCAACTAACGGTAGTGTTCAAGGATATTTTGAACCTCTCACTGCTATGGGCAGAAGTTCCCACTTGCTTCAAAAAAGGCAACAGTTATACCAGTGTCTTAGAAGAATAATGTGGGCTGCCTTAATGACTATTGCCCAGCAGCACTCACATTGACAGTGATGAAATGCTTTGAGAGGTGGGTCATGACTAGACTGAACTCCTGCCTCAGCAAGGACCTGGACCCATTGCAATTTGCCTATCGCCACAATAGGTCAATGGTAGATGCAATCTCCATGGCTCTCACACGGCTTTAGACCACTTGCACAACACAACCACCTACGTCAGGATGCTGTTAATCGATTATAGCTCAGAATTTAATTCTATCATTCCCACCATCCTGATTCAGAAGTTGCAGAACCTAGGCCTCTCTACCTCCCTCTGCAAATGGCTCATCGACTTCTGAACCGGAAGACCACAGCCTGTGCGGATCGCTGATAACATATCCTCCTCACTGACGATCAAAGCTGGCGTACCTCAGGGGTGTGTGCTTAGCCCACTGCTCTACTCTCTATATACACATGACTGTGTGGCTAGGCATAGCTCAAATACCACCTGTAAACTTGTTGACGATACAACCATTGTTGGTAGAATCCCAGGTGGCGCTGAGAGGGTGTACAGGAGTGAGATATGCCAACTAGTGGAGTGGTGCCTCAGCAACAACCTGGCACTCAACGTCAGTGAGACAAAAGAGCTGACTGTGTATTTCAGGAAGGGTAAGATGAAGGAATACATACCAATCCTTATAGAGGGATCAGAAGTGGAGAGAGTGAGCAACCTCAGATTCCTTGGTGTCAAGATCTCTGAGGATCTAACCTGGTCTCAGCATATCGATGTAGTTATAAAGAAGGAAAAACAGTGGCTATACTTTATTAACAGTTTGAGGAGATTTGGCATGTCAACAAATACACTCAAAAACTCCAATAGTTGTACTGTGGAGAGCATTCTGACTGGCTGCATCATTGTCTGGTATGGAGGGGCTACTGCATGGGACTGAAAGAAGCTGCAGAAGATTGTAAATCTAGTCAGCTCCATCTTGGATACTAGCCTACAAAGTACCCAGGACATCTTCAGGGAGTGGTGTCTCAGAAAGGCAGCATCCATTATCAAGGACCTCCAGCACCCAGGGCATGCCCTTTTCTCACTGTTATCATCAGGCAGGAGGTACAGAAGGCTGAAGGCACACACTCAGCGATTCAGGAACAGCTTCTTCCCCTCTGCCATCCGATTCCTAAATGGACATTGAAGCTTTGGACACTACCTCACTTCTTATTTAATATACAGTATTTCTGTTTTTGCACATTAAAAAAATCTATTTAATATACATAACTGATTTACCTTATTTATTATTATTATGTTTTATATTATTTATTGTTATGTTTTATTTATTTATGATTATTATTTTTTCTCTGCTAGATTATGTATCATATTGAACTGTTGCTGCTACGTTAACAAATTTCACGTCACCTGCCGGAGATAATAAACCTGATTCTGAACTCAGTTAGTCATGCTAACTAGCATTGGGGTGAGCCCCCAAATAAGGGAGCATGTAGGAGAGTGAGTGAATCGGTACCGAAAAATGCCTTGGACAATATCAGGCCTCTCATACTGATTCCATGAGGTGTCAGGGAAGTGGAGAGAGCCTCTCAGATATTCCCACCTAAAAGAGCAGAAAAGTTATGAGAAGTTTTCTCAGATTTCCTGTCCAATAAGGCAATTATGCAATGTCAATGGGAGAATGGGTGCACACTGAGTCAGATATCAGAGAATGAGGTAAGCAAAGTCAAAGTTCATGGGATTTATGAAAAGAATAAGCTTCTCCCGACTTACAAGCAATGCGAGAAATGCACTTAATGCTTAGGACCGACTCATCCTATCTCCTTTGATCTGCTTCACTTCCTGGTCTCTGGGTTTAAATAACAACCAAATAAATTCTCTCACACAGGTTATCACTGATCACCGCATCAAGGAAGATCTGACTGGGTCACCACGTCATTCCACCTCCTGGCATAAGGAGACCTTGTTCACAATTCTATCTCATTACTTTTCCTAGTTCTGATGAAACACTACCCATCTGAATCATTAACTATGTACCTCTCTTCACAGATGCTGCCTGACCTGCCTAGTATTTCCCTAAATTAAACTGCAAGTGTCTCGGTTTGGGATTATTCCCTTTTGCGTTGTACCCTCATTCCACTCATACTGATGAGGGGGAAGGGATGATTGGGTAATAATCCCCTTTATCTTTGTGTTTTAAGGATTCTCCTGTTTGCCCACTATCTTGCAACAGTGCCTGTAACCCCAAAACCTAGAGCTGGCTTCAGAATTACCTAGGAATCGAAATGTTATTCCAAAAGCTTACAGGTACCTTGTGCAAATATATCATTATTATGGCCTCAAGATGTCAATGTTCACAGATAGTTGGCATAATAATGTGATAAAAAATCAGTAGTTTCACGTAAATTACTAAAGGATTTCATACAAGTGAGAGGTTTTGTGGTTGATGATTTTAGAGATTTACTGGTTCACCATTTTTAATCAAAGGCAAAAGAAATTTATTGTAAAACAGAGGACTTTTGTTACATGCTCCAACTGCTGGGGAAGTAGAGTTATCAATGTCTGTCATTATGTTTCCATTACAGGCCTGGTCATTCTATCTAACAATGAATTTGCTAATAAAATATCAGCTGACAAAAAGGACAAATCTAGAGAATATATGAAATATTGCACATGATCAGTCCCCTTGAAATATTAAATCTTAATTTTGATTTCTCATCACAACAAATTTGTGTTAGAATGATTAAATGAATCTTGAACTGCAAGGGGCAAATAACAGCTTATTACAAAAACTTTCATCTGGAGAAAGTGGCATTGCTGGGAGTATTTAATGTCCATTCTTAGCTGCCCATGAGAAGGTGATGGTCAGTTGCCTCCTGTACTTGTTTTAATTCATTTGTGTGGATTGTCAGGTTAATTCAGAGGTGATTATCATAAAATATAACATTGTGGTTATATTACTGGATGTATAATCCAGGTGTATAGACTGATAAATAGTCAAACAGAATTCAGTTTTGCAAGTTTTTAATGAGATTTAGTTGATTAGATAATATTTTGAATAAAATAAAACCAGCAACAGTATTAATGATAACACAACCTCCTGATATAACACTAAAAGAGAATAATGTGCCATTAGGAAAGAGTTCTGCATTGCTACACAATATAGACAATGTGCCGCTCTGGATCTGCAGCAATGTGCTTGACTTAAATGTACAGCAGGTCACTTGGTTGATACAAACTAGCATGATAAACAAGAAAAAGAAACAGACAGACCATGCAGATTGATAATAGCACTAAATTCATGTATGATAAAAACAAATTAAGTCTAGTCCAACTTGACTTGGCAATTCGTCTTCACGAACATTATCAAATTTAGAAGAGATACCAAATCCACAAAGGAACACAGTGATTCACGGAAGATAACACTGCAGGCCCTCAGTCCTCAGCTGTCAAGTTAAATATTAAGGTAGAAAAGCGTTTATGGGAAGGTTATAGAAACAAAGGACAACCTCAAGAGGGGCATGAAAACAAATATATTATTAAAACTTGATATAGAACCCAATTCCCCAGCATTACAACGGGAAGACTTGTAGCATGTAGAGTTTTGTTAATGAAGGGTGTGGCAGATTTGAGAGAAAGAAACTTATCGACTTCTATTTCTTATTCTTACTTTTGTTTCTTCAAGCAAAACAGTTGATCATTTAATTAAATTAATATATTAGATCGGCAACTCATCGGACAAACACTGGTAATATTTTAAATTGATCTGAAGGGACAATGAACAGAATAGTAAGAATGACAAAGGCATTCTCAAATTAATGTTATACTAGTGAAGAGTTGAACCTAGTAATTTATTTATTGAATAAACTGTAGCATTGTTAACTTTTATTTACATTGAAATTGTTTTACACACCTATGCCAAAGCTTTTCCATTCTAACTATATAGCAAAGAATTTTCTCGAGGAAAGCAGTAATTTACAAGGTGCTCTTGTTTTAAGAATCAAGTTGGAAACATGAAAATATAGACATTTCTTACTACACTTACGTGTCATGTGATTGATCTCCTCAATGCGACTCGACAGGTTTCTGGGTCCTAGAGTGGTCACGGAAATTGTGTATTCTGTTGCAGAATTAAGGTGTGAAATTGTGGTGAAGCTTGACTGTTCGACAATAGACCTTGTAGAAGAACCATCACTGTAGGTTATGTTGAAGGAGTAACTTCCATCATCCATATCAGCAGGTGCTCCCCAGTTTAATGAGATGAAATTGGTACTGAAGTTCAACACCTGGATAGTACCAGGTGGGCTTGGAACTGAACGAGGAAAGAAAGTGTACAGTTGTTTTGATCAACACCAATGTACGGAGATTTCCTTTGAGCTTTTGAAATTCTTGGTTATTATTTCTCAATTGGCCACACTTTGCGATATGAAACACTACTTGAGGATCAGAGCAGAGGAAAATATACTGTATAATTTCAGCAGGAATCAGCTGCTAAAAATTTCCCAAATGTTTTGAAATATTTTTCAACATTATTTTCCTTAAAAATGCGGCAACAACTTAAGGTAGCTGAGACAAAAGTCTGGTATCAGAATAACAAATCAGGCAGATGGAAACATGGAATCATTGTGAGAGTGGACATGACAGAAATGTTAATTGCAGTCACTTGTCAATGTCCTCACCTTTGATACACATTAACATCAGATTCTTTGTCTATATTTGTTTTATTTATTGAGATTCAAATAAAACAAGGTTTAGCAGTTTCAACCTAACAGCCATCTTCAGACAATGCAGTAAATAATGAGTACTGTATTTAGCTTAAAACAAAATGAATCAATGTGTTCAATCACAGTTCAAGAAAGTGTACCTACATAAATTAAAAAACTGATATTCCTTATCAAAATACCCAGTAAGAAAGCTCACTTATAACTAACTTTTACTAAATGGAGCAGTGTAGAAAGTTTAAACTTCCTGACATTTATGCTAATAATTACACTTCAAAAGTATTTCATTGAGTGTCAGGTGTTTTAGGACATGACAGGGTAGTAAAAAAAATCAACATTTTTAACTAGTTCTGCTTGGCAACATCCCCATCCCCATCCCCAATATTTAAATATTAAATCTGGGTCAAACAATCAGTGTTAGTGAAATGCTGGAGATAAAATTCCTCAATCATGGTGATTTCGCATCCCAAATTTGGCAATCACTGCTTAAGATTGTGTTCTTCATTTATCATTTCTAATACCAAACACACATTCAATTAAAGGTGTTCTTCACACTTTGCACATACCTGTTATACCCTGTACACTGGCAGAGGTAACATTGAAAGGTCCACTGCTTGTAATCACTGTGACGTTGTACACTCGACCAGGTCGAAGTTCGGTGAAAATTACAGATGTGGAATTTGTACTGTTGACTTTTTGTACTGACGTGTTTTTTACATCTTGAAGAGTGATAAAGAACACCTCCACCTTTCCAGGTGGTGGAATCCAGGACACAAACAATCTATCCACTGTCCCATTGCTGCTAACACTGATGTTTTCTTTTGGTATCCGTACAGGTTCTGTGGGATGAAAGAAATGATGGGATTTTCCAGGCGGTTTCAGACACAGAATGTAATGTGGTGTAAGGTAAGTAACGTTCATCACAGAATAGAAACATAGAAACATCTCAGCAGATGAGAAAGTTATACAAGTCTTGAATTGTGTTTAAACTGATGAGGAGGAAATAAATATATTTTATAATTAATAAAGCTCAAAACCTGGTAAAAACAAAATCAGGAAATTACAACATATTAAGCAGCATCTGTGGAGAGAACAATTGAGATTGAAGTGAAAGATGAACTACTTTCTGTCAAACTAACTTTGAGCTCCACTGTAATTGTATAAGAATGAGAGCCCAGAACAGGAATGGGACAGAAATTTAAGTGACACGCATTTTCTATAGATTGAGTTGTGGTGTTCAGAAATTTGTTTTTGGGTTCTTCAGTGGAAATTAATTATTACAGTAATACAATTTATGATAGAGAGATGCCACCTTCTGCAGTACTTACTTATGTAGCTGGATACTTCAGGTGACGGAGGTACGTGTTGGGGAGCACTTCGGGTCCAGTGATCACAATGCCATTAGTTTCAATATAATTATGGAGAAGGATAGGTCTGGACCCAGGGTTGAGATTTTTGATTGGAGAAAGGCTAACTTTAAGAGATGCGAAAGGATATAGAAGGAGCGGATTGGGACAAATTGTTTTATGGGAAGGATGTAATAGAGAAATGGAGGCCATTTACAGGTGAAATTTTGAGGGTACAGAATCTTCCTGTTCCTGTTAAGGCTGAAAGGAAAGGTTAAAAGTTTGAGAGAGCCATGGTTTTCAAGGGATATTGGAAACTTCGTTCGGGAACAGGAGAGATATCTATAATAAATATAGGCAGCATGGAGTAAGTGAGGTGCTTGAGGAATATAAAGAATGTAAAAAGAATCTTAAGAAAGAAATTAGAAAGCTAAAAGAAGATACGAGGTTGCTTTGGCAAGTAAGGTGAAAATAAATCCAAAGGGTTTCTACAGTTATATTAATAGCAAAAGGATAGTGAGGGATAAAATTGGTCCCTTAGAGGATCAGAGTGGACAGCTATGTGTGGAACCAAAAGAGGTGGGGGAGATTCTGAACAACTTTTCTTTTGTATTCACTAAGGAGAAGGATATTGAATTGTGTAAGGTAAGGGAAACAGGTAGGGAAGTTATGGAAACTATGATGATTAAAGAAGAGGAAGTACTGGCATTTTTAAGGAATATAAAAGTGGATAAGTCTCCGGGCCCACACAAAATATTCCCTAGGACCTTGAGGGAAATTAGTGTAGAAATAGCAGGGGCTCTGACAGAAATGTTTCAAATGTCATTAGAAACGGGGATGGTGCCGGAGGACTGGTGTATTGCTCATGTTGTTCTATTGTTTAAAAAGAGTTCTAAGAGTAAACCTAGCAACTATTGGCCTGTGAGTTTGACGTCAGTGATGGAAAGTATTATTAAAGATGGTATATATCATCATCTGGATAGACAGGGTCCCATTAGAAACAGTCAACATGGAATTGTGCATGGAATGTCATGTTTGACAAATCTTATTGAATTTTTTGAAGAGGTTACTAGGAAAGTTGACAAGGGTAAAGCGGTGCATGTTGTCTAAATGGACTTCAGTAAGGCCTTTGACAAGGTTCCACACGGAAGGTTAGTTAGGAAGGTTCAATCATTAGGTATTAATATTGAAGTAGTAAAATGGATTCAGCAGTGGCTAGATGGGAGACACCAGAGTGTAGTGGTGGATAACTGTTTGTCAGATTGGAGGTCGGTGACTAGTGGTGTGCTTCAGGGAACTGTACTGGGTCCAATGTTGTTTGTTATATACATTAATGATCTGGATGTTGGGGTGGTAAATTGGATTAGTAAGTATGCAGATGATACTAAGATAGGTGACGTTGTGGATAATGAAGTAGGTTTTCAAAGTTTGTAGAGAGATTTAGGCCAGTTAGAAGAGTGGGCTGAAAGATGGCAGATGGAGTTTAAAGCTGAAAAGTGTGAGGTGCTACATTTTGGTAGGACTAATCAAAATAGGACATACATAGTAAATGGTAGGGCATTGAAGAATGCTGTAGAACAGAGGGATCTAGGAATAATGGTGCATAGTTCCCTGAAGGTGGAATCTCATGTGGATAGGGTGGTGAAGAAAGCTTTTGGTATGCTGGCCTTTATAAATCAAAGCATTGAGTACAGGAGTTGGGATGTAATGTTAAAATTGTACAAGGCATTGGTAAGGCCAAATTTGGAGTATTGTGTACAGTTCTGGTCACCGGCTTATAGGAAAGATGTAAACAAAATACAGAGAATACAGAGAAGATTTACTAGAATGTTACCAAGACAGCGCCTAAGTTACAGAGAAAGGTTGAACAAGTTGGGTCTTTATTCTTTGGAGCGTAGAAGGTTGAGGGGGGACTTAATAGAGGTACTTAAAATTATGAGGCCATAGATAGAGTTAACATGGATAGGCTTTTTCCATTGAGAGTAGGAGAGATTCAAACAAAAGGACATGAGTTGAGAGTTAGGGGGCAAAAGTTTAGGGGTAACATGAGGGGGAACTTTGTTACTCAGAGAGTGGTAGCAGAAGTGGTAGAGGCAAGTTCGATTTTGTCATGTAAAGTAAAATTGGATAGCTATATGGACAGGACAGGAATGGAGGGTAATGGGCTGAGTGCAAGTCGGTGGGACTAGGTGAGAGTAAGCGTTTGGCATGGACTAAAAGGGCTGAGATGGCCTGTTTCCATGCTGTAATTGTTATATGGTTCTCTGGAATCAGACTGGACATTGGCTACAAATGTGTTAACAGTGAAAGTGTAGTTGATTCCAGCGAGCAGATTGCTCACAGTGGCATTTTCAAATTTTATAGTTTCATTTTGAATGGTAATGGTAGGTACTGAACTTTCTTTTGTCACTACCAGATAGCGATAGTCATATTTATATCCTATTGGTTGCTTCCAATTCAGTGTTATGGAGTTGGTGCCAACATCATCAACTTGTAGGCTGTTCACTACGTTTGGTTCTGTTGGGGGAAGTAAGTTAATTTTGTTGATTATTTTTGAAAACCAATTACTGGTGATAAATATATTTTATGAACTGAGAATAGCTCAGATTTGATGGCTAATGTAAACAGAGGGTGGTAAGTTTTCATTGTACTTCTGTTTTCAAACCCATTTTCATGGGTACTTGTCTCCCCACCATTGACATCTGCAAAAGGCTGTGCCTCAAAATGATGGCATCATTCATTAAGGACGTTTACCATTGTAGACATGCCCTCTTCTCATTACCATCATCGGTAAGGAGTGGCAGGAGTCTGAAGACACGCACTCAACTTTTTAGGAACATCTTCGTCCCTTTCAGCATCAGATTTCTGAATGGTTCACGAACCCATGAACACAACCTCGCTCCTCCTCTTTTGTACTATTTAATTATTTAATTTATTTAATGGAACTTATAGAAATATCTTATGTCTTTAACTATACTGCTGACAAAAAACAACAAACTTTACAATAGAATGTCAATGACAATAAACCTAATTCTGCTTCTGAGCTGTGATCTCAAAAGCTATCCATTGAAGGCATATTTGTGCTGCACAATTAATGCTCTCCTTAGCAACACACACAACATGCTGGAGGAACTCAGCAGGTCGGGCAGCATCCGTGGAAAAGATCGGTCGACATTTCGGGCCGGAACCCTTTGTCAGGATGAAGGGTTCTGTCCTGAAACGTCGACTGATCTTTTCCACGGATGCTGCCCAACCTGATGAGTTTCTCCAGTGTGTTGTGAGTGTTGCTTTGATCCCAGCATCTGCAGATTATTTTGTGTTTAATGCTCTTCTTAGCTACTTTCTATACCATGGCCAAGGTAGTGTTCCTGAAAGACAGAGACTATACTATGTGCCTTGTTACACAAACCGTCTCTTGAAAGTACAGGTCAACCATACTGCCAATTGTAAATGCAAAGGGTCATGGAATTGCTCCATACACCCCGACTACCCTCAGGCACCTATGGAAGTAATACTAGAACAAGGTTACCAGGAAGGTCTCTTGTGTAACCATTCTGATTATCAGTGCCAGGAATGTATCTTGATGTAATAAGGTGGGTCAAGTTGAGTTTTTAAAGCTTAAGACTTATTACATTTCTAACCTTTACATTTCTTACATGGAAGCATCTGCATCTAGCTTCCATTGCTTGATCTGATCAGTAGTTTGGCGGCTTAGTATAAACATCTGTGGAGATCTGGTGAATTGCATCCATCCCAATTTAGTACCACTTCATTTTTATGAACCTTCAATTCAATGGCATGCACCTACAGCCAAAAGGCATGTTTTGTGCTGAGTTCAAGTTCCGTAGATCAAGCTTACTGTAAGAACACCAAAGGAGTTTCCCTTTTTTCCCTAGAGGTTCTAATGTCCTCACTTGCAGACGCCAATCAGTTTGGATTGGCAACAATATTTCCTTCATCAACACAGGTAAGCTTCAAGACTGTGTGCTTAATTCCCCTGCTCTACTTCATTTGTATTTATGAGTGTTAGCCACTATGAACAAAGTGCTGCAGTGCATTTATTTTCTTAGATGTTTGTGAAGATTCAGCATGTCATCCAAAACTTCCAGAAACTTCTACAAGTGTGTGTTGAAGAGTATATTGCCAGGTTGCATCACAGCCTGGTAAGGAAACACCAAAGCTATTGTAAGGAGAATCCTCCAGAAGTAGTGGATATGGCCCAGTCCATCATGGGAAAGATCTCTCCAGTATTGAGCACATCTATACATAGCACTGTCACAGGAAAGCAGCAACTATCATCATGGACCCACATCATCCAGGCCATGCTCTCATCTCATTGCTGCCAGCAGGAAGGTGCAGGAGCTTCAGGATCTCAACCACCAGTTCAGGAGCATTTATTAGCCCTCAACCATCAGGCTCTTGAACCAAAGGTGATTGCTTCACTCCACTTCATCAGTGAAATGTTCCCATAAACTATGCACTCAATTTCAAGTACACTTCTACTCATGTTCTCAATATTTATTGCTTATATACTTCCGATTATTATGACTTTTTTTTCTCCTCTTTCTTTTTGTACTTGCAGTTCATTTTTTTTTCTCATTGGTTGTTGACCATCTTGTTGGGAGAGGTCTTTCATCGATATTATTGCTTTTCTTACATGTACAGTAATTGCCTTCAAGAAATTGAATCTCAGGGTTGTAATGGTGATATCTCTGTGCTTTGTAACAATTTTACTTTGTTCTTTGGACTTTTGGATTTTGAAAATGGTAAGAAAAGGACCTTGCTCTGAAACCTCATGTCACATTCAAGCTTTTGAAGCTCTTGATCAGGAGATGATGAAAAACATCCTGGTGGCCTGGTGTACATGATTCTGTGAAGCATCAACTCCAGGAAGAAAGCAAGTTAATAGAAGAGCGTGGGGGAATAGTCATAAATTGGAGATGTCGGCAGAAGGGGGAAGAGAGGCTTTCCGTCTCACAGTTGAAACTAAAACTGTGTCTCAGTTTTGTGGGCGAAGAGACAAGTTCAAACGAGGTTTCCGGCGACACCAGATGCACGGCAACTCTGGCAGGGTCTGTAAGACATTACTTCCTACAAAGCCAAACCCAGTAGCATGAAAGGCAGTGACGTTTCAGTACTAGATGAACTCAACGCCTTCTATGCACGCTTTGAAAGGGAGAACACAACTTCAGCTGTGAAGATCCCTGCTGCACCTGATGACCCTGTGATCTCTGTCTCAGAGGTCGATGTTAGACTGTCTTGAAAGAGAGTGAAACCTCGCAAGGCAGAAGGTCCCGATGGAATACCAGCTAATGCTCTGAAAACCTGTGCTAACCAACTAACGGGAGTATTCAAGGACATTTTCAACCTCTCACTGCTATGGGCAGAAGTTCCCACTCACTTCAAAAAGGCAACAGTTACACCTGTGCCTAAAAAGAGTACTGTGGGCTGCCTTAATGACTATTGCCCAGCAGCACTCACATTGACAGTGATGAAATGCTTTGAGAGGTGGGTCATGACTAGATTGAACTCCTGCCCCAGCAAGGACCTGGAGCCATTGCAATTTGCCTATCACCACAATAGGTCAATGGCAGATGCAATCTCCATGGCTCTCCACACGGCTTTGGACCACCTGCACAACACAAACACCTACGTCAGGATGCTGTTAATCGACTATAGCTCAGAATTTAATACTGTCATTCCCACAATCCTGATTGAGAAGTTGCAGAACCTAGGCCTCTGTAGCTCCCTCTGCAAATGGCTCCTCGACTTCTGAACCGGAAGACCACAGTCTGTGCGGATCGCTGATAACATATCCTCCTCACTGACGATCAAAGCTGGCGCACCTCAGGGGTGTGTGCTTAGGTCACTGCTCTACTCTCTATATACACATGACTGTGTGGCTAGGCATAGCTCAAATACCACCTGTAAACTTGTTGACGATACAACCATTGTTGGTAGAATCCCAGGTGGCGCTGAGAGGGCGTACAGGAGTGAGATATGCCAACTAGTGGAATGGTGCCTCAGCAACAACCTGGCACTCAATGTCAGTAAGCCAAAAGAGCTGACTGTGGACTTCAGGAAGGGTAAGATGAAGGAACACATACCAATCCTCATAGAGGGATCAGAAGTGGAGAAAGTGTGCAGCTTCAAGTTCCTCGGTGTCAAGATCTCTGAGGATCTAACCTGGTCCCTGCATATCGATGTAGTTATAAAGAAGGCAAGACAGCAGCTATACTTTATTAGCAGTTTGAAGAGATTTGGCATGTCAACCAATACACTCAAAAACTTCTATAGTTGTACTGTGGAGAGCATTCTGACTGGCTGCATCACTGTCTGGTATGGAGGGGCGACTGCACAGGACTGAAAGAAGCTGCAATGGGTTGTAAATCTAGTCAGCTCCACCTTGGGTACTAGCCTACAAAGTACCCAGGACATCTTCAGGGAGTGGTGTCTCAGAAAGGCAGCATCCATTATTAAGGACCTCCAGCACCCAGGACATGCCCTTTTCTCACTGTTACCATTAGGTAGGAGGTACAAAAGCCTGAAGACACACACTCAGTGATTCAGGAACAGCTTCTTCCCCTCTGCCATCCGATTCCTAAATGGACATTGAAGCTTTGGGCACTACTGCACTTTTTATTTGATATACAGTATTTCTGCTTTTGCACATTTTCAAAAATCTACTCAACATACATAATTGATTTACTTGTTAATTTATTATTGTTATGTTTTATAATATTTATTATTATTTTTCTCTGCTAGATTATGTATTGTATTGAACCGCTGCTGCTAAGTTAACAAATGTCACGTCATATGCTGGAGATAATAAACCTGATTCTGAATTCAGTTAGTCATGTTAATTAAATGAATATATGACAAACACTGGTAACATTTTAAATTGATCTGAAGGGACAATGAACAGAATAGTAAGAATGACAATACATTCTCAAACTAATGTTATACTAGTGAAGAGTTGAACCTAGTAAGTTACTTATTGAATAAACTGTAGCATTGTTAACTTTTATTTGCATTTAAATTGTTTTACACACCTATGCCAAAGCTTTTCCATTCTATGTATATAGTAAAGTATTTTCTCGAGGAAAGCTGTAATTTACAAAGTGCTCTTGTTTTTAGAATCAAGTTGGAAACATGTTTTGCTGTTACTTCCTCATCACAGATTCCAGTATTTTCCCTCCTACTGATGGCTGTGGAACAGATTACTGGTTACCCATTGTCTCTCATTTTCTCTCCCTCTTCTGCTAAATACTGGAGAAAGATTTACTGTTCACTGCATCATTTCCAGAACCTGGAATGTGATAGCTGGAGCATTCATGACCTCTAAAACTGCTGTTTTCAAATATCTGGGATTGAAAAGAATCTGCTGGAGGAACTCAGGGTGTCATGCAGCATCTGTGGAGGTGCTTAAAGGGTTTGTCAATGTATCAACCCAGTACGGAGTGTGGTGATACAGGGAGTTCCTCCAGCAGTTTGTTTACTGCCCTAGATGCAAGTCTCTTGTGTCTCCAGTCCTAGGGAATTAATGGTTTCTCTAGAACTTTTCTATTAAATTTCACTGTTCCTCATTGATCCTGAACCATTACTCCTCTAGTGTCGCTGACAGGATGTATACTTCTTCGCCGACAGGATGTATACTTCTGCGAAGGCAGACACAAACTGTTGCTGAACTCTGTAGTTTTCTTATTGTTCTATGGCTTGCTGTGATCTTGTCTAGAAAAGTTATTCAAGATTTATCCAATTTGTGAATAATATAGATTTGTGTTCGACACATAGTTGTAGATTACAACAACCTTGAAGCATAAAAAGACAGGAATGGAGTGATTAGAACTGGCAGATCAATCAGATCTGAAGGTTGAAATTAGCATAAATTATTCTATCAAAGCTATGAATACAATAATTGAGAACATTTGAAGTCCCTTCATTGAGGACATTTAGACCAGTGGTGCAGAGCGAAGGCCCGGAAGATCATCGAGAATACCAGTCACCCCAACAATAAACTGTTTCAGCTGTTTCCATCTGGCAAACACTTCTGCAGCATTAAAGCCAGGACCAACAGGCTACGGGATAGCACAAGGATACACGGAGCGATAACACAAATATATTTACTTCCTCATGTTGTGAGATGGATGTAAGATTTAAATAAATTCGAAAGGATGCATGACTGAGGCTGCAGATTCCTGAATGTGGACTGCAGATGCTGGAGTAGATGGACAAAGAGTTGAAGGAGGACAAGTGACATACAATTATAGCTGCAACAAAGATCATTTTGTTCATAATCATGGAGCTATGGCCAGGATAGAAACCAATTAAAAACTCAAATGGAGAGGCTTCATTGCTCATTATGAGGCTTGACCATGGAGAGAAGTTGGGTTTAGATCAAGAGATATAGCTTAGCAACATCAAATTGAGTTGATTTGTTTTGTAGAGAGGGGTGATGTCTTCATGTGTGAATTTTCGTGGGATGGATATAGGATTAAAAATGATAGCATTGATTTAAAGGAACAATTTGAGTTAAAAACTGGAAATATTGGAACTAAGTGCTTTGTCAAAAGACAAAATGCAAGTCATAAGAGACTAATATGTTAGAACATTTAACACAAGCCAATCCGTCAGGCAATCATGTTTATTTTTCATTTCTTCTCTGTTAACAAGTGCAATTATTTATGGAAAATGTGTGAGGTTATTGGACACTTTACATTAAAATCTTAAAGTATTTTTGTCAAACCAGTCCACAGGACTTTATACAGCAATATCTGGAAAGAGACAGGCATGGTGGACAGAATATGAAAGAAGAAAAATTAAATCAAGGTGTTTATTTCTAAATTGCTGTTTGGAATTCAGAATGGATCTTTCACTTACTGGTGAGCTGAGATATTGACACAATGTCACTCAATAAATTTCCCTGTACAATAGTGGCCACAGAAATGGTGTAGTTTGTTCTAGAAGTAAGGTTTGAAATTACTATTGAAGTTGTATTTACTGCTTTTGACTTTTTTACAGAACCATTATCATAGGCGACATTGAATGAATAACTTCCAATTTCCACATCTGAAGGTGCACCCCAGTTCAATGAGATGGAACTAGTGCTGGAGGTGGTCACAGTAATAGCTCCAGGAGCACTGGGACCTGTGTGGGATTAAAATTTGAGCAAATTAGTCCTTCCGGCACTATAGATTCCTGATTTTTTTTTTGCTGAAGTGTTTTCCTCAGAAAGGTATGCAAAGGATATCCTCTATCCTGGACAGAGGGTATTGATCTATTTTCGGTACTGGGTTTACACTGACCCTAAAATCACCACAGATCCTGACAGACCCAGCCTTCTTGCTTACTAGGACAACTAGCATTGCCCATGGGCTCCACTCAATCTTGGATAGAATTCCTTCAGCCTCCATGGGATGTAGCTGACTGGCTACTTTATGACAGGTGGTATAATGAACCAGATGGACTTTGTAAAAGTTGGGTGTGGCATTTTCCAATGCCATCCTTGAACACTGCTGTAGCATCATCCAGTACCTTCCTTAATTCATTTTTACGTGACTCTATTGCAAAGGTGGATGGATCTCAAATAAATTTGTTGTGTCTCAGCCACTCACAGCCCATAATGCTAGCCCTCCTGTTTCTAACCACATAACAAGCAGTATTAGGCTAGTGATTATTGCATTTCATTATGACAAATGTCATTCCCACAGGAGTTAAGTTTTCTCCAGTATAATTTCTTAATTGGATATCTGCAGGCTTCTTTGAACTGCCATTTAAACTCACTTTGTGTAATGATTGAAACAGCTGAGCCAATGTCCAATTCCATGTTAATTAATATGCCATTCAGTTCTGGTGTGAGCCATTTTGCTTGTCTATTGTTAGTTTTCACACAATAAATCTCTACGCTACCCAGACTTGTGTCACTCTCATCCTGATGAAGGGTCTTGGCTGAGACATCAACCGTTTATTCGCATCCTGACCTGCTGAGCTCCTTCAGTACATTGTGTGTATCATTCTTGTCATTATCACATTTTTCATTAACAGTATCCAGATTAGCACTATTTTTGAAACTGCAACTTGACTTTTTCTCTCTTTCTGTTCCCCAAGCAGTCCATATATTTTTGTCTGCCTGACATTCTCTTTTTATGTATCCTACTTTGTTGCATTTACTGTACGTTTTGCACTTAAATCTGCATTGGTTTGGCATATTGTGAGTACTATCCACAATGGTAACACAATTTGTTTGGTCAGGCAGGACTCCATTGAGATTCTCCAATTTTGTTCACGCTCGTTTTCATTCCTGACTGCTACTCAATCATGTCTCTGTCTGCTGTTTCCATTGCTGTTTCCAGTGATTTCAACTGGTCTTTTCAATGTAATTTGTGCTTCAATCATGAGCTATTTTTGAATGCTTTCTTGTAAGATTCCACAATTAAACAATCACAGTGCATTGTTAAGCCCATTACTGAACTGGCAATACTCAGACAACTTCTTCAAATCAGCCACGTAAGCTGAAATGGACTCCCTTTCTTATTAATTCTCCTTATGAATCCTAAAACATTCTGCAATCATTGTAGGTTTTTGTTTTTAATGTTCTTGAATTACTTTCACAATATCAGTAAAGCTCATTCCAGCTGGCTTGGTTGGAGCAGTCAAATGTCAGAGCAAAATGTATACTTTTCAACCTATTACACTCTGCATAACTGGCACTCATTTCTCATTGGCTACTTCATTTGCTTCAAAATAGTGCTCAATTCATTGAATATACATCAGTCATTTATCTTCTGTGCAATCTAACATGTCTGTCTTTCTGATGTAGCCACCCATTTCTGCTTTCATTTTACTTATGATTATTATCACCCAGTATTCATTGTTTATGAAATCATGAATTTCATTTGTTTTCGGTCTTATTTTTTGGTCAACTGACAACATTGGAGGAGCCACTCATTACAGCAAACTCAACCACTATACAACCTCAGAACTACAAGGCCCAACAGTATGACTTTGCAATGAATGATGCACCTTTAAAGGATGTGATATTTTTAAACAACAATGTCTTCATTGTGGGATTAGCATTACCTTCTGTGTGTCTGAGCATCATCAAGAAGCAGGTGGTGCTAATGATTACATCAATATCACCCAGAGTAATGCTCAACCACTGCATAATATTCAAACTTATGAATATTAATTCAAGTTCTCTGCTGTAACTCTCTACCTAGAATGTGCTTCCTGCCATGTATTCTGGAACTTTGATCACCAAAAGCCACTTTCAAATATTATACACATATTCTCATGCCAAGGTGATAGAGTAATAATTCCAAATGGGACAGAGAAAGCAGTTGGCCAGTAACAAAAGCTGCAGCCGACTGAACACTCTGCAGAAAACCTTCAACTAAATATCTGATGATGTCTCAAAAATACTTTCCTAAAGCTAATGTCCTCACAATGTCACACCATCTTTCATCATTTGACTCTCATGTGGCCTTCATTCCAGATCACAAGGGAAATTCCAACCCAATTTCATGCAAACTGACTTAGAACTGTAGCTTCATTCTTTGCTCCATCATGAACAACAGTAGTCATAGAGGTGGTGTAATAGGTTCCAGATTGAAGAAGTTGCAGCTGATGGAGTTTGAACTTTCAGTCAAGGAAATGCTGGGATTATAAACATGGGAAAATCTGCAGTTGCTGGAAATCCAAAGCAACACACACAAAATTCTGAAGGAACTCAACAGGCCAGGCAGCATCTATGAAAAAGAGTAAAATAGTCGATAACTTTTGGCCAAGACCCTTCTGGTAATTGCCTCCCCACTTCATTATTCCCCATTCCTGTTTCTCTCTTTCACCTTATCGCCTTACCTCCCATTCACCTCCCTCTGGTGCTCCTCCCCCTTCCCTTTCTTCCATGGTCTACTAACATTTCCTATCAGATTCCCCCTCCTCCAGCCCTTTAGCTCTTTCACCAATCAACTTCCCAGCTCTTTACTTCACCCCTCCCCTTCTCCTGGTTTCACCTATCTGCTACATTGTACTTCTTTCTCCCTCCCCCTCATCTTCTTACTCTGACTTCTCCCCTTCCTTTCCAGTCCTGAAGGAGGGTCTTTCCCCAAAGTGTTGACTGTTTACTCTTTTCCATAGATGCTCTCTAGAGTGCTGAGTTCTTCCAGCACTTTGCATGTGTTGCTGAGGAGATGCTGGACCCAGTTATAGTCCCGTAGGTGATACTGAAGTTGTATTGAGTGTCTTGTCCACTAAGCAATCAAGCAATCAGAGGAGCTGCTTTCACCTGTGGCTATCTATTACTTGATGCTAATTTCCATGACGATAAACATGTTGGACAAGCATTACATCCTGCATGACGGGACAATGTAACTATCAACACGCAGAGAACTAAGCCTATGCCAAGTTCTTGCCAATCTTAAGTCTGTCAGCAGTGGACTTCTTCTCGATCAGAACTTTTAAATTGCTGGTATTCCGGCTCCTTTCACAATCTAACTACTAAGCCTTGAAATAGGATTTAAATGTGTATTTGACAAATCTGCATTCATAAAGAGAGCTTTCCTCCCTATCAATTATCAAACAAGATCAGTCTAATATTCACAAGCAGATTGAGTCAAGTTTTACCAACACGTCTATCTTTCAATGAAACACATAGTAAGCAGCTGTTGAGTCAAATAAGGCCACTGAGTACATTCCTAATGTTAGTCTCCTCAGTCCAACAATCGAAAATTGATAGAGGTTAATATTACACACAAAGAAACTAATACTTTTGTTTGCAATGAACAGGTGAAACCAAACATTCAGGCAGCAACAAGGTTTTGTTCATTCTTGTGCCTCAGCACCAACTTCTCACCCTGCCAGCGATACGTGCAACACAAAAGGCGAATCAAAAATGCAAACAAAGCGGTTCACTTATATGTGAACTGACTTAGAACCACAGCTTCACTCTTCACTGCATCATGAACAACAGTAGTCACAGAAATGGTGCAATTGGTTCCAGATTGAAGGTCTTGGATTGCAGTGGAATTTGAACTTTCAATTTAGGTAATACCAGAACTGTTGTTAGTTCTGTATATAATGCTGAAATAATACTGGTTAATCCTCACGTTGAAAAGTCTTCCTAAATTGAGGGATATGACACTGTCATTTAAGACTGTCACAGAATTGGCTCTTGGCTTGATAGCAAGTCTCAGAAGGCAGTGAATGGAGGTTGATTTGAACGGGTAGAAGAAAACAGATGCAGCAAATTAAACACCAATGCAAGTTGTCAACTTCCATAAACAATATACATATCAATATATGTGGTATGTGCCCATTAGCAACACTGCAGCAAAACCTTTCAAGGCTTATTTACCATTTCCAAATTCAGAAGGCACTTGTGACATTCACTCCAACAGCTCTCACCTCCAACATTCTATGTCCATACTCAAGGTTGTCAACCAAGGAGAACAAATAAACTATTTGCAATTATCAAGGAGGGCATATTACTGCTCTATCAAGATTTATGCTGCCTGATTCTATAAATCACATTGTAATAATATCCCCTTAGCATGAAAGAGATGAAAAGAAAACAGAAACCTTTCCATCTCATTACATCGTTGCGATGTAACCACTTCCCATTTGCAAAACTAAAAGACTATTTCTATCATGAAAAATAAAATTTAAACAACCCTTTCATTATATTCACGGTATTTTCTTACCTAGTATCATCTAAAAAGGGTCTCACTCCAGCTTTATCTAGCTTTATCCCATTGAAACAAATTCCATGGTGACACTTTCTTACCTGTTGTAGAAGAGACATTGACCAGATCTGTTAATGTATTATCAGCCACCATTGTGGAGATGCTAAAATTGTATTCAGTTCCAGGATCAAGTTGTGTCGCAGTAATTGATTCATCATCAGTCATCCTTGTTGAGAGAGTTCCATTCAGTGTCACCTCATAGGTGTACTCAGGCTTGTGCTCGATTGATCTGTCACTGCTCAGACTAACTGAAGTGGTGTTGTAATTTGCAATTGTTACATTGTTTACAGGGTTTGGTTCTGTAAGTATTAATGAGATGTAGAGAATAACAGCAATCTCATAATGCCTCTTACTTTTCTGCACTTCAAGATCTGCGAACTTGACAGCACATCAATCCATGTCATTGCAATCAATTTCCATCAGCAAGTGATATCCAGCCCATCTGTATACATTTTAATGCCATCTTCCAGAGACCCAATAAATCATGACAACCACATTCAATCATTCTCACCACTTCCCTTCTTTATTTCCTCAGTGGTACTTAATCATAATCCTCAGAGGTACTCAACAAGCCCACTAACATCCTTGAACATCTGATTGAACATCTAACTCCAGCAGTTCCAAAAAGGAAAGTAATTGTAGAAACTAGAATCACTGAACAACCAGAGCTGCTTGCAATATATGCACATTTCCATAATGCGTTTGTAAACAACAAAATCACCAATGTTGGACAATTATTACTTCCTACAAGATCAGAAATCATCATTATCTAACAAGCAGAAAACCAAGTCAATGCAGAGTTCTTGGCAATCTTCAGTCTGGTAGTGGATTCCTTCAGGAACAAAGGGCTCATCTCTGCTGAAATTCCTATTCACAATATCGATGACCAATTTTGCAATTTTAAGGTACTTTTTAGTCTGAACTCCTAAGCAACCAGTGGAGCTGTGATCACCCATGGCATTCGAACAATTGATGCATATTTTCAAAACATGGTGTTTACAAACAACAAGTTCTTGAGTGTTGATCAATCGTTACTGATAGGTCTGGTCCTTGGGTTGGGTTTCTAAATTGGAGAAAGGTTAATTTTAATGGTACTGGAAAGCATGGGTTGGGAGAGGTGTTTCTGGCAAAGGTGTGTACTTGTTAAGTAGGAGGCTTTTAAATGTAAAATTTTGAGAGTACGGAGTTGTACGTTCCCGTCAGAATAAAAGGGAAGTATAACAGGTTTCGGAAACCTTGGTGTTTGAGAAATTAAGCCCTGGTTATGAAAAAAGGGGTGCTTGTCCCTTGGCACAGAACCCGCAGATGCAGAGGTTCGTAAATTATGCCCGGTTCAATATGCTTGTTAATAGAGTCTTCCATTGAGAACCAACCTTCTAAGATTTCTCTTGATTTCTTGTTTTGTGCTTCTGACAGGATTTTTTCTAGTTTCCCAATTGAGCTTGTGTCCTTCATGGTTTTCACGTACTGAAAATAGTGATAAATGGTTATGTCGGTTTATCGCTAGATGATGTTCATGTTGTCTCCTGGATAGTTTTATTTCAGTCTGTCCTAGATGGTGTTTGGGGCAGACTCCACATTGGATTAGGTTTATTAACTAGGGATATGGGTCAGCAGAGATCAATCATCTATCTGGCTGGTCAAAACTCAGCGGAAACTGGCAGCCAGAGCTACAGGCAGCCGATCAGATCAACGACATACAAGATACTGGAGGAACTCAGCAGGTCGGGCAGCATCCATGGAAAAGAGTAAACAGTCTACGTTTCAGTCAAGACCCTTGCTCAGGACTGAAAGCTTCTTCAGAACACCGACCCGACCAATAAAAACACAAACACTCGAGAGGTTGTGGTTACTGAGTTCAGTGGAGAGACGGTAGATATTACGCTGAAGCTGGGTTCAGCTGAGGGACGATAGATGTCTCAATGCAGCTAGGTTCAGCGCTGGACGCTAAATGTCACGCTGCTACTGGGTTCTAGCTGATGGCCGGTAGATGTCATGACAAAACAAGGTTCAGTTGAGGGACCATAGATACCACGCAGAAGCCGGGTTTCGTTGAGGGATGGTAGATGTCTCGCTGAAAGTGGTTTCAGTTGAAGGACGGTAGATCCCTCACACAACCGAAAGCGGTTAGTCTGAACCATCGCGCGCGATCCATGCTCGGTGGTGGACTGGAATCCAGATTTTGATTGAATGAATGCAAGGCATTATTGAGCTGTTTGGCTGAACGGAAGATCAAGAGGAATGGAGAGAGGCGGTTACTGAAAGAGACCCATCAGGTGGTTTAAAATGGGCATAAAGGAGGGAGTGACATGCTCTTTAAAGTGAGCGGCAGGAAAGGAGTGAGTGAAACAGGATTTTTCGCTTCCAACAAATCAGGTTGCAAATCAGGCAACATTGTTTAACCTTTCCACTTGATTATCTTGGTTATGGGTTGCAGCAAATGACCTAGCCAGCGATACGGCCTTCATTATTTCAGTAACGTTCAATTTGCCCTCATCTATCAATGCTAGAATATTGTTGTTCCTATGAATCCCCTTTCAGCTGGAGAGGAGAGAGCACGCCATTCGTTGCTGCTGTTCCTCGAGCTGGCAAGGAATTACAGGTCATCCTCTTCGTTCAGTGCTACTCGAAAGTGCAATAAGTTGTTGGTTTAATGACACTGGATTCAGTGTTATGTTTGGAAGATATCAGGAAAGCACAGTCCAGTTGGTGGTGGTAATGCACCTTTAAGTTGGACTGCCACTCACCGTTAAATGATAGAAGAAGAAACAATGCTCAATTGCGCACTGATTATTCGACTGGTGACGAACGTGTGCGACCCTAACCTCAAGGTTCAACGAACAACCCTATAAACAGGCATCCAACCCCAGCTACCAATCTTCTATTTAATTTCATGTTGAATATGCATCCAAGTCCACAATCCAGTTGTGTCATAGTAACTGATTCCTAATCAGTAATCCTTGTTAAAAGATTTCCATTCGATGCCACCTCATTGATGTACTCAGACTTGTGTTCGACTGGTCTCTCCCATCTCAGAGTAACTGAAGTGTTGATGTGAATTAAAAGTGTTATGTTTCTCACAGGTTTCAGTTCTGCAACTACGAATGGCATGTTGGCGACGGCACAGCACCGAAGCCGCAGAGAGTCAGCTCCTTCATGGGCGCTGGCCTCCGTAGTGTCCATGGCATCTTCAGGGAGCGATGCCTTGAAAAAATGACGTCCGTCATTAAGGACCCCCATCACCCAGGTTTTCTTATTTCTGCTCTCACTTTCTCAGTACATTTTGCTTTTTATTTTTGCTCTACTTATTTAATTTATCTAATATCTATATATAGACTGCAAATCATTTTTTCTATTGTTATGTATTGCATTGCATGACATATGTTGGTGATATGAAAACTGATTCCGATGTGTACCTCCAAATGCTTCACTGCTCTTTATATGTGGGCACAGATTCATATCATCCCCATGACTTATTCTTTGCAAATCTTGTGCCCATTGCAAAAACCTATTCATTAACATAATTGTGGATTTCTTTATTTTCTCTAGGGATCCTTACAATTATATCCTTCACGTTGATTGTGCACTTGTCCCTCAAGTATTAATTATTTTAGATATTCTATCAGTCAACATTTTTGCTCAGCAGTGTGTTAAGCCCTCATTTGGCAGGTCTGTGGGATCTTTATAAAGATCTTAGCAAAACCATCTTCCTTCACTCTGCTGTCAATCGCGACTCAATTCATCGTCCCTCCATTTGGGATGCTTAGTTAGATCGTTTGTAAAAGAAGGTTTTGGTCTTTCTTGTGCCAAGATAAAAGAACAATGATTGTAACTCATTAATCATTCATTAGCAAAGCAGCAAAAACCAACATCTCAGTAGAACACATTCAACCAACTAGCTAACAATATCTCCCAAATCCTTTCTTAAATTCAATGATCGCAAGTGGTGGCAGATGTCCTTTCTTATTTGCTTCTGATTTGTGGACTGCATCATGAGGTAAATTTCATCCGACATATATGTGAACTGACTTAGATTCACAGCTTCCCTCTTCACTTCACCATGAACAAAAGTAAATTTCATCCCAGATCAAAGATCTTGGACAGTTATGGAATTCAGACTTTCAATTTAGGTAACACCAGAACTGTTGTCAGTCCTGTATGTCATGCTGAAATTATACTGGTTAACTCTCATGTTCAGAGGACTTCCTAAGTTGAGGGATGTGGCAATGTTGCTTAAGGCTGTCACAGTAAAGGCTTCTAACTTGCTAGGAACTCTTAGAAGCCAGGAAATGGAAGTTGATTGTTGGGGTAAGATGAGAAAAACAGAAGTTCCAAATTAAACAGCTATGTGAGTTCTCATCTTCCATCAGCAATATATATCAATATATGCGGTATATGCCCATCAGCAACACTGCAGCAAATCCTTTCAAGGCTTATTTACTATTTCCAAATTCAGAAGCCACTTGTGACATTCACCCCAACAGCTCTTTCCTCCAAACTCCTTTGTACATAATCAGGGTCATCAACCAAAGAGAACAAATAAACTATTAATAGGTGCTACAACAACTGTCAGGAGGGCGTAAAGCAGCTCTATCAAGATTTATGCTGCCTGATTCCATAATTCTGATTTGTGATAATATCCCCCTTAGGATGAGAGAGATGAAACAAAACAGAAACCTTTCCAGCTAATTACATCGTAGGGATGTGACAATATTCAAGTTGCAAAGCTAAAGAGACATTTCCATCATGAAAAACCAAATTTAAACAATCCTTTCATTTCATTCCTTGTATTTCCTGACCTTGGATCATCTAAAAAAGGTCTCACTCCAGCTTTGTCGAGTCCCATTGAAACAAATTCTACGGCAACGTTTTCTTACCTGTCGTAGAGGAGACATTGACCAAATCTGTTAACCTATTATCACCCGCCATTGTGGAGATGCTAAAGTTGTATTCAGTTCCAGGATGCAGTTGTGTCACAGTAATTGATTCATCATCAGTCATCCTTGTTGAGAGAGTTCCATTCAGTGTCACCTCATAGGTGTACTCAGGCTTGTACTCGATTGATCTGTCACTGCTCAGACTAACTGAAGTGGTGTTGTAATTTGCAATTGTTACATTGTTCACAGGGTTTGGTTCTGTAAGAATTAATGAGATGTAGAGAATAACAGCAATCTCATGAAGCATCATGCTTTTCTGCACTGGATTCAGTTTTATATCTGGAAGAAATCAGGAAAGCACAGTCCAGTTGGTGGTGGTAATGCACCTTTAAGTTGGACTGCCAATCGCCATTAAAAGATAGAAGAATGAACAACACTTAATTGCGCACTAATTATGTCACCCCGAATGATGACGAGCGTTTGTGAACTAATGTCAAGGGTGGATGAACAACTTGAACGCAAACTTTCAATTAAGGGAACACCAGAACTGTTGTGAGTACTGTATGTAATGCTGAAATTATACTGGTTAAACCCTCATGTTCAAAGGTCTTCCTAAGTTGAGAGATATGACACTGTTGCTTAAGGCTGTCACAGAAATGGCTACTTGCTTGGTGTTTACTCTAAGAAGAAAG
Organism: Mobula birostris; assembly: GCF_030028105.1. Classification (NCBI taxonomy): domain Eukaryota; kingdom Metazoa; phylum Chordata; class Chondrichthyes; order Myliobatiformes; family Myliobatidae; genus Mobula; species Mobula birostris. The sequence continues at coordinate 60,089,992 of NC_092380.1, read as the reverse complement.
TAAATAGAGGTTGATTTAAATGGATAAAAGAAAAGAGAGATAGCACCTGTGCATGTTTTCGACTTCAATCAACAACATATATCAATATAGGCAGTATGTGCCTATAGGCAACATTGCAGCAAAACTTTTCAAGGCTTATTTACTATTTCCAGACTCAGAAGCTACTGGTGACATTCACTCCAACAGCTCACAACTCTAACATTCTTTGCCCATACTCAGGGACCTCAACCAAGGAGAAAAAATAAACTATTAATTGGTTATAACAACAGTCAGGAGGGCGTAATATCACTCTATCAAGATTTATGCTGCCTGATTCCATAATTCAGATTGTAATAATATCCCCCTTAGCTTGAAAGAGGTGAAATGAAAACTGAAAGCTTTCCAGCTGATTACAACTTTGAAATGTGACAACATTCAATTTGCATAGGTGAAAGACTATTTTCTTCATGAAAGATAAAACTTAAACAATCCTCTCATTTCATTCACTGTATTTTCTGACCTTGGTTCATCTCAAAAGGGCTGAGTCCAGCTTTATCTTGCTGGTTTGTTCAAGAAGGAACTCCCGATGAAAGAAATTCCATGGCAACTTTTTCTTACCTTTCGTAGTAGAGACATTGACCAGATCTGCTGATGTGTTATCAGCCACCATTGTGGAGGTACCATAATTGTATTCAGTTGCAGGATCCAGTTGTGTCACAATAATTGATCCATCATCAGTCATCCTTGTTGAGAGAGTTCCATTCAGTGTCACCTGATAGGTGTACTCAGGCTTGTGCTCGATTGATCTATCACTGCTCAGACTAACTGAAGTGGTGCTGTAATTTGCAATTGTTACATTGTTCACAGGGTTTGCCTCTGTAAATATTAATGAGATGTAGAGAATAACGGCAATCTCATAAAGCCTCATACGTTTCTGCACTTCAAGGTCTCTGAAATTGACAGCACATCAATCCATGTCATTCCCATGACTTTCCATCAGCAAGTTATATCCAACACATCTGTAAACATTTCAGTGCCATCTACCAGAGACCCAATAAATCATGACAACGACATTCAATCACTCTCTCAACTTCCCTTCTTTATTTCCTGAATGGTACTTAAACATCATCCTCAAATGTACTAAACAAGCCTACCAACACATCAGGGTATTCACTTGGAGCACTGTCCTGCACTGCTTAATCTCCTCATTTAGATTATCTTGATTATGAGTTGCAGCAAATAACCTAGCCAGTGATACGGTCTTCCTTATTTCATTGTCGGTCATTTTGTCCTGATCAATCAATGCTGGAATATTGTTGTCCCTACGAATTCCTCATGGGCTGCAGAGAGATAGAGAGCACCCCAATGGTTGTTGATGTTCTTTGAACTGGCAAGGAATTACAGGACATCCAATTTGTTCAGCTCTTGTCTGAAGTGCGATAAGTTCTTGGAACATTTAATGACACTGGATTCAGTTTTATGTTTGGAAATTATTAGGGAAGCACAATCCATTTGTTGGCAGTAATGCACCTTTCAGTTGGACGGCCACTCACCGTTAAAAGATAGAAGAAGGAATACCAATCAACTGCGCACCGATTATGTCACCTCGAATGGTGACGGACGTTTGTAAACTAAGGTGAAGGTTCGACGAACAACTTGATCCTGAACTTTCTATTTGGGGAACACCGGAACTGTTGGCAGTCCTGTATGTAATGCTGAAATTGTACTGGTTAGCCCTCATATTGAAAGGTCTTCCTAAGCTGAGGGATCTGGCACTGTCGCTTGAGGCTGTCACAGAAATGGCCACTCGCTCTGTGGGAGTTCTTAGGAGACAGTAAATGGAGGTTGATTTTTGTGGATAGAAGAAAATAGAAATTGCAAATTAAACACCAATACAAGTTGTCTTCTTCCATCAACAATACATATTAATATATGTGGTACATGCCCATCAGCAACACTGCAGCAAAACCATTCAAGGCTTATTTGCTATTTCCAAACTCAGAAGCCGCTTGTGACATTCACTCCAACAGCTCACAACTCCAACATTCTTTGTCCATACTCAGGTTCGTCAACCAAGGAGAACAAGTGAACTCTTAATTGGTGCTATACCCACTGTCAGGAGAGAGTATTACCGCTCTATCAAGATTTATGCTGCCTGATTCCATAATTCACATTGTAATAATATCCCCCTTAGCTTGAAAGAGGTGAAAGGAAAACAGGCCTTTCCAGCTGATTACCTCGTTGGAATATGACAACATTCAATTTGCATAACTAAAAGACCATTTTCATCATGTAAAATGAAATTTAAATAATACTTTCATTATATTCACTGTATTTTATGACCTTGGATCATCTAAGAAAGGTCTTACTCCAGCTGTATCTTGCTGACTTGGTCAAGGAGGATCTCTCATCAAAATAAGTTCCATGGCAACATTTTCTTACCTGTCGCAGAAGAGACATTGACTGGATCTACAAATATATTATCAGCTGCCATTGTGGAGATGCTAAAATTGTATTCAGTTCCAGGATCCAGTTGTGTCACAGCAATTGATTCATCATCAGTCATCTTTGTTGACAGAGTTCCATTCAGAGTCACCACATAGGTGTACTCAGGCGGGTGCTCAATTGATCTGTCACTGCTCGGACTAACTGAAGTGGTGTTGTAATTTGCATTTGTTACATTGTTCTTAGGGGTTGGTTCTGTAAGTATTAATGAGATGTAGAGAATAACAGCAATCTCATAAAGCCTCATACTTTCCTGCACTTCAAAATCTCTGAAACTGACAGCACATAAATCCATGTCATTCCAATCACTTTCCACCAGCAAGTTATATCCAGTCTATCTGTAAACATTACAATGCCATCTACCAGAGACCAATAAATCATGACAACCACAGTCACTAATTCTCTCACTTTTCTTCTTTATTTCCTCAATGGTACTGAATCATAATCCTCAAATGTGCTAAACAAACCTACCAACACATCAGAGTATTCACTTGGAGCACTGTCCTGCACTCTTAGATGTCTACATATTGATTAGCTTGTTTATGAGTTGCAGCAAATAACCTAGCCATTGACATTGCCTTCCTTATTTCAGTGTCGGACATTTTGTCCTGATCTATCAACGTGGGAATATTGTTATCCCTATGAATCCCTGATAGGATGCAGAGAAGTAGCGAGCACAGCGACGGTTGTTGATATTCTCTGTACTGCAAGGAATGACTAGACATCCACTTAGCGTAGCATTACTCCTAAGTCTGATTAGTTGATGGAGCATTTAATGACTCTAGATTCAATTTTATGTTTGGAAAATACCAGGAAGCACAATCCAGTTGGTGGCTGTAATGCACCTGTAGGATGCACTGTCAATCGCCGTTAAACGATAGAAAGAACAAACTCAATTATCTACTGATTATATCACCTCCAATGGTGCGGAACGTCTGTGAAGTAATGTGAAGTGTTGATGAACAACTTGAACCTGAACCTTCATTTTAGGGAACACCAGAAATTTTGTTAGTACTGTGTGTAATGCTGAAATTATACTGGTTAACCCTCATGTTCAAAGGTCTTCTAAGTTGAGGGATATGGCACTGTTGGTTAAGGCTGTCACAGAAACGGCTGCTTGTTTGGTGGTTACTCTTGGAAGACAGTAAATGGAGGTTTATTTAAATCGATAAAAGAAACCAGAGGAAGCAAATGAAACACCTATGCACGTTTTCAACTTCCATGAACAATATATATCTCAATATATGCGGTATGTGCACTTTTGCAACACTGCGGCAAAACCCTACATGGCTTATTTACTATTTCCAAATTCAGAAGCCACTTGTGACATTCACTCCAACAACTTTCACCTCCAACATTCTTTGTAAATACTCAGGTTTGTCAGTCAAGGAGAACAAATGAACTCTTAATTGGTGCTATACCAAATGTCAAGAGGGCGTATAATCACCCTACCAAGATTTATGCTGCCTGATTCCATAATTCCGATTGTAATAATATCTCCCTTAGCAGGAAAGAGATGAAAAAAATCAGAGACCTCTCCAGCTGGTTACATCATTTGAATGTTGAAACATTCAATTTGCATAGCTAAAAAAGTATTTTCTTCAAGAAAAATGATATCTAAACTATCCTTTCATTGCGTTCACTGGACTTTCTGAACTTGGATCATCTAAAAAAGGTCTCACTCCAGCTTTATCTAGCTGGCTTAGTCAAGGAGCAACTCCCATTGAAACAAATTCCAAGGCAACATTTTCTTACCTGTCGTAGAGGAGATATTGACCGAATCTGATAATGTATCAACAGCAGCCATTGTGGAGATGCTAAAATTGTACTCAGTTCCAGGATCGAGTTGTGTCGCAGTAATTGATTCATCATCAGTCATCCTTGTTGAGAGAGTTCCATTCAGTGTCACCTCATAGGTGTACTCAGACTTGTGCTCGATTGATCTGTCACTGCTCAGACTAACTGAAGTGGTGTTGTAATTTGCAATTGTTACATTGTTCTCAGGGGTTAGTTCTGTAAGTATTAATGAGATGTAGAAAACAGCAATCCCATAATGCCTCATCTCTTTCTGCACTTCAAGGTCTCTGAAATTGACAGCTTATCAATCCATGTCATTCCAATCACTTCCCATCAGCAAGTTATATCCAATCCAACTGTAAACATTTTAATGTCATTTAATAGATACCCAGTAAATCATGACAGCCACATTCAATCATTCTTTCAACCTCCTGTCTTTATTTCCTCAGTGGTGATTTATTATAATCCTCAAAAGCACCAAAAGCACTAAACAAGCCGACAAGCAAATCAGGGTATTCACTTGGAGCACTGTCCTGCACTTGTTTTAGCTCTTCACTTGGATTATCTTGACTATGAGTTGCAGTAAAGGACCTAGACAGTGACATGGTCTTCCTTATTTCAGTGTCGGTCATTTTGCCCTGATCAATCAATTCTGGAATTTTTTTTTCCCTTCATAACCTGATGGGCTGCAGCGCAGGAGAGAGCAACCCGATGGTTGGTGATGTTCTTCGAGTTGACAAGGAATTACAGGAAATCCTCTTGGTTCAGCGATACTCTAAAGTGTGGTAAGTTCTTGCAGCATTCAATGACACTGGATTCAGTTTTATGTTTGGAAGATATGAGGAAAGCAGAGTCCAGTTGGTGGTGGTAATGCACCTTTAAGTTGGACTGCCAATCGCCATTAAAAGATAGGAGAATTAACAACACTTAATTGCACACTGATTATGTCACCCCGAATGGTGACAAGCATTTGTGAACTAACATCAAGGGTAGATGAACAACTTGAACTTGAAGTTTCAATTAAGAGAACACCAGAACTATTGTGAGCACTGTATGTAATGCTGAAATTATACTGGTTAACCCTCATGTTCAAAGGTCTTCCTATGTTTTGAGATATTGCACTGTTGGTTAGGACTGTCACAGAAATGGCTACTGGCTTGGTGGTTACTCTTAGAAGACAGTAAATGGCGATTGATTTAAATAGAGAAAGGAAAACATAGGTAGCAAATGAAACACCTGTGCACATTTTTGACTTCCATCAACAGTATATATCAATATATGCGTTATGTGCCCCTTAGCAACACTGCAGCAAAACCCTCCAAGGCTTATTAACTATTTCCAAATTCAGAAGCCACTTGTGACATTCACTCCAACAACTCTCACCTCCAACATCTTTTGTAAATACTCAGGTTTGTCAATCAAGGAGAACAAATAAACTATTAATTGGTGCTATAACAACTGTCAGGAGAGTGTACAATCACTCTATGAAGATTTATGCTGCCTGATTCCGTAATTCAGATTGTAATAATATCCCGCTTAGCATGAAAGAGGTGAAATAAAAACAGGAACCTTTCCAGCCAATTACAACTTTGGAATGTGACAACATTCAATTTGCACAGCCAAAAGATTATTTTCTTCATGAGAAATGAAATTTAAACAATCTTTTCTTTTCATTATCAGTATTTTCTGACCTTGGATCATCTAAAAAGGGTCTTTCTCCCGCATTATATTGCTGGCTTGGTCAAGAAGGAACTTCTGATGAAAGAAATTCAATTCTATGGCAATATTTTCTTACCTGTCGCTGAAGAGACATTGACCAGCTCTGTTAATGTATTATCAGCCACCATTGTGGAGATGCTAAAATTGAATTCAGTTCCAGGATTCAGTTGTGTCGCAGTAATTGATTCATCATCAGTCATCCTTGTTGAGAGAGTTCCATTCAGTGTCACCTCATAGGTGGACTCAGGCTTGTGCTCGATTGATCTGTCACTGCTCAGACTAACTGAAGTGGTGTTGTAATTTGCAATAGTTACATTGTTTACAGGGTTTGGTTCTGTAAGTATTAATGAGATGTAGAGAATAACAGCAATCTCATAAAGCCTCATGCTTTTCTGCAATTCAAGATCTCTGAAATTGATAGCACATCATTCCAAGTCATTCCAATCACTTCCCATCAGCAAGTTATATCCAGCCCATCTGTCAACATTTTAATGCCATCTAATAGATACCCAGTAAATAATGACAGCCACATTCAAACATTCTCTCAACCTCCCGTCTTTATTTCCTCAGTGGTGATTCATCATAATCCTCAAAAGCACTAAACACGCTGACAAACACATCAGGGTATTCACTTGGAGCACTGTCCTGCACTTGTTTTAGCTCTTCACTTGGATTATCTCGATTATGAGTTGCAGCAAAGGACCTACACAGTGACATGGTCTTCCTTATTTCAGTGTCGGTCATTTTGCCCTGATCAATCGATTCTGGAATATTGTTGTACCTATAAACCCTGACAGGCTGCAGAGATAGAGAGAGCACACCGATGGATGTTGATGTTCCTCGAGTTGGCAAGGAATTACATGACCACCTCTTGGTTCAGTGATACTCTAAAGGATGATATGTTCATGCAGCTTTTAATAACACTGGATTCAGTTTTATGTTTGGAAGATATCAGGAAAGCACAGTCCAGTTGGTGGCGCAAATGCACCTTTAAGTTGGACGGCTAATTACCGTGAAAAGATACAAGAAGGAACAACGATTAATTGCACACAGATTATGTCACCTCGAATTGTGACGTACATTTGTGAAGTCACATCAAGGTCCGACGAACAACTTGAACTTGAACTTTTAATTCGCAGATCACCGGAACATTTGGCAGTCCTGAATGCTGAATTTATACTGCTTAACCTTATTTTTCTAAGCTCTTCCTAAGTAGAAGAATATGGCACTATTTCTTAAGGCTGTCACAGAAATGCCTCGTGGCTTGGTGGGAACTCTTAGAAGACAGTAAATGGAGGTCGACTTTGGCGGAAAGAGAAAAGCAGAGGTTGTAAATTAAACACCTATGCAAGTTGTCAACTACCATCAGCAATATATTTCAATATATGTGGTATATGCCCATTAGCACCACTGCAGAAAAACCTTTGAAGGCTTACTTACTAATTCCAAATTCAGAAGCCATTTGTGACATTCTCTCCAACAGCTCTTACCTCCAACATTCTTTGTCCATAATCAGGGCTGTCAACCAAGGAGAACAAATGAACTACTAATTGGTGCTATTACAACTGTCAGGAGGGTGTATAAATGCTCTATCAAGATTTATGCTGCCTGATTCCATATTTCAGATCGTAATAATATCCCCCTTAGGATGAGAGAGATGAATAGAAAACAGAAACCTTTCCAGCTGATTACATCGTCGGAATCTAACAATATTCAATTTGCATAGCTGAACGACCACTTTCATCATGAAAAATAAAATTTAAACAATCCTTTTATTTCATTCATTGTATTTTCTGACCTTGGATCATTTGAAAAGGGTCTCACTCCAGCTTTATCTTGCTGGCTTGGTCAAGGTGGAACTCCCATTGAAACAAATTCCATGGCAACATTTCCTTACCTGTCGTAGAGGAGACATTGACTGGGTTCGCTAATGTCTTATCAGCCGCCATTGTGGAGATGCTAAAATTGTATTCAGTTCCAGGATCCAGTTGTGTTGCAGTAATTGATTCATCATCAGTCATCCTTGTTGAGAGAGTTCCATTCAGTGTCACCTCATAGGTGTACTCAGACTTGTGCTCGATTGATCTGTCACTGCTCAGACTAACTGAAGTGATGTTGTAATTTGCAATTGTTACATTGTTCTCAGGGGTTGCCTCTGTAAGTATTAATGAGATGTAGAGAATAACAACAATCTCATAATGTCTCATATCTTTCTGCACTTCAAGATCTTTGAAATTGACAGCTTATCAATCCATGTCATTCCAATCACTTCCCATCAGCAAGTTATATCCAGCCCATCTGTCAACATTTAAATGCCATCTACCAGAGATGCAACAAATCATGACAACCTCATTCAATCATTCTCTGAACGTCCTTTCTTTATTTCCTTAGTGGTAATTAATCATAACCCTCAAAAGTACCAAACAAGCCTTGCAACACATCAGGATATTCATCTGCAGCACTGTTCTGCATTGTTTAATCTCTTCAGTTGGATTATCTTGATAACGAGTTGCAGCAAAGGACCTAGCCAGTGACATGGACTTCCTTATTTCAGTGTCGGTCATTTTGCCCAGATCAATCAATTCTGGAATATTGTTGTCCTTATAAACCCCGACAGGCTGCAGAGAAGGAGTGCGTAACCTGATGGTTGGTGATGTTCTTCGAGTTGGCAAGGAATTACAGGACATCCACTTGGTTTAGCGATACTCTAAAGGACGATATGTTCTTGCAGCTTTTAATGACACTGCATTCAGTTTTATCTTTGGAAGATATCAGGAAAGCACAGTCCAGTTGGTGGCGGTAATGCAACTTTAAGTTGGACTGCCAATTGCCGTAAATGATAGAAGAAGGAACAACGTTCAATTGCGCACCGATTATGTCACCTCGAATGGTGACGAATGTTTGTGAAGTAACATCAAGGTTTGACGAACATCTTGAACTCAAACTTTCAGTTTGCAGATCACCAGAACTGTTGGCAGTCCTGAATGTAATGCAGAAATTGTACTGCTCAACCCTATTTTTCTGAGCTCTTCCTAAGTAGAAGGATATGGCTCTGTTGCTTAAGTCTGACACAGAAATGACTCATGGCCTGGTGGCAACTCTTAGAAGACAGTAAATGGAGGTCGATTTTGGCAGATAGAAGAAAGTAGAGGTAGTAAATTAAACACCTATGCAGGTTGTCAACTTCCATCAACAATATGTTTCAATATATGTAGTATATGCCCATTAGCACCACTGCAGCAAAACCTTTCAAGGGTTAATTAACAATTTCCAAATTAAGAAGCAACTTGTGACATTCACTCCAACAGATCTCACCTCCAATATTCCTTTTTTCAGTATTTTTATTATTAATTTCTACATAAAGAATACCAGGTACAAGAAGTATATATTATAAGTCAAAAGAAAGATAAAATAATACCAATACATATTTGGATCACACTTGCAATCTCATTACTCTATATTCATGTAAATGAAATTAAATCATAATATCAAAACAACATTCCTTGTCCATAATCGGGGTTGTCAACAAAGGAGAACAAATAAACTATTAATTGGTGCTATAACAACTGTCAGGAGGGCATATAACCGTTCTATCAAGATTTACGCTGCTTAATTCCATAATTCCAATTGAAATAATATCCCCCCTAGCATGAAAGAGGTGAAAAGCAAAACAGAAACCTTTCCAGCTGATTACAACATTGGAATGTGACAACATTCAATTTGCACAGCTAAAAGACTATTTTCTTCATGAAAAATAAACGGTCCTTTCATTTCCTCATTGTATTTTCTGACCTTGGTTCATCTAAAAAGGGATGACTCCAGCTTTATCTTGCTGGTTTGGTCAAGTAGCAACTCCCGCTGAAAGAAATTCCATGGTAACTTTCTCTTACCTGTCGTAGTAGAGGCATTGACCGGATCTGCTAATGTATTATCAACCGCCATTGTGGAGATGCTAAAATTGTATTCAGTTCCAGGATCCAGGTGTGTCACAGTAATTGATTCATTATCAGCAGTCATGGTTGTGAGAGTTCCATTTAGTGTCACTTTACTGGTGTATTTAGGCTTGTGCTCGATTGATCTGTCACTGCTCAGACTAACTGAAATGGTGTTGTAATTTGCAATTGTTACATTGTTCACAGGGTTTGATTCTGTAAGTATTAATGAGATGTAGAGAATAACAGCAATCTGATAATGCCTCTTACTTTTCTGCATTCCAATGTCTCTGAAATTGACAGCGCTTCAATCCATGTCATTCTAATCATTTCACATCAGAAAGTTATATCCAGTGCCTCTGTAAACATTTCAGTGCTATCTACCAGAGACCCAATAAATCATGACAATGACATTCAATCATTCTCTCTGCTTCCCTTCTTTATATCCTGCATGGTACTTAAACATAGTCCTCAAAAGATAGAAGAAGGAACAATAATCAACTGCACGCTGATATGTCACCTCGAATGGTGACGGATGTTTGTGAACTAAGGTGAAGTTTCGACGAACAACTTGATCCTGAACTTTCTATTTGGGGAACACCGGAACTGTTGGCAGTCCTGTATGTAATGCTGAAATTGTACTGGTTAGCCCTCATATTGAAAGGTCTTCCTAAGCTGAGGGATCTGGCACTGTCGCTTGAGGCTGTCACAGAAATGGCCACTCGCTCTGTGGAAGTTCTTAGGAGACAGTAAATGGAGGTTGATTTTTGTGGATAGAAGAAAATAGAAATTGCAAATTAAACACCAATGCAAGTTGTTTTCTTCCATCAACAATACATATCAATATATGTGGTACATGCCCATCAGCAACACTGCAGCAAAACCATTCAAGGCTTATTTGCTATTTCCAAACTCAGAAGCCGCTTGTGACATTCACTCCAACAGCTCACAACTCCAACATTCTTTGTCCATACTCAGGTTCGTCAACCAAGGAGAACAAGTAAACTCTTAATTGATGCTATACCCACTGTCAGGAGAGAGTATTACCGCTCTATCAAGATTTATGCTGCCTGATTCCATAATTCACATTGTAATAATATTCCCCTTAACATGAAAAAGATAAAAAGAATACAGGCCTTTCTAGCTGATTACCTCATTGGAATGTGACAACATTCAATTTGCATAGCTAAAAGACCATTTTCATCATGTAAAATGAAATTTGAACAATCCTTTCATTATATTCACTGTATTTTCTGACCTTGGATCATCTAAAAAGAGCCGCACTCCAGCTTTATTTTGCTGGCATCGTCATGGGGGAAGACCCATTGAAACAAATTCCATGGCAACACTTTCTTACCTGTCGCAGAAGAGACATTGACTGGATCTACAAATATATTATCAGCTGCCATTGTGGAGATGCTAAAATTGTATTCAGTTCCAGGATCCAGTTGTGTCACAGTAATTGATTCATTATCAGTCATTCTTGTTGAGAGAGTTCCATTCAGTGTCCCCTCATAGGTGAACTCAGACGTGTACTCAATTGATCTGTCACTGCTCAAACTAACTGAAGTGGTGTTGTAATTTGCACTTGTAACATTATTCTCAGGGTTTGCTTCTATAAGTATTAATGAGATGTAGAGAATAACAGCAATCTCATAAAGCCTCATATTTTCCTGCACTTCAAAATTTCTAAAATTGACAGCACACCAATCCATGTCATTCCAATCACTTTCCATCAGCAAGTTATATCCAGTCTATCTGTAAACATTACAATGCCATCTACCAGAGACCAATAAATCATGACAACCAATAATTCTCTCACTTTCCTTCTTTATTTCCTCAATGGTACTTAATCGTAATCCTCAAATGTGCTAAACAAACCTACCAACACATCAGAGTATTCACTTGGAGCACTGTCCTGCACTCTTAGATGTCTACATATTGATTAGCTTGTTTATGAGTTGCAGCAAATAACCTAGCCATTGACATTGTCTTCCTTATTTCAGTGTTGGACATTTTGTCCTGATCTATCAACCCGGGAATATTGTTATCCCTATGAATCCCTGATAGGCTTCAGAGAAGTAGAGATCACAGTGACGGTTGTTGATATTCTCTGTACTGCAAGGAATGATGAGACATCCACTTGGTGTAGCGCTACTCCTAAGTCTGATTAGTTGATGGAGCATTTAATGACTCAGAATTCAGTTTTATGTTTGGAAAATACCAGGAAGCACAATCCAGTTGGTGGCAGTAATGCACCTTTAGGATGTGCTGTCAATTGTCGTTAAACAATAGAATGAACAAACTCAATTATGTATTGATTATGTCACCTCCAATCGTGAGGAATGTCTGTGAAGTAATGTGAAGGCTTGACGAACAACTTGAACCTGAACTTTCATTTTAGGGAACAGCAGAACTTTTGTTAGTACTGTGTGTAATGCTGAAATTATACTGGTTAACCCTCATGTTCAAAGGTCTTCTAAGTTGAGAGATATGGCACTGTTGGTTAAGGCTGTCACAGAAACGGCTACTTGCTTGGTGGTTACTCTTGGAAGACAGTAAATGGAGGTTTATTTAAATGGATAAAAGAAACCAGAGGAAGCAAATGAAACACCTATGCACGTTTTCCACTTCCATGAACAATATATATCTCAATATATGCGGTATGTGCCCTTTTGCAACACTGCAGCAAAACCCTTCAAGGCTTATTTACTATTTCCAAATTCAGAAGCCACTTGTGACATCCACTCCAACAACTCTCACCTCCAACATCCTTTGTAAATACTCAGGTTTGTCAACCAAGGAGAACAAATGAACTCTTAATTGGTGCTATACCAAATGTCAAGAGGGCGTATAATCACCCTACCAAGATTTATGCTGCCTGATTCCATAATTCCGATTGTAATAACATCTCCCTTAGCAGGAAAGAGATGAAAAAAAAGAGACCTCTCCAGCTGATTACATCATTTGAATGTTGAAACATTCAATTTGCATAGCTAAAAAAGTATTTTCTTCATGAAAAATGATATCTAAGCTATCCTTTCATTGCGTTAACTGTACTTTCTGAGCTTGAATCATCTGAAAAAGGTCTCAGTCCAGCTTTATCTAGCTGGCTTAGTCAAGGAGGAACTCCCATTGAAACAAATTCCATGGCAACATTTTCTTACCTGTCGTAGAGGAGATATTGACGGAATCTGATAATGTATCAACAGCAGCCATTGTGGAGATGCTAAAATTGTATTTAGTTGCAGGATCCAGTTGTGTCGCAGTAATTGATTCATCATAAGGCATCCTTGTTGAGAGAGTTCCATTCAGTGTCTCTTTACTGGTGTACTCAGGCATGTGCTCGATTGATCTGTCACTGCTCAGACTAACTGAAGTGGTGTTGTAATTTACAATTGTTACATTGTTCACAGGGGTTGATTCTGTAAGTATTAATGAGATGTAGAGAATAACAGCAATCTGATAATGCCTCTTACTTTTCTGCATTCCAATGTCTCTGAAATTGACAGCGCTTCAATCCATGTCATTCTAATCATTTCACATCAGAAAGTTATATCCAGTGCCTCTGTAAACATTTCAGTGCTATCTACCAGAGACCCAATAAATCATGACAATGACATTCAATCATTCTCTCTGCTTCCCTTCTTTATATCCTGCATGGTACTTAAACATAGTCCTCAAAAGATAGAAGAAGGAACAACAATCAACTGCACTCTGATATGTCACCTCGAATGGTGACGGATGTTTGTGAACTAAGGTGAAATTTCGACGAACAACTTGATCTTGAACTTTCTATTTGGGGAACACCGGAACTGTTGGCAGTCCTGTATGTAATGCTGAAATTGTACTGGTTAGCCCTCATATTGAAAGGTCTTCCTAAGCTGAGGGATCTGGCACTGTCGCTTGAGGCTGTCACAGAAATGGCCACTCGCTCTGTGGGAGTTCTTAGGAGACAGTAAATGGAGGTTGATTTTTGTGGATAGAAGAAAATAGAAATTGCAAATTAAACACCAATACAAGTTGTCTTCTTCCATCAACAATACATATTAATATATGTGGTACATGCCCATCAGCGACACTGCAGCAAAACCATTCAAGGCTTATTTGCTATTTCCAAACTCAGAAGCCGCTTGTGACATTCACTCCAACAGCTCACACCTCCAACATTCTTTGTCCATACTCAGGTTCGTCAACAAAGAATAACAAATAAACTATTAATTGGTGCTACAATTAGTGAAATTGTGAGGCGCACGTACGTGACTTGTATTGGTGGGAAGGCACTGCTCCTCGCATAGCTGTGAATTTTGGATGCATATAACGAGAAATAGGTTCCTCGCATAACTGTGAGTCTGCTTAGTCTGAAGATGCATATAACGAGGATAGGGTGTACATACAGGACTGACAACCGCTCTGGTGTTCCCTAAAACATAAAATCACTCTATCAAGATCTATACTGCCTGATTCCATAATTGAGATTGGAATAATATCTCCCTTAGTATGAAAGAGATGAAAAGAAAACAGAAACCTTTCCAGCTGATTACATTGCTGGAATGTGACAACATTTAATTTTCATAGCTACAAGACTATTTTCATCATGAAAAATGAAATTTAAACAACCCTTTCATTTCATTCATTGTACTTTCTGACCTTGGATCATCTAAAATGGATTTTGCTCCAGATTTATCTTGCTGCCATGGTCAAGGAGGAACTCCCATTGAAAGAAATTCCATGGCAACATTTCCTTACCTGTCGTAGAAGAGACATTGACCGAATTTGCTAATGTATTATCAGCCGCCATTGTGGAGATGCTAAAATTGTATTCAGTTCCAGGATCCAGTTGTGTCACAGTAATTGATTCATCATTAGTCACCCTTGTTGAGAAAGTTCCATTCAGTGTCACCTCATAGGTGTACTCAGGCTTGTGCTCGATTGATCTGTCACTGCTCAGACTAACTGAAGTGGTGTTGTATTTTGCAATTGTTACATTGTTCACAGGGTTTAGTTCTGTAAGTATTAATGAGATGTAGAGAATAACAGCAATCTCATAATGTCTCATGGTTTCCTGCACTTCAAGATCTCTGAAATTGACAGTGCATCAATCCATGTCATTCCAATCACTTTCCATTAGCAAGTTATATCCAGTCTATCTGTAAACATTTTAATGCCATCTTCCAGAGACCCAATAAATCATGACAACCACATTCAATCATTCTCTCAACTTCCCTTCCTTACTGCCTCAGTTGTACTTAATCATAATGCTCAAATATACTAAATAAGCCTACCAATAAGTTGCCTGATTGAACAACTAACTCCAGCAGTTCCAAAAAGGAAAGTAACTGTATTAACTAGAACCACTAAACAACCAGAGCTGCTTGCAATATATGAATATTTCCATGATGTGTTTGTAAACAACAAGATCACCAATGTTGGATAAATATTACTTCCTACAAGACTAGGAATCATCATTCTCAACAAGCAGAGAACCAAGACAATGCAGAGTTCTTGGCAATCTTCAATCTGGTCGTGGATTCCTTCAGGAACAAAGCCCTCATCTCTTCATCCTTATCTGTTTATAATATAGATTATCAGCTTTGAGATTTTGAGCTGCTTTTTGGTGATCTTGCTTTCAAGAAGGCAGGTTTCTTTCTTTATCCATGCCACCACATCAGATATATCCTGATGTCTACAGGTTTTTCTACACTGAAGAAGATGGTACCGTGGCTTAAGATTGACACAGTAGACTCGTAAAGTGGATGGATCCGTTTGGGGGAAGCAACTGGATGATGAGAGTTGGAGCATAATCTTGTACTGCCTAATACCTGTCTGAACCTGTGGTCCTTAACAAATGATGAGACATCTAACCATGACTTTCCAATCTTTTTCCATTTGCAAGTAGTGCACAGCACATCCTTAGGTTCTGTGCAAATATAATGAATCTTTCACCAGACTCAGAAAAATAGGGCATTCAATCGTTCTCTCAAATTCCCGTTTTGTTTTTTTCAGCAGTATTTAATCCTTGTCACCAAAGATACTTGGCATACATTGCCAGTGCACAAGGTGTCTGTATTTTCAACTCACTGGCAGTGTTCTAAAAAGGAAAATCATAGCAGTAACCTGAAACCTGAACTCCTAATCAACCAGTGGAGCTGTGATCATCTATGACACTCCAATAACTGATGCATATTTTCAAAACATGCTGTTTACGAAAAACAAATTCTTGAGTGTTGAGCAAGCATTACTGAAATGTCTGGTCCTTGGGTTGGGATTGTAGATAGATAGATAGATAGATATACCTTATTAATCCCGAGGGAAATTTGGTTTTGTTACAGCCGCACCAACCAAGAATAGAGCGTAAATATAGCAATACATAAAACCCCAACAATCAAACACCAAAATGCAAACTACACCAGATGGAAAATAAGTCCAGGACCAGTCTATTGGCTAAATTGGAGAAAGGTCAATTTCAATGGTATCAGAAAGCATCTGTCAAGTATGGATTGGGACAGGTTTTTTTAGCAAAGGAGTGCACTTGGTAAGTGGGAGGCTTTCAAATGTAAAATTTTAAGAAAACAGAGTTGTACTTTTCTGCCAAAATAAAAGGCAGTGATAACAGGTTTAGAAAACCTTGGTGTTTGAGAGATAAAGCCCTGGTTAAGAGAAAAGGGGGCTCATCCCTCAGCACAGATCCTGCAGATGCGGAGGTTTATAAATTCTGCCCAGTTCAATATGCTTGTTAATAGAGTCTTCCATTGAGAACCAACCTTCTAAGCTTTCTCTTGATTTCTTGTGTTGTGCTTCTGACAGGATTATTTGTAGTTTCCCAGATGAGCTTGTGTCCTTCATGGTTTTCACGTATTGAAGTGTGTGATAGGAGTCGTTTCGACTCATGGCTAGCTGATGTTCATGTCGACTCATGGAGAGTTTTCTGTCAGTTTGTCCTGCACAGTATTTGGGACAGACTCCACAAACAGAAGGGTTGTGTGTGGTGGTAATAATCTTCTGAAGTGTGTCTATGTCAATGCGAGGAGTATTGTGGGGAAGGCTGACAACCTGAGGGCGTGGGTTGACACATGGAATTATAACATTATAGCCATTAGTGAAACTTGGCTACAGGAGGAGCAGGACTGGCAGCTTAATGTTCCAGGGTTCCGATGTTTCAGACGTGATAGAGGTAGAGGGATGAAGGGTGGGGGGGGGCTGTGGCATTGCTAGTCAGGGAAAGTGTTACAGCAGTGCTCAGGCTGGACAGATTAGAGGGCTTGTCTACCGAGGCCATATGGGTGGAGCTGAGAAACAGGAAAGATATGACCACGTTAATGGGGTTGTATTATAGACCACCCAATAGTCAGCGAGAATTGGAGGAGGAAATCTGCAGAGAGATAGCAGACAACTGCAGGAAAGATAAAGTTGTGATAGTAGGGGATTTTAATTTTCCACATATTGATTGGGACTCCCATACTGTTAAAGGTCTAGATGGGTTAGAGTCTGTAAAATGTGTTCAGGAAAGTTTTCAAAATCAATATATCGAGGTACCAACTAGAGAGGATGCAATATTAGATCTCCTTTTAGGAAACGAGTTAGGACAGGTGTCGGAAGTGTATGTAGGGGAACACTTTAGTTCCAGTGATCATAACACCATTAGATTCAATTTGATCATGGATAAAGATAGATCTGGTCCTGGGGTTGAGGTTCTAAACTGGAAAAAAGCCAAATTTGAAAAAATGAGAAAGGATCTAAAAAGCGTGGTTGGGACAGGTTGTTCTCTGGCAAGGATGTGATTGGTAAGTGGGAGGCCTTCAAAGCAGAAATTTTGAGAGTGCAAAGTTTGTATGTCCCTGTCAGGATTAAAGGCAAAGTGAGTAAGAATAAGGAACCTTGGTTCTCGAGGGATATTGGAACTCTGATAAAGAAGAAGAGAGAGATGTATACCATGTATAGGAAACAGGGAGGAAATGAAGTGCTTGAGGAATATAAAAAGTGCAAAAAAAATACTTAAGAAAGAAATCAGAAGGGCTAAAAGAAGACATGAGGTTGTTTTGGCAGTCAAGGTGAAGGATAATCCAAAGAGCTTCTACGGGTATGTTAAGAGCAAAAGGATAGTAAGGGATAAAATTGGTCCCCTTGAAGATCAGAGTGGTTGGCTATGTATGGAACCAAAAGAAGTGGGGGAGATCTTAAATAGGTTTTTTGCATCTGTATTTACTAAGGAAACTGGCATGGAGTCAATAGAAATAAGGCAAACAAGTAGTGAGGTCATGTAGCCTATACAAATTGAAGAGGAGGAGGTGCTTGCTATCTTGAGGCAAATCAGAGTAGATAAATCCCCAGGACCTGACAGGGTATTCCCTCAGACCTTGAAGGACAGTAGTGTTGAAATTGCAGGGGCCCTGGCAGATATATTTAAAATGTTGGTATCCATGGGTGAAGTGCCGGAGGATTGGAGGATAGGTCATGTTGTTCCATTGCTTAAAAAAGGCTCAAAAATTAATCCGGGAAATTATAGGACGATAAATTTGACATCGGTAGTAGGTAAATTATTGGAAGGTGTACTAAGAGATAGGATCTACAAGTATTTGGACAGACAGGGACTTATTAGGAAGAGTCAACATAACCTTGTGCATGGTAGGTCATGTTTGACCAATCTATTGGAGTTTTTCGAGAAGGTTACCAGGAAAGTGGATGAAGGGAAGGCAGTGGATGTTGTCTATATGGACTTCAGTAAGGCCTTTGACAAGGTCCCATATAGGGAGGTTAGTTAGGAAGATTCAGTCGCTAGGTGTACATGGTGAGGTAGTAAATTGGATTAGACATTGGCTCAATGGGAGAAGCCAGAGAGTGGTAGTGGAGGATTGCTTCTCTGAGTGGAGGCCTGTGACTTCTGGTGTGCCACAGGGATCAGTGCTGGGTCAATTGTTATTTGTCATCTATATCAATAACATAGACATGCCAAGGACATGGCAGACCAATTGAATAACTACTTTGGTTCTGTCTTCACTAAGGAGGACATAAATAATCTTCCGGAAATAGTAGGGGACCAAGGGTCCAGTGAGATGGAGGAACTGAGGGAAATACATGTTAGTAGGGAAGTGGTGTTAGGTAAATTGAAGGGATTAAAGGCAGATAAATCCCCAGGGCCAGATGGTCTGCATCCCAGAGTGCTTAAGGAAGTAGCCCAAGAAATAGTGGATACATTAGTGATAATTTTTCAAAACTCTTTAGATTCTGGATTAGTTCCTGAAGATTGGAGGGTGGCTAATGTAACTCCGCTTTTTAAAAAAGGAGGGAGAGAGAAACCGGGGAATTATAGACCGGTTAACCTGACATCGGTGGTGGGGAAAATGCTAGAGTTATTTATCAAAGATGTGATAACAGCACATTTGGAAAGTGGTGAAATCATCGGACAAAGTCAGCATGGATTTGTGAAAGGAAAATCATGTCTGACGAATCTCATAGAATTTTTTGAGGATGTAACTAGTAGAGTGGATAGGGGAGAACCAGTGGATGTGGTATATTTGGATTTTCAAAAGGCTTTTGACAAGGTCCCACACAGGAGATTAGTGTGCAAACTTAAAGCACACGGTATTGGGGGTAAGGTATTGGTGTGGGTGGAGAGTTGGTTAGCAGACAGGAAGCAAAGAGTGGGAATAAACGGGACCTTTTCAGAATGGCAGGCAGTGACTAGTGTGGTACCACAAGGCTCAGTGTTGGGACCCCAGTTATTTACAATATATATTAATGACTTAGACGAGGGAATTAAATGCAGCATCTCCAAGTCTGCGGATGACACGAAGCTGGGTGGCAGTGATACTGAGTTCAGTAGAGGGACTGTAGATACCACGTGGAAGCTGGGTTCGGTTAAAGGATGGTAGATGTCATGTCAAACCTGGGATCAGTTGAGGGACAGTAGATGTCTCGCTGAAGCTGGCTTCAGTTGAGGGACTGTAGATCTCTCAATGAAGCTGGCTTCAGCAGAGGGACGGTAGATGTCATGTGGCTACTGGGTTCAGCTGATGGGCGGTAGACGTCACGACGAAGCTGGGTTCACTATAGACATCACGCAGAAGCCAGGTTCCATTGAGGGATGGTAGATATCTCCCTGAAGCTGGGTTTGGCTCAGGAACGATAGATGTATTGCTGAAACTGGGTTCAACCGAGGGACAGTGGATCGCCCAGTGAAGCTGGATTCAGATGAGGTACGGCAGATCCCTCAGGTGACCGAGGGCAGTTGATCTGAACCATTGCTCACAATCGATGCTCAGTGGAGGACTGGAATCCAGAATTTTATTGAATGAAGATAAGTCGTTACTAATTCGTTTGGCCAGACTGAAGGTCGAGAGAAAAGAAGAGATGCCCTTATATATCAATGCTGGAATATTGTTGTCCCTATGAATCCCCTATAGGCTGGTGAGAAGGAGAGAGTACCCCGATGGTTGTTGATGCTCATTGAGCTGGCAAGGAATTACAGGACATCCTCTTGGTTCAGCGATACTCTAAATTGCGATAAGTTCTTGGAGCATTTAATGACACTGGATTCAGTTTTATGTATGGAAGATCTCAGGAAAGCACAGTCCGGTTGATGGCAGTAAAGCACCTTTAAGTTGGACTGCCAATCGTCGTTAAAAGATAGAGAAAACGACACTCAATTGCGCACGAATATGTCACCTTGAATGACGACGAACGTTTGCGACCTAACCTCAAGATTCGACGACCAACCCTACAAACAAATATCCAACCCAAGCTACCAATCTTCTATTTCATTTCATGCTAAAGGTGTATCCAGTTCCATGATCCAGTTGTGCCACAGTAGCTGATTCATCATCAGTAATCCTGTTGAGAGATTTCCATTCAATGTCACCTTTTAGGTATACTCAAACTTGCACTGGACTTGTTTCTCACAGGATTCGGTTCTGCAATTATGAGTGGTATGTTGGCGACGGCACAGCACCGAAGCCGCAGAGAGTCAGCTCCTTCATGGGCGCTGGCCTCCGTAGTGTCCAGGGCATCTTCAGGGAGCGATGCTTAAAAAGTCGACGACCATCATTAAGGACCCCATCACCCAGGTTTTTGTCTTATTTCTACTCTCACTACCTCCTTACTTATTAATTGGTGCTATAACAACTGTCAAGGAGGGCATTATACTGCTCTACCAAGATTTCTGCTGCCTGATTCCATAATTCCGATTGTAATAATATGCCCTGTAGCATGAAAGAGATGAAAAGCAAACAGAAGCCTTTCCGTCTGATTACATCGCTGGGATGTGACAACATTCAACTTGCATAGCTAAAGGACTATTTTCGTCATGAAAAATAAAATTTAAACAATCCCTTCATTACATTCACTGTATTTGCTGACCTTGGATCATCTAAAAATGGTCTCACTCCAGCTTTATCTAGCTAAATTGGTCAAGGAGGAACTCCCACTGAAACAAATTCCATGGCAACATTTTCTTACCTGTCGTAGAGGAGACATTAACCGGATCTGCTATTGTGGAGATGCTAAAATTGTATTCAGTTCCAGGATCGAGTTGTGTTGCAGTAATTGATGCATCATCAGTCATCGTGGTTGAGAGAGTTCCATTCAGTGTCACCTCATAGGTGTACTCAGGCTTGTGCTCGATTGATCTGTCACTGCTCAGACTAACTGAAGTGGTACTGTAATTTGCAATTGTTACATTGTTCACAGGGTTTGGGTCTGTAATTATTAATGAGATGTAGAGAATAACAGCAATCACATAAAGCCTCATACTTTCTAAACTTTACATCTCTGAAACTGACAGCACATCAATCCATGTCATTCCAATCACTTTACATCAGCAAGTTATATCCAGTCCATTTGTAAGCATTTTGTTGCCATCTTCTGGGGACCCAATGAAACATGAGAACTACATTCAATCATTCTCTCAACTTACCTTCTTTATTTCCTCAGAGGTACTCATCAAGCCTACCAACAAGATGCCTGATTGAACAACTAACTCCAGCAGTTCCAAAAAGGAAAGTAACTATAGTAACTAGAATCACTGAACAATCAGAGCTGCCTGCAATATATGCACATTTCCATGATGCATTTGTAAACAATGAATGATGGACAAATATCACTTTCTATAGGACTGGAAATCATCATTATCTAACAAGCAGAGAGCCAAATCAATGCAGACTTCTTGGCAACCTTCAATTTGGTAGTGGATTCCTTCAGGAACAAAGCCCTCATCCTGTTCACAATATAGATGACCAATTTTGTGATTTTGAGGTGTTTTTCAGTCTGAACTCCTAAGCAACCAGTGGAGCCATGATCACCAATGAAACTCCAATAATTGATGCATATTTCCAAAACATGGTGTTCACAAACAACAAGTTCTTGAGTATTGAGCAAGCATTACTGATAGGACTGGTCCTTAGGTTTAGGTTCTAAATTGTAGAAAGGGCAATTTTAATGGTAACAGAAAGGATATGGCAAAAATGGGATTGGGACAGGTAGTTTTTTGGCAAAGGTGTACTTGGTAAGTGGGAGGCCTTAAAATGTAAAATTTTGAGAGTAGAGAGTTGTATATTACTGTCAGAATAAAAGGCAAGGATAACAGGTTTCGGAAACCTAGGTTTTTGAGAGATTAGGCCCTGATTAAGAAAAAAGCTGCTGCATAGTAGACGTAGGCAGATAGGAACAAATGAGTTGCTTAAGGAGTATAAGAAATGCAGGAAAGCAGTTCAGAAGGATTTCAGGAGAGCTAAAAGAAGGCATGAGGTTGCTGTACCAGACAAGGTGAAGGAGAGCTTGATATATTAAGAGCAAAAGGATGGCCTTCTGGAAGATCAGTGATTATGTGTCAAACAGAAAGAGATGGGGGAGATCTTAAATGGATTGCTTGCATCTGTATTTACTCAGGAGACATTCAAAGAGTCTATAGAAATTAGGAAAAACAGAAGTGAGTTCAAGGACCCTATATAGATTGTATAGAGGTGTTTTCTGTCTTAAGGCAAATTCAGGTGGTTAAATCCCCAGGGCCTGACAATATATTCCCTTGGACCCTGTTCCAGGCTAGTGCAGAAATTGTAGGGGTCCTAGCAGAGTTATTTAATACATCGTTAGCCCGAAGTGAGGTGCCAGATGGTTGAAGTAGCTATTGTTGTTCTATTGTTTCAGAAAAGCTGTAAGACTGAGCCAGGCAATTACAGCCTGGAGAGACTGACATCAATAGTGCGAAAGATATTGATAGGTATTCTAAGGGATCGGATATATAAGTATTTGGATAGACAGGGACTGATTAGGAATAGTAATGTGGCTTTGTGCATGTTTGGTCATGTCTAACCAATCTGATAGACATTACTGAGAAAGAAGATGGAGGCAGAGCAGTGCGTGATGTCTATGTGTACTTTAGCAAGACCTTTGGCAATGTCCCACATTGGAGGTTGGTGAAGAAGGTTCATTCACTTGGCATTGAAGATGAGGTAGTCAATTGTTTTAGATATTGGTTTTGTACGATAAGCCAGAGAGTAGTAGTAGATGGCTGCCTCTCTAACTGGAGGCCTGTGACTAATGGAGAGTCACGGGATTCAGTGCAGGGTCCTTTGGTGATGTTATCGAAATCAACGATCTGGACGATAATATGCTAAACTGGATTGGCACACTTGTGATAACACTAGAATTGGGGGTGTAGTGGACAGCGAGGAAAACTATCAAATCTTGCAGCAGGATCTGGACCAGCTGGAAAAATGGGTTGATAAATGGCAGATGGAATTTAGTGCAGACAAGTTCAAGGTGTTGCAGTTTGGGAGTGTCAACCAGAATCGGATTTACAAAGAGAGCTGTAGAGCAATGAGTGCCATAGGACAGAAGGATCTGGAATACAGACCCGTAGTTGCTTGAAAAAGACAACACAGGTAGATAGGGTAATAAAGAGAGCTTTTGGCACATTGGCCTTCATAAATCAATGTATTGAGTATAGGATTTGAGATGGTATATTGAAAATGCATAGGATGCTGGTGTGGCCTAATCGAGTATTATGTGCAGTTTTTGTCACCTACCTACAGGAAAAATGTAAATAAGATTGCAGAGAAAGCTTATAAAGAACTCTCAGGGACTTGAGGTCCTGAGATGTTTGGAAAGGCAAATAGATATTTCATTCCCTAGAATGCAGACAATTGAGAGAAGAGATCATGGGTTAAGGGTGAAAGGTGAACATCGGGGGAACATCTTCATTCAGATGTTGGTGAGAGTGTGGAGTGAAATTCCAGGGTAAGTGGTGGATAAGGAGTTGATTTCAACAACCACGAGAAATTTGGATAGATAAAAAGATGGGAGGGATATGGTCCGGCTGCAGGTCAATGGGACTAGGCAAATTAATTGCTTGACATGGTCTAGAAGGGTCGAAGGGCCTGTTTCTGTGCATAGTGTTCTATGGCTTGGTTCTGATTTGAAAGCATTGATAAGTTGCTGATAATAGGGGTTAATGTATTAGAAACACCTCTACGATAGATGTACAGGTGTTCCCCGCTTTTCAAATATTCGCTTTACGAAACCTCACTGTTACAAAAGACCTACATTAGTACCCTGTTTTCGCTTTCAGAAGGTGTTTTCACTGTTACAAAAAAAAAGCAGCACGCGATATAAGGCAGCGCGCGCCTCGAGCAGCCGCTCTCCCCCGGATTCGGAACTGCATTCTCACCGGCATTGCTTAAACATGTGCCTGTGAGCCGTTGTTTGCAAGATGAGTCCTAAGGTATTGGAAAAGCCTAAAAGAGCTCATAAGGGTGTTATACTTAGCGTAAAACTAGACATAATTAAGCGTTTCGATCGTGGTGAACGAAGGGTCTCGGCCTGAAACGTCGACTGCACCTCTTCCTACAGATGCTGCTTGGCCTGCTGCGTTCACCAGCAACCTTGATGTGTGTTGCTTGAATTTCCAGCATCTGCAGAATTCCTGTTGTTTGAAGTAAGGACTAAGTGAGTTTGGCTTGTGGAAGCTGATGAACATGATGTTGAAGAGGTTTTGGCATCCCATGACCAAGAACTGATAGATGAAGAGCTGATGCAATTGGAAGAGGAAAGGATAACAATTGAAACTGAATGCAGTAGCGAACGGACGGAAAGTGAAGTAGTCCAGGAACTGAATGTGAAGCAACTGTGTGAGATTTTCGCTGCAATGATAAAGTACGACTTTAATTTGGAAAGGGTACGTAGGTTTAGGGGATATTTGCAGGATGGTTTGAGTCCTTACAAAGAACTGTATAATAGAAAAATGTGCGAGGCTCCGCAGTCAAGCAAGCCTTCCGCACCAGCCACAGCAGACGGCGAACCTCAACCTTCAACATCGCGGCAGGCAGTCATAGGAGAATATGAGCTGCCTGTTCTAATGGAAACAGATGACGAGATGACACCCCAGTGTCCCACCAACCCGCGATTCGCGGAAAATGCAGCGGGAGCCAGGAGGCACACAGCACATCTTTAAGAAAGAAGCCGAAATAAACATGCTAATTAATTAGGTGTCACCCGGCACGTAATCGTCGGCCTAGATCAGAGACGACGCGATCGGAAACCGGCACTGATCTGGGCTGACAATTACGTGCTGGGCGGCACCTAATTAATTAGCTTGTTTATTTTGGCTTTTTACTTAAAGATGTGCTGAATGCCTCCCGGCTACCACTGTACCCCTGTATGCTTCGTGGTTCAGTACCTGTCGGCAGCCTAGAGGGTGGGGGCCACTGAACCACCCAACCTGCGACGACTCAGCCTAACACACCATCATCAGTGTGCTCGGCGCTGAACCAATTCTGGTAAGTGATACTACACTGTACATACGTTATTTCTACTTTATATAGGCTGTGTATTTTTATGTGTTATTTGGTATGATTTGGCAGCTTCATAGCTTAAAGGTTACTGGAAAGCGCTTGCGCTGTGTTTTTGCCAACAGCGCTTGTGTGAGATTTTCTGCCGACGGCGCTTGCGTGAGATTTTCGCTACGGAGAACAGTTCAGTAATGATTGTGGAAAAGTATTTCTACTTTATATAAGCTGTGTATTTATCATATCATTCCTGCTTTTACTATATGTTACTATTATTTTATGTGTTATTTGGCATGATTTGGTAGGTTATTTTTGGATCTGCGAACGCTCACAAATTTTTCCCATATAAATAAATGGTAATTGCTTCTTCGCTTTACGACATTTTGGCTTACGAACCGTTTCATAGGAACGCTTTACCTTTGGATGGCGGAGAAAACCTGTATCGCGGAAGCTGGGTTCAGTTGAGGGTTGATAGATGTCTTGCTGAAGCTGGGTTCAGCTGAGGGGTGGTAGATGTCTCGCTGAAGCTAGAATCAGTTGAAGGACGGTAGACCCTTCATGCGACCGAGGATGGTTGCTCTTAACCATTGCGTGTGATCGACGCTCGGTGGTGAACTGGAATCTGAATTTCATTGAATGAAGACAAGGTGCCATTGGGTTGTTTGGCCAGATTGGAGGTCGAGAGGAACAGAGAGATGCGGTTACTGAAATAGACCTGCTGGCTGGTTTAAAATGGGCATCAAGAAGGAAGTGACGCGTTGTTTAAAATGCGCGACAGAGAAGGAGTGAGTGAAATGGGCTTTTGGCTTCCAATACTTCAGGGTATTCACTTGGAGCATTGTCCTTCATTGTTTAACCTTTCCACTTGATTATCTTAGTTATGGGTTGCAGCAAATGACTAAGCCAGAGATATGGCCTTCCTTATTTCAGTGACGTTCAATTTGCCCTTATCTATCAATGCTAGAATATTGTTGTCCTTATGAATCCCCTATAGGCTGGAGAGAAGGAGAGAGCACCCCATTCATTGCTGCTGTTCCTCGAGCTGGCAAGGAATTACAGGACATCGTCTTGGTTCAGCGATACCCTAAAGTGTGATAAGTTCTTGGAGCAGTTAATGACACTGGATTCAGTGTTATGTTTGGAAGATATCAGGAAAGCACAGTCTCATTGGTGGCGGTAATGCACCTTTAAGTTGAACTGCTAATTACCGTTAAAAGATAGAAGAAGAAACAACACTCAAATGCGCACTATTTATGTCACCTCAATTGGTGACGAACGTTAGCAACCTACCCTCAAAGTTCGACGATCAACTCTACAAACAAACATCCAACCTGAGTTACCAATGTCCTGTTTCATTTCATGTTAAATATGCTTGCAAATTCCACGAACCAGTTGTGTCACAGTAACTGATTCATCATCAGTAATCCTTGATAAGAGATTTCCATTCAATGTCACCTCATTGATGTACTCAGACTTGTGTTCGACTGGTCTCTCCCATCTCAGAGTAACTGAAGTGTTGATGTGAATTAAAAGGGTTATGTTTCTCACAGGATTCGGTTCTGCAACTACGAATGGCATGCTGGCGACGGCACAGCACCGAAGCCGCAGAGAGTCAGCTCCTTCATGGGCGCTGGCCTCCATAGTGTCCATGGCATCTTCAAGGAGCGATGCCTTAACAAGTCGACGTCCATTATTAAGGACCCCCATCACTCAGATCTTTTATTTCTACTCACACTTTCTCACTACGTTTTTCTTTCTATTTTTGCTCTACTTATTTAATTTATCATATATATATATATATATATAGACTGCAAGTCATTTTTTCTATTGTTATGTATTGCATTGCATGACATATGTTGGTGATATGAAAATTGATTCCGATTCATACCCCCAAATACTTCACTGCTCTTTCTTTGTGACCACAGATTCATATCATTCCAATAAATTTTTCTTTGTAAATCTTGTGCCCATTGCAAAGACCTATTTATTAACATAATTGTGGATTTCTTTATTTCCTCAAGGGATCCTTTCAATTATCTCCTTCATGTTGATTGTGCACTTTTCCCTCAAGTATTAATTATTTTAGGTATTCTATCAGTCAACATTTTTGCTCAGCAGTGTGTTAAGCCCTCATTTGGCAGGTCTGTGGGATCTTTATAAAGATTTTAGTGAAACCATCTTCCTTCACTCTGCTGTCAATCGCGACTCAATTTATTGCCCCTCCATTTGGGATGCTTAGTTAGATAGTTTGGAAAAGAAGCTTTTGGTCTTTCTTGTGCCAAGATAAAAGAGCAATAATTGTAACTAATTAATCATTCATTAGCAAAGCAGCAAAAACCAACGTCTCAGTAGAACATATTCAACCAACTAGCTAACAATCTCTCCCAAATCCTTTCTTAAATTCAATGATCGCAAGTGGTAGAAGATATCCTTTCTTACTTGCTTCTGGCTTGTGGAATGCAATCCAGTCTATGAGGTAAATTTCATCCATCTTATGTGTGAACTGACCAAGAATCACAGCTTTACACTTCATTTCACCATGAACAACATTAATCACAGAGATGGGATAATTAGTTCCAGATTGAAGAACTTGGATGGTGGTGGAATTTGAACTTTCAATTTATGTAACACCAGAACTGTTGTTAGTACTGTATGTGATGCTGAAATTATACTGGTTAACCCTCATGTTCAGAGGTCTTCCTAAGTTGAGGGGTGTGACACTGTTGGTTAAGGCTGTCAGCGAAATGGCTACTCGCTTGGTGGTTACTCTAAGAAGAAAGTAAATAGAGGTTGATTTAAATAGATAAAAGAAAAGAGAGATAGCACCTGTGCATGTTTTCGACTTCAATCAACAATATATATATCAATATAGGCAGTATGTGCCTATTGGCAACATTGCAGCAAAACTTTTCAAGGCTTATTTACTATTTCCAGACTCAGAAGCTACTTCTGACATTCACTCCAACAGCTCACAACTCTAATATTCTTTGTCCATACTCAGGAATGTCAACCAAGGAGAAAAAATAAACTATTAATTGGTGCTATAACAACTGTCGGGAGGGCGTAAAATCACTCTATCAAGATTTATGCTGCCTGATTCCATGATTCAGATTGTAATAATATCCCCCTTAGCTTGAAAGAGTTAAAATGAAAACTAAAACGTTTCCAGCTGATTACAACTTTGGAATGTGACAACATTCAGTTTGCAGAGGTAAAAAGCTATTTTCTTCATGAAAAATAAAACTTAAACAATCGTTCCATTTCATTCACTGTATTTTCTGACCTTGGTTCATCTAAAAAAGGCTGAGTCCAGCTTTATCTTGCGGGTTTGTTCAAGAAGGAACTCCTGATGAAAGAAATTCCATGGCAACTTTTTCTTACCTGTGGTAGTAGAGACATTGACCAGATCTGCTGATGTGTTATCAGTCACCATTGTGGAGGTACCATAATTGTATTCAGTTGCAGGATCCAGTTGTGTCGCAGTAATTGATTCATCATCAGTCATCCTTGTTGAGAGAGTTCCATTCAGTGTCACCTGATAGGTGTACTCAGGCTTGTGCTCAATTGATCTGTCACTGCTCAGACTAACTGAAGTGGTGTTGTAATTTGCAATTGTTACATTGTTCACAGGGTTTGCCTCTGTAAGTATTAATGAGATGTAGAGAATAACAGCAATCTCATAAAGCCTCATACGTTTCTGCACTTCAAGATCTCTGAAATTGTCAGCACATCAATCCATGTCATTCCCATGACTTTCCATCAGCAAGTTATATCCAGCACATCTGTAAACATTTCAGTGCCATCTACCAGAGACCCAGTAAATCATGACAACGGCATTCAATCACTCTCTCAACTTCCCTTCTTTATTTCCTGAATGGTACTTAAACATCATCCTCAAATGTACTAAACAAGCCCACCAACACATCAGGGTATTCACTTGGAGCACTGTCCTGCACTGCTTAATCTCCTCATTTAGATTATCTTGATTATGAGTTGCAGCAAAAGACCTAGCCTTCCTTACGGTCTTCCTTATTTCATTGTCGGTCATTTTGTCCTGATCAATCAATGCTGGAATATTGTTGTCCCTACGAATTCCTCATGGGCTGCAGAGAGATAGAGAGCACCCCGATGGTTGTTGATGTTCTTTGAACTGGCAAGGAATTACAGGACATCCAATTTGTTCAGTGCTTGTCTGAAGTGTGATAAATTCTTGGAACCTTTAATGACACTGGATTCAGTTTTATGTTTGGAAATTATTAGGGAAGCACAATCCATTTGTTGGCAGTAATGCACCTTTCAGTTGGACGGCCACTCACCGTTAAAAGATAGAAGAAGGAACACCAATCAACTGCGCACCGATTATGTCACCTCGAATGGTGACGGACGTTTGTAAACTAAGGTGAAGGTTTGACAAACAACTTGATCTTGAACTTTCTATTTGGGGAACACCGGAACTGTTGGCAGTCCTGTATGTAATGCTGAAATTGTACTGGTTAGCCCTCATATTGAAAGGTCTTCCTAAGCTGAGGGATCTGGCACTGTCGCTTGAGGCTGTCACAGAAATGGCCACTCGCTCTGTGGGAGTTCTTAGGAGATAGTAAATGGAGGTTGATTTTTGTGGATAGAAGAAAACAGAAATTGCAAATTAAGCACCAATGCAAATTGTTTTCTTCCATCAACAATACATATTAATATATGTGGTACATGCCCATCAGCAACACTGCAGCAAAACCATTCAAGGCTTATTTGCTATTTCCAAACTCAGAAGCCGCTTGTGACATTCACTCCAACAGCTCACACCTCCAACATTCTTTGTCCATACTCAGGTTCGTCAACCAAGGAGAACAAGTGAACTCTTAATTGGTGCTATACCCACTGTCAGGAGAGAGTATTACCGCTCTATCAAGATTTATGCTGCCTCATTCCATAATTCACATTGTAATAATATCCCCCTTAGCTTGAAAGAGGTGTAAAAAGACAGGCCTTTCCAGCTGATTACCGCGTTGGACTGTGACAACATATAAATTGCATAGCTAAAAGACCATTTTCATCATGTAAAATGAAATTTAAACAATCCTTTTATTATATTCGCTGTATTTTATGACATTGGATCATCTAAAAAAAGGTCTTACTCCAGCTGTATCTTGCTGGCTTGGTCAAGGAGGATCTCCCATTGAAATAAATTCTATGGCAACATTTTCTTACCTGTTGTAGAGGTGACATTGACCAGATCTGTTAACGTATTATCAGCCGCCATTGTGGAGATACTAAAGTTGTATTCAGTTCCAGGATCCAGTTGTGTCACAGTAATTGATTCATCATCAGTCGTCATGGTTGAGAGAGTTCCATTCAGTGTCACCTCATAGGTGTACTCAGGCTTGTGCTCGATTGATCTGTCACTGCTCAGACTAACTGAAGTGGTGTTGTAATTTGCAATTGTTACATTGTTCTCAGGGTTTGGTTCTGTAAGTATTAATGAGATGTAGAGAATAACAGCAATCTCATAAAGCCTCATACTTTCCTGCACTTCAAAATCTCTGAAACTGACAGCACATCAATCCATGTCATTCCAATCACTTTCCATCAGCAAGTTATATCCAGTCTATCTGCCAACATTTCAATGCCATCTACCAGAGACCAATAAATCATGACAACCACATTCAATCATTCTCTCAACTTCCTTCTTTATCTCCTCAATGGTACTGAATCATAATCCTCAAATGTACTAAACAAGCCCACCAACACATCAGGGTATTCACTTGGAGCACTGTCCTGCACTGCTTAATCTCCTCATTTAGATTATCTTGATTATGAGTTGCAGCAAAAGACCTAGCCTTCCTTACGGTCTTCCTTATTTCATTGTCGGTCATTTTGTCCTGATCAATCAATGCTGGAATATTGTTGTCCCTACGAATTCCTCATGGGCTGCAGAGAGATAGAGAGCACCCCGATGGTTGTTGATGTTCTTTGAACTGGCAAGGAATTACAGGACATCCAATTTGTTCAGTGCTTGTCTGAAGTGTGATAAATTCTTGGAACCTTTAATGACACTGGATTCAGTTTTATGTTTGGAAATTATTAGGGAAGCACAATCCATTTGTTGGCAGTAATGCACCTTTCAGTTGGACGGCCACTCACCGTTAAAAGATAGAAGAAGGAACACCAATCAACTGCGCACCGATTATGTCACCTCGAATGGTGACGGACGTTTGTAAACTAAGGTGAAGGTTTGACAAACAACTTGATCTTGAACTTTCTATTTGGGGAACACCGGAACTGTTGGCAGTCCTGTATGTAATGCTGAAATTGTACTGGTTAGCCCTCATATTGAAAGGTCTTCCTAAGCTGAGGGATCTGGCACTGTCGCTTGAGGCTGTCACAGAAATGGCCACTCGCTCTGTGGGAGTTCTTAGGAGATAGTAAATGGAGGTTGATTTTTGTGGATAGAAGAAAACAGAAATTGCAAATTAAGCACCAATGCAAATTGTTTTCTTCCATCAACAATACATATTAATATATGTGGTACATGCCCATCAGCAACACTGCAGCAAAACCATTCAAGGCTTATTTGCTATTTCCAAACTCAGAAGCCGCTTGTGACATTCACTCCAACAGCTCACACCTCCAACATTCTTTGTCCATACTCAGGTTCGTCAACCAAGGAGAACAAGTGAACTCTTAATTGGTGCTATACCCACTGTCAGGAGAGAGTATTACCGCTCTATCAAGATTTATGCTGCCTCATTCCATAATTCACATTGTAATAATATCCCCCTTAGCTTGAAAGAGGTGTAAAAAGACAGGCCTTTCCAGCTGATTACCGCGTTGGACTGTGACAACATATAAATTGCATAGCTAAAAGACCATTTTCATCATGTAAAATGAAATTTAAACAATCCTTTTATTATATTCGCTGTATTTTATGACATTGGATCATCTAAAAAAAGGTCTTACTCCAGCTGTATCTTGCTGGCTTGGTCAAGGAGGATCTCCCATTGAAATAAATTCTATGGCAACATTTTCTTACCTGTTGTAGAGGTGACATTGACCAGATCTGTTAACGTATTATCAGCCGCCATTGTGGAGATACTAAAGTTGTATTCAGTTCCAGGATCCAGTTGTGTCACAGTAATTGATTCATCATCAGTCGTCATGGTTGAGAGAGTTCCATTCAGTGTCACCTCATAGGTGTACTCAGGCTTGTGCTCGATTGATCTGTCACTGCTCAGACTAACTGAAGTGGTGTTGTAATTTGCAATTGTTACATTGTTCTCAGGGTTTGGTTCTGTAAGTATTAATGAGATGTAGAGAATAACAGCAATCTCATAAAGCCTCATACTTTCCTGCACTTCAAAATCTCTGAAACTGACAGCACATCAATCCATGTCATTCCAATCACTTTCCATCAGCAAGTTATATCCAGTCTATCTGCCAACATTTCAATGCCATCTACCAGAGACCAATAAATCATGACAACCACATTCAATCATTCTCTCAACTTCCTTCTTTATCTCCTCAATGGTACTGAATCATAATCCTCAAATGTACTAAACAAGCCCACCAACACATCAGGGTATTCACTTGGAGCACTGTCCTGCACTGCTTAATCTCCTCATTTAGATTATCTTGATTATGAGTTGCAGCAAAAGACCTAGCCTTCCTTACGGTCTTCCTTATTTCATTGTCGGTCATTTTGTCCTGATCAATCAATGCTGGAATATTGTTGTCCCTACGAATTCCTCATGGGCTGCAGAGAGATAGAGAGCACCCCGATGGTTGTTGATGTTCTTTGAACTGGCAAGGAATTACAGGACATCCAATTTGTTCAGTGCTTGTCTGAAGTGTGATAAATTCTTGGAACCTTTAATGACACTGGATTCAGTTTTATGTTTGGAAATTATTAGGGAAGCACAATCCATTTGTTGGCAGTAATGCACCTTTCAGTTGGACGGCCACTCACCGTTAAAAGATAGAAGAAGGAACACCAATCAACTGCGCACCGATTATGTCACCTCGAATGGTGACGGACGTTTGTAAACTAAGGTGAAGGTTTGACAAACAACTTGATCTTGAACTTTCTATTTGGGGAACACCGGAACTGTTGGCAGTCCTGTATGTAATGCTGAAATTGTACTGGTTAGCCCTCATATTGAAAGGTCTTCCTAAGCTGAGGGATCTGGCACTGTCGCTTGAGGCTGTCACAGAAATGGCCACTCGCTCTGTGGGAGTTCTTAGGAGATAGTAAATGGAGGTTGATTTTTGTGGATAGAAGAAAACAGAAATTGCAAATTAAGCACCAATGCAAATTGTTTTCTTCCATCAACAATACATATTAATATATGTGGTACATGCCCATCAGCAACACTGCAGCAAAACCATTCAAGGCTTATTTGCTATTTCCAAACTCAGAAGCCGCTTGTGACATTCACTCCAACAGCTCACACCTCCAACATTCTTTGTCCATACTCAGGTTCGTCAACCAAGGAGAACAAGTGAACTCTTAATTGGTGCTATACCCACTGTCAGGAGAGAGTATTACCGCTCTATCAAGATTTATGCTGCCTCATTCCATAATTCACATTGTAATAATATCCCCCTTAGCTTGAAAGAGGTGTAAAAAGACAGGCCTTTCCAGCTGATTACCGCGTTGGACTGTGACAACATATAAATTGCATAGCTAAAAGACCATTTTCATCATGTAAAATGAAATTTAAACAATCCTTTTATTATATTCGCTGTATTTTATGACATTGGATCATCTAAAAAAAGGTCTTACTCCAGCTGTATCTTGCTGGCTTGGTCAAGGAGGATCTCCCATTGAAATAAATTCTATGGCAACATTTTCTTACCTGTTGTAGAGGTGACATTGACCAGATCTGTTAACGTATTATCAGCCGCCATTGTGGAGATACTAAAGTTGTATTCAGTTCCAGGATCCAGTTGTGTCACAGTAATTGATTCATCATCAGTCGTCATGGTTGAGAGAGTTCCATTCAGTGTCACCTCATAGGTGTACTCAGGCTTGTGCTCGATTGATCTGTCACTGCTCAGACTAACTGAAGTGGTGTTGTAATTTGCAATTGTTACATTGTTCTCAGGGTTTGGTTCTGTAAGTATTAATGAGATGTAGAGAATAACAGCAATCTCATAAAGCCTCATACTTTCCTGCACTTCAAAATCTCTGAAACTGACAGCACATCAATCCATGTCATTCCAATCACTTTCCATCAGCAAGTTATATCCAGTCTATCTGCCAACATTTCAATGCCATCTACCAGAGACCAATAAATCATGACAACCACATTCAATCATTCTCTCAACTTCCTTCTTTATCTCCTCAATGGTACTGAATCATAATCCTCAAATGTGCTAAACAAACCTACCAACACATCAGAGTATTCACTTGGAGCACTGTCCTGCACTCTTAGATGTCTACATATTGATTAGCTTGTTTATGAGTTGCAGCAAATAACCTAGCCATTGACATTGTCTTCCTTATTTCAGTGTCGGACATTTTGTCCTGATCTATCAACATGGGAATATTGTTATCCCTATGAATCCCTGATAGGTTGCAGAGAAGTAGAGAGCACAGCGATGGTTGTTGATATTCTCTCTACTGCAAGGAATGACTAGACATCCACTTGGTGTAGCGCTACTCCTAAGTCCGATTAGTTTTTGGAGCATTTAATGACTCTGGATTCAGTTCATGTTTGGAAGATATCAGGAAGCACAATCCAGTTGGTGGCTGTAATGCACCTTTAGGATGCGCTGTCAATTGTCGTTAAACAATAGAAAGAACAAACTCAATTAGGCACTGATTATGTCACCTCCAATGGTGAGGAATGTCTGTGAAGTAATGTGAAGGCTTGACGAACAACTTGAACCTGAACTTTCATTTTATTGAACAACATTGCAGCAAAACTTTTCAAGGCTTATTTACTATTTCCAAATTCAGAAGCCACTTCTGACATTCACTCCAACAGCTCACAACTCCAACATTCTTTGTCCATAACTCAAGGTCGTCAACCAAAGAGCGCAAATAAACTATGAATTGGTGGTATAACCAATGTCAGGAGGGCGTATAATCACCCTACCAAGATTTATGCTGCCTGATTGCATAATTCCGATTGTAATAATATCTCCCTTAGCAGGAAAGAGATGAAAAAAAACAGAGACCTCTCCAGCTGGTTACCTCATTTGAATGTTGAAACATTCGATTTGCATAGCTGAAAAAGTATTTTCTTCATGAAAAATGATATTTAAACTATCCTTTCATTGTATTCACTGTATTTTCCAACGTTGGATCATCTAAAAAGGGTCTCACTCCAGCTTTATCTGGCTGGCTTAGTCAAGGAGGAACTCCCATTGAAACAAATTCCACGGCAACATTTTCTTACCTGTTGTAGAGGAGATATTGACCGAATCTGATAATGTATCAACAGCAGCCATTGTGGAGATGCTAAAATTGTATTCACTTCCAGGATCCAGTTGTGTCACAGTAATTGATTCATCATAAGTCATCCTCGTTGAGAGAGTTCCATTCAGTGTCACTTCATAGGTGTACTCAGACTTGTGCTCGATTGATCTGTCACTGCTCAGACTAACTGAAGTGGTGTTGTAATTTGCATTTGTTACATTGTTCTCAGGGTTTGGTTCTGTAAGTATTAATGAGATGTAAAGAATAACAACAATCTTATAAAGCCTCATAATTTTCTGCACTTCAAGATCTCTGAAATTTACAGGACATCAATCCATGTCATTCCAATCAATTTCCATCAGCAAGTTATATCCAATCCATCTGTAAACATTTCAGTGCCATCTTCCAGAGACCCAATAAATCATGACAACGACATTCAGTCATTCGCTCAACTTCCCTTCTTTATTTCCTCAGTGATACTGAATCATAACCCTCAAAAGGTACTCAACAAGCCTACTAACAATGTACCTGATTATAACTCCAGCAGTTCCAAAAAGGGAAGTAACTGTAGTAACTAGAGCCTCTGAACAACCAGAGCTGCTTGCAATATATGCACATTTCCATGATATGTTTGTAAACAACAAAATCACCAATGATGGACAAATATTACTTCCTACATCACTGGAAATCATCATTCTCAACAAGCAGAGAACCAAGTTAATGCAGAGTTCTTGGCAACCTTCAGTCTGGTAGTGGATTCCTTCAGGAACAAAGCCCTCATCCCACCTGCCATTCCTGTTCACAATATAGATGACCAATTTTGCGATTTTGAGGTGATTTTTAGTCTGAACTCCTAAGCAACCAGTGGAGCCATGCTCATCTATAATGCATCAGTAATTGATGTTTATTTCCAAAACATGGTGTTTACAAGCAACAAGTTCTTAAGTGTTGTGGAAGCATTACTGATAGGTCTGGTCCTTAGACTGAGAATTTAAATTGGAGAAAGGGCAATTTTAATGGTAACAGAAAGGATCTGGCAAGAACGGATTGTGACAGGTTGTTTTTTGGCAAAGGTGTACTTGGTAAGTGGGAAGCCTTTAAATGTAAAATTTTGAGAGTACATAATTGTACATTCCTGTCAGAATAAAAGGCAAGGATAACAGGTTTAGGAAGCCTTTGTTCATGAGAGATTAGGCCCTGGTTAAGAAAACTGTCTTACTTAGTAGACATAGGCAGGTAGGAACAAATGAATTATTTGAGGAGTATACGAAATGAAGGAAAGCAGTTAAGAAGGATATCAGGAGAGCTAAAAGAAAGCACGAGGTTACTCTGCCAGACAAAGTGAAGAAGAACCTGATATATTAAGGGCAAAATGATAGCAAGTGACTAAATCAGTCCTCTAGACAATCAGAGTGCTTATGTTTGGAGCAGGAAGAGATGGAGGAGATCTTAAATGGACTTTTTGCATCTGTATTTACTCAGGAGACAGACAGAGAGTCTATAGAAATGAGGAAAAGCAGAAGTGAGGCAAGGACCATATTCAGATTGTTCAGAGGTGTTTTCTGTCTTAAGGCAAATTCAGGTGGTTAAATCCCCAGGGCCTGACAATATGTTCCCTTGAACCCTGTGCGAGGCTAGTGCAGAAATTGTAGGGGACCTAGTAGAGTTATTTCATTCATCCTTAGCCCCAAGTGAGGTGCCAGAGGACTGTAGAGGTTATAGTAGTTCTATTGTTTAAGAAAAGTTGTAAGACTGAGCCAGGCAATTATAGGCTGGAGAGTTTGACAACAGTAGTGGGAAATTATTGGAATTTAATTGCAGACAAGTGCAAGACATTGTGCTTTGGAATTGTCAACCAGAGTAGGCCTTACATAGCGAGCAGGAGGGCAATGAGGAGTACGGTAGAACAGAGGGATCTGGAATACAGACTCATAATTGCTTGAAATTGCCCGGTTCGCTGCTGCTGTTACTGTGCGGTTGAGAATCTCCAGAGGGGAAGGCCTCAAATCCTTGGCTTTGCCTGTTACTGGTGGCTGGGGCTGAGGCCGAAGCACTTGGCAGAGATGGTGCTCGGTGCTCGGTGTCAGAGGGCTGGTCGGAGGCTCGAAGTTTTTGGACGGACTCAGAGTCCAACTGTGGTCGGATGCTTCCAGGATGCTGCATCGGCAAGTTTGCGGCGCTGGAAGCTCATGGCAGAGAGAGTTTTCTTCCTTCTGCCATCTGCGTGAGATAATGGGACTTTCGAGAGACCTTGAGACTTTTTTCTTACCGTGCCCATGGTCTGTTCTCTATCAAATTACGGTATTGCTTGCACTGTTGTAACTATATGTTATAACTGTGTGGTTTTTATCATTTTTTGGTCTTGGTCTGTCTTGTGTTTCTGTGATATCACACTGGAGGAACATTGTGTCATTTCTTAATGCAAAGGCATTACCAAATGACAATAAAAGAGGACTGCATGTCCTCATAATCTAATCTAAAATCTAAATCTAAAAGTGGCATCACAGGTAGACAGGGTGATAAAGAAAACTTTTGGCACACTGGCCTTCATAAATCAATGTATTGTGTACAGGAGTTGAGATGGTATGACGAAAATGTATAGGATGTTGGTGTGGCCTAATTTGGAATATTATGTGTAGTTTTTGTCAACTACCTACAGGAACAATGCAGGTAAGATTGCAGAGATAGCTTACAGTAAACTTTCCGGGACTTCAGGTTCTGTGTTATAGGGAATGGCTAAAAAGGGATTTCATTCCCTAGCATGAAGACATTTCAGAGAAGACATCACGGGTTAAGGGTGAAAGGTGAACATGAGGGGGAGCTTTTTCATTCAGATGTTGGTGAGAGCATGGAATAAATTTCTAGCATAAGTAGTGGATACGGGTTTGATATTAACAACTACAAGGAATTTGGGTAGATATAAAGATGGGAGGGATTTGATCTGGGTGCAGGTTGATGGGACTAGGCAAATTAATTTTTCGACATGGACTAGAAAGGTCGAAGGGCCTTTTTCTGTACTGTAGTGCTCTATTAATTGTTTCTGAGTTGAAAGCATTGATAAGATGTTAATAATAGGGGTTAAAGTATTAGAAACACTCCTCTATGATCGATGTCTCGTTGAAACTGGGTTCAGTTGAGGAATGGTAGATGTGTCACTGAAGCTGGGTTCAGCTGAGGGGTGGTAGGTATCTTGCTGCAGCTGGGTTCAGTTGAAGGATGGTAGATCCCTCACACAACCAAAAGCGGTTGGTCTGAACGATTGTGCGCGATCGACGTTCGTTGGTGGCCTGGAATCTAGATTTTGATTGAATGAAGTCAAGGCGCTATTGAGCTGTTTGGCCAGACAGAAGGTCGAGAGGAACGGAGAGATGCGGTTACTGAAAGAAACCCATTGGCTGGTGTGATATGGGCATCAAGGAGGGAGTGAGATGTTCTTTAAAGTGATCGGCAGAGAAGGAGTGAGTGACACAGGTTTTTGTCTTCCAACACATCAGACTATTCACTTGGAGCATTGTTCTGCACAGTTTAACCTTGCCACTTGATGATCTTGGGTATGGGTTGCAGAACCCACTTGTGACATTCACTCCAAAAGCTCTCACCACCAAACTGTTTTGTTCATACTCAGAGTCATCAACAAAGGAGAACAAATGAACTATTAATTGGTGCTATACAGCATATTACCACTCTATCAAGATTTATGCTGCCTGATTCCATAATGCACATTGTAATAATATCCTCCTTACTATTAATAAGATGAAAAGAATAAGGAGAAGGCACCCCATTCGTTGCTGCTGTTCCTCAAGCTGGCAATGAATTACAGGACATCCTCTTGGTTTATTTCTACTCTAAATTGCGATAAATTCTTGGAGCATTTAATGACACTGGATTCAATTTGATGTTTAGAAGATATCAGGAAAGCACAGTCCAGTTGGTGGCGGTAATGCACCTTTAAGTTGGACTGCCAATTGCCATTAAAAGATAGGAGAATTAACAACAGTTAATTGCGCACTGATTATGTCACCCCGAATGGTGACAAGCATTTGTGAACTAACATCAAGGGTAGACGAACAACTTGAACTTGAAGTTTCAATTAAGAGAGCACCAGAACTATTGTGAGCACTGTATGTAATGCTGAAATTATACTGGTTAACCCTCATGTTCGCTGTTAAATGGTAGAAGAAGAAACAATGTTCAATTACACACTGATTGTCACCTCGACTCCTGACGATCTAACTTGAAGGCTCGACGAACAACACTACAAACAAGCATCCAACCTGAGCTACCAATCTTCTCTTTCATTTCATGCTAAATTTGCATCCAATTCCACGATCCAGTTGTGTCACAGTAACTGATTCATCATCAGTAATCCTTGTTAGGAGATTTCCATTTGATGTCACCTTATTGATGTACTCAGACTTGTGTTTGACTGGTCTCTCCCATCTCAGAGTAACTGGAGTGTTGATGTGAATTAAAAGGGTTATGCTTTTCACAGGTTTCAGTTCTGCAACTTCGAATGGTATGTTGGCGACGGCACAGCACCGAAGCCGCAGAGAGTCAGCTCCTTCATGGGCGCTGGCCTCCATAGTGTCCATGGCACCTTCAGGGAGCGATGCCTTAACAAGTCGACGTCCATTATTAAGGACCCCCATCACCCAGATCTTTTATTTCTACTCACATTTTTCTTTCTATTTTTGCTCTACTTATTTAATTTATCTAATATATATATATATATATATATATACACACACATAGACTGCAAATCATTTTTTCTATTGTTATGTATTGCATTGCACGACATACGTTGGTGATATGAAAATTGATTCCGATTCATACCTCCAAATACTTCACTGCTCTTTATATGTGACAACAGATTCATATCATTCCAATAAATTTTTCTTTGTAAATCTTGTGCCCATTGCAAAGACCTATTTATTAACATAATTGTGGATTTCTTTATTTCCTCAAGGGATCCTTTCAATTATCTCCTTCATGTTGAGTGTGCACTTTTCCCTTAAGTATGAATTATCTTAGGTATTCTATCGGTCAAAGTTGAATAACTTTCTTCTTGATTTCTTTAGATTTCCAGTTTATAAGATGATATAAGCACTTGGATTTTCATACATTTTCCATCATCTGTTGCTTTCCCACAATTCATCTGCATTTCAAAACTTGGCATCTTTGGTTGTTAGGTTTGTAAATAGCCTGGCGCTTCTGCCACGTACTATGAAGCAAGCATTGATCAAATAAAGACAGATTATCAGGTTGCTGGAAATCAGAAATTAAGCAATTTCTAAACACTGTGCATGCATGGGTATCTTTTTTCCCACAGGAGTCTTTTGAGCCTTTATTTGGCAGATGAGTGGGATCTTTATAAAACCTTAATGAAACCATCTTCCTTCACTCTGCTGGCAAAAGTGACTCAATTTATCGCCCCTCCGTTTGGAATGATTAGTTCCTTTATAAAAAATGAGCACATTTACAGCTGAAATAACTTTCCATGAATGGGGTTTCTTTCCTTCGTATTATCTAAAAATACAAAAACATCTTGTAGCAAGATTTGAGGCAAGATTAAGTAACAATTACCCACTGTAAATTCAATAATACATCGATGTTCTGTTACTTAAGTGAAACTTTGAGCATGTAAGCTCAAAGATTGTTCCAATCACTTGTACCTTCCAGACACTAATGTGCTGTGCATTTTTAAACCGCATTGTTCCAAAGCTCTTGGCAGTAAACATTGGCTCAATACTCTCTACAATCTTTATGATATTAATACTGAATCCATAATTGATTCAGTGATACTACTTCTGTTAATACCAGTCTTAATTGAAGGACTTCTAAATACTCCAAGCCACACCAAGGAAAAACCAATTTGTTCCCATCCACCTTCAATCACAAAGTTAAAAATTAGACTGAAAGTTGATAGATTCAATAACCTAATGCTTCAGGAACCTGCTTCTTTTTTGACTGACAAGAACCTTCAGTTGTAGTTCCTGATGTTTATACTTTTGTAAAAAGAAGGCTAATGGAGGAAACTGTGCAGCATGTTTCAACTGTGAAATGCAGTGATGTGCTTTCCTTAAGCTCATTAGTTAATGAATGTAGTAACTTTGGCCTATTTCAAAAATGGAAAAAAAAAGCATCAAAATTTGTCAATCAACTTCGTCATTTTGAAAATATTGCTAATGAATAAAGTAATTTTATTTAATTTTACATCAGTATCTTAAGATAAAACCTACACCAGGACCATAGCCCTCCACACCCCTACCATCGATGTACCTATCCAAACTTTTCTTAAACATTGAAATCGGGCTTGCATGCATCACTTGTGCTGGCAGCTCATTCCAAACTCTCAAGAGCCTCTGAATGAAGAGATTTCCTCTCATGTTCCTCTTTTCACTTTTCACCCTTAACCATGACCTCTGAGGAGAAGGTCTGCTTGCATTTACCCTATCTATACCCTTCATAATTTGTATACCTTTATCAAATCTCCTCTCAGGAATAAAGTTCTAAACAATTCAGTCTTTCCTTATAACTCAGGTCCTCCAGACCTGGCAACATCCTTGTAAATTTTCTCTGTACTCTTTCAACCTTATTTACATCTTTCCAGTAGGTAGGTAACCAAAACTGCTCACAATACTCCAAATTAGGCCTCACCAATGTCTAATATAATTTCAACATAACATCCCTTCTCCTGTACTCAGTACTTTGAT
The DNA here is from genome assembly GCF_030028105.1 of Mobula birostris. Lineage (NCBI taxonomy): Eukaryota > Metazoa > Chordata > Chondrichthyes > Myliobatiformes > Myliobatidae > Mobula > Mobula birostris. Next base: position 60,047,151 of record NC_092380.1, on the reverse strand, counting down.
TTATGAGGGCCAATGTGCCAAAAGCATTCTTTATGATCCTCTCTACCTATGACAAAAGGTAGTTTATTTTTACAGCCTTTCTTAAATAGCAGAACAACATTGGCTAATCTCCAATCCTCTGGTACTTCACCTGTCGCTGAGGATGATTTAAATATCTCTGAGGGGGCCCCAGCAATTTCTGCATTTGCCTTCCATGAGGTCTGAGGAAATACCCTTTGTGCCACTTCTTTGCCCAGTCTCCTAATCTGTCTAAGTCCTCTGTAGCCTCTCTGCTTCCTCAAAAATACCTGTCCCACCACCTATCTTCATATTGTCGACAAACTTGGCCACTAAGCCCTTAATTCTGTCATCTAAATGATTGTCATATAATGTAAAAAGAAGTGGTCCCAACACAGCCCCCTGGGGAATATGACTAGTCACCAGCAGCCAACCAGAAAAGGCTCCATTTATTCCAACACTTTGCCTCCTACCAATCAGCCAAAGCTCTGACCATTCTAGTATCTTTCCTGTAATACCTTGGGCTCTTAGCTTGTTAATCAGCCTCATATGTGGCACTTTGTCAAAGGCCTTCTGATAATCTAAGTACACATCATCCACTGATTCCTCCTTGTCTATCCTGCTTGTTATTTCTTCAAAGAATTCCAACAGGCTTGTCAGGCAAAATTTTCCTTTCAGGAAGCCATGCTGTCTTTGTCCTATTTTATCACATGCTTTCAAGTACAAAACCACATCCTTAACAATTGACACCAACATCTTCCCAAACACTGAGGTTAGACTAACTGGCCTATAATTTCCTTTCTTCTGCCTCTCTCACTTCATGAAGCATGGAGTGACTTTTGCAATTTTCCAGTCCTCCAGAACCATTCCAGAATCTAGTGATTCTTGAAAGATCATAACTAATGCCTCCACAATCTCTTTAGCCACCTCCTTCAGAATCCTTGAGTATACTCCATCTGGTTGAGGTGATTTATCTACCTTCAGACCTTTCAGTTTCCCAAGCACCTTCTCCCTAGTAATGGTAACTTCACTCACTTCTGCCCCCTGACATACTCGAAAATCTGGCATACTGCTGGTGTCTTCCGCAGTGAAGACTGATGCAAAATACTTATTTAGTTTGTCCACCATTTCCTTGCCCGCATTACTACCTCTCCAACATTATTTTCCAGTGATCTGATATCTACTCTTGCCTCTCTTTAACACTTTATATACCTGAAGAAACCTTTGGTATCCTCTTTAATATCATTGCCTAGGTTACTTTCCTATTTCTGCATTTCCTTCTTTATTACATTTTTGGTTGACTTCTGTTAGTTTTTAAAGGCTTCCCAATCATCAAGTGGCCAAGTGGTTAAGGCATTCGTCCAGTGATCTGAAGGTTGCTAGTTCGAGCCTCAGCTGTGGCAGCGTATTTGTGTCCTTGAGCAAGGCACTTAATCACACATTGCTCTAGTGTCTGTGCAAGGAGTGGTGCCCCGCACAGACTTCCAATCTGCACCTTGTAAGGCATGAAAATGCCCGATGCAGGCCTCTCATGGTCTGAGTCAATGTTCCCTTCCTCCCTCCCCCAATCATCTAACTTCACATTAACTTTTGCTCTATTATATGTCCTCTCTTTGGCTTTTATGTTGACTTTGACTTTCACTAACAAAGCTGATTTGCAGACAGAAGCAGGATGGGGGAAGATGTCAAAGGCGAGCAAAGTCTGTGGTGTGGTCTCTTTTGTCTTCAACAAAATAGATCACTTTTGTAACTTCAAATTCCAATTTTCTGGGTCCTCTGGGTCTAACATTTAGGATATAACTATCTATATTCTGCTGTACAAAACATGCTCTGTCCGTCAGAAAAAGCAGGATCTCCCAGTGGCCACACATTTTATTTCCACGTCCCATTCCCATTCTGACATATCTATCCATGGCCTCCTCTACTGTCAAGAAGAAGCCACACTCAGGTTGGAGGAACAACACCTTATATTCCCTCTGGGTAGCCTCCAACCTGATGGCATGAACATTGACTTCTCACATTTCCGCTAATGCCCCATCTCCCCCTCGTACCCCATCCGTTATTTATTTATTTATATACACACATTCTTTTTCTCTCTCTCCTTTTTCTCCCTCTGTCCCTCTCACTATACCCGTTGCCCATCCTCTGGGCTTCCCCCTCCCCATTTTCTTTCTCCCTGGGCCTCCTGTCCCATGATCCTCTCATATCACTTTTGCCAATCACCTGTCCAGCTCTTGGCTCCATCCCTCCCCCTCCTGTCTTCTTCTATCATTTTGGATCTCCACTTCCCCCCCCCCCACTTTCAAATCTGCTTGGCCTGCTGCATTCACCAGCAATTTTTATGTGTGTTGCTTGAAATTCCAGCATCTGCAGATTTCCTCGTGCTTGCGTACAAAACACCATTCAGTTTCTGTTAACTTAATTTACTTTACAAATCACTTTATGTATTTCCCCTTTGTGTAAGTTTTGCAAATCATTTTTCTCTTTTTCCTCCTGTGTCACTTAATCCTAATGTTCTTTGCAATTCCACTGCATTTCACTACATAGAAACATAGAAAACCTACAGCACAATACAAGCCCTTCGGCCCACAGAGTTGTGCTGAACATGTCCCTACCTCAGAAATTACAAGGCTTACCTATAGCCCTCTATTTTACGAAGCTCCATGTAGCTATCTAAAAGTCTCTTAAAAGACCCTATCGTATCTGCCTTCACCACCATTGCCGGCAGCCCATTCCATGCACTCACCACTCTCTGAGTAAAAAACTTACCCCTGACATCTCCTCTGTACCTATTCCCCAGCACCTTAAACCTGTGTCCTCTTGTGGCAACCATTTCAGCCCTGGGAAAAAGCCTCTGACTATCCACATGATCAATGCTTCTCATCATCTTATACACCCCTATCAGGTCACCTCTCATCCTCCGTTGCTCCAAGGAGAAAAGGCCGAGTTCACTCAACCTATTCTCATAAGGCATTCTCCCAATCCAGGCAACATCCTTGTAAATCTGCTCTGCACCCTTTCTATGGCTTCCACATCCTTCCTGTAGTGAAGTGATCAGAACTGTGTCATAACAGAAGGGGGGTGTTGAAGGCGGACCCAAATGCAAGACATAGACACTGAAGTACTAGGAACAGGACTAGGAGTGTCAAGAAAGCAAGGGAAGTGGGGAAGAAACAATGCTGGAAAAGACACAGGCCCTGGATGAGACTAGGATACAGGGCCTGGGCTAGGACTAGACTAGGAAAGCGGGACCTGGACAAGGAACTAGGAACTTGGAACCTGGACAAGGACTCCGAGCCAGAGACTGGACAGGGACCCAGAACCTGGGTCTTGACTCGGGCTTGGACTCCCGATCTAGGCAAGGACAAGACTTGACACGGCAACAGGACTGGATGTGGCAGCAGGATACGGGACTGCTGGGCAGGACGTGGGACCAGAACTGGATAAGGACACGAAGCTCAGCCTTGGTCTTGGGAGAAAGGAACGCAGAACACAGCGCCTCGGTCCTGGGAGACAGGAACGCAGAACACAGCGCCTCGGTCCTGTGAGACAGGAACGCAAAACACAGAGCCCCGGTCCTGGGAGACAGGAACGCAGAACACAGCGCCTCGGTCCTGTGAGACAGGAACGCAGAACACAGAGCCCCGGTCCTGGGAGACAGGAACGCAGAACACAGCGCCTCGGTCCTGGGAGACAGGAACGCAAAACACAGCGCCTCGGTCCTGGGAGACAGGAACGCAGAACACAGAGCCCCGGTCCTGGGAGACAGGAACGCAGAACACAGCGTCTCGGTCCTGGGAGAAAGGAACGCAGAACACAGAGCCCCGGTCCTGGGAGACAGGAACGCAGAACACAGCGCCTCGGTCCTGGGAGACAGGAACGCAGAACACAGAGCCCCGGTCCTGGGAGACAGGAACGCAGAACACAGAGCCCCGGTCCTGGGAGACAGGAATGCAGAGCACAGCGCCTCGGTCCTGGGAGACAGGAAATCAGAACACAGAGCCGGGACCCCTCCTTGGGAACAAGACGTCGGGCCAGGACTCATACACAGAATGCTGAACACGATGAGACGGTTCCCAATACAAGGCAGTGGCAAAACGGCCAGACCTACCTAGTAAAGGCATGGACACAGAGACAGTTCCCAACACTAGGCAGCAGCAAACAGCTGGGCCTATCTAGCGAAGACATGGATACAGAGACAGTTCCCAACTCAAGGTAGCAACAGACAGCTGGATCTAATTTGTGAAGGCATGGACACAAAGAGACAGTTCCAAACAATGAAAGACAGTTCCTTATCGAGAGACAGCAAGGCTCCGGTTTTGCTCCAGCAGTAGAACTTGATGGCAAGAATAGGCGAGGACGCAGGCAAAGCTTCAGGCAAAAGTTAGCAGGCCAGGCTTCATAGGAGGGCTACAGAAGGAAGGAGAAGGGAACAACCCAGCAGCTGAAGAGTTTCCTTCTTCTTTTTTGTTTTATGGCGGTTGGCAACCAGTTTTTCAGTGCATTACCACCACCTGCTAGACTTGTGGTGTTCCAACCAAATATGTCCTGGAGTTCTCTACTTTAGACAAACTAGTTCTAACCACATAACACATATACCCTAAGTAAACGTTGTGGGAAGGCGTGGACACAGACACAGTTCCTAACACTAGGCAGCAGCAAACGGCTGGGCCTATCTGGCGAAGGCATGGACACAGAGACAGTTCCCAACGTAGTGGGAAGACTGAGTCGGCAATCTCTCTTCATCAAAGTTGATCATTACCGAAAAACTATCACACATTTTCCCTATTTCTTGTAACTTTCAAACGTTTGGCTTCAATAATATTTGCTCCTTTTATGTTCTGCTTAATCTCATCCATAGTAACTTTTGTTGGTATCCCCGAAATAACTCCTCTAGTCCACTTTCTGTTGTTGGGTATTGAGCATTGTACTTCTTTGCCGTCTATTTTACTTAATCTTATCACTTTACCTTGCTGAGCACTATCCCGACAAATCACTAATAGCGATCCATTTCGCAAAATCTTTGCTCTTTTAATCTTGCCTATAATTTTGTTGAGCATCTTCGTCAAACGAATCTGGTTCCAATCACCAAAAATCGCCCCGTCTTCACTTAGTTTTATAACTGCTTTAATCTCATCTTCTTTCCATTGCTTTGCTGTCCTGTTTTGATCATCCGCTGACTCCTCAGTGAAGTGTGTTCACCTGACTTGTATTGGCGGGAAAGCGGGGCCTCTCGTTCCAACAGTGAGACTGTGAGGCGCGCACACCTGACTTGTATTGGTGGGAAGGCAGCGCTCCTCGCATAACTGTGAATTTTGGATGCATATAACGAGACATTGGTAGAAACAGGTTCCTCGCATAAATGTGAATCCACGTAGTCTGAAGATGCATATAACGAGGATAGGGTGTACTCCAAGTGTGGTCTGACCAGGGTCCTATATAGCTGCAACATTACCTCTCAGCTCCTAAATTCAGTTCCACGATTGATGAAGGCCAATACACCATACACCTTCTTAACTACAGAGTCAACTTTCGCAGCTGCTTTGAGTGTCCTATGGACTTGGACCCCAAGATCCCTCTGATCCTCTGCACTGCCAAATGTCCTACCATTAATACTATATTCTGTCATCATATTTGACCTATAAAAATGAACCACTTCACACTTATCTGGGTTGAACTCCATCTGCTACTTCTCAGCCCCGTTTTGCATCCTATCAATGTCCCGCTGTAATTTCTGACAGCCCTCCGCACTATCCACAACACCTCTAACCTTTGTGTCATCAGCAAACTTACAAACCCATCCCTCCACTTCCTCATCCAGGTCATTTATAAAAATCACCAAGAGTAAGGGTTCCAGAACAGATCCCTGAGGCACACCACTGGTCACCAACCTCCATGTAGAATATGATCTGTCTACAACCACTCTTTGCCTTCTGTGGCAAGCCAGTTCTGGATCCAGAAAGCAAGGGCCCCTTGGATCCCATGCCTCCTTACTTTCTCAATAAGCCTTGCATAGGGTACCTTATCAAATGCCTTGTTGAAATCCATATACACTACGTCTATTGCTCTTCCTTCATCAATGTGTTTAGTCACATCCTCAAAAAATTCAATCAGGCTCGTAAGGCATGACCTGCCCTTGACAAAGCCATGCTCACTACTCCTAATCATATAGCTCTCCAAATTTTCACAAATCCTGCCTCTCAGGATCTTCTCCAACAACTTACCAACCACTGAGGTAAGACTCACTGGTCTATTATTTCCTGGGCTATCTCTACTCCCTTTCTTGAATAAAGGAACAACATCCACAACCCTCCAATCCTCCAGAACCTCTCCCATCCCCATTGAACATCGCCAGAGGCTCACTAAACTCTGACAAGTGATTAACATCTGGATTCAAGCTTTCCTATTTTATGTGAGACAATTATCAGAATGGATGTAACACTCACAATTCCTGGATAAGTACAGCTCCAATATTCATGTTGTTTGATAAAATCTAGAATCACGGTCCCTTGAGTGTTACTCCATATATTGCTGGGACAGCATTAGCTCGAGCATGTGTGAAATGCTAAACAGCTAAGAGGCTAAGCTTTTCCGCAGCAACCTCCACCACCAAAAATGTTACGGCAGGAACACAAAAGGCCACAAACTTAAACATTCTTCTCTTTGAAAAATTGATAATTTTTCTTTCATCTTTGCTGGATCAAAATTCAGAGCTCTAGTGACTAAAGGCAGCTCATCACCACCTTCAAAGAAAATTGAAGATGAGTTAAATTAAATAAAAGAAACATGTAACAATCTAAACAGAAAAGGAACTGATAGAACCTAAAGAATGAAGCTCGCTGCCTTAATTTCATTGTCTCACATCACATCCGAAGCAGTTGAAACAGGAAAGTGAGGTGATACATTTTAGTGGGAAGACTGAGAAGAGGCAATTATAGAATCAAGACTATTGTTGAAAAAGGTCACAAGAACAGTGGAACTTGAAGACGTGTGGAACTCATTGAAAGTGGCAAACCAGGTCGGGAATGCATTTGAGAAGACATAGGCAATGCCTCACTAACCTCTATCTGCTCCCCACCACCCCACACTCATATTACTGTATTCTGCCATTTTATTCCACTTCCTCTCAGTCTTGATGAAGGGCCTAAACCCAAAATATTGTCTTACACCTTTTGCAATTGTCTTCAAAATATGAATATTCAAAAAGAGTAGGAGAAATGGCATAAATAGGCAGATCATTGTAATCAAAAGAATGAAAGGGTCAGGTCTGATGAGAGGTGTTAAAATTTAGGAGTTTTGCATCTCTAAGTTGCCTACAGAACAAATCTGCTCACAATCACGTGTCAACCAAAATTATGTGACAATCAAGTTTTCACCATTTTAAAAACCCTAAGAAATAATAGTCATTTGAGTCCGCTCTGCCACTTGATCAGATCATTTCACTCTTTGTGCTTGCCTAAAGGCTACATTTTTTGTTTCGTGAGCTGAGTTTGAGTGAAGGAAGTCCAAATTGTTACTGTCATTGTTCACAGCTCTCTAGGAAAATACCGTAATCAATTTCAGCAGGTGCCACCTCAGTGGATCAGCTGAGAGAAAGTCAAAGTGGATATGAGGTGTTTTACATCACAAGGTGGTGCTAATGTTCCACTTCTGGGCTGTGATGCTGCAAATACACATGGCAAAAAGTACATTTTCCAGAAACCTGACAGATTCTCAAAAAAAGCAAGATAGTTTGCGTTGCAAAGAATTTCTTATGCATCTATCCTACATAATATTAATAATTACAAAAAAAAAGCACCAAACAAAATCAACTTCTTGCATATTCACTGCAGGGCAGAAATTGTGCTGACCAGTGCGATTCTGGGCAAAGTCTTCCACTAGAAGGGTGCCTCCCAGTTCATTGGTATTGTGCAGCGCAGGGGCTCTTCAAGCGTTCCCAGAAAATCTTCAATTCCCATGGAAGACCCTCTGCTATGCTCATAAACTGTCAAAGTAGTTACTACGTTGAATCTTCAAAAGTGTGTGAGAGAGATTAAAAATGAACATAATTGGCCAAACCAAGCATGGTGTGGCCTGCTGTCCCATTTGCTGCGTTAGTGAAATGGAAATGGAAGGCTGAACAAGCTGGGCATCCGGTGACGTGGCCCTAGACAATCTTTGCGGCAACTCGGCCTCCGCAAATGAACCAGCAAGGCCTCGCCCCACGAAATCCCGGACAGCAGGCTATTGCCTTCTATCAAGGCCAGGAGATTTTAAAATATTTGTTGTTAAATGCCTGTAGTACACAGACTCTTCTAGACAATTAAAATGCTGTCAATAATTTAAAAAAATGAAATAATGAGATCAATTAAAACATATAAAACATAACAAAATGATTAAAAATGTTAAAACCCAGTAAAAAAAAACTTGCCTTTTTCTACTGCACCTCTATGCCATACACCCCATTTAAATGAATTATACCTTTGCCAATCCTGAGACTGTAATGAGGGAATGATAAGCAACCAGCCATGAAATCCCGACAAGTTTGGGCTTTGTAACTGTGCGTGTATCAGATGCACTGATAAACATATAGAATGCTGAGTTTACAGCAGGCCTGTGTAAGTCCGGGTCACTTACCTGAGCAATAGAGGTCAAAGTTTACATTCAGGATAATTCAGCTATATTCAAGAGGTCCACCATCTGTTGGAACTGGCAGCTAACTCTGACCAATTCTTAACCACCCCTTAATCACTATTGAAGCACTTCATATTCCATAAAGATTTGGATCACAATTTTTATCCACTCTGATGTCCAAACCGTCAACTGGCAATTATAGCGAAAGACTAAGAGAATAAGAAAGACCCAACATGACAGAACTTCAGAATATCAACTTTGTATCATTGGAAAGGCCAGAGTAGAGTGGACATGGGCAGGATGTTTCCAATAGTGGGAGAGTCTAAGGCCTGAAGGCTCTGTGTCAGAATACAAGGACATCCCTTTAGAACAGAGATGAGGAGGAATTTCTTTCGCTAGAGGGTGGTGAATCTGTGAAATTCATTGCTACATTTGGCTGTGGATGTTAAGCTATTTGGTATATTTAAAGTGGAAGTTGATAGGTTCTTGATTAATAAGAATGTCAAAGTTATGGGAAGAAGACACAAAAATTGGGTTTAGAGGGAAATAAACCAGCTATAATCAAATGGTAGAGAAGACTTGATGCACTGAATCACCTAATTCTGCTCTTATGGTCTAACCAAGACCCATAGACCTATACTGGACAGCAACAACCACTTGTGTTTCTAGAGCACTCTAAACATACTGTACCAAAGTGCTTCATTGAAAATATACAGCAATATCTTGGGGCAGATGATCAAAAGCCTGGTTGAGAGATAGGTTTTAATAAGCATTTAAAGGAGAAAAATGAGGTACAAGGCGGAGAGATGAATGAGGGGCTGCTAGAGAAAGCACTGGCAACTGGGCAAGATTGCTCATGGTAGCTGAGTTTAAGTTCTATGCTCTCCAGAGTCCTCCAAGAGAATCACAATTTTATGTTGACTGGAGTCAGGGCTTTATGCTTTGGCTCTTGGTAGGGTCACCCATGCCAAACAGGTCAAAGGATAGACTAGAAAATAAGAGTGGCCCACCGGTTCTCCAGGTTTGCGGTTTCACCTCAGGACTAACAAACCTGACTGGTAAAACAAAATTGTTACGGAAACAGCAATGAGGAATCCTTCTGTATCTGCGTGTGGCAGCATTCCCGAGTCTCCACCTAAAACTTGCATGACTGACAGTAGTGAAAACTGAGCTACAGACATGATGAAGGTCATCCTGAACAGCACCAGCTGGAGGACCTTCATTGTTGCCCTAAACGCCAGCGGCATAATGCTCAGTGAGTAAGTAGCTATCCAGAGTAGAACTAGAGTAACAGAGTCATAAAGCACTATACAACTGAAACAGTGTCTTCGACCCATCTAATCCATACTGAACTGTTGTCCTACTTAGTCCGAACTCCGTAGTTCTCCCTACCTTTCCCATCCATGTACTTATCCAAACTTCTCCTCAATGTTGCAATCAAACCTGAATCCACCACTTCTGCTGGCAGTTTGTTCCACACTTGCACCACCATCTGAGTGAAGAATTTTCCCTTCAGGTTCCCTTTAAATATTTCACCTTTTACCCTTAACCTATGACCACTAATTCTAGTTTCATTCAGGAAAACACCTGTTAATATCTCTACCAATTCTCCTCTCATTCTCTTGCATTCCAGGAATAAAGTCCTGGCAATATCCTTGTAAATTTTCCCTGTACTCTTTCAAACATTGATATCTTTCCTGTAGACAGATGACCAGAACTGAATGATATTCTCTAAATTTGGTTTCACAAACTCTGATACAACTTCAGTATAATATTTCAACTGCTGTACTCAATTTATGAGGCAAATGTAGCCGGAGCTCTCTTTATGATTCCACCTACCTGTGATGCCACTCTCAAGGAGTTAGGATCTGTACTCCTAGAATCCCTATGTCCTATCACAGTGCATTATGCTCTAACGTTCACTGAGTAAGTTTTACCCTGGATGGTCCTCCCAAAGTGCAACGCCTCACACTTGTCTGCATTAAGCTGCAGCTGCCATTTGCCCAAATGGTGCACATCAGGCTGCAAGCTATGATAGTCTTCCTCGCTGTTCACTACCCTGCAGTCTAGGTATCAGCCACAAAATGCTGATCAAGTTAACCACATTATCATCCAAAATGTTGATATAGATGACAAACAACAATGGATGCAGCACCGACCCTTCTGGCACATCACTAGTGAGAGGCCACTAGTCAGGGAGCCAATTGTATACTACTATTTTCCAGCTTCTCCTATGATGCCAATGGAAGATCAAATTTACTACCTCATTCTGAATGCCAAGCAACTGAACCTTCTTGACCAGCCTTACATACTAACCTTGTCAAAGGCCTAGGAAACACGTTGTCCATGTAGACAACATTCACTGCCTTTCCATTATCAACTTTCATTGTAGCCTTCTTGAAAAACTATAAGATTGGATAGACACAACCTACCATGCACAATGCCATGTTGACTATCCCTAATCAGTTCCTGTCTATCCAAATATTATATATCCGATCCTTTAGAGGACCTTTGATTAATTTACCCACTACTGATATCAGGCTCACCAGCCTATAATCTCCCACCTTATTCTTAAAGCCTTTCTTGAACAATGGAACAATATGAACTTTCCTCTAGTCCCTGGCACCTCACCCATGGCTAAGGGTGCTTAAAGTTCCTCTGCCAGGGGCCCTTGCAATTCCTGAACTAGCCTCCCAAAAGGACCAAGGAGAGTCCACTCTCCTCTCCTATGAGATTCTTTCCTCTCCAGCCCTTTACCTTTCCAACCCTCCTGGCTTCACTTATCATCTTCTAGCTATCCCCTCCTTCCACATTTTTAGTCTGGCATCTTCCCTCTTCCTTTCCAGTCCCGAAGAAGGATCTCGGCCCAAAGCTTTGACTGTTTGCTCATTTCCATAGATGCTGCCTGATTGCTGAGTTTCTCCAGCACTTTGTTTATGCTGCTTTAGATGTCCAGCATCTGCAGAATTTCTTGTGTTTTGTATCAAAGAGAGAAAACTTTTGGGAACATTCATTAACGTGGCAGTCAGAGGGGAAGTTGTGAGGCTGCCACACATAGGAAACTGGTTTGAATGAGCAGAGCCAGTCTCATGGGCAAGCTGAAAGGCTGGGGGGGGGGGGGGGGAGAGATTAGAGAAAGGGTAAAATTCTGGGTTTGAACTGGAAAGAAACATGGATGCTTAACAAAATTGTCTAAGAGAAGGGATGTTGAAGTTCAAGTTTATCATTGTAGACAAACAGCGGTTTCTTGATGCAGCTGCACAGTGCAATACAAACATGACAAATGCTGATGGGTTACTCCTTACTTTATTGACAAAATTACTTAAGAGTTTCTTAAGATCTTGGAAATGATAAAAAAACAAACTGAAAACCAAAAAAGAAATCCTGTGCAAACTGTTAATCCTGGCATAAATTCTCTGTGAAAGACTGAACCAGTTGTAAGGTATATCTACCTGTCTGTGACCCTTAAGTAGAGAAGAAGAGAACTAGACCAGGGGAGGTTACTGAGGCTAAAGATCAACGGTTTTATTGGGAACAAGGATACTTAGTTAGCCAAGGGAATAGTGAAGCCCAATCTGTACAGAAATATTGTGGGTAATGAAGGGCAAAAGGCAAAGAGAATCCTCTGTCAGTACTTTTTTTGGCTAGTTTGAGCTTTTTTTTCACCAAATACCACCACACATGCACTGGAATCAAAAGGCTGATAGGTAAGGTAAATTATTTTGTGTAAAAATTAAAAAAAAAACTACTTACCATTGGACGTGATGATGCCCTAAGAGGGGGAAAAGAGAAATAAAAATATATTAGAAAAATAATTCTTCCCCACTTCTTTAATTGGTTTAAAGTTCCACCATCTCTCTCTCTCTCTCTGCCAGTTCTTTCAAAAGATGTGGACATTGCCACTCTTTATGTCCATCCATAATTGCTAACTGCCCTTGGACAGAATGGTTTACCAGGTTATTTCGGGTTTGGAGCCACATCAGATACAAATACACTTGTGTGAATATTTGGTCAAAAAGCACAGAAGATTTCCTTCTCAATCGGCAGAAAATGAGTTCTTATTCTGAGCCAGTCACCAACACAGGTGATCGCTTTTTAACTCCAATTTTAGTCAAGTATTTAACTGAATGCTGTGGAGGCATTTTGAATTGATGTGGTGGGACTCTTAGTCCTAATCTCTGAATTATTATCTGGTGACATAACCAACATGGAATTTTAACTCAGTGATCAAGTATAACATTCATTTCCCATTTTATAACCAAACCATTAAAGCGAAGGCTTGCCCAGCTCTCAGTTAATCACCACATTTTGTATTTTGAAAAATGAAGTCACTTGGCAGAAGTTAGAAGTATGAACCCTTAAAGACTTTTATTCTCCTAGCTGTGAATGGTGATTTAGATGCTTTTACAGTTATTTAAGGATAGGTTAAGATGGTAAACCTTCCTGGCCCAAAATAAACACAGGAAGTGCAGGTGATCTGGCACCTGTGGAAAAAGAAACAGTTAAATCTTCTGGTCTGATGCCCTTTGTCAGAACATGAAAAATTCCACAAAAGCGCAGGGATGTCCTCTTAGCCCTTTATTACTTAACTTGGCTTTACAGCCCCTTGCTATTGCTCTTAGAGATTCTAATACTGTTCAGGATATTAAGAGAGGGGACAAAGTACACAAGGTTTCGTTGTATACAGATGACCTGTTAGTTTATATTTCAGATCCTAGGAAATCTATTCCTTCTATGTTGTCTATATTTTCTGAACTTAGTAGCTCTTCTGTATATAAATTAAATTTACATAAAAGCGAGTTATTTCCCATTAATAATTACTCAGATCAATATCATCAAGTATTGCTAAAAATTACTTTACTTATCTTGGTATTAAAATTACTAAAAATTTTAAGGACCTGTATAAATATAATTTTCTCCAATTAATTGATTACACCCAACAAATGCTTTCTAAATGTTCACCTATGACATTATCATTGATAGGTCGAATTAATGCTATTAAAATGATAGTTCTACCGAAATTCTTATATATATTTCAGGCAGTTCCCTCCTTTGTTCCAAAAACGTTTTTTGACAGAATAGGCTCTATAATCTTATCTTATATTTGGAATAATAAAAATCCTAGATTGAGTAAACCCTTATTGCAGAAATTACAAAAGGATGATGGTACAGCTTTGCCAAATTTTAGAATGTATTATTGGGCAATTAATATTCGATATATTACTTTTTGAATTCATTATTCAGACATACATAAAAGTCCTTCATGGTTGGACTTGGACGAAAACTCGGTGAAGAGGTTCTCTTTGGCCTCTTTACTGGGAGCTCCTCTTCCCTTTTTTTTCTAAGATTAGTAGACAAGACTTTAATCCCATTATTAAATATACATTAAGAATTTGGTTTCAGTTTTGCAGATCTTTTGAATTAAATAATTTTGTTCTTTCTAGTAATATCCATTTCAATTATTTTTTTAAACCATCAATTTTGGATAAGGCCTTTTTAATTTGGAAAACCAAGGGAATAACAACTTTTTCAGATTTGTTTATAGGGGATTGTTTAATGTCTTTTTCTCAGTTAGTGGATAAATATGATTTATCTAATGTACACTTTTTTAGATATTTACAAGTTAGGAATTTCTTATGTGGTTTGCTGCCAAATTACCCTGCTGCTTATCCACCTAATATGACAGATGCTGTCTTTCAGCTTAAACCACTTCAAAAAGGGTTGATAGCTATAATTTATAAACGCTTATTGAATTTACGAATGATATCTAACAATAAAATTAAATGTGCTTGGGAATTGGAATTTCAAAGAGTTATTTTCAGATAATCAATGGAGTAAAATTTTTCATTTGGTTAATAACTCATCTATTTGTGCCCATCATTCCTTGATACAGTTCAAGGTGGTGCATCGGGCCCATATGTCAAAGGATAAACTAGCACGTATTTTTTCCAACATTAATCCTATTTGTGACAGATGTAATATTGAGGTGGCCACTTTAACTCATCTGCATTGGTCTTGTATAAAGCTAGATAACTTTTGGAGAGATGTTTTTAAAATGCTATCAAAAGTCTTGGATCTGGACCTACAACCTAATTTACTGAGGGCAAACTTTGGGACTATCCCACCGGAAGCAGGAACTATTCCTGCTTCCGCTCAACCTATGATAGCCTTTTCAACTTTATTGGCTAGGAGAGCCATTTTATTGAAGTGGAAGGATTCTAATCCGCCTACTCTCTTTTTTTGGCTTTCCTCCATTGTGGTTTAAGTTTAGAGAAAATAAGAAGTCAGACATTTGATACATCCTTTAAATTTGAGCAAATCTGGTGAACTTTTATTCAATATTTTCATTTGATTTGATTTATTACTCTTCCAATTTTTTTTAAGTTTTAGATTTGATCAGAAAGTCTTTCCTTTTTTTTGGTTGCATCCTCAGAATGGACTGCCCGGTCCCTTTTTTTCTGTTTCCTTTTTTCTTATAGTGCAGTGGGCTTTTTTCTTTCTTCTCATTTTAAAAATTTAAAGTTTTTTTTCTGTCTATGACTTGATAAGAGGAGAATTAGTTATCTTTTTTATTATATATTACATATTTGCTGAATACTATGTATGATTTTGATAATGTCTATTTCGCTTTCTGTTTGTATTGTTGTTGATATATATATTTGAGATAATTCTCCTCTTGTTTGTATATAGGCTCTTTTTAAATCAATAAAAAGATTAATAGAGAAAGGATGAATATCAATTACTTCAAATTTCGTGCTTTGCAGTTTTGGCTTTGTACATTGCTGATTATGTGGGTCAGCACTGTGAAACATGACTCCCGAATAATTATCACGCTGCCAGATAACACAAGAGCCTTATCTACGTCCATTTTGCTGACTTGGGTTTTATGATGTTGTGTTGGCAGATTGGACTCTGGCTTCACAGCCATTGTTCTTCTGTACATAACATCAACAGATCAGAGTTTACCTGGTAACATGCCGAGTGGAATGAATTATAGAAATAAACTAGCCTCCAAAAAACAACAGGGATTCTGCAGATGCTGGAAATTCAAGCAACACACATCAAAGTTGCTGGTGAACGCAGCAGGCCAGGCAGCATCTGTAGGAAGAGGTGCAGTCGACGTTTCAGGCCGAGACCCTTCGTCAGGACTAACTGAAGGAAGAGGCAGTCGACGTTTCAGGCCGAGACCCTTCGACAGGACTAACGGTCTCGGCCTGAAACATCAACTGCACCTCTTCCCACAAATGCTGCCTGGCCTGCTGCGTTCACCAGCAACTTTGATGTGTGTTGCCTCCAAAAAACTTCACCAGGAATGGGAAGGGTAAAAAAAATCATTAGTTAAGTAGGAGTAAAACTAATAGGTAAATGTTGACCATTTCCCTGATCATTAAACCTAGCTGGCCTAAAAAGAAATACTACGACTAGATCTTGTATTCAAGCAATGTCCAATAAATCACAAGGACCAATTTAGTTTGGATTTTATCTTCAAATTTGATGGCTGCTAATTGGCTGTAAATAAACAAGCTAAACATAGTTGAGCGGGAAGGAAGTGAAAAGTAGATCTGTACCCAGTGGGATTTGTTAGCAAGCCTCTCCAAGTCAGAGATCACAGATTAAGTTACTTAAGGGTTCAAATACATACTTTTGCCTAACATTTCAGAACTGTATGGAGGGAACTGTTGTATGTGTTATCTTGCAGAAATGGCTTTGAAATAATTTTCTCTTTGAAAGAGACCAGAATGATTCTGTGGCAATATTTGAAATCATATGAGAAGCTTTCCTGACTAACACAACTCCTTCACACATCACATTAAAAATATTTAAGTTATCAATGATTCAATTTCTTTTGCACCCATGCTCCTTCACCTGTCAAGCTGGATCCAGAGTTGAAAATCATTATACTTGAAGGCAAATGGATCACCTTTGGATGATCCAAAATAATCATCCAAAATAATCATTCAGAATAACTGGACTATTCCAGCACATAATGTTGCTTCAGAATAGAGCAGTGGCCACATTGGAACAGTTTGAGAAGATCTGAGGATGCAGATCTGTATCATGTTCTCAAAAACCATCATCACCTCATTTTGTCAACCTACAACATCTGCCGTTCAAGTTTGTAGCCAAGCTCACCTGGCTTCTCTGCAAAAAGTAAGCATTCAATTGAGAAAATGGAGGACAACCAGTTCCCATAGATCACAAAAACTTCAAAAGGAGTGGGAAAAATATCACTCAAAAAAAGAGGTGAGGAAAATGGATGTGAAACAGGAAGCAGCTTATAGGATGGTTCATCCAGAGTCAAAAAGAAGAGTGATATTTATAAACCTCAAAGTATAAGCAACAAGATGATTACAAAAGCAAGATGGTTTGTCAGATTTCTACTGTACTGCCAAATGCCTTTAATGTATTTATGTTCATAAAAAATTAGAAATATCAGCAACCCAAAGAAAGTCACTGAAAGTACTGAAGGTTTTCAGTATTTAGAACATTGTTCTGCTCTCATTTTAGTTACTGTTAAAACAACAAGAAAAACATACAAGTAAAATCAGCTACAAGATAAAGTAGAAAGTAAGTACTACAAATTGTAGTAACCAATGTCAATGATTGTACCTGAGGGGTGTTAAAGTGCATGTGATACTCCCAAAATCTGTATAGATCCATAAATGAGGGAGCCAATTTAAAACACTGAAGTGTAAGTGATAGATCTCAGGGATTAAAATTCCATGAATTTCAATTATATAATCCTCACAAGATAACAGCCTTTGCTCAGGTATGTAATTAGTCAGAAAATCCCGGGTTTCAGCTATTCTCCAGAGGTTTGAGCACAAAATCAAGGTGGATGCTACAAAGTTGTTCAGGTATAACACACAAAATGGGAGAGAAACCCAGCAGGTCAGGCAGCATCTAATGAAACGAATAGCCAGTCAAGATTTCATGCCGAGACCCTTCTTCGGGACTGGAAAGGAGGGTAGAAGGATAGCCGGAGGTGATAGGTGAAACCAGGTGGGTAGGAAAGGTAAAGGGCCCTTCAGAGGAAGAATCTGATAGGAGAGGAGAGTGCACTACTGGAGAAGGAGAAGGAGAAGGAGGAGGGCACCCAGGCAGAGGTACTGGACCTGCTAGTCATTGGAGTGAGATAATAAGCTCTCTCTGAAGTGGGCATAAAAGATCATAATATAAAAAAGGGGTAGCCTTATAGCCCCGTGAGTTTGCTCTGCCATCAGTGATATTGTGTTAGGTCTGATCTTGGTTTAAAATCTTATTTGCTGTTTCCTATAGCCTTGTTATAAGTACATTACAAAAGAATTTCTTTATGCCAGCCTTAAATATATACATATGATCCACAGCTCTCTGGTGCTAGAGAACTATGATGTTATGGAATCGCCTGGGTGGAGGAATCTCAATCTTAAATGATGATGTCTTATCACAAACAAAAGAAAATCTGCAGATGCTGCTTCTCTCTCCCCTTCCTCCACCTTTTAAATCTACTCCTCAGCTTTTTTTTCTCCAGTCCTGCAGAAGGGTTTCAGCCTGAAACATTGACTGCACTTTTTCCCATGGATGCTGCCTGGCCTGCTGAGCTCCTCCAGCGTTTTGTGTGTGTTGATGATGTCTTATTCCGAGTTTATGTCTCTCCCCTCTCACCAACTTGTTCAGCATCCACCCATAAAGCCCATCCAGAATTTTTGATATTTTAGTAAGTTCACCTTTCATTTTTCCAAAGTCTCACAAGTTTTGATCATCGCACTTCATTATGTCTTATTATAGAACATCTTCAACCTGGTGAACTTCTGGGACAAAACACACAAAATGATGGAGGAACTCAGCAGGTCAGGCAGCATCGATGGCAATGAATAGATTAATCTCCATGGATTTTGCTTGGCTCACTGAGTTCCTCCAGCATTTTGTGTGTTTTGCCTTGGATTTCCAGTGTCTGCAAATAATTTTTTGAGCTGTTTCCAATGCAAATATATTCCTCCTTTAAGTAAGGAAACCCAGTCCTCTACATTATCTACATGCCTACAAATTATCTATGGAAGAAGGAGACAGTAAAGCTGTAAGAGGGAAGCATTATCCCATTTAGAAGAACTGGGTTTGATCCAGGAAAGTTCTTTGTTGCTGAAGCAAATTCAAAGAAGAAATAACAACTATTTCAATTCTATTGGTCCAAAGAAAACCTTTGTATTTTGAAGTCAAGATGTCACACACATCATCACAACAGACTCGTGTTGAGAAAAATTCAAGAGCACCAGGAAGTGAGTCAGCTCCTATACAATGATCTTACATTACTGTTATCTATTCCATGCTACTCTATAAAAAGAACACATGCATTTATAACCAGAAGTTGCTTTATATTTGATAGAATAAGTAAGAACATCAACTTTTCAGTTCTTTAGCATGGTTTAATCATCCTTAGACACACAATTTATTGAGAAGTATTTCAAAGGGAATTAACAACATTAGAGTTTATTTCAATGTAACAGGGAACTTCTATTAGAAAGACATCAAAATTAAATCACAAATGTTAATAAGACAAAGTTACTTAACAAAATTAATAAAGAAATGTTAAGAGTCAGGAAAAGAGTGAATACATGACATACTTGCAGGAAAATTGATGAAGAAGATGTACTATTTTTGCAATGCCTTAAGTAATTATTTTGGGTGCAGTGAATTCATCCTAATGTCTGATTTTTTTCTCCTCCCAAAGTGCAGTCTATCTCATTACTCAGAGCATTTTTACATTTAAATCTAACTGTTCTAAATCTCTTTAATAATACATTAAGTACATAATATAATTATGGTAAACAAGTTCAGAAATTGCCTTTTCAAATGGCACGTAATAAATAAAACACTTCAGCAACATCACATTGCAAACAAAAGAATGAACAGCATAAACCAAGAAATCATGGTTGTTGACCAGGTGAGATGAATAGCCTTTTAATTGCCTAATAGACATTTAATAGCCTAATAATTGCTTAATTTACCTTGTGAACTGATATTTCTACCTTTGTCCTTTGGACAATGTATAACTCAGCATGACTAGCTTTATTTGTAATCAAATATTATTCATAGAAAAATATTATTTGACCAAGATGGATTTGGCAACAGAAAGGACTATAGTTCAGAACAAGAGGCATGCAACATCAGGCATGAAAAATGGTGCTAATTTGCAAGCATTAACAAAATATTTCTAAAATACAATTTAACTCAGCTGTGACAAAGCTAGAATTTCCCATTGTTAAACTTCAAAGTTTATTATCAAAGTACATATTTGTCACCATATACATGGGCATACTGAATAAATTCACAATAGAATAATAACCATAATAGAATCATGAAAGGCCATCTACCTGGACATTGAACTAGTGTGCAAATACAAAGAGAAAGAATGGTAAGTAAATATGCAGTTAATATTGTGAACGTGAGATGAAGAGTCCTTGGGAGTGAGTCCATAGGTTGTGCAAATTTTTCAATGATGAAGTGAGGTTGAGTGAAGTTATCCCCTTTGGTCCAAGAGCCTGATAATTGAGGGGTAATAACTATTCCTAAATATGGTGGTGTGAGTCCTGATTCTCCTGTACCTTCTTCCTGATGGCAGCAGTGTTAAGAGAGCATATCGTGGATGGAGGGGTCTCTGATGATGGATGTTGCTTTCCTGTGACAATGTTTCATGTAGAAGTGCTCAATGGTGGGGAGGGCTTTACCTGTGATGGACTGGGCTACATTCACTACTTCTTTGTAGTATTTTTCATTCAAGGGCATTGGTGTCCCATACCAGGCTGTGATGCAGTTAGTCAATATACTCTCCACCACACATCTAAAGAAGTTTGTGAAAGTTTAGATGTCATGCTGATCCTTTGCAAACTCCTAAGGAAGTAGAGGCACTTTTGTGGTTCTTTGTAATTCCTCTTAAATGCTGGGCACAGGACCGGTCCTCTGAAATGATAACACTGAGGAATTTAAAGTGCTGATCCTCCGATGAGGACTGGCTCATGGATCTCTGGTTTCCTCCTCCTGAAGTTAATAATCAGCTTCTTGGTCTTGCTAACGTTGAGTAAGAGGTTTTTGTTATGGCATCACTCAACCAGATTTTCAATCTCCCTTCAATATGCTGATTTAACACCATCTATGATTTGGCCTACAGCAGTGATGTTGAATATGGCATAGGAGTTGTGCTTAGCCACACTATCATAAGTGTAAAGTGAATAGAGCAGAGGGTTAAGCATACAGCCATATACTGCACCTCTGCTGATGGGAGATCGTGCAGGGGATGTTGCCAATCTGAACTGACTGGGGTCTGCAAGTGAGGAAATTGAAGATCTGATTGCATAAGGAGGTATTGAGGGCAAAGTCTTGAAGCTTATTGATTAGTTCTGAGGGAATAATGGTATTGAATAAAATTTTGCTATCTAAATCTTTCAGGGTTGAGTGAAGAGCCAGTGAGATGGCATCTGCTGTGGCCCTACCTTTCTGGTAGGCTAATTGGAGCATATCCAACTCATGAGGATATACAGATGGCAAAAGAAATAATGATATTTTATAGAGCTGAATAGGAAAATGTAGTGTAGCAACATTACAATGAGTACTGGTGCACAGCACAGAAACTGACATCAGAAATAGATTCCATCATCATACTTCAGTTTTTTTACAGGCATATCTCTTGCTGTGATCATTTGTAACACGACTTCCATTAGAAACCAATGACCTTTTTGGATTATAGACAGGTTCCATTGCTGAGTCTTATAATTGTTCACTGGTCCAATGGCTCTAACTTTCCACGCAGCTGAAATTGCTTTTCTTTTCCTCATAACAGTACCTTATGATTTGAGAGCTATAGCCCTACTTGTGCTCTAAATCAAAATGTACCATGCTCAAATGTGATGCAAACGCCACGATATATTGACAATTTGCCAAAGTAAAGCGGGTAGTGGTATGTGGATCCATTAAGTACTTAAACAACAATTTAGCCAAATAATGATTCATTACAAAACTGGACCAACTTTAAACACCTACTTCTTCAAGCCCTATTCATTTATCACTCACAGGAACCAAGATGTCAAGGAAAAAAACAATAAATGCATAATTCTTTTTTTGTCTCAGAAAACACTCAAATAATACAAAATGAATTTTGGCCCACTGACAGATGCTAAATCTTCCAATATTTCAAACATAGCTAAGATCCATCTCAACACTTCGATGGTATATTCAGGTATTTTACAAGCATCTATGTGTCCAGCTTTAATCCACTTAGATTGAATATTGATGACCACGAGAAAAAACAATCATTCCTCTTTTTTTTACAAAACTTAACATGAGTGCATTTGAGCGATTTAACTGTTCTATGGTCATAAAAGTCTCTGTGGTGGTACTGCTCAGGACTACTGATAAACTGCATACATGGATAATTTTTTCCCAACTTTTCATCAATGTCTAGCCAAAACACAAAAATGTTGTAAATATTCTTCGTTTAGGTGATGCAACTTATTTTACCCATTCATAACTAGAGTCTATCATACTTCACAATGCAAATCCTAATTCTT
This sequence comes from Mobula birostris, assembly GCF_030028105.1. Taxonomy (NCBI): domain Eukaryota; kingdom Metazoa; phylum Chordata; class Chondrichthyes; order Myliobatiformes; family Myliobatidae; genus Mobula; species Mobula birostris. The sequence continues at coordinate 60,025,000 of NC_092380.1, read as the reverse complement.
TCTGTTTCGTTCATAATTTGTTACTCTTCTGCTTCCACACTGTTCCATTCACCCTATCTCCACTGCTCCTTCTCACCTTGACAGACTTTTCCCCAGTAACATAGTACTCAAATTTAATATAACATTAAGCACCAACCAACAAAGTACCTGTTTTATAACAAGTTGTGCCTGTCAGTGCTATAGTCTTGGGTCAAACCCCTGCGTGCTATTGCACCACGGTGTTATACAGTGATAAGTCTGTATCCATCAGTAATGATGTAAAATGGCACCATTGCATCTCAGTTTATAGCTGGAGATTGATCTGGATCTAAACTTGGTCCAGACAATCGGACCAACACCTGGATATCTCACCTGTTGTCCCCAGATGCTCAGGTTCAATTATGCCTCTAGGACTGGGTGGGTTGCAAAGGTGATGTGTGTGGGCTGAGCAAACCCATCTCACACAACACATGTAAATACTGGAATTTTCTAATCAACCTTCAGCAGGCTGCAAATTAGGATACTTTAAAAATTGCATTACTGTCAATGAAGTATGTTGAAATGTCACAACTTTTATAATTTCAGTATTTTTCAAATTCAGATTTCAATTTTCGTTCAATCTGATTTTCTCTGTTAATAGTTGTGGGTTCATATGCAGCCAAAATGTCTCAAATTTAATTACTGGACTCTAAAATAACATTTCAGAAGTATTTTGGACTATTAATGGAGGGAGCAACAAAGAACCTGTTGTCCAGTAATCTCTGCTAAAAAAGAAGACATGTTTTTGATGGTGGAGAAGGATAGATGTCCTAGTGGCAAGATGATGCTGATAAGTGGCAACTCCTTGCGTGCAGCTCTGACAGGAGTCATCAAACATTTCTATTTAGGACTAATCCACAGTCACAGTTATGGGTACTTCAGCAACATCATTTTACGATGTTTAAAAAATCTATCAGTCATCAAAATCGACAGACCCCAGATAGCAGTATCAGGTTGCGAGTGCAGTTCCCCTTTAAGAAAATGGAAGCAGGAAAGGCATGCTGGTTTACAGATACAAAGAGGCCTTAGATCCCCTCTCCTGACTATCCTGCTGGTGAATGTACAGCCTCTGGAAAATAAAACTGAAGAGCTTAGAGCAATATCGCAGTACCATAGGGACATCAGGGACTGCTATGCATTTTGCTTCATGGAAACATGTCTCACCTCTGCCATTTTGAACTCCTGATGGCTTCACCATTCTCTGCAAAGACAGGTCAATTGAGTCTTTTGAAAATGGAGGAGGGGGAGTCTGCTTTGTGATTAACTCATCATGGTGCAAGGACATGAGGGCTCTGTCTTAGTTCTGTTCACCCATCCTGGAAGAGCTAATGGTCAAGTGTCGTCCATTTTATCTGCTAGGTGAGTTTGCTGCCATTATCCTAGCTGCAATGTGCATTCCATCTCAGGCCAATGTCAGGCTGGCCTTCCCTATCGCTATAGGGGATTTCAACCAGGCCAGCTTGGAGAAGTCTCTGAACAAATACCACCAGCATATCATCTGTGGAACCAGAGGAGCCAACACACTTGACCACTGTTATACTGCCATCAAGAATGCTTACCATGTCATCCCATACCCGCAGTTCGGAAAGTCCAATCAGTTGGCTGTACTTCTACTCCCAGCATATAGGCAGAGGCTAAAGACAGCAGCACTAGTGGTGAGGAGCAGGAAGATATGGTAATGGGAAGTGGAGGAATGCTTTCAGGGTTGCTTTGAGTTGATGGATTGGAGAATTCAGGGATTCATCTTTGGACCTACATGAATATGCCACAGTTGTCACTGACTTCATCAAGACTTGTCAAGATGAGTGTATGTCTGTGAGAACAGACTGGACATACCCAAACCAAAAGCCATGGATGAACAAAGAGATTCACAGTCTGCTGGGGGCTAGATCTGGGATATTTTCAAGCCTTGTGATCCAGAACTATACAGGAAATCCAGGTACAACCTAAGGAAGGTATTTTAAATGAGAAAAAAACAATTCTGATTGAAGTTAGCGATGGAATTGGAAGTGAGTCAGCTCTGGCAGAATTTGTAGGCCATTACTTCCAACAAGGCAAAGCCTAACATCATAAATGGCTGTAGATCCCAGATGAGCTCAACTCCTTTTATGCACACTTTGAAAAGGAGAATAAAACTACACCTGGGCAAATTTCGGTAGCATCTGTTGACTCTGTAATCTCTGTCTTGGAGGCCAACGTCAGAACATCTTTCATGAGGGTGAACCATCGCAAGCTGCCGGACCCTAATGGTGTACCTGGCAGGGCACTGAAAACCTGTGCCAACCAACTGATGGACAGTTCAAGGACTTCTTCAATCCCTCACTGCCGCAGTTGAAGGTTCCCACCTGCATCAAAGGGCGGCAATCATACCAGTGCCCAAGAACAGCAGGGTGAGCTGCCTCAATGACTATTGTCCAGTTGCATTCACACCTACTTTGATAGATTGGTAATGGCCAGAATCAACTCGTGCCTAAGTAAGGACCCGAACCTGCAGAGAGGGCACAGTTTTAAGGTGCTTGGAAGTAGGTACAGAGGAGATGTCAGATACGCAGAGAGTGCTGAGTGCGTGGAATGGGCTGCTGGCAACAGTGGTGGAGACAATACGATAGGGTCTTTTAAGAGACTCCTGGTTAGGTACATGGAGCTCAGAAAAATAGAGGGCTATGGGTAATCCTGGGTAATTTCTAAAGTAAGGACATGTTTGGCACAGCATTGTGGGCTGAAGGGCCTGTATTGTGCAGTAGGTTTTCTATGTCCTATGTTCTATGTTCAATTTGCTGTAGACAATAGGTCTACAGCAGATATAATCTCACTGTCTCTCTACTCAGCCTTGGATAGCCTAGACAATAGACAATACCTACAGCAGGCTACTGTTCATTGATTGCAGCTTTTCATTCAACACCATCATACCTTCAGTTCTAATCAACAAGCTCCAAATCCTAGGCCTCTGTGCCTCCTTCTGCAACTGGATCCTTGCCTTCCTTATCGGGAGACCACAGTCAGTACAGATGGGAAGTAACATCTCCTCCTCTCTGACAGTCAACACCGTCATGCTTAGCTCACTGGTTTACCCTCTCTACACCCCCAACTGTGAGGCTAGGTACAGCTCAAATGCCATCTATAAACTTGATCATGACATAACTGTTGTTGGCAGAATATACGATGGTGACAAGGAGGCATGCAGGAGTGAGATAGATCAGTTGGTTTAGTGGTGTTGAAACAACGTCAGTAAGACCAAGAAATTGATTGTGGACTTCAGGAAGAGGAAATTGAGGGAACGCACACCAGTACTCATCGAGGGATCGGTAGTGGAAAGGATGAACAGTGTCAATTTGCTGGGTGTTAGCAACTATGAAGATCCATCCTGGGCCCAGTATATTGATGCAATTACAAAGAAGGCATAATATAAGAATGTCACTTATTTTGCTTAATGAAGTGGAGAGGCTACCAACTCCATAATATTGATTTGTCATGGATGGTTGCTGGTAGCACAGTGTTTCGGCAAATAGCTATGAAAGAGTAAGCCTTTCTTTGGAAAGTGTCAGATTGGTTGATTTCTCCCTGGGTTATAACATTATGGAGATATAAATCTGGCACAGAAGTTGGCTACTTGGCCTCTCGAACCTGTCCATCATTCAATAAGATCATGGGTGATTGGACTACACCATTGAACCAATCTTTCCAAACAAGGATTGGCTAAGGACACTTAAGCTCTTGTATTCATCCAAATCTGTGATGTACCCTGTTTCAATCAATGCTTGAAAGGATTTGAGGTACAAAGAGAAGATTGGCTTGATACATATGTTTTTTAATAATTTATATTTATTTTCAAGATTTGGGCTTTGCTGACAAGCCCAACAAACTGCTTGAGGCAGGTACAATAACAACATTCAAAGACATATGGTTAAGTACATAAATACAAGGGTTTAGAAGGATATGGGCCAAACACGGGAAAATGGAACTAGCTTGGCATGGATGAGTCCTTGTTTCTATGTTGTATTATTCTATGTCTCAATGGTGATTTTTTTCCCAGTGTCTGTTGGAGGTAATTCAGGTCTCAGAAGCACACCAGGGGGCAGGAAGATCATGAGTTTTATTCCAGATGTAGGGAGTGTCAGGGGTTTGATTATTCCCTGATATGCAATGTTGCAGGTAGAAGATTCCAGAGTAATTCAGGAGGAACATTTGGAATATACAGATGAGCTTGTTGGAACAACTGCATCTTGGTTAATTTGTTCAATTGTATAATCAAGCAAGGAATTCACATACCAAAGCACTGAGAAGCTTAAATCTCCAACTGATATGAAGTGGTTGTGATTATGCCACTGTTCAATTTTGCCTGGTTGTTTTTGGCTTTAAAACAAACCACTTATTTCTACTGAAAAACTGGGAGACTGCTAGCCTATCCTTCTCATCTAAGAATCACCACAAAAACTCCCTTACCCAGAAAGGAAATTAGAGGACAGCTGGCCTGACTTCAGTGGCTGGTAAGATATTGGAGTCCACTATGAAGGATGAGGTCTCTGGGTACTTGGCACATGATAAAATGGGCCAAAGTCAGCACGGTTTCCTTAAGGGGAAATCTTGTCTGACAGATCTGTTGGAATTCTTTAATGAAATAACAAGCAGGATAAACAAAGGAGAATTGGTGAATGTTGTGTAACATGGATCTTCAAAAGGCTTTTGACAAGATGATGCACATCAGGCTGCTAAACAAAATAAAAGCCAATACATTGGCACAGTGTCACTCGTCAAGTGCCAGTGTCCAATTGTGTGCCATTAAGAGGCCACAAAAATTAACATATGATTATTAGGAAAATTGAAAACTGAAAACTGTAAAAAGTCAAGTTAGAAAAATTCATTACATCAAATGCGTAAAGAATTCAAAAGAGCAATGCAATAGTCTGGCTGTACTAGAGTTCTAAAATTTTATTGGCCTGGGAACAGTCAGGATGTGGAAGAAGTGAAGGATGGTAGAGAGAGGAACAAAGAAAAATCTTATCTTCTATATATCCACTCTCAACGTACATATTTCTTTTTTGGGGTACTTGGTGATGAATTTCTTCTCACAATTTTGCTAGACAAGATTAGGTTATGGTGTGATCAGCTTTATGGGATATTAAACTGAAGTAAATGGAAGAACCGCAATGTGTATAAGAATGAGGAAGTATTTACATAAAGCAAAACCTATTAGCCCCTGCTTTGCATTCGTCTATGAAAAGAATAGAGTGTAGGGGGAGTAAAGTGCACATAGACCCAGCTTGGCTTAAAAGGAGCCTTTGTTCTATTGTTTCAATTTCCTCTTTGTTGAAGCACAAACTCTGCTGGAGTTCAGTTTTTCAGGTGACAGCCACCTGTGGCATCCCATCAAATTCTTGACCAAGGAAGCTGGATAGGGAAGATCACTGAGCACCTTTACTCACATGTATATCCAATTCAATGGTCCATGGAAAGAGTTCAGGAATGGGAACCTCTGCTTATTTTCCCATAATCTCTGAGGTAAATTGAGCAAGGAAAGTAATGTTGGGAAGAAAGAGATGCTTCTTTTTTAACTTTAACAGCTTGAGCCTGCTTTTGTAACAGTGTTTGAGCATAACCAAAGATAACAATAGGTAAATTGTTCAAAAAATTATTCAATAGGATACCAACACTTTGAAATGGTACTAATCTGGATTAATTTGGCCATTGAAGATTTTATTGGAGACTTTTCTTGTTTATTCAAAGTTTGAACTCACAAGAATATCTTATCGAAACTGAAGTTTGGTCTTTGGAAACTGCCAGAGCATTACATAGAACACTACAATACAGGGTCAGATCCTTTGGCCCATTATGTTTGTGCCACCCATGATGCCAAATTAAACTAATCCTATTAAGCCTGGTAGCATTTGTCCTTCCTAGGCCAATTTCCTGCTGACTTCTGATCAGTAGAGACATTTAGAAGCAGTTGAAAAACAATGACATTTATTTATGAATGATGTATAAATTCACATTTAATTTACATGAATTAATTAAAACTACCATTATAAATTAAAATTAAATAACCAGATCACTTAGCCATTTTAGTGAAGCTCAGGCACTTCATTCAGATTCAGAATCCTTTAACTGTATCACATGTACATTGAAACATACAGTGAAATGTGTTGTTTGTATTAAGGCACCAACATGACATGCGGCACCAACATGACATGCTCACAAAATTCAGCAGAACAACTCAAGTAGCAACATTGATAACAATAAAACAAAACAAGCACCTTTTCCAGCCACTCACTCACGCGCACAAACAGGTCTTTAACCACAGGACAGCCCATCTCCAAGCCTCTAGTAATTGGCCAGCCCTGCATTTTCAGACTCGCAGACTTTGGGCCTCTGATCTCCGGACAAGCCATCTAAGGGCTTCAACCTTCAGGGCTTTACGTCCAGTCTTGCCAAATTTAGGCTTCAAGCTTCTACTTCTGGGCTTAGGACTTTGACCTTTTTCTTTGCCGTCTGGAAAAAGTGATCTTTGGGTATTGACTTCAGGCTTGGTTATTACAGGTTTGACCTTTGGGCTCACACAGACTTCAGAAATTGGTGAACTGGGCAGTGACAGGCCCTTGTGTCTTCCGCCTGTATGGACCCCCCCCCCCCCCCGCCACCTGGGACTTACTAACCCGAGGGATTGCTAGTATCCTCAGCACCTGCCAACCCAATCTCTGCCATTGCTGATCTTGGACCATGGAGCACTTCGACCTGGACTCTGAAGAGTAGCTTCTGCCCCTGCACTTACTGACCCTGGGTGTTAACTTTCCTCATCTATGACCCTAAATGCTAACCTGAACCCTCATTCCCTGCACTGAAGTAAATGTGAATGAAGTGCACCTAAGCCCCTCAGCTCATTGTGTAACTGAACCGCTGCTGGACTCAATGCACTGCCATGTCTCCTGCAGCTTGGGTACAGGCTCAGAACACTGGAACTGACTAACTTGCGCCTTGCAGTCAGCCAGCTGGAGAATACACAAGTCCACTTCTTTTCCACCAGGAGTTACTAATTAATAATCGAGATCAGATTTTTTCTGTGATTATCTACCTTTGAATATTCTACCTAAATCAATATTGTACTTTCACCTTTCAGCCTGTGGTCAAACAAGCATATCTACAGACCCATTGCCTTGAACAAAGTTCCCTGTTATGAACTTCTGTCAAGGCAATGGACCTTTTTTGAGCAGACATGATGGGGGAATGGCCTCAACCTGCTGTTATGTCTTATGGTTATCAACCCTCTACCATTATAACTGTGTAGGTATCACAGTCCAATCCAGAGTTTTTGGTGAGAGTGAGAGCTTCAGAAATCAATTATTCAAATAAGTACCATGTCATTTTCATTTCTTTTTTTTTTGTCAAGAGCTATTCAGTTTACAATTTCTTGAAAATTTGCCTCAACAGCATAGCAGATGGTTTAGCATTTGCCTATCAAAGTAATGTCCTGGGACCACATGGTCCAGCAACAGTATGTACAGGACACAAAGTATTTAAATCAGAACAGAGAGCAAATATCCTCTAGCAAAGCTTGCCAGACCAAGTTATCATGGATCTTAAAAGAGCTACCTCCCCACTGGCACCTTTAAATTTTGTCACTCATTACAGTAAGACGTTGTTGCAGGCTATTGCATACCAACCTATTCAAAACAAGCTCAACCAGGTACCTAAGGTTCCCTACGGCCGTTTAAGAACAGATCTAATCAGCTCTTGTTTAGCGCATTGATCTGACCCACTGCCAGTGCCCAAGCACCCCTGTCACATAGCAACAAGCTGCCAACTGCCTAGTGACCTCCCATGAGCAGTGCAGAGACCTGCCAACAGCACTTGGATGCTTATGTTGTCCAAGCCCTGTTGCAACATTCTTATATGCTCCTAATAGTCAGATATTTAACAACTGTTGAAATTGATTTAATAAGAAAACTAAAACAGTTAAGACATGGAAAAAAATCAAGTTAGTTAATTAAATGAAAACATGTGGATCCAGAATTTTTTAAGAAGTTTTTTCCATTAGGGTCAATAGCCCTTTTCAACTAAGGAGTTCCAGGGATAGAAATAAAGGGCAGAAGAATGCACAATTGACTTCCAAGTTTCCTCAATATTATGTGCTGAAGTCTGGAATGCTCTGACTTCGCTGTGCAATGAGTTAGTAGTTCATGATGGAAGCTCCAGTTTGCCATCTGCATGGCCTGGCCACGTGTTAATAACAAGCAGTGGATATACAGAACTCAACCAAGGGAAAATGAGAAATGTTTACACAGTAACAAAAAATAAATGCAGGCAATAATAAGAGGATGAGGGAGTGGCAGTGATAGGTCAATTTAAGTATGCCTGGATGCTGCTGACAAGAGTGCCTCGGTTACAGCCTCAGCACAAGACTTGAAATCCGCTGCCTCAAAGGAAAAGCAAATTTTAAATAAGTTATGCAAGTCAACTCAAACTTTGAAAATAAACCCTATTTCTGATATATCAAAACTTTGAAATAAGTTCTATACATATTTTGAGAATAGTGTAACCCTATCTTGAGTTATAATTACAACTTCAATGAAATTTATTCTTTGGTAAACATTGCGCCAAGAGAAACAAGGGATGGCAATGCTGGGAACTTAAAACTTTGACCTTCAGTGCAAGGACAGTGCATTCCCAAGCTGAGCACATAAAGGATTCGTAGTAAATATTTTCCACATTATTTAATGTGTCTTTCCTCAGTTTGGGTACAAAGTAAAGCCTCACTATATTATCCCTTTGAAGTCATCAATAACATCCAGTAGACAGTGAATTTTAGGTGGTCATAATATGCTTTAAAAATGGCCTCAAAAGCACCTTTCACTAATCATCTCATCCAGAATTTTTCAGGGATCCTTGTTCCTAGAGTGAGAATGGCAGTGCTTATTTGAATATTCAAAATTGTGATGGGGGACGAAGTGAGAATGTTCTCAAAATTAGCATGCAAACTCTTTTTGGTTAGAAGGGAGAGGGATGTAGAGGGGTCAAGGTGGAACAATATTAGAGACTCTTAATCATATTCAGACATCTCTGAGGAAAAGGAAAAGTGTTAGACCCATTGCGCCACCCAGTTCCTGATGTTGTAATGGCATAGATCCATATCTTAAATTTGCTGAATACATATGCTGCATTTAACTACTACTGGGCTGGACTGAGAAACCATGCAGGGTATTATTGTGTCCTGCAGGGAATTATTCTGGAATTGAAGTTAAATTAATCCCTTCACTTTTCCAGAGAACTATGGAAAATAGATAACAGAAGAATAGATTTTAGTTGGAATAAAATGAAGTCTTTTTTTGTAATCTTTTGAATGATTGAATGCTGTATCCACCTTTCAAAATAAAACTGAAGAAGCTGTGAACCGATACTGGCCTACCCATTCGGAATAAAGGACAATTGTAAATACAATATTGAAAACTCACTACCCTGCAACATTCCATCCGACAACCAACTGCAAACCCCTGGACCACTGCCAATCCTGCAGCAGAGCTCTCAGTTTGCTTCAAAGGAGAATTTAGTCTCTTTGGTATAGAGTCTGAACCCAGGGGTACTGGATAAATCCAGCATAGCTTGATGAAAAAGCAAGTTCTACTCCAAATACAGAGATAATACTTCTTCTGAAGTCTTCCACACATTCTTCCTGCCCCCCACTTCACTTTTTCTTATCTTTGTTCCAAAGAAATTAGGTTGTTAAGAGCATAGTCAGACTTGCACCAAAAACTTCAATTAATTTACGCACTTGACTACTGTTTGTATGCTTTGCTTTGACTGGAACACCATGGTTTGGTGACTAGTTCTGAAGAGGCTTTAGCCTTACAGCTGAGATTAAGCCAGTCATCAACAAACAGTACTGGAGTAATTCGTATTTTTACGGGGTTTTTGATATAGCTCTTCAATGGAGTGCTAAAAAATAAGGCATGGTAGATTAAGACAGATGGAAAAAATAGATTTAATATGTCAAAAGGAAAGAGGTGGGAAGTATGGAAGTGTAGGAAAAGAATTACAGCTCTTTGGACCAAGGCAGTTGAAGGTCTAACTGCCGATGGTACACTGAATGTACCATTTGTAATAGGTACAGTATGTGATGCCAAAATTCACAATGCATTACAAGCTCAGAATTGGTGGAAATTGCAGAGACACAGGAGGTCCTAGTCTTGCAAGGATATGGAAATAAAAATAAGAATTTAAAAATCAAAACATTAGTCGACCAGGAGTCACTGGCTCAGTAAATACAGACCTAGGGAATGAATTGAACATTTTTGCAAGGTAAAACATGATCAGCAGAATTTTGGGCAGCGGAAGTAAAGCTAGCCAGGAGAGTACTGGAAATTAAGCTCAAGGGTGAAAGGCATAGATGAGAGACGGTTGGAATCAGCTCTAAGTTGAAATAGGTGGCTCAGTTCAAATTTTAGCTTTGAATTTCGCAGGATACCATGTTTGTCAATAGTCTGGTTCAGCCTGTACTGAGTGGCAAGAACCAAAAGCAGCTGACATAGTTTCTAATCCTTGAGATGGAAGGAATTACTGCTCATCCTTAACTTATGTAGATCAATAGAAGTCAGCCACAAATTAAAGGCTGTGGGAGTCAAGCTGGGTGGTGGTGAGGTAGAACAGGGTGTTGTCAGGGCACAGATATGATACGTTATGATTTCAACATGTAGCATTTGGGAAGCAGAAAGGGGACCTTGTAACAATGCAGCAGAGGGAAGTGAAACTATTGCAGCAATTTCTGGGTGCACCTATTACAGAGATAAATATGGAATAAGGTAAGAGAAGTCAGCACAGTAGGGAAGATGGGAGAAGTGTTTCAGGAAGTTTGCCTGGATAGTATCGAAAACTGCAGAATAGTCAAGTTGGATAAAGGAGGATAATTTACAGTGATTATAGTTCCACAGAATGTTTTTGGAAATTCGATGAGGACCACTGGTACTGGATACACAATTGGATTGATCCAAATATGGTAAATGGATAAAGATAGAGGTGATTGGGTGGCATTTTGGGATGTGGAGATGGAGCAGTAGGTTTTAATGTTTGAAGATATGAAGGGTGATGAGAACAAATTTGAGATGACGGGCTTCTTTTACTCTTAAAAAAGTTGGACTTAAGACCCAAGAACAGGATAAGGGAGGTTTGAAGAGGCACAAGGCCATTAAAGATGAAGGAAAGGGATAATAAAATAAACCAGAGTCACAGACTACTTTGCTGAAGATTGGAAAATGCCTTTCTTGAGGATTGAGGAAAGTATTTCTAGGAACAGACACAGAGTTAAGTGGAACTGAAAGCAGAAGTAGAATGCAAGCCAGGAACATAAAAGGAAGTGATAGAGAATGTATTATCACTAATCACTCATTGATTTAAGAAATGGCCATCATGTAGTGCAAGATTATAGAAGGATGGGAGGCTAGTACACAGAAAGGACAGTATGATGAATCGAGACTGGGAATGAAGTCACCAAGGCTGCTAATTCATCCAATGCAGAGACTGGGGAAAGGAAAAAGTAAAGCTATTACAGAAGCTCATAGAAAACAGGCTAATAGAAAACAAAAGTTCTAAAAGAGAAGTGAAGGAGTTGAACAATGCTAGAATTTTAATAGAGAAAGCATCGGATTTTTGTTTATAAATGCATGTGTAGTTTTGAGTTAGGTGCAAATCTGGATAGGGCAAATGATAGAGTTTGTTAAGAAGGCTTCATTAAGGGAGGAAGCATCTAGTGTTGCCAAGGTTCCATTAGGCCATGCTGTTGATATATAATCATCCAAAATAAACTTGCTAATGAAGCACTTGCCATTTGTAAGTGAGTGCATATTCTGTAATATGCTGGTGACACATGATTCATTGCTAGAACCATTAGTGCCAGCATTGGCTGGGGACAAATTAGCAAGAATAATTTGTGCTAGGTGAAAAGAGCAAGAAGGGGGATTGGGGATGTCTTTGTAAGGAGGAAAAGATGAGTGACATGATTTGTTCTTTGGACAAGTCCATGGTGAGGAACAGAGGAACGATGGAGGAGTCAAGTCTGCAATGGCAGGAGAGGATACAGTCAAATTGTGCTGAAAGAATGGAGTATTTGGGAAGCCAAAGTACCTGAGAGAGGTGAAATGAAAGAAGGTGTCACAACAGAAAAGGAAGGGCTTTGAAGAGTTAAATTGAAATGACGGTGCAGGGGAAAGGGAAATGATGGCTACAGCAGCAGCTAAAACTATGAACATAAGAAAACTGGAAGACGAGTGGACTACTAGACACCACCATTCAATATGAGCCGCTCAAAGCCTCAACTCCTGTGCCAGTTCTGTTTAGCTCTCAGTGCTCCAAATCTTCCAAAAATGTATCTTTCTCTTCTTTAAATATCCCCATAACATAGACTCCAAATCATCCAAGAAAGGGGATTCCAGAGATGCACCATCATATGCAAGAATCAATTCCTCTGCACCTCGTTTTTAAATGACCATAAGATGCAGGAGCTGAATTAAGCCTTTTGGCCCATTGAGTCTGCTCTGTCATTTCATCATGGTTGATCCAATTTTTCACCTCAGCCCCAATTTCCCGCTTTCTCTATGTACTCCTTCGAGCCATGACTAATCAAGAAAATTGATGCCTTAAATGTACATAAAGACTTGGCCTCCACAGCAGCCCGTGGCAAAGAATTCCACAGACTCACCAGTCTCTGACTAAAGAAATTTCTCCTCAACTCCATTCTAAAAGGACTCCCCTCTATTCTGAGACTATGTCCTTTGGTCTTAGACTCTCCCAGCATAGGAAACATCCTCTCTACATCCACTCTATCAAGGCCTATCACCATTTAATAGGTTTCAATGAGGTCACCCCTCATTCTTCTGAATTCCCGTGAATATACGCCAAGAGCCATCAAATGCTCTTCATACGACAGGACATTCAATCCTGCAGTCATTTTCGTGAACCTCTTTTGAACCCTCTCAGCACATCCTTTGTAAGATAAGTGACCCAAAATGCTCACAACACTCCAAGTGAGGCCTCACCAGTACTTTATAAAGTTTCAATATTACATCCTTACTTTTATATTTTCGTTCTCTTGAAATGAATTCTGACATCACATTTGTTTTCCTCCCCAAAGGTTCAACCTGCAAATTAACCTGCACAAGGAACTCCCAAGTCCCTTTGCACCTCAGTTTTTTTTAATATTTTCTCTCCATTTAGAGAATAGTCAACGCTTTCATTCCATCTACCAAAGTGCATGACCGTACACCTCCTGACTGTATTCCATCTGCCACTTCTTTGCCCACTCTCCTAATCTGTCTAAGTGCTTCTGTAGCCTTGTTACTTCCTCAAAACTAACTGCCTCTCCACCTATCTTCATATCATCTGCAAACTTTGCAACAAAGCCATCAATTCCACCATCCAAATCATTGACATACGTAAGAAGAATTGTTCCCAACACAGACCCCCGTGGAACACCACCAGTCACGGGAAGCCAACCAGAAAAGACTCCCTTTATTCCCACTCTTGGCCTCTTGCCAATCAGCCACTGCTTTATCCATGCTAGAATCTTTCCTGTAATACCACCTACATAATTTGTGTGTAAAAGTACATGGTAAAACTCTTATAATATGTACTGATATGGGTAGAAGCTGTCTGGTTTGGGACATTAAAGGGTTCAAAGTTCAAGCTGGTAGAATAAGAATTGCACACACAAGTTGGAATCGGCTTAGAACATTGATGAACTAGCTTGAACTGTGAAGCAGAAACTCTCTCCATGTCAAAGTGATACAGGTACTTGAATAGAATAAAATACATGGAATCTGGGAAGTAGAGGCAACATGGAAGATGATCAGTTTCCACAGCAGCAGAACACGTGCATGGCAATGAAAACTACCAGACGTACAAACCAGAGTTAAAAAAGCTCATTGGACACTCACTGTAAAAGCAGCAGTGAGTACTCTGGAGTAGTGCATACAGTTCTGGTTGCCCCCACTTTAGGAGGGATATTGAGGCTTTGGAGACGGTGCAGAGAAAGTTGTCAGGATGCTGCCTGGGCAAGTGTTATTATGAGAAGTTGGACAAACTTGACTTGTGGTCTTTGCAGAGCCAGAACTGATAGAGGTTTATAAGTTTATGAGACGGAGAATATTTTTTCCCAGGGTAGAAATATCTAATACCAGAGGGCATACATTGAAGGTGAGAGGGTGAAAGTTCAGAGGGGACATGAGGGGTAAGTTTTATACCCAGAGAGTGGTGGATGCCTGGATGCGTTGCCTGGTACGGTGGTAGAGGCTTTCAAGAGACATTTAGGTAGGCACATGGATATGAGTAAGATGGAGGGATATGGACACTGGATTAGCTTTGAGGGGTTTTGACTTACTATTTATCTGGCTCAGCACAACATTGTGGACTGAAGGGCCTGTTCCTGTGCTGTACTATATTCTATGTTCCATATAATGAGCTAAAGGCAAAGCAATGATAGTGAAATAACATTAGAGTCTCATGAAATTTAATTGGGGAAAAAAGTCCAAGCGAGTACACAATCCCCCAATCATAATCACAGAATGTCGAGTATTGTGGGTGGAAGATTTCCTGTGAGACTTCGTCACATTGATTCCTACATTAGTAACCACACTTCAAAAATACTGCATTGCCAGTAAAGTGCAACAGTACACCAGAAAGTTGTTATTGTATAAAATAGCTATGACTAGGACACTGCAAAGCCAAGGAACCTTAAAAGAGCACCAGGCCATGCACATTATGAACATAATGCAAATGGTTGGTTCCTTAACTGCAGCAGGAAATTTTGCTGATTCCTTCCATCAGGAACATCCAGTGCAATTGTATAGAGAATTCCTACAGCTGAGATCCACAGTCAGAAAAAATCTTGCTGCTTTGACCAACTAGTGGAGCTCTTTGTCCAGCTACATCATCCAATTATATCAGATTAATCTTTCTGACAGAAGGTCAGGCCAATGTTTTGTCTACTCAGATGGGGTTTAAAGATTGCAAGGCATTATTTCAAATAGCAAGGGAGCTATCCCTAGAGTCCAAGCAAATACAGAACTCCTCAGTCATGGTTATAGAAGTTGAGTATTGTGGGCGGAAAGTTGCTGTGTAAAACCGTCGACTTGTTTCCTATATTAGTAACCGCACTTCAAAAATACTGTATCGCCTATAAAGTGCATTGCACACCAGAAATTTGCAAATCAGATGATAAGCAAAAACTTTTCTTTTCTTGGATTAATACATAGCACTGATCACTTAAATGATCACAGGTTATTCAATTAAATTGGCACCAGACTCAATCAGACTGACATAAACACCCCTAAGAATTAGTTATACAGTTTACATTCAGTGTATAATATTTCTCATTGTCTTGTAGGCTCAGACCCAGCAAATGAGATGCAAACTTTTGTTTGGAGGCACAAAGAAATTCACAAGAAATGCATTCAGGCTATTTAAACCATATTGTATACTTGCAGAAAAGTCAAAGTTCAGCGATGGTTGACTTAGCAAGTGCAAGAAATTACTTTGGTTTGAATAGAAATCTTGTTTGAGGTTGCCTGACAGAGTAAAACAAGGTTTACAGTGTATGTACCTGCTGTGCCTAACTTGAACAGCTTCTTGCTCATTCTGTTGATTAACTCCACAGCAGCATCAATGGTGGGAAGGGAAACCCTGTTCTTTGAAGAGGAGGTCATTTTGATGTCCTGGACAGGAAAGCCTCTTTCCAGGAACATTTGTGCTAGAGACAAAGACAATGAGAAAAGGCAATGGCACTTTTACAGGAGACAGGGTGGGAAGAGATACAAATCAAGATAACTGTGGGAATCCATAGGTTTATAAAAGATATTGGTCACAAAGAACCCTGATCTTACAGCTTGCACTGTAAAGTGTTGCAGTAATTCTGATGCTACCATGCCTCCCCCACCACACCATATGAAAGACATGATTAAGGTGGGGAGCATGCAGAAAAAGTTCATTAGGATATTTTCTGGATTGGAGGGCTTGGGTTGTCAGAGGAGATGGGACAGGCTGGACCTGCTTTCCCTGGAACAAAGGAGGCCGAGACATGGCATGATAGAGGTATACTCATTTTTAGGGCAGAGATTGGGTAGATAGAGTCTGTTTCTAATGGTAGAGTAGCTAAAACTGGAGGGCATAGGTGGAGGTTTAAAGGGGATGTGAGGAGTGAATGTTTCACACAGAGAAGCTGGCACCTGGAATGAGCTGCCTGTTGAAGTGATCAAGGCAGAAACAGTAATAACACTTCAGATCTATCTAGATGATTACATGAATGAGCAGGACAGAAAGTGGATATGGAACTAATTCAGGCAAATGTGATTAGTTATGGATAGAATGATGCTCAGCAGAGACACAGTGGGCTGAATAGCCCTGATTCTATGCTGCATGACCCTAATAGTATAATCTATTGGAGATCTGGAACTCTCCAATATTTCCAGAAGACTTTTTATGTCTTCTTTCATAATGACATGCAAAGTATTAAATTTTTTTGCCATTTACTAATTCCCCAATATAATTCTCTTGTCTCAATCTGTAAAGAACCCACATTATTCCTTACAAATAGTTTCCTTTTATATATCTACTGAAGCTTTTAAAATTTGTTTCCCTGGCCTTCACTGGACTGCTTCTTAATAGTGACTTAGTACTCCTCCACAAATTTCTGGAACTTTCTGAGTTATCATGTTTATACTGTTGTTTTATGGCAACACTACAAGCCCATTTCCTTTAACTTCCAGTGTTATTCACAGTTGCGCCAGCTTTCCCTTTGAGTCTGACTGTTGCTATGGTGGTCTTGTCTGTGAGAATAACAACTTGTACCTTATCAGAGAACAGCATTAGATTTCTGAAGACAATCAAACTTTGCAGTAATTCTCCATAATCTCTCTAAATTAATGGAATTAAAGCGTTTACCAAAATTAGAAAAATAATCCATAAAGTCAGAAGACCATGAGACATAAGACAAGAATTAGGCAATTTGGCCCATCAAGCCTGCTCCACCAATCCATCATGGCTAATTCATTATCCCTCTCAACCCCATTCTTCTGCCTTCCCCATATAACATTTAACATACTTACTAATCAAGAACATATCAACCTCTACTTTAAATATGCCCAGTGTCTTGGTCAACACAAAGCCATCAATTAGATCATTTAAATCATTGACATATAATGTGAAAAGAAGCGGTTCCAACAGAGACCCCTGTGGAACACCACTAGCAGCAAAGCAGAAAAGGCCCCCTTTATTCCCACTCTTTGCCTCCTGCCAGCCAATCTTCTACCCATGCTTATATCTTTCATGTAATACCAAGGGTTCTTCTCTTGTTTAGCAGCCTGATGTGCAGCTTTGATCTTGTCAAAGGCCTTTTGAAAATCCAAGTAAACAACATCAACTGACTCACCTTTTACCTTGTCCTGCCTGGTTTTTTCTTAAGGGATTCCAACAGATTTGTCAAGCAAGATTTCTCCTTAAGCAAACCATGTTGACTTCAGCCTATTTTATCATGTGTCTCCAAATGCTCTGAATCCTTTATAATGGACTCCAATATCTTTCCAACCACTGAAATCAGGTTATATCTTCTTTTGCCTCCTTCCCTTCTTAAAGAGTAGAGTGACATTTTCAATTTTCGAGTAGTCTGGAACCATTCAGAACCTAGTTCAAAGATCACTACCATTCAAAGATCACTACTAATGCCTCCACAATCTCTTAAGCTACATCTTTCAGAACCCTGGGGTGTAGTTCATCTGGTCCAGCTGACTTATCTACCTTCAGACCTTACAGCTTCCCAAGCACCTTCTCCTTATTAATAGCAACTACACTCACTTTTGCCCTCTGACATTCTTGAATTTATGGCATACTGCTGGTGTCTTCCACAATGAAGACCTTTGCAAATTACTTAGTTTGCCTGCATTTCTCTGTCCCTAATACAATCTCTTCAGCATCATATTCCAGCAGTCTGATATTCATTCTCACCTCTCTTGTACTCTGAAGAAACATTTTATATCCTTTTATCCTGTTGGCTGGCTTACCTTCATATTTCCTCTTTTCTCTCCTTATTGCTTTTTTAGTTGCCTTCTGTTGTTTTTTAAATCATCCCAAATCCTCTAACTTAAGATTTTTTCCTATATTATATGCCCTCTCCTTTGTTTTTATGCTGCCTTTGCCTTCCCTTGTCTGCTAAGTTTGCCTCAACTTCTGTGAGATGTATCTGTCCTGCACTTTCCAAATTGCTGCCAGAAGCTCCAGTCTTTGCTGTTCTCTTGCCATCCCTTCCAATCAACTTTGGCCATCTCCTCGCTCCTGCTTCTGTAATTCGCTTTACTTCACTGTAATGCTGGGGCATCTGACTTTAGCTTCTCCCTCTTAAACTGCAGTATGAAATCTATTATATTATGGTCACTGTCTGCTAAGGGTTCCTTTCCTTTAAGCTCCCAAATCAAATCTGTTCATTATGCAACATCCACTCCAGAATTGTCTTTACCTTAGTGGGCTCAACCACAAGCTGCTCTAAAAAGCCATCTTGTGGGCATTCTACAAATTCCATTTCTTGGTATGCAGCATCAATCCAATTTTCCCAATCTCCCTGCATATTGAAATCCTCCATTTTACATGCCTTTTCTATCCCCATTTGTAATTTGTACCCCACATCCCGGCTACTGCCTGGAGGTCTGTATACTATTCCCATCATGGTCTTTTTACCCCTGTAGTTTCTTATCTCTAACCACAAAGATTCACCTCTTCCTAAGGATTTGATTTTATGTTTTCCCCTCTGCCCAACTGCCTGTCCTTTTGATACATTGTGCATCCTTGACTATCTAAGCTTCCAACTATAACCTTTGTTCAGTCACAACTCAGTGATGCCCACAATGTAATACCGGCCAATCTCTAAATGCACTACAAGATCATCTAGCTTATTTCACATACTGCATACATTCAATCCTGTATTCATCACCCTTTTCGATTTTGCACCAGTGTTATACTTCAACTCATTCCACAATTACAATTACCTTCAGAGCATCAGCAAGCCTTCAGAAAATTGAGCAAGAAAGAGTGTTCAAAAGCAAAAATCTCAAATTCAGTACAAAGCTTAACATCTACCCAGTGACCTGTGCCTGTCCTGCATTCTTAGAAATGCAAACTATCCACAGTAGGCACCTTTAAAACTCCGCAGAAATTCAATCACTGTTCTCTCCACAAAATCCACTAAATCCATTGGCAAGATTGCTGAATCAGTAGTCCTATTCTGGCTTAATGGCCTGCAATGTCTCTGGCTACAGCAAGAGGTATCCAGGGGGAACAGCAAATGCTTCAAAGATATGCTCAGTACCTCTCAAGTGAACATCCTTAATCAACTCTTCAGTTCCCTGACCTGTGACCACTTAGAAGCAGAGGCCTGATAAGGAACTGAGCTCCTCCGGTGGGCCCTAAGAGGACATACGCAAACAGCAGAAGCCAGATCCAACATCGTATCAGATGTCACTGCCACATCTGTGGGAGAGCTCAAGGATACTGCCTAGAGCTCCAATTCCACTCCAAAACTCACAGGACTGGGACAAGAGTGGGTCAATTTTGTTCCTGGGAGAACGAATCTGCAAGAAATGACCACCACATCTGAAGACGTCAGTGAGACAGTTTGGGGGAGGGGGCTGCTCCTTGAAATGGATTCATTATCAAACATATCATCTTTTAGCTTGTTTAGTATAAAAAGGATATTAAGCAGAATGCATGAGATGAATTAGGCAATATTATGGTGCAGAAGATCCATTAGCCAATATTATAGTGCAGATACCCGTATTATTTCTTGAAATCTATATTAATACAAATATAATAAACAAGTCTTACAAACAGTGAAATACTCCAAAATGCTTATTTTAAAACTCTCCTTTAAGTTATTTCCACCTCTGTCAGGACCATCCACGTAACCATTAGTTCATCCTGTAGAATATTGAAAATACCAATAGCATCAGGACCTCTAGTTACTTTGTTTAGCTTGCAATTCTCTTCTTAACCATACTTATTTGATGTATGCACTTTAAAGTATATATTTTGTCCTCTTTCTGATTATATATATATAGTATGTTTCTCTTTGTTTATCGATCTACCTACTTGTTAGTTAATTTTCCAATTCATTTTTAATCTTCCCTTTTACTTCATTTGCAATCTGCATTCTTTTCAATTCATTTATTGAAATGAGCAACTTGTATATTTCCCTAATTAACACCGAAAGCACAGACATAAAAACTTTCCCTTTGTACAGATTCTACCTTAAATCAGTTTCTCAAACTTCACTTTTTTGTTAAGATGAACAGAAGTCCCTTACTCTCTCCAGAAATGCTACAAACCAGGCTATTAAATTCCCATATAAACAAATATAAGCTATATCACACCCATACCAATTATGATCATTTCAGTCCATAGCTTTGAAATAACTGAGACTCAAATTAATTTTTTTTTATCATTTATGGGCCTTTCTTGTTCAAACTTATTTACTGTAGACAAAGTGAATACCATCATTGAGTTATTATAATCAGCGTGGTGATAATATTCTTACAGTACTGTTAGCTAGATGGTTCTAGAACAGGGATTCCCAACCCTTTCTTATGCCATGGAGTCTTACCATTAACAGTAGACCCCATGTTGGGAACCCCTGGTCTAGGATATTTGACCTGATAGCAATAAAGTAATTACGATAAATTTCCGGGTCTTGATTGGATTCAAATTGGAGTAGATCTTGACAATAGTGATGCACCTAAGCACTTGCAGGAGTGGCCGAGGATTAGGAGAAGCTGTAAATGTAACTTGCAAATTATTGCTATGCATCATCGGAAGATGTAGTGGTAGTGTTGTTTTTCTGAAACAAACTGGAAAGACAAATTAACTGAAATTGTTGAATTCAGTGTTGAGTCCCCAGGGCTACAATGTATTAAGCTGAAAAGTGGGATGCTGCTCATATTGGGCCTCGGTGAAACAGTGTTGAAGGCCCGAGTGGGAGGGGTAAGTTGGGAATTAAAGTGACATTTAACATTAACTTCAGTCTTTTCTCTCCATGGTTACTGCCTGCCTCTTTCAGTATTTTCTGCAACTGCAAAGTTGGGGATTCAAGTTGTGCAAAGGTGAGGAATAAAAAGATGCCTGCCTTGCCCTCAGCACAATCCATATATACGTTTTTCTACCTTGCTGTTATGGGATCATTGAATAGTTCCCCTTTGATAAGGAGGACTCTAGACCTCACAACCTCCCTCATTATGATCTTTCACCTAAATGTCTACCTGCACTGTATTTAGTTTCTAGTTGTGACACTTCTAACTGCATTCTGTTATTATTTTACCTTGTACTACCTCAATGCACCGTGTAATGTTTTGATATGTATGAATAGTATGCAAAACAAACTTTTCACTGCACTTGTGTAATGTGACAATAATAAACAAATTCCAATGCCAATGAAAATCCAATTTCAATTCTCTTGTTGCAATTCTTTCACCCTTTCTGTAGCAACTATAGGATTTCCACCTTTGACATCTATAGCATTTCATTCCAGCGGAATGATCGTACCCCGAACAGTTCATAATACCAGTTAGGTCGGGGTTGCCTCGGAGTAAAGCGTAGGCCAACAACAGGCAATGTGCAGTTAAACCACGGTGTTTAAATCAACCGTTCAGACCCTGCCACTACTGAGCTTCCTCAGAGAGAACATGCCTTTTGCTTTGTAGCAGCCGGCAAAGCCATCCCATCTACTTCCCAAACATATGTACATCAACGGGCTATACTTAAGTCAGGCAGTCGTAATCTGGTGGGGGGAGGGAGCAGAGTTGGGGATAGAGTGGGGAGGGAGAATGGGGAGGCAGAGTGAGGGGGTGAGGGGACAGAGTGAGGGACGGAGTGGGGGTTGGAGTGAGGGAGTGGGCGGAGGGGAGGTGGGGAGAGGGGAAGAGGTAGAGGGGAGAAGGAGTGAGAGGAGTAGGGGTCAGATTGGGTGAGGGTGAGAGTGAAAAAGGGAGGGGGGAGAGAGAGGAAGAAAAATCTCTACAGTGATTAGAAGACACAAATAATGTTAGAGAAGATTTGAGTTCTTGCACCCTGAACAGTAGCAGCTGGGAGCTGTACTCTACACTTCCCCTTTTCACAGTATTTAGTCCCATGTGGTTCGTATGATATTTATAAAAAGGTCACAACCCAAGTAATCTATAAATACCACCAACTAATTTTCCACTGTTGAGCAACAGTATTGAAGAGACCCCCAACCAAAATCATCTGCTAGATAAGTGTGTGGACAACAGCACTATAATTTTACATACAATGTTATCATGTATTAATGATTTACAACTTTATGAATGTATGTAAAAACCATCCAAAATCTATTTAATTTATCATTCATGCTTTGGACTTTAACTCATTTTATTTTCCAAATGAGCCATTGTAACTCAAGTATCTCAGGCATTTCAAGGGTTAAGTTTAAGATGGCTTGCTGATGAGGAACAAAATAAATTTTAGTTAATTTTTTTAACTAATAACCAGAGTATTAACTAAATATTAATATTTCTATCATATCTGTATTTATTTTGTGAGCAAGTATTAAAAGCTTATTTACTTTATCCAGACTTAATAGATTGTTGTAGAGGGTTTTCTTTAAATAACTAGATTTACAAATTCTTAAATTAACAAGGTAACCGTACATGCTGACATCACTTACTTAATTTAACTCTCATTAAACCAAGCTATTAAAAAATCAGTATCATAATTTCTGTTGCCCCATTGGTGTGTGATGATGCTCTCTCCACAAGGGCACATCCCACATTCTGATCAAGGGTCTCAGCCTGAAACATTGTCTATATTCTTCTCCATAGATGCTGCCTGACCTACTGAACACTTCCAGCATTTTGTGTGTGAGACATTCCACTTACATTATTCTTGGCAGAACAGATATAGGTTTGCAAAAAGGTTTGTACTAAATGTAGATGGCTGTTGTTGGGATCACCTGGCTAAGATCATAAGTAGGATGCTCACCCGGCTAAGGACACTTTGTGTGATGACGAATTTCTGTGAATAACAGACAACCTTTGTAGGGACAGCTCGAATCATTAGAGTCAACTAAGTTGCACGACCATGTAAGAGTGGTCAATTTCAAAACCTAATTTCAGCTGTGCAACAAATTTAATAAATAGTGCATCCCAATCTATCAATAAAAATAACAATGGTGGTGGTAGATTGTTGAAAGGGATTCTGAGGAACAGAATCTATCAATATTTGGAGAGACAGGGACCGATCTGGAACAGTCTTTGTGCCTGGGAGGTTGTGTCTGACATTTATCTTCAAGGAGGTAACCAAGAGGGTAGATAAAGTTAGGGTAGTGCCTTGTGTCTACATGGACTTAAGTTCAAAGTAACTGCATTATCAAAGTATGTATCATATGCAAACTTGAGATTAATTTTCTTGCAGGTACCCATAGTAAAACAAAACAAAATAGAACTGACAAATAAAAAACACAATTACAAAGGCCGATAACCATCCTGGATGCAAAGGAGGACAAATCTTGCAAATAATAAAGGTCCAAAGGTTCAAATGTTCATTTTATTGTCAAAGTATGCATATACAATACAACATTGAAAGAAAAGATACCAATTCCCCCCCACCCCTGTGAAAAAGAAAAAGAAACAAAACTCACAAACCCAACTCTCCCAGGCACAAAGAACTAACAGGTCGCCCACACAGAAAATGGCAGCTAGTACACCAAAACCCAACCCTTCCCACACACAAAAACCACCAGATTGGCCACCCGGAAGACGGCAGCCAGAACACCAAAAACCCCTAAACCCCAACCCCCACCTCTGCAAAAAAAAAACAGCACCAACAACACCAAATCCTCAACCCCCTCTCCCCACACACACGCAAACCAGCAGATCGTCCACACAAAAAGAAACAACAGGAACATCAGACTCCAAATCCCCAACCCCTCCCTCCCACAGCAACCAGCACATCACCCACCTGGAACCCCAACCCCACAATCGGCAACAAGAAAGAAAACACAGGAGAGCAATATAAACTACAGTCCAATAATCAAAATAATCTCAGAATTTTGTAAACATCCTCCTGCCAGAACCTAGGAGCTTGGCCGCCCGAACTCAGACCTTCCGTGAAGAGTGAACGCCGCACTGCTGGCCTGTGGGCTTGCAACTGCCGCACCGCCAACCGGCTACCAAGTGCCGTCGACCCATGGCCTTCATGGAGAGCGACTGCTGACCTCCTCTGCATTCACCCTGATGCTTCAGTCTTCCTCAACACTTCAAAATGGAGTTGCTTCAGTCTGTGTTAGAGCAGCGAATATAGCAAACAAATAATACAGAGAGCGTGAAATGCAGCGTCCCTGAAAGTGAGTCCACAGGCTGCGGAGTCTGTTCAGCGGTGAGGCAAATTAAACTAGTCGAGAAGCTCGATGGCTGCATGTCAACATCTGTTCATGAGCCCTGTGACTTGGGTCCCAAGACTCATGGTCTCCCACTTGATGGTAGTAGCAAGAGGAAAGGGAGATGGCTCAAACACAGGCAGATGGGACAGAGTCTTGTGGGGGAGTTTGGCTGGCATGGGGAAGTGAGGCTGAACACTGGTTCGTTTTCCGCTCTCGGACCTTAATCTGGCTCAACGCTTTAGTTGGCGCTGTCTCTTGCCCCCATCCACTGAAAGGTGCCGTCCCCGCATTCCTGAAAGTCAAGTTCGCCTAGTCCTTTAGGAGACTGTAAAATGGCTTGTTCATTTAAATAGTTCAAAAGTATGTTTCTTAAAGGGAAATTACAGACTGCAGATTGCACATTTGTAGTTCAGAAGAAATATATCGAGTCAATATATCTGCCTACAAAATATCACCATGTATCATCAAGGCCTTTGATGAAGTCCCTCATAGCAAGCTAGCCTGGATTGCATGAGATCTAGGGGAAGACAGTAAAGTGGATTCATTATTGGCTCAGTGGCAGGGTGCAGAGGGTGATGATGGAGGCCTGTTCCTCAACTAGAGGCCTGTATCCGGAGATGTGACACAGGGATCTGTGCTGAGACTTTCGTTGATTGTAGTTTATAAAATGATTTGTATATAAGTGTATAAGGCACGGTTAGTAAGTTTGTCGGCGATACGAAAATAGCTGGGGTTGTAGATGATGTAGAAGTTTATGAGAAATTACAGGAGGATCTTGGTCAGCTAGGTACATAGGCTGAGAACTGGTTTTTAATTCAGATCAATGCGAGGTATTGCAGTCTGGAAGATCAAACCAGCATAGGAATATTTGTCAGTGAATGGTTGGGCCCTGGGGAGTGTTGTGGAACAGAGGGGCCAGGGAGAGAAGGTGCAAAGTTGGCTGAAAGTAGCATCACAGGCAGGAAGGATGGTGCAGAAGACATCTGAAAACACTAGCCTTTATCAGTCAGCGCTTTGGCTGATAGCAGTTGGGAAATGATGCTGTAGTTAAATAAGATGGTGGAGAGGGAGGTTGCAGTAAGAGTGCTGTGTACAATTTTGGCAATTCTGTCAAAGGAAGGATGTTATTAAACTGAAAAGATGCAGCAAAGACTTACCAGGATGTTGCCTGGACTTTGGGCCTGAGTTACAAGAGGAGGCTGTGTAGATTGGGACTTTATTCTCTGGAATGAAGGAGATTGAGGGGTGACCTGACAGAGGTATTTAAGATCATGGGGGTCAAAGAAAGGGTGAAAACACAGTTTTTTTTCCCAAAGTGGGATGCTAAAAAAAAAAAAAGGGGCATTGGTTTAAATCAAAGCTGAGAGATTTAAAAGGAACAACAGAAGCAACTTCTTCACACAGAGGGAGGTGTGTATTTGGAATGAACTGCCAGAAATAATGGTTGCAGTGGGCACATTAAAAGTCATGTTGGAGGAACTCAGCAAGTCCAGTATATCTAATGAAAATGCACAGACAATGTTGCAGGTTGAGACCCTTATTCTGTCTGCGACCTCCTCTACTCCACAATAAGCCAAGGAGCGGGTTGAGGAGCGATACCTCATATTCCACCTGGATAGTCTCCAACCTGAAAGGATTTCTCTAACCTGGTAGCCACTGCTCTCTGTTTTCCCCTTCACCCGCTTTGACTTCCCACATTCTGGTGTCCCTCTCCTCCCTTCTTTTCTACTTGTTGACCCTCACATCCCACTATTTGTCTCCTCCACCCTCTGGTTCCTTACCTCTTTCCCTCTGTTCCATGGTCCACTTCATCTCTTATTAGATACCACCTTCTTCAAACCTTTACCTATTCCTCTTATCACTTTCCAACTTCTCATATCATCCCCTTTCATGCTCCTCCCCCACCTATCTAGCTTCTCCCTCAGCTGGACTCACCTATCACCTGCCAGCTTGCGCGCCTCCCCTTCCTCCCACCTGTTTATTCCAGCTTTGGCCCCCTTCTTATGGAAGGGCCTTGGCCCAAAATGTTGATCGTTCATTTGCCTCCATAAATGCTCCCTGATCTGCTGAGTTCCTCCAGCACTTTGTATGCATTGTTCAAGCTTCTGCAGAGTCCCTTGAGTCAACATAATTTATTTCTGAAATGTAAAATTGAAAAGGAAATGTCAACTGATAAATATCTTTTACAGCCTGGTTGGTAGCCCCTTCATCTCAAGTCAGAATGGCATTGGTTTACTTTCCACACCAGAGACCTATGAGTGAAAATTTAGGCCAATACTCCAGAGCAACATCAACCGAGTACTTTATTATCAGCTGTACTGCTCTTGGATAATCAAGGCCTTCTCTGCTCCCTCAAGTGGTTTTGAAAAGTTATTTTAAAAAGAGAGCTCATCACAGAGTTCAGACAGATATTTTACTGAGTCAATGCAAGTAGACAGAAGATGTTTGTGGAAGTGTCTTCTGTGAAAACTGTGCAATGCCTTAACAATGATTGTTTTTTAAAAAATGCATCTTTGGCTGTAAAACATTTTGAGACATTCCAGAATCGAGGGAAGTGGTAAATATGTGAAAACTGTGCAACGCCTTAACAATGATTGTTTTTTAAAAAAATGCATCTTTGGCTGTAAAGCATTTTGAGACATTCCAGAATCGAGGGAAGTGGTAAATAATTATCACGCTTTCCTCTAGTATGACAAGAGCAAAGTCAGATAAAATAAACAAGATGATGAATTAACTGATAAAAATCAGCAATTAAAGAATGTCAAGCTATGATTTTAAAAGCTGGTAAATTTTAGGGAAGGGCAAGCCTTTTACAGAAAAACAAGAGATCACCTGTCATTGCATGCTTTGCTTTCCTCATTTATAATATCTCACATAAATAAAATAACTGCACTTTGTCTGTAAAGCAGGACAATTTAATGTCAGAAGGTTAATGAACCACGGATAGGATAGGTGTGAGGCCATAATCATCTGCTGAGAAGAATGGTAGCTGTTGATTGCAAAGAGGAAAGCTAAATCAGATGTCACCAAAAGGTTGTGCGCATGCCGCTGTCCTATTTAATTCGGAAATCCAATTTGGACATTGATCACAGGTAGAATTAAGAGCTCAGACATGGCTTGTTGTTTGGAAGGAATGAACCATCATTAATAAATAACCACGTGGGTACTAGCCTCCCCACCATCGAGGACACCTTGAAAAGGCAGTGCCTGGAGAAGGTGGCATCCATCATTAAGGACCTTCACCATCCAGGGCATGTTCTCTTGTCACCACCACCACCAGGGAGGCGGTACTGGGATCTGAGGATGCATATTCAAGGTTTTAGGAACAGCTTCTTCCCCGCTGCCATCAGATTTCTGAATAGTCTATGGACCATGAACACTACTTCACTATTTTGCTCTGTTTATTCACTATTTACTTATTTTTATATGTATTTCTTATTGTTACTTATAACGATTGTTAATGTTTTGCACTGTACTGTTGCCAGAAAACAACAAATTGCACACCATATGTCAGCAATAATAAACCTGAATAACACACGCAAAATGTTGGAGGAACATCGTGATGAAGAGTCTTGGCCTGAAACATCCTTTCCAAGGATGCTGCCTGACTTGCCAAGTTCCTCCAGCACTCTGTTTATTACCTTGGATCGCCAGCATCTTCAAAACCTCTTGTGTTTATACTGTTGATAATAAACCTGATTCTGATTCTCTTCCAGAAAAGTATGAGTGATCCCACAAAATCAGAAATGTGTGGATGTTTCTATGTAAGGATACTTGGTAGACCACAGCATATTTATTCAGTTACCAGTTGACACAAGTTGGCAAGACCCATCTACACAGGGACTTGGGCCTGAAGACCCAACTTCCAGACACTAAGTGACCAACTTAAGGAAAGGATGAAAGACTGATACAACTGGGGAAAAATAGTAAGAACAAAAAGGTAGCAACTAAATTATACTATGAATATATGATTACTAGGTTGATAGTGGTACTCATTTGGGGAGTTCCGTCACGTTGTCCAGTTTCTAAAGGAAGTGAAAGGCAAAATAAAGTGAGATTTGCTCCAGCTATATTCTAGTAGATGTACAATTGGTGGCTGCTGGAGGTAGCTGCCATACTACCCTTGAAAACAGGGATATCGCAGAATGAGTTCAACAAAATGTCTACATGCAAAATATCTGTTACCTCCTACGAATGTAATTCAATAAACTTGAAACTCTGAAAGGGTTTACTACAATTTTCAAAGTAACAAATTAGAGGAATAATAATGGATTAAATTACGTAACAATGATTAAACAGAAGCACTTTCTGCCCAACTGACCTGTGCTGGCATTTATGCTCTGATTCAATTTCCTCTTAACCCTCTATATGAAACCCCATCATTGTAACCCCTGGTGCTTTGGTTATATAAAATTGATCCCAAATCTCTGTTCAGCCTTTTCTGACAAATACATCTTTTCAGATCTGATTATAAGCAGTTTCAACACCTTCCTCAGTCCATCTACGTACGTTTTAGAATGAGATCTTAAAAAGGAAACTGTTCTTCAGATAAGATCACATTGATGTTTAACAAAGCATACCTGCCTTGCAGAGACATCTCTGAAGAAGGAAACACTTTTTGTTTTGGTTTCCTGTTTCTTTTTAAGTAACTTTATCAAGCAGCATTTCTACTTTTATCAGTGCATTTGTACCTCTAAATTCATTTGCTCCTCTACCAGTTTAAAGTTAATTATTAGTGCCCCTCTCATCCTTCCTTGTTAAATGCACCACTTGGTTAGGCTCCCCTGCCATAGTTTCCTACAGTGGGAGAGTCTAAGACTAGGGGACACAACTTCAGAATATTCTGTGGTGTCCTTTTAGAATGGAGATGAGAAGGAATTTCTTTAGCCAGAGAGTGGCGAAATCTGTGGAATTTGGAGGCCAAATCTTTGGGTATATTTAAGGCATAAGTTGATAGATTCTTGATTAGTAAGGGCATGAAGTGATATGGGGAGAAGGCAGAAGTTTGGGGCTGAGAGGGAAATGGATCAGCCATGATGAAATGTTGGAGCAGACTCGATGTGCCAAATGGCCTAATTCTACTCCTGTATTTTATTGTCTTATGGTTATATATATAATAAATATAATAACGGTCTATTTTGGAAGTGTACAAATACCTTCTTTTATTTTGTCACAGGACATTTAGTATAAGTGTTGTGCAGGTGAAGGGAAGCTGCACTGTCTCTTACAGATTCTCAGAATAAGTGAGGATGTGTTAAGCCCATAAAATCCATAAAATACAAGAAGGAAGATGGTAGCATGAGAAGTGAAACCAAAGAAATGAAATTGAAACAGTCAGTAAAAGCTACTGTGATAAGGATAAGGAACTGCATCTAGATGTTTCACATTTTAATTACAATGATGCCAGAAATGCTAGCTGTATTATAACAGCTCAGTACAGAATACGAATATTTGTTTATGGACTAATTTCTGGTAATCTTATGCCACTGAGTTTGAGTGAACAGAAATAGCCATTTTAAACCAAATTATCCAGTTGAATGATAAGTTTCGGATCTTGTTCGGAAACTTTCACGTTGTGCCAGTAAGATAATTTTATTGGAAAAAACAGGCTCTCTGGACAACTAGGCCAGACCTTGCAGTCATGAAAAAGTGCAAAAAAAAATTAAAACAAAACCACAAGAAGAAGCTTTTTTACAAACAAAATTGTTGATTAAATATAGTTGACTTGGAATTTCTCTCATTGTCAACTGGAGCTCTGAATGGTTTTCACCAGTATCTGGTTTGAATTATGTAAGTTCTTATAAAAGGAAGCAAACCTTTAGAATGAAGTCCAATTGTCCAACAATAACAGAAGGTGGGTGCAAAAACCTGCGGCCCTCCTTTGTTTATATCATAATGGTGTTATAGATCATTACCCACAAAACTGATAAGGTGTTTGCCTATCACAGAACATTTTCAGCCGTTTTGGCAAACACAGGGAAATCTGCAGATGCTGTAAATTCAAGCAACACACACAAAAAGTGCTGGTGAACGTCAGTCTTGACGAAGGGTCTCGGCCCAAAACGTCGACTGTACCTCTTCCTATCAATGCTACCTGGCCTGCTGCGTTCGCTAGCATTTTGTGTGTGCATCAGCTGTTTTGGTATGGATTCACCTTGACAGCAACCATTACATTTTTCAATAAAAGGCAAAGTTCGATATTCAATAAAAATATAGAACAAAAAGCAGCATAGTGTTTTTCTCAGAAGCTTTTAACTGTATATAAACTTCATTAATTAAATCAGTTCCTAGCTTGCCTGTTTACAAGCAAGATATTTTATGAGCTATTTTGCAATGCCATCATCACTCACACCAAGTCAGACCCTGGAGCAGGTAGATGCAGGAATACAGTCACTAAATACTGCAAGATTTAACTAGGACATGTGCTACCCACTGCCCACCTTACTGAAACAGAAACCAAATAGAAGAATATTGCTGAGAAACACAGCATTAGATTCCTTGAAGCAAAAAGAAAATGTGCCAGAGGAACTCTAGTTATTCTAAATGTTTTTAAGTGTGACTGACGCAAGACCATAATCTGAAATATGACCATTCCTTTGCCTCCACAGATGCTGCTTATCTTGCTGGAGTTCTTCCTGCAGTTTTTTGGGGGCACTTTCTGTGGCAGCAGATTCCTCAACACTAGATTGGAATTCTCACTGAGATACAGGAGGTGAATAACCATTGACTTAGTTCAGTGTTATTCCTGTATGTTGGAAACTGCAGTGGAAATCATAGGAGGATCAACAATATACGTTTTCCAAAGACAGTTGTATTTTCGACACGTAACTTTAAAAATACTACACGTTTAAAATGTGAACACCAATTTTCTTAATTGGTATATGGCCACTTAAATCACTTAATGTTAAACAATCTAGAAGTTACCTATGAAACATGTGTCAGGTCACAGAGTTAGTTTCACTGTTCACATAGTAGTTGTTGTCATCCGTGTACGCCTGTTAAATCGTGACTGTGTGATGCTTAAATATTGAGGTAATTAAGAAACCAAGCTTAACAATTCTTCGGCGCTAGGGCCCAGGAAGAACTCAACATTCGGCCAGAAAACGCTTTTGCCAAATTGTTTCAGTCCACTCAATCCCCAGTGGTTCAAACGGAAGAGGCTGCGATCCAGCGCAGCAGGTGCAAGGAGCAGCTTCCTAGGGTTCCCCTCCCTTCTACACACAATAAGGAGCTCTCAGTTCACTGTATCCTCACCTGAAATAGGGAAAAGGTGCCCAGCAGCAGCAACGGCGTCTTCCACCAACTCGATTCCATCTCATCTACGAAATAAGACAAACTACTGTAACTTTTACTCTGTTCGCTTTTCGTGAAACTTCATTCACGGCGCCGACTTTGTAAACTTTTCTTGGGGGGAGGGGGAGAGAAAGAAAAGAGCAAATGTGTCTTGCTTATAAATATCACTCTGTCGAAGCGCATAACATAGTCTGGGTAGTGCTAAGGCACCGACCTGGACTAGCAGAAGAAAGAAAGTTTATTTCAAGAGAGGGTGGGGCTCGAATTCGGAAACGTCAGAGAAACAAAGCGGACGGCAAAGCAGTGATCTGCTCAACTTCAGACAGCGGCGAAACCAGTGGCGACCAGGATGTTTTCAGTTACCTGAAGCAGCATCAATCGAAAGAAAACAACACAAAAAATTTCACTGCCATGGAGCCTTTCGTGTCCCTGACTGACAGTTCTTTCAAATGTTCTGACATAGAAAGGAAGCAACCTATTTGTTTACAAGCAATCTCCCACAAAGATCAATGTGATAATCAGGTTAGTGATAGATGACCCATGAAAACCACCTTAGAAAGCAGAGAGGAAACTTTTTCTCAGAATTTGTAGTAATGAGTTTAACATTTCAATTGGAAGGCGGTAGCACTGGACAACAGACCCAAGATGCTGGAGGAACTCAGCAGATCAGGCAGCATAGATGGAAAAGGGTGAACAGTCCACGCTTCAGGCTGAGCCAGACCCTTCTTTGGGACCCATTGAAGCAGGTGGTGATACAGCTATGGAAGGTCAGCTTGGAATTTAGTGCTCAAGTCTTTAAGCTCACAATGTTCATGAACTGTGGGCAAAAAGCAGGGAAGCAGACCCTAAGAAGGGTCTTGAGGTGCACTTGAACGATCTGCGCAGACTTCAGGCCAACTGCTGGAAGATGGTATTCCTACAGATGCTGCCCACTGGCCAGTGTAGATGTGGTGGGATAATTGTCTCCCCTCATATGATCCTATAAGCAGGATAAGGTTAAATGCTGCATCTGTTTTGTGAAAGAATTGCAGAAACCACAATGAGGCACTACGTCTGAATGTTACAGACAGAATTTGATACTGCGCAACGTAAAAGAGATACCATGACAGGTTCCCAACTGTTTGGTCAAGGATTATCTCTGGAGAATCCAAAATAAGATTAACTCCTTCACTCCTGGAGTGGCTAGAATTTGGTCCCTACCATGAACCTGGATAGCTGAATTCGATGACATCAATGCATTTCAGGACGCTCAGTGAACTGGGAAATTAGAGAGAAGGGAATGGGATGATGTTGTGAAGTACAGTGTGAGGAACGTTTCTAGAATGTAAATATTGACACATGTCGGCTGCTGGCGTAGTGGTATCAATGCCGGACTTCGGAGCGAAGGCTCCTGAGTTCGAATCCAGCCCGCTCCCTTGCACGCTTTCCATCCGTGCTGGGTTGAGCGTCAAGCTAGCAAGAAAGCCTGCTAAAAAAACGTCATCATGATGGCGTCCTGATGACTCCACTTGGAGTTAAGGGCTTTTTTCTTCTTCAAATATTGACACATATCTGTTGGGCAGCCTGGCTTGCATGTTTGCCTTGAACTAGAGACAATAAGATCAAAGCAGTTGAATAGTGTGATGCTGAACATCAGGGTCCACAATTTGATAAATACTGAAATGTCAGGGAGTCGACAGTGACTCTTTCCTCCCTGACGCTCTAAACAACTTTTATGAACGCTTTGAGAAATGCAACACAACACCTGCCATGAAAACTACCCCCATCCCAGTGGAGCAGCTACTGTCTATTGCAGCAAAAGACATGAGAAGGACTCTGCAGAGAGTCAAGCCCTGTAGGAGGCCGGGCCAGACAACATCCCAGTCAGGGAATGTGCACACCAGCTCACTGATGTCTTCATAGTCAGCTTGGACACTTCACTCATTCAGGCTGCTGTCCCCACATGTTTCAAATCAGCCACTGTAATTCCTGTACAAAGAAATCTACACTTACAGAAATAAATGACGGCTGCCCAGTGGCACTGATGCCAATTGTTATGATGTGCTTTGGATGTCTGGTAATGGTACAAGTTAGAAAGTCTATTCCTGCCATATTGGACACTCACCAAAATGCTTATCGACAGAACTGCTATCCCTGACATAAATAGAAAACAAGACCTGAAGACAGAGGAGTGGAATTAGGCCAGTCGGCCCATTAATTCTGCTCCCCATTTCATCATGGCTGATCAATTTTTCTCTCAACCCCGTTCTCCTGCCTTCTCCCCATAACTTTTTACACCCTGACTAATCAAGAATCTATCAATCTCCACCTTTAAAGCACCCAATGACCTGGCCTGCACAGCCGCATGTGGCAATGAATTCCACAGATTTTCCACCCTCTGGCTAAATAAATTCCTCCTCATCTCCATTCTAAATGGATGTTCCTCTATTTTGAGTCTGTCCCCTAGTCTTAGACTCCCCTACCACATCTCCTCATCTACTCTGTCTAGGCCTTTCAACATTCAATAGGTTTAAATGAGATTCCCCTCATTCTCCTAAATTCCTGCGAGTACAGGCCCAGAGCCTTCAATCACTGCTCATATGATAACCCTTTCATTCCAAATTCATTCTCGTGAAACTCTTCTGAACTCTCTCCAATGTCAGCATATCCTTTCTCAAATAAGGGGCCAAAAACTGCTCACAATACTCCAAATGAGGCCTCAGCAGTTCCTTATGCAGCCTGAGTAATGAATGCTAACATTGCATTCTTCTTTCTCACCAGCTATTCAACCTGCAAATTAACCTTTAGGGAATACTGCATGAGGATTCCCAGATCCCTTTGCACCTTGGATGTTTGAATTTTCTGCACATTGAGAAAATAGACTATGCTTTTATTCCTTCTACAAAAGTGCATGACCATACACTTCCTGACACTGTACTCCTTCTGCCACCTCCTAACCTCCTAAGCAGATTCTCCTCATCTGTTTAAGTCCTTCTGCAGCCTCTCTGCTTCCTCAACACTATCTGCCCCTCCACCTATTTTCATATTGTCTTCAAACTTGGTCACAAAGCCATCAATTCCATCATCCAAATCATTGGCATACATCGTAAGCAGAAGCCACACATACAAAATGCTGGAGGAACTCAGCAGGCCAGGCAACATCTGTGGAAAAGAGTAAACAGTCGACTTTTCATGCTGAGATCCTTCATCAGAATTGGAGAAAAGGTTGAGAAGTCAGTGTAAGAAGGTGGGGAAAGGGAGGAAGAAGTACAAGGCGATAGGTGATAGGTTAAACCGGGAGAAGGGGCAAAGTACAAAGCTTGGAAGTTGATTGGTGAAAGAGATATAGGGCTGGAGAAAGGGGAATCTGATAGCAGGGGGTAGATGGAAGAAAGGGAAGGAGGAGGAGCACCAGAGGGAGGTGATGGACAGGTGAGGAGATAAGGTGAGAGAAGGAAACAGAAATGGGGAACAGTGAAGGGGTGGGGGTAATTACCAAAAGCTCCAATGCCTCTACTTTATGGGGTGAAGACAGCTGGACTCTGCACATCTATACTTGCGTCATTCTACAGATGTGCGGTAGAGAGCAAACTAAATCTTGAACCTTAAACAATCTTGAAGCTTTTGTAAACCTCTGGAAAAGCATGAAGACAAAAGAGCCTATGGGTGCAAGAATCCAGAGCAAAATTAATGCTGGAGAAACTCATCATAGCAAACAACTTCTGAGGAGCCAGGTCTGGGTTTTGGGTTCAGACCTGCATCTGGACTGATTGAAATGTTAACTCTTTCACTCTTCCTACATACGCTCTGAACTTCCAGCATTTCTGTTATCATTTTAGAATGAAAATGTAATCAATCTGTTTCAAATATTGACCGGGAAAAAAGTTGCAATATGAAGATAATTGTTTAAATCTTTTTATATGGAGAAAATATACGGAATGCTCTGCAGTTTTATTACTATTTTCAAGGCAAGACATTAGATTGAAAATGCTCATAAGTCATCCCCAAGTACATAGTATTCATTTGGTTTACATTTGAAATTTAATGATCCTAGCCAGCAGAGTTCGCGATATCCACACTACCAAACAGGAATTACTATCCCAACTGCCATTCAAAACCCTTGGGAAGTACAAAAGCAGAAGATTGTCCAGATAGGGAAAATGTTGAAAATAATTTTGATTTTAAAGTACAGATCGACCTTCACTAATCTGGCACCATTGTCAAATTTGCTGACGATACCACCCTAATAGGTGTCATATCAGACTGTGATGAGACAGCCTATAGGGAGGAGGTGCAGCATTTGACAGAGTGGTGTTGTCACAATAACCTGGACTTGAACATCACAAAAACCAAGGAGCTGATAGTAGACTTCAGGAAATCAAAGTGCGTTGAGCGCTCTGCTCTGCACATATACGGGAAAGAGGTGGAGAGAGTAGAGAGTTTCAAGTTCCTTGGCGTCCACATCTCGGCTGACCTCACCTGGACTGCCCATATTTCTTATCAGGTGGGGAAGGCCCAACAGAGGCTCTACTTCCTAAGGAAGCTAAAGCATGCTCTCCTCCCTCATCACCTGCTGATCAACTTCTATCAGACAACTATAGAGAGCCTCCTGATGTATTGCTGTGCAGTGTGGTTTGCCAGCTGCACAGAACAGAACAGGAAGGACT
This sequence comes from Mobula birostris, assembly GCF_030028105.1. Taxonomy (NCBI): domain Eukaryota; kingdom Metazoa; phylum Chordata; class Chondrichthyes; order Myliobatiformes; family Myliobatidae; genus Mobula; species Mobula birostris. The sequence goes on along the minus strand of NC_092380.1, from coordinate 59,988,640 downwards.
TGCAGCAGGTGGTGAGGGTAGCAGAGTGGGTTATTGGTACAACATTACCCTCCCTCAGAGACATTTATACTGGCAGATTTCAAAAGAAGGCTACTTGTATCTCAAAGGATCCCACTCATCCTGGACATCACCTGTTTTCCCCTCTACCTTCTGGGAAGAGATACAGAGCATTAAGGACAGAAACAAAGAGACTCCTTAACAGCTTCTACCCACAAGCAGTGAAATATATAACACCCCCTTCCCTTCTCCTGCCCCCCTCCTAAGACGGCGGCAGCTAAATGCATCACACTTCCAGGAATGGCAGGTGTGCAATAGTCCTACCCCACCCCCCATCCATATATTATTCATTTTGGACTGCACTCCTGAGGTTTTAGAGTTTATTTTATGTATATATTCTTGTCGTGCTGCAAAACGTTGAGCTGCTAAACTGTGTTTCATTGCTCCACAACAATGACAATAAAGATATTCTTATTCTTATTACTGAAAATGCCGAATTACAGAAGGATCACATCAAGCATTAGCTAACGCCTCATCATACCTTTAAAACATCATGTAAATCAGTACAAGTAAGATAACAATAAAACAGAAATATTAAATGAGTAGCAAGTGAAATTTTGATGAAGTAATATACTGTACAGGCACAGATAAAATAAAGAGTACAGGTAAATGTACAGGAATTAACTTATACAGAAAAGTTGAGCACTTCCACTTCTAAAGTGAATGTTTAATATACCTTCAGGCAAAGTTACATTTCTGCAATTGTGGGGTTGTCAGGATCATCAACATCTTCATCTTGAAAGATGAAGCATCAGGAACTGGTACTGAAACTGGCACAACAGCTTCTTCAAAGGCTGTTGATGTTGGTGGCAGCACATCTGGCTGAGCGGAAGTTGATGGCACTGGATTTTCAAGTGTTAGCTCCCCTCTTGCACTTTTTCACTTACACGAAGATTAAACCACGTTACCAGCACTTTATCTAGTTCTGAACTTCTTCCGTCTTTCATTGTTTTTCTTACGCACATCTGTTTCTTTGAGCCACTATCAGTAAAAAAAATGTAGCAGTTTTTCTTTCTGTTTCTTTATGTCGTACACTGTGGAAGAGCCAATGTTGTAACACTCGCACAAGCTTTTCACTGTCCAGTCTTTTCAAGAGTTCAACCTTATCTTTAATGGATAATGTGCAGTGTTTTCGCTTCACAGCATGAAGTGCATTTCCTTTACTCACTGGGGCCATAATTGGGGCTAAAAAAGAGCCAATGATATTAATAAATGCAGGAAAACTAGCAGGAATCGCCTGTCTGTGCTTACAAGAGTGCGCCAACATGTGAACAGATCTAGCGCAGCCAAAATAATTCGCAGCAGATTGATATGGTGGCCTGGGGAATTTGAAATTACAGTTGCGCGGAAAATTTGAAATTAGCGCCGGATTATCGAAGGAACCGGATTATAGGTAGTCAGATTAGTGAAGGTCGACTGTAATAGGATTGAGTATTAAAGTAAATAGTTTTCTACATTATGTAATATGTTTATACATCTAGAAACTTAAAGCTACCTCAGATATTTATAATCAATTATTTTACTTCAGACCGGTTCTGTTGTCTACCATACAATTTCCAAACTCAGATTATAAGGAGATAAAATGTCCAGTTATAGAAATGGCAATAAATAACATGGTAACCAAGTAAACGTAGAACATACAACAGTACAACACAGGAACAGGCCCTTTGGCTCACAATGTTGTGTTAAATCAAATAAATTAGTAATTAAACAGCTAACTAAACTAATTTATCTTGCCCCAAAGTAGGAAAAAAACCTCCATAGCAAATGATACGATTGTATCAACATCATTAAAGAATTTCAAACTGAGGTTTCATGAAGGATGATATCAAAACACTGATCTCATTATTTTTCTTTCAAAACTGATAGGATCATGGTGCATGACTAATATTTACTGTGTTTTTTAAACTTAAGGCAAAAAAAGCTGCTGACAGTAAAAAACATCAAATCTTTAAAATGTCTGTATAATACTTTCAACATTATATGTGTTTGTTCATGTGAGCAACACAATAGAGAATATAATTTAACTATGATATTTAGCAGTAATTTTCAATCTACACTGAATAACTGACTGCATACATCATAAAAAATCCTTGAACAGGAAATAGATTTAATCATCATAATTATAAGAAATAAGAACTCAAGTGAGAAAAATAGCTTTCGATAAAAAATAAATAGTTATTTGTTCATGGAGGTTTCTCTTCTCCTTTGGCATGCTCTAGGTATCATGAATCCTTTGCTTCCACCACCATTCCGTGGATTCTTAGCAACTAATGGATGCTTGGTGTGCCACAGTGGAGCCGATAGGGTACAAAAAGTGAGCTGTTAGTAAGGTTGTGCACGGCTCCGGCTTTTTGGGCTTGGTTACGTATTGGCTGTCATCAGTCGCGTAAACCTACTGTAATTCTGGAGACCTGTAGCTAATGGAAGCTGTCAGTTTGGTGGGATAGTGAAGGGAAATAAGGTGTAGTTGCAATCTTGTTTTGTTACGAGGGGCTTGAAATCTAAATGTGCAACAGAACTTAATTTCAATTAATCAATTAAATCCAGAATCAGTAATGCAACCTATGTTTATTTCAACTAAGTAGCTTCTTCATGCATATTATAGGGCATTTAAGAGCTAATCATACATCATTTAAAAAAAAACATTTAGTGTTGTTTCCGTTTAAACAAAGAAATCTGTCATGCTTACCTTGTCTGGCCTACATAGAGCTCCAAATCCTAAGACATATGATTAGCTATAATATGATGATAATAAAACCAATTCCAATTTCAAGATTAGAACTGCATGCAGTACTCTAAAATTGGTCTTAAGTAGTAGTCCTCCTTTACAATATGCGATGACAAGAAATCCTGTGACAAGAAGATGGTGCAGGCTTGACAGGCTTTCAAGTTCTTGGATCATTGGAACCTTTTCTGGGGATGCAGTGACCTGTACAAGAGGGATTGATTGCAGCTGAATTGGAGGGGAACCAATTCCCTGGCCAGGGGGGTTGCTGATGCTGCTCAGGGAGTTTCAACTAGTTTTGCAGGGGTTTGAAGTGTGTATATTTTAATGCTGGGAGTATTATGGGTAAAGGTGATGAACTTAGAGTGTGGATCAGTACATGGAGCTATGATGTTGTAGCCATTACTGAAACTTGTTTGAGAGAGGGACAGGAATGGGTGATTAATGTACCATAGTTTTGAAGTGTTAGAAAAGATAGAGAAGGAGGTTCAAGAGGAGGTGGAATTGTATAATAAATTAGGGACAATATCACAGCTGCACTCAGAGGAGACATAATGGAAGGTCGGACACTGAATCCATTTGGGCAGAACTCAGGAATAGGAAGGGTGCAATCACACTGATGGGATTGTACTACAGACCCACTAATAGCCATCGGGACGCTGGAGGAATGGATATGTAATCAGATTAAGGAAATGTGTAAAAATATTAGTTGCTGTCATGGGGAATTTCAACTTCCTTAATATAAACTGGGACCTTCTTAGTGCAAAGGGGTTAGATGGGACAGAATTTGTTAAGTGTATCCAGGAAAGTTTCTTAAATCAATATGTGGATGGTCCAATGAGAGGAGGGGCAGTTCTGGACCTGGTGTTGGGTAACGAGCCTGGCTTGGTGACTGACCTTTCAGTGTGAACAGTTAGGGAACAGTGACTACAACTCTTTAACTTTCAGTTTTGCTATGGATATAGCTAGGTATAGTCTTTCAGGGAGAATTTTAAATTGGACTAGAGCAACTTATGAGGACATTAGGCAGGGACTAAGAAGTGTTAATTGGGAACACCTTCCCCCTGACAAGTTCAGATCAGACGTGGAGGGCATTTGAAGATCAATTGCACAGAGTACAGGAAAGGTATGTTCCTGGTAGAAAGAAGGACGGGATGGAAAGATAAGAGAACTTTGGATGTCCAGAGAGGTGATGAATTTAGTCAAGAAGAAAAAGGAAAAGTGTGTAAAGCTTTGGAAGTTAGGATCAAATGAGCAATATAAAGAAGCCAGAAAAAAACTGAAGGGAATTAGGAAAGACAGGAGGGGCCATGAAAAGTCCTTGGTGAGTAGGGTTAATTTGAATCCCAAGTCATTCTATACATACATCAAGAACAAGAGGATAACTAGGTAGAGGGTGGACCACTCAAGGATAAAGGGGAGAACATATGGTTAGATGTAGAGAATGTGAATGAGGTACTTAAAGAGTACTTCGCTTCAGTATTTACCAAGCAAAAGGATATGGAGGACCAGGAGATCAGTGCTGAGTTTATAAATATATTATGGAATTTAGAGGTCAAGGAGGAAGAAGTGTTGGGCCTCCTAATAAGGTGGCTAAATCCCCAGTGCTTGACGGGATTTACCTCAGGTTATCGAAGGAGGCAAGAGATGAGATCGCTGGGCCCTTGATCAGTACCTTCATGTCCTTCCTTGTCATGGTGAGGTCCCAGAGAACTGGCAAGTGGCTAATGTTGTATCTCTACTTAAGAAGGGAACAAGGGAAAATCCTGGGAACTATAGACTGATGAGTCTCACATCAGTTGTAGGGAAGTTGCTGAAGAAAATTCTTAGGGCTAGGATATATGAGCATTTGGAAACCCATGGCCTAATTAGTGAGAGACAGCATGGCCTCTTACGTGGCAGGTCGTGCCTCACTAACTTGACTGAATTTCTTGACAAAGTGATGAGAGAAGTTGATGAGGGTAGGGCAATGGATGTTGTCTACATGGACCTTAAGGCATTTGACAAAGTCCCCTCATGGGAGGCTAATTCAGAAGGTTGAGATGCATGGGGTCTGTGGCGAATTGGCTATTTGGATTCAGAACTGGTCTCTGCATAGAAGAGAGAGGACAGTGGTTGAAGGGACTTACTTGAGCTAGAGGTCTGTAATTAGTGGTGTTCCATTGGGACCTCTGCTGTTTGTGATGTATGCAAATGACCTGGATGAAAATATAGATTGGTGGGTTAGTAAACTTGCAGATGATACCAAGATTCATGGAGTTGTGAACAGTGTAGAAGACTAACAAAGAATACAGCACAAGATAGATCAGTTGCAGATATGGGCAGAGAAATGGCAAATGGAGTTTAACCCAGATAAATATGAGGTATTGCACCTTGGTAGGGCAAATGCAAGAAGACAGCACACTGTTGCTGAGCAGAGAGATCTAGGAATCCAAGTTCATAGCTCCTTGAAAGTGACTACACAGGTTGATAAGGTGGTTAAGAAGGCTTATGGGATGCCTGCTTTTACTCATCAAGGCAATGAGTTTAAAAATCAGGAGGCTATGTTGCAACTTTACATATCTCTGGTTAAGTTACATCTGGAATATCACATACCGTTTGGGTCACCCCACTATAGGCAGGATTTTGAGATTTTGCAGAAGGTGCAGGAGAGGCTTACAAGGACGCTGCCTGGTTTAGAGGGCAAGAAGCTGGATAAACTTGGGCTGTTTTCTCTGGAGCACCAGAGTCTGAGAGGAGATCTGATAGAAGGTTACAAGTTTATGAGAGGCATAGATAGAGTGGAAAGAGAGTAGCTGTCTCCCAGGATTGAAATTTCTAATACCAGAGGGCATGCATTGAAGGTGAGAGAGGTAGGTTCATGGGGGCTGTGAGGGGTAAGTTTTTACTCAGAGAGTGATGGATGCCTGGAGTGAACTGCCTGGTCTGGTGGTAGAGGCAAACAGATTAATGGCTTTTAAGGGATATTTGGAGAGACACATGGATGTAAGGGAGATGGAGGTCTATGGCTGTAGGTAGGAGGGATAAGTAGGTGTTTTTAATTTTCTGTTTGACTGGTTCAGCAAAACATTGTGGGCTGAATGGCCTGCTTCTGTGCTGTGCTGTTCTATGTTCTTCTAAAGATCTCCCAGAAGACACAACTTGCAATGATCTGATTAATTGGGTGATCTTCGGTTCTGATCTTGAGTCAATGTGATCGGTTTTAGTAAGTCCGAGGCCACTCTTTCAATGGAAGTTGTTTTTCACATGTTCCAGGATTGCCTTTGAATTGATCTCATTGATTAAAACAATGACTTCTAAACCGTGAAACAAAAGATTAGTTCTCTTTGTGAAACGTAAACAGATATGTAGATTGGACTTGGTGTGTGTTAAGTAAAAATGTCGAAGCTGTGACGGGTGAATCATTGTTAATGATATATTTCCAGCTTGCTGCATTATCTGCATAAATTTAAATAACAAAAACATACTTGGGGTGCCTTTATGCTTTCAGGTTTTCTTCTCTGTTGGAGCTAGCACAGCTTTGTCATGACTGTGTATTTCTTAACAATTATCTGATCTCTAAGGTGTCAGCCAGGTACAGAAGTCACAAAGAAATGACAAAATGGAAACAAGTCATTTGGCATCTAACCACTGAGTGGGTGATCTATTCCAAATACATTTACTCTTCCTGTTTCCATATTGCACCCTTTTCTTGTGCCTATACACTCATATAACCAGCTCTGCATGCAGTATGTCTGTTCTGCTGTACAATCCCTGAAGTACCAGTGGGTGATTTTTCAATTTCAGTTAAAATCTGGCTGCTAGCTAGAGTTTACATGATTGCAGTTCAAAGTATTTAGCTTGCTGCTGAATCTTAAGGAGATCTAACTTCACTGTCATTCTCTTTCAGCCCAGCAAACAAGCAATTCTGTGTGCATCTTGATCTCTAAGACTGCAGCGCACACTCCAGTACTACTAGACTCTTCAAATAACATCAACGTGCACACAGCTTTTCCAAGAGCAAAATGCTCGAAATTTAAAACCCAAAATGCCGAAGTAGCATCGGTGAAAAGAGGAATAGATTTGAATTGCCCCTTGTAGACTTAAACATCGCCCGACCCACACTGTGGCAGAAAGGGGTACACATCATGAGCTGTGACTAGGGACTGAAGCTGAGGTACTTTCCACACAATGTTCCATGACTTCTGACAGCACATATCATCCAAAGCCCTTTCAATACTTCCAAACATCTGATTAGCATTGACATTCAGAAACAGTTGAACATTTATAAATAAATAATTTAAATTAAATATTAATAAAAATTAATGGAACAATCACTTGGAACATTTAAATTAAAATATCAAAATTAACCTTAAATCCTTGAAACAAAGATTAGTTTAAAAAGAATAAATCACTTACCACTGCATCTCTTTTTAATGAAGGTTAGTGCCCCCACTGTGACAGCCATTGCTGATACAAAGCTCAGGGCCAATATATGAAGTGTATCAGGTCAGATGAACTCCTGTTGCAACAGTGAGTCAAGAGGAAGAGTGGAGGGTCAGATGTGACTATTCAGCTCTGGGCACATTCAATGCTTCCTACACTGCAGCACAGGTGTAGAACTCGCAATATTTCAACTTGGAACAGAGTTTTATGGTCATCAACCTGAAATGTTTACTCAGTTTCTCTCTCCTTTGAGTTTGCCTAACTTGCTGAGTGCTCCCTGCATTTTTTTGTTTTTTGTTATGTGGTTGGGCAGCTGACAGTGAGGAGGAAATTATCGATGATCTGGTCACTTGGGAAGAAAAGTAGAAAACATAAATTGGTCTGCAGAAATGTGAAGTAATGCATTTGGAGAAGTGTGAGAAGGCCTGGGAAAACAGAAAAAGTGAGAGAATACTGAGTGATGTGGAGGATAGGATAGACCTGCAAGTATATATCCACAGGTCTTTCGAGGTAGCAGCATAGGTAAATAAGGGGGTTGAAGTGCCACTTGCTTTTTAAAAATAGGCTATGGATTCAACACTAATTGGACCTCCTCACCTTCTTATTCTGCCATCTTCCCCCTTCCTTTTCAGTCCTGATAAAGGGTCTTGGCCCAAAAAATTGACTGTTTACTCCTTTCCAGAAATGCTACCTGCCCTGCTGAGTTCCTCCAGAACTTAGTGTGTGTTGCACTTCTTGGACCAAGTTATATTTCTGGTCACCACATAAGAGGATAAGTGTAATTGGACTTGTTGTATATTTAATAATTTAGTAATATTTGAATAATATTGTAACTATATTGTTTGATTAGATATTCTTTTTTTGTTAACTAATTCATTAGGATTAGTACATGAGTGGGAAACGTCATCATGCCACCACACCATATGTGCCTGCCTCGCTTAAAGTAGAAATGAAGTGTACAAGTCCTCTCGGTCTCCCCTTGTACTTCTTTCAATTAGCGTTTTGTGTTGGAGTTACAAAACATAACAGTGGCAATAAGGAAGTTTTAAATGAGCTCAAGACAACTACCTACCTGACGAAATGCAACATGACATTCGGGTTAAAAGAAAGTGAAGTGAGATGTTCAATTTTAAAAAAAGGCAGAAAATGGAAAAATTCTTGGGTTCATAAACAGTAAGTCAGAATAATAGTCAGAAATAAAAGAGCAGAAATGGCTACCTACATCGGAAAGATAGGCGCTTTCGATTGCAGAGGAAGTAACTGAATATTTTAACGGAATGAACTGCACAGTATTTTGCTCATTTAGAAGCGAGTACAAATTTGGCTGTGTGCATTGGCTTTAAAGGCGTAGTTTGCTAATAAGTTTATCTGCTCCAACTAACCCAGCCAAAATGAGCTCTGCCAATATTGTGAACATAACGCAGAAGCATATAGAACTGAAACCGTTGTTGAATGCAAAATGTGTCATAAATGGAATCAAAAGGAAGCGGAGTCCATTTCAGCTTACATGGCCGAGCATTGTCAGTTCAGTGATGGGTTTAATGATGCAGAGAGGGATTGTTTAGTTTGAGGAATCTTACAAGAAAGCATTCAGAAACAACTCCTAACTAAAGCACACCTTACAGTTAAAAGAGCAGTTGAAATCACTATATCAATGGAAACAGCAGATAGAGATGCAATTGAGTTGCATTCAGGAATGAAAGTGAGCGTGAACAGAATTGCAATGGCTAAACAGAAACCCGCCTGGCCAAACAAATTGTGTTACTGTTGTGGCAGGTGATCACATACACTAGACCAATGCAGAGTTAAAGGCAAAACTTGCTGAAAATGCAAAATAAAAGGACACATACAAAGAGCATGTCAGGCCGAAAAAAAATGAACTGCACAGGGAAGAGAAAAAGAAAGAAGTCAAGTGGGAGTTTCAAAACAAGAGCACTAATCTGTATGCTGTTGATGAAAAATCTGTCAATTATGCGAGTGACAGAACAATTGAATTGAATTGACTTTATTTCTTACGTCCTTCACGTACATAAGGAGTAAAAATCTTTATGTTACATCTCCATCTAAATGTGCCATGTGCAATCATAGTAATTTATAACAATTTGTAATAAATAGAACAGTCAAGTAATTTATAATAATTTATAATAAATCAAACAGTCAATGCAATATAGAGTACACTCAAGTTAGTGTGAGTTCATCAGCATGATGGCCTGGTGGAAGAAGCTGTCCCGGAGCCTGTTGGTCCTGGCTTTTATGCTGTGTATCGCTTGGATGGTAGCAGCTGGAATAGATTGTGGTTGCGATGACTTGGGTCCCCAATGATCCTATGCGCCCTTTTTACACACCTGTTCTTGTTAATATCCTGTATCATGGGAAGTTCACAACTACAGATGCGCTGGGCTGTCGGCACCACTCTCTGCAGAGTCCTGCTATTAAGGGACGTACAGTTCTCATACCAGGCAGAGATGCAGCCAGTCAGGATGCTCTCAATTGTGCCCCTGTAGAAAGTTCTTAGGATTTGGGGGACCATACAAAACTTCCTCAACCGTCTGAGGTGAAAGAGGCGCTGTTGTCTCTTTTTCACCACACAGCAGGTATGTACAGATCACATGACGTCTTCAGTGATGTGAATGCCAAGGAACTTAAAGCTGTTTACCCTCTCAACCCCAGATCCATTTATGTCAATAGGGGTTAGCCCGTCTCCATTCCTCCTGAAATCCACAAGCAGCTCCTTTGTTTTTGCGACATTGAGGGAGAGGTTGTTTTCTTGACACCACTGTGTCAGAGAGATGACTTCTTCCCTGCAGGCCACTTTGTTATTGTTTGAGATAAGGCCAATCAATGACTGAGTAGCATTAAGATTTACAAATTGAAAACTAACAATGGATAAGCAATACGGTTATCACCAGAAATGAATGGCAAATTAATTTAAATGGAATTGGACCCTGGCTCAATTGTTTCAGTCATTCCACAAAATGAACTTGAGTGGCATTTCAAAGTCGGTGAACTGAAGCCTGCAAATATCCAACTCAGAACTTATACTGGAGAAATGATGAATTCTGTGGAAATGACGTTCATAACTGTGAAATACAACAAACGATAAACCACATTGGGCTTCTATGTGGTAAAAGCAGGCAGGCCAGAATTGTGGGAGTATGAGTGGCCGAGACAACTACAACTTGATTGGAGATCCCCCCACCATTTGCAAGCCACATCCCCTCAACAGAGTCAACTGAAAGTGAATTAAGAAAGGCACTGGGTGAGGCCACTGCAACGTTCAGGGATGGCAATGGAAAACCCAGACATATCAAGGGTAAAATTGTGTTAAATGAAAATACCACACCCAAATTTTATAAAGTCCATCTCGTTCTTTGTACTATCTTTGATAAAGTAGCCAGTGAGCTAGATCACATGGAGGCTGAAGGAATTCTTTCCAAGGCTGAGTAGAGTTCAAGGGCAATGCCAGTGGTCCTAGTAGCCAAGAAGAATTGGTCTGTTAGGATCTCTGGTGACTTTATGGTCACCATCAACACTGTACTGAAAGTAGATCAATATCCTATGCTGAAGATCGTGGGTACATTTGCAAACCTTTCTGGAGAAAAATACGTCAGCAAGGTGGACTTAGCTGAGGCTTACCTACAGATGGAGATGGAAGAAGAGTCTAAGGTATGTCTCACCATAAACTAAAAAAAGGCAGATTAACCCCTTAAGTAATTAGTTGTTAAGACTGGAAATTTACTGCCTGAAGGAAGTTAAGTACCAACTTTTTCAAAATACAATTAAATAACTAATCAAATTGGGGAAAAATGCACTGTTTTGGCAAAAGTGCAAGGGGATAGATCAAAAACAGAAATGGAACAGATAATTTTCACTGAGAAATAGAGTCATAGAAAAGTTCAGCTCTGAAACGGCCCTTTGGCCCATCTAGTACATGACAAACCATATGAAAAGCCTGCTTGCATTGACCAAATTTTCCAGAAACTTCAGTAGTTACATAGGAATAGGTTTTTACTTACCACCTTTAGTCATTATGTGATTAATATTTAGTCTGATCATGCGAATTTGCCTTTAAATAACACCTGTCTCAAAGCAACCAAAGTCAGAATGTTTGCAAAGAGAAGAACAATCAGATATGATAAAGAAATGCATGTTGCACTGACCTAACTTGAGATATTGCATTTGCCCATTCCTCCTCTGAACATAATGGCCATACTTGAAGTATGTATATTCCCAAACTGCTCTTAACTGTCTGATTCTCCTGTACATCCTCCTCTGTTGTGTTATCGTTGCCAGAACGACTGAGAAGTTAGGTTTAGTTTGTTAAAGTACTTTATTGGGTACTCAGTGTTCTTCAGTCAGCTGAAATTTTTAAAAAATTGATAACTGCAAAGAACAAAGAAATGATAATTTTGATCTTTTTATTATTTATTCATATTTTGAAAAGTGGACATCAGCGACATGGCCAGCATTTATTGCTCATCCCTCAATGCAGGATTTAAGTTCAGTTCTTCAGATGTTAGTCCATGCCACTGGGTTTCTAGTCCAGGAACAACCACTGCACCACCATTGTATGAGATGAATGACAATATGTACTGTTCTATGTTCTATAAAAGAAGGGTATGGACATTGTGTAGGCAGAGGGGATTAGTTTAGCTTGTTAGTTGATTCCTAATTTAATTTATACAGCACAACATTGTGGGCCAAAGAGCCTGTTACTGTGCTGTACTGTTCCACATTCTTACAATTGAAGGACTATTAAAGAACTATTTAGTGACACATTACGATGGAGTGAAGGTTTCAAATAATTTGTGAGGAACAGAAAAAGCCTGGGAAATACACGTTATAGAAAATCTTTGGACAAAGTACTTACTGCTGTTATTTATACATTAAAAATATTCTCTGTGTAAGGTAAAATAGATGAGTGAATCCTCTTCAACTGATCTGCCAAATGAATCAATAGACATTCTCGGTGAAAATAAAATCTCATTTATACACTAAGATTCACTGATATGGGTCTTAAAAGACCAATGTATGCATCTTAGATGGAGGAGAATCCAATATCTCTGCAGCACCTTTTAAAAGTGATCAGATAAAGTAATATCCAAGATTCATTGTTAAAGCTACAAATTTGTTACTTCTCTTGCATATAGTAAGTATGTTATCACTTAATTGAATGTAAACAGGAATGAAGACTTTAAAGTTGAGGTGATGCTTAACCAAAATGCAGTTTTAATTTTGTTTCACCAAAGCTTAACCAAGTCAGAGAACAGGGGTAGCAAATAGGTACATGGGACTTGGTGTTGGTTTGAACATTGCAATGGAGTTTTGAAAAATCTCAACGTGATAGAGATGAAATAATGGAAAGCTTGCTAGACCACCGTATTAGAGCAGCTGAAGCTGAGAAAAATAGCAGCAACAATCAGCTCCTGAGGACAAATGCACATTTTTTAAATTTTATCCTGAGAAAATGCATTGTCTCAACTTTGTGCCAATTCTGGAACTTAATGTTAATGTCTATGAAGTTGTGTCCAGTTGATCATGGGCTCTAAGGATTATGTTTATTTTCCCCCTGAGTTAGAACTACAGTACTTCATGAATGTCTGGAAGAAATGGTCACCAATTATATTGTATCATTTGAAAATAAGGAAAGTGTTCATTTTTGATATGACTGAATTGCTTTTATTATTTGGTAAAAAGTTCTAATCAGTGTATATGTGACTGAATGATCAAGCATGTGCTTGGTTCTGCATGGTTTAATATAATTTAAATAAGTCCATTTTAAGGCATTTCATACATAATAATAACAATACAGTAATTTTCTTTTATGTAGGTTTTTAAATAGTAAAATGTCCCAAAATGTTTAACAAATGAGTTATCAAACAAATATTTGCACAGACCCAAATACTAGGTACAGATGACCAATAGTTTGGTCAGAGAATGAGTTTTAATGCATGTCAAAGGATTTTTAAAAAGTCCAGATAGTTTAGGGAAAGAATTACGGAGCTAAGGACAATGCTCCTCGTGATGGAATAGATAAAATCAGAAATCAAGTGGATAGAATTATAGCACAAATATCTTGAATTGTTGCATAGTGAAAAATATTGTAAAAATTGAGATGTGTCTTTGTGAATGAGGAGGAGAATTTTCAAGTTGAGTGTTGCTTAACTAGAAAATTATTTTGATATGAAAGTACGGGGCTGATTGGTGAACAGGATGGTGCAAATTAGGACAGCAATAGAGTTTCAGATGTTCTAAAGTTGATATAGGTTAAATAATAGGAAATTGAACAACTGAGGATAGGAAATGTGGGCAAGAATCACCAGCTGAAAGCAAACATACAACATATACAGAACTGCATTGTACTTTCCTCTCTTTGTTTTGCTACTGTGCTGACTCCAACTCTGAAGGGAGGTCCTTTCCCACTACCAAATGAGCAATGCCTTTCTGCTTCTTTTAGAGGTTTGGGAAAGCTTGTTGCTGTAAATCAGTGGTCTCCAACCTCCGGGCCGCAAAGAATGCAGTGGTGCGGTGGTAGCCGGAACGCACCCAGCACATCTTTTAAAAAAAACCCAAAATAAACAAGCTAAGTGATTAGGTGCCGTCCAGCATGTAAATGTCGGCCCAGATCAGAGGCGATTGCCGAATTCATCGCCTCTGATCTGGGCCGACATTTACGTGCCGGGCGGCACCTAATCAATTAGCTTGTTTATTTTGGCTTTTTTCTTAAAGGTGTGTTGGGTGCGTTCCGGCTACCACTGCACCGCTGCATTCTTGGCAGCCCCGTGTCGGTCCGCGGCCCGGAGGTTGGGGACCACTGCTCTAAATGACTACAGTGTACTGCTCCAGAATGTTTCTGACAGGATTTGATAAATCCTTCCTCACAAAGAGTTTCAAAACTCTTTTACACCTGCTTGGCCATGAAGAATAGATGAGTTTGATACGTTATAACTCCATTATTTTTTATATATATATATAATTCATTTAATTAATTTTTTTCTATAGTTATCATTGTACCGCTGCTGCTAAGTTAACAAATTTCATAACATATGCTGGTAATATTAAACCTGATTCTGATTGCTGAAGAACATATTGTCGATCCAAGACCCAAAAAAACCACATTGGCTGGTGGTACTAGTTCTTCTCTCTAAATTTATCAGGATGTTTAGAATACTTTTCTACTTTGTGTCAAAATCAAAGCATAGTATATCGATGGACCTTGTTGATTTCCGGTGTTCACCTGAGAGAAAACCTTCCTGATTCATTTATGGAGTACAGTCAAGGACAGCATTTATTACCCACTCTTCAATGAGCCTCTTTTCTGAAGTCGGTTTGGTATTCCCACTGTAAATTGGTAAATTGATTTATTATCTTTGATAATAAATTTACTTTGAACTTTGCACTTTGAACTGTTTTGCTGTACAGAATACCAAATCTAAAATAGCCTGTTCTGTCACCAGCTCTTCAATATACTAATCAAGAAAACTATATTTTAACCATAAATTTATCATCCATTTGATCATTGCTAATTTGATTTACACAAACAATTTATGTATTAAATTGCCCATAATTATTGTATTACCTCTGTTATAGTCACTTATAATTTTCTAATTTATATTAGAATTGCATTATCATTACAGTTTGAGGGTCTTTGGACAATTCCCATCAATGTTTCCTGCCCCTTGTTGTTTCATAACTCCATCTAAATCAGTTTTACTTTTTGATTTTCTGAGTTAAGATTCTTCCTCATTATTGCCTTTATTCCATTCTTTAAAACAGTGGGCCAACTTTATTTTGTCAATGACTTCTAAAAGATAAGTATCGTGGAATATTTAATTCCCATACTTAGCCATTTTGAAAATATAATGGATTATCAGATTGTACCCTTTTAAATTTTGTGCCATTAATTCACCTATGAAAATTACTTGCAATCAAAGAACCTTAATGATTATACCATTTTCTCTTGCTCTTTGGTGGTCGTTCTCCCTCATGTGCCCTAATATGGGATTCTTCATTACTGAGTGCTCGCTAATCATCCTGAATGCTGTTTTTTAAATAGTGAAGTTCTCACGTTCATGTATTGAAAGCTAGACACGAGAAAGTCTGCCGATACTGGAAATCCAAAACAACATACACAAAATGCTGGAGGAACTCAGCAGGTCAGGCAGCATCGATGGAAATGAATAGATAGTTGACGTTTCGGGCAGAGACCCTTCCTCAGGACTTTGTCAATATGTGGGCTTGACCAGATATATGGGAAGGAACATTATCATCACATAAGTGTTAGGCATGAACATTTCCACTGAGAGAAAGGCTGGTGACATCCTCCTGTTGTGATTATCCCAGAAACATATTTGTACTACCATCAGAAACAGGACTATGTATTCTGCAGTGAGTGCTCCATCCCCTGTCTCAGTCAAAACCTGTGTTTAATCTATACAGCACAAGTCAGAGGGCTGATAGAAAATGCTTTGCTCCTCAAATGACTGCAGCTAGAAGAAGAGCTAAGGACTCAGTATCAATCAGGTGTTACATACCTCAAGGAGATCTTGTGACCTTCTTGTGAGAATGATGTAATGGTCTTTTGGAGGTCACCTGATGTAATTTTCCTGCCGATGTGAGGTCATGTGATGACATGTTCACCTCGGGTATAAAAAGGAAGACCTCTGGTGACACAGTTAGTTTTCCAGCTAGAACGTTCGTCAGTGTCTCCGTTCTGTTGCGTATTTGTTTTATGATGCAGTTTCATTTTTAAAACAGAGTATTACGTTCTGTTGCAAGGTACAATAGTGCTGGACTGGTAATTTCTGCTAGATTTGTTGATGTACCTTTTCAGTAGTATCGGAGAGTGAAGACTTTATCGAAGTACAGGACCTGAAGGATTAAGAGAAGTTGGTATCGTTCAGCAGCTTAACAAAGGATCGACCTTATTGAGTCTTCGTTGAAGAAGTAGCAACCTGCATCGATGATAACTCCTGCCAAAAGAGAAAGGTAGTTCATGCAGGATTTGTTCTCTAGGAATTAAGGTCAGTTGTTTTAAGCTGTTTATTTCCTTCATCGTGAATCCTTTGGACAGAACCAGCAGGAAAGTCGCATCTATGAAGGAATCCTTCTCCAGGGAAGTCTCTCCAAATTGAATGTATAAATCTGTGGGACTTTTGAATTTACCATTTTAAGAAACGTGGCTTTACCGCTTTAAGAACTGTTTTCGCATTTATCGCTTTAAGAACCAGTACTGAGTGACGGTTTGTTGAACGGCCGCATAGCAGTTAACTTCTGGTTAAGGTTTTCGTTTGTTTTTATTGTTTATCTGTGTTTAATAAATGTTTGGTTGTTTTTATATAACCTGACTCGATTGATATTCATTGTTGCCGGTTACGTTACACAGGACAATGACATCTGTTTTACGGCTAGCAGTAACTATGGCTAAAGAGCTGAATAGAATGTCCCATTTGATGCCCACATTTTATGTCCTGGCGATGAACCAGCTGTTCAAATAAACCAACAGAAAGGTTATAATACCCTTAATATGCTTAACCCTGATTAATTTATGTCTGCATGAGTTCACAGCGTACCACAAGGAGTACAATTAACTCTTCATTATCAGATCTGAAGTCTTTGAATTTCTTGATGCATTTCTTCAGTCAGTATCCTCTTGACCCTCCCATTACAGAAACACCAAGGCATGAAAGCTTGAGTTGTAGCGCCTTATCAAAGCTTCTTTGTCAGCAGCTATAAATGAAACCCAGAACCTCCATCAGCAGGAAGGAAAAAGGCAGCAGGTGAATGAAAACGTTATCTATCTTCGAATTCCCCAGGTTGATACCAGCCTGAGCAGCACACACAAAATGCTGGAGGATCTCAGCAGGCCAGGCAGTGTTTACGGAAAAGGGTAAATAGTCAACGTTTCAGGCTGAGACCCTTCATCGGGAGTGTACAGGAAGGGCGAAGAAGTCAGACTAAGAAGGTAGGGGGAGAGGAGGAAGAAGTACAAGGTAGCACATGATAGGGGATAGACTCCTCCTTGTTCAGCCCTTTATCTTTTTCACCAATCAACTCCACAGCTGTTTATTTCACGCCTTCCCCCTCTCCCAGTTTCACCCTCACTGAATGGCGTGGAGACTCAAGGGAATGTTTGATGTATGACTACTTCTATTTCTTATGTTCGCATCTACATCAAAGTTTAGAGTACATTTATTATCACAGTATGTATACATCATACAACCTTGTGATTCGTCTCCTAACAGGCTGACACAAAACAAAGAAACCCAAATGAACCAACTGAAAAAAGGACCATCAAACACTCAATGTGCAGAGAAAAAAAAGTCATGCTAACAATTGTAAGGGGTTTCTTCTTTTATGTCACTGCGTAGTCTAATTAAAATGGCTTCTTTGTTATGTTATAATTGAAATGGCTTCTTTGTTATGTTAACCGCTGAGAAAGTCCTCCCGCTAGCAGTTTGTTTGGATTATGTTACTGATAAGATGATGTTACGAACCAACTGGGATAGATGTTATGCTTTCTGTGTGTCTGTAAGTTAGTGTGATGCGCAGGTTTTTGGGCAGAAGGTGGGAGAGAGAGACAGAGGATGGACCAGGTGCTGTGAGTCCACTAATGGGGTCAGACCCTGAGCAGGAGTCCGAGGTCCAGGGTATTCGGTGAGGAGAGGAGACGGAGACGGACTCGTGTGGAGCGTCTGGTCGACCATCGTTGTTGGTCCCAGGCGGCAGGTCGAGGTAGTCCGAGGGGATCGCAGGGTGAAGAAGGAAGGTCCTGAGCTTCAACTGTTTGTGCACGAAGAGATTGAACTTTGATAAGTGTGGCGCCCTTTATTTTCCTTTTATATTTTATTCTCTATTAATTATATAGTTCCAGAAATATCTATAAACTGTACTTCATTTAATCATATCTGGTGTATTGTCTGTTATTTGAGTGGGGTGGGGTACATCGCACAGCATCTACACAAACTGATCACCCAGTTTGGCGGGGCCAAGGGCTGTTTCCCTAGACGACAGTGAGTCGAGTGACCCTGAGGCTGGCCAGGGGGAGCTACACAATAAACGCAAGCAAATTGCGTTCTGAACTGAAGTCAGCAAAGAGTCAGTCCCCAGCCAGTTACTTCAGTGCAGAGCAGAGCAGTGAGCTGAATTGGCCCATCCCTCAACTTGGGCCCCAATATCCTGACCTTTTTAATCTGGCTGGAGCTGAAATCATCATCCAATCATCGGGTTCAGTCGCTTCGATACGCTCTGGGTCCTGGACCCCAGTGCCTCGATTCAGCCTGTACCCAACCTTTCCAATTCAGCCCAGTGCTTAATTTGATCGAACTTCGGTCTTATTCGCACATGGAGATGGGTCTGCTGTCTTGCCTTGGTTTGGTCATATCGAATTGCCTCCAAGTCCAAAGAGAAGTGACAGACTATTGCCTTTGATGATTGTTTTCCAGAAAAAGAGTGATTAGCAAAGTATTTAGTTGTTTTCTTTGGTTCATTAGCCACCAGACAGAAATCACTGAGATTCACCTGTGTCCTCTTAAACCTCAACTACTTATCAGATCTACAGCCAGATTTGTGAATCATACCCATTTTAATCAGCATCACTTGGGCTTAAAGGACAGTGATGGGGGGGGGGCGGTGCTTGACAAATATGTCAGCAAGAGGGAATACAATGAGGATTGGAGCATCAGTGAGGATTACATCTTGGTTGAAGAGGTTGGTAGCTGCAAAAACTATCATAGGAAATGGGGAGAATCATAGTTGAGGCTTATGAAGAGCTTTTTTTCATGGATTTATATTGAAGGAAGTAGGGATGGAATGGACTTATAGCATAGGTGGAGAGCAATACAAGAAAGTAATCAAAAACTTTCTTTTTTAATCTTTTTATTAGTTTTCAAGTTCATAAACATAATAACAATAGTGATACAAAGAGATTGGAGTTACATTATTGGTAATTAACATATACAAGAGAAACTACAAATAGCACAAGTGTAATAGACTTCCAAACTCTTAATATAATTAATCATGAAGAGAAAAGAAATAAAAAGAAAAAGATATCACAAAGAAGAACCCCAAAAAACAAAAAAAAAACCTTTAAAAAAAGAGTTAAATTACTAAACCCAAAAAAAAACCTGCCTTAGTCTTTGATAGTGGTAATTGTTGTAGGAATTCTCCATGAGTAGTGAATGGTAAAGGTATGAATATGAACAGGGGTTCATGAGCTTATTTGAGAAAAGGATTCAGAAAAGAGTAGAAGTCTTTTGAAGCCAAAGGAGAGAGACAGAAATGAAAATTACACCATGAGTGAAGAATCTTTTCAGTGTTTAGTCTGTAGGAGAAAATCAGAGAAGATGAGTTAATGAGGAAATTCTTGTGGGGACATAATGGGGTGGACGTAGAGAACATCTTTCTCCACATGGGAGGATCTAGAATGAAGGTCACTGTTTAAAAATAAGGAGATGCCCAGATTAGACAGATGAATCAAAACCTTTTCTCTTGGAGTGTCATAAGACTTAGCAAAAGGCACTGGAAGCAAAGTTCTTAAATAGTTTCTGATAGAGGAAGATACATTCTTGAAAAGCAAAGAGGTTATTGTGGGTAGATAGAAATATGAAGTTGAGGTCACAGTTTGAATAACCATAGCCTCGTTAATGTGGTTAAGTAGTCCTCTCCTGCTCCTAATTCATAGGTTTGATTGGTAATTAATAGAAAATGCTCAAGAGCAGTTTACCTGGCAGATGAATGGCAGATTCCTCTGATGCCATTGAGAGTGTTTGTTGCAGATTTGTTGCTGTTGTGGCTGAAACTGACCAGACTAAATGTTGCTGAAAACTGTCTGACTTTCTCACTGAGACTACTTGGGAACAGGAAGTGGCAAGGCATATAGTGATAAAAGTCAGGCAGCACAGAAACAGTCCCTTTAGTCTGCCAAGTGCTGACCATCAAACTCCATTAACACTGATCTTAGACTATTTCTCATATTATTCTCCCCATGAAAACCATAATAACCGAATGTTCAAGGCAAAATCATCCATCTATTTAAACTCATACACTATCAAAACAGAAAACTCAACAAAACTCAAAATCACATTTCAACAATAGTATTATGAAATGAATTTACATTGTTGATCTCTGTCCACAAATGATAATTGTATTTTCAAAGTAAATGTGAAAACCCTTCATGTTTTTCAAAGCACAAACTTTTCATAGGTTTTGCAGTTTTTTTTGAAACACTCCAAAACAATATGGCTTATGAGCAGTGCACATTAATTAGTATGAGTTAATTACTTCACCTCTGTGAGATGTTGGATTAAGATGAGCTCTGAAGGGATACTTTTCACACAGAGGGGAGTTGGAAGCTGGAGGATGTGGTGGAGGTAGATTCTTTTACAATACTTCAGTAGTGCCTAGTCAAGCACTTGAATTGTCAAGGCACTGGAAGCTATGGACCTGATGCATGAAAATGGGATTAGTGTAGTTGGTGTGGACATAGTAAACAGAAGAACTTGTTCTGTGCTGTTTGGCTCCACTGATCACCTTGTCAACACTTCTGTAAATTTGGAAAGCAAAAATTACTGTTTTCCAAACACTCAAGGCAACAGACTAGATTCCACCCTGTTTCCTGTAAAAATGCTATTCCCTTTCTCAATTCCTTCATCTTTGCCACATGTGTTCCCAGGATGAGGCTTTCCTTTCTGGATTATCTCCCCCTTCTTCCAAGAATGGGGTTTCCCCTCCTTCACCATTGATGATACCCTCACCCACGTCCTCTCCATTTCCTGGACATCTGTGCTCACCCCACCTTCCCACTGCCTGAACAGGGATAGAGTTCCTCTTGTCCTCAACTACCACCCCAGGAGCCTCTGCATCCAACACATCATTCTCCGCAACTTTCACCATCTTCAACGGGACCCTACCACCAAGCACATCTTTACCTGACCCCACTCTCCACCTTCTGCAGGGATCGCTCACTCCGCGAATCCCTTGACCACTCGTCTCTCCCCACAGATCTCCCACCTGGCACTTATCCCTGCAAATGGCAGAAGTGCTACACCTGCCCATTCACCTCCTCTCCCACCTGCATTCAGAGCCCCAAACAGTTCTTCCAGATGAGACAACACTTCACATTTGGATCTCTTGGGTCATCTATTGTACCCGGTGCTCCTGGTGCGGCCTCCTCTACGTTAGTAAGACCCACCGTAGATTGGAGGAGCATTTTGTCGAGCAGCTCAGTTCCATCTACAAAAAGTAGGATTCCCCAGTGGCCAACCATTTCAATTCCTATCCTCATTCCAGTTCCGACATGACAGTCCATGGCCTCCTCTTCTGCATGATAGGGCCTCTCTGAAGGTGGAGTTCAAGCTGTCTAGATAGCCTCCAATCTGATGGCATGAACATCACTTTTTCCAACCTGGTAATTTTATTCCACTCCCACTTCCCTCTTCTTAATTCCTCACTCTAGCCTCTTATCTCTTCTCCTCAACTGCCTATCACCTCCATCTGATGCTCTTCCTCCTTCTCTTTCTCCCATGATCTACTCTCCTCTCCTATTAGATTCTTTCTTCTCCAGCCCTTTGCCCTTTTCACTTATCACCTCTCAGATCCTTATTTCATCCTCCCCTCTCCTTCCCACCAGGCTTCACCTATCACCCTTTAGTTTGTCCTCCTCTCCCCCCTCCCACCTTCTTATTCTAGCTTCTTCTCTCTTCCTTTCCAGTCTTGATGAAGAGTCATGGCCGAAACGTTGATATTTATGTACAAACGTATTAATTTCCATAGATGCTGCTTGACCTGCTGAGTTCCGCCAGCATTTTGCGTGTGTTGGTGTGGATTTCCAGCATCTGCAGGAGATCTTGCATTAACAAACTGGTTAGACAAGTTGGGTAAAGACTTTCCAAAAAGTTGAAGGGTATTGTCATTTATTACAATGCAAGGAACACGTTCTTCATTTAACGGACAGGTAATTATCCATTGTGTTGTTATGTACAAGAAGACCCTTTCCAATTTTCTGCAGATGTAACAGGCAGCTGTAGTGAGGAGTGTGAGATTCAGCATGTTTTTACTTTAGTTTTTGTATTGTGACCACTACGCCATTTAAACATGGCTGTGACGTGTTTTTAAACTTCGATAAAATCGACATATTTTCTTGTCAGTAAATTCTGCAAGCATTCCTTTAGAATTGAATTTATTTTATTACTTATGTCCTTCACATACATGAGGAGTAAAAATCTTTATGTTACGTCTCCGTCTAAATGTGCAATATGCAATTTATAGCAATTTATAATAAATAGTATGTACAACTGGACAGACAATATAACATAGAAATACAACTGTATCAGCATGAAGTAATCAGTCTGATGGACTGGTGGAAGAAGCTGTCCAATAAACTGTTGGTCCTGGCTTTTATGCTGTGGTACCGTTCCCGGGATGGTAGCAGCTGGAAAAGTTTGTGGTTGGGGTGACTCAAGTCTCCAATGATCCTTTAGGCCCTTTTTACACACTTGTCTTTGTAAATGTGCTGAATAGTGGGAAGCTCACATCTATAGCTGAAAACAACAGGAATTCTGCAGATACTGGAAATTCAAGCAACACACATCAAAGTTGCTGGTGAACGCAACAGGCCAGGCAGCATCTCTAGGAAGAGGCACAGTCATCGTTTCAGGCCTAGATGGCTGTACTGGGCTGTCCGCACCACTCCCTGCAGAGCCCTGCGATTGAAGGAAGTACAGTTCCCATACCAGGCCAGAAATAAAGCCTTTTTGCAGTTCTCTAAGTCAGTCATTCGCTAAGAGGGAGCACATTTTGGGCACCACTGTAGTGTGGTGGTTAGCATGATGCTATAACAGATCAGGGAGTCAAAGTTCAGAGTTCAATTCCAGCGCCATCTGTAAAGTGTTTGTACATTCTCCCCTTCACCATGTGGACTTCTCCGGGTGGTCCAGTTTCCTCACGCAGTCCAAAGACATACCCATTAGTGGATTAATTGGCCATTATAAATTCTTCTCTGATTCGGCCAGGGTTAAACAGGTAGGTTGCTGGGCGTCACGGTTCGTTGGGCTGGAAGGGCCTGTTCTGTGCTGTAACTCTCAATAAATGAATAAATAAAAATCAATTTGTTCCCTTATACAATATATACTGTTCCAAAGTTAAAATGTTTTCAAGAGTAAGTCTTCTCCAAGCTTTTTTTTGGAGTAAGCTAAATAACAAACTCAATAGATTTTCCCCCTCAAGGCTGACTGTTTGTGATGGATCTAGTTTCCCTGATCACTAGAATTCCAGTCTATTCAGCATATGTAAATACGGGTTAAAAACAATCTCAGACTACTACGTCCACAGTAGACCGGATGATTTTGAAAACGCCAGTTTCACGTAAAAACGATAGGCGTCCACACCAGGCATTTTTCCATCCACATTAGAACGGATATTTGGGCAAATCTCTTCCTACTGGGTATGCACAGGACACACAGAAAACAAGCGAAGAGGAAACGGTATACTTGGTGTGTGTTTGTCCAGAAACATTTCCTACAGCCATAGTTTCTTCACTGATGAATGGGACAACAGCTACAACCAAATGCAATGAAGCCTGTTACTGGGCAAAAGTGAAATTTGCTATTACCTCATTTGTTTGCCTTGACTTTTGCCATGTCTTTGTGTATTATTTTGCTGTATTTAACATGTGCAATAAATCAAGTTACTGGGCAAAAGTGACAATTGCATCTATTGAATGTTTGCACAAGCAATACATTAATAATGTTACACGAATGTGGCAGTGGACGAACCCAAGTGCAGAACACGGACACGGGGGCAGAGTCGGGCATGGAATCGGTTTCCAGGAGAGTCTTTACCCAAAGTCTTGGGTTTGGAGAGAATCCAGGAGCGATGCTAGACTTAGAACTAACAGTCCTAAGAAAATAAAACAAGGTTACTCATACCGGAGTCGACCAACGAACTGGCAGCTCCTTGTTGTGATCACAGGGTCTTTATCCTGCATTTTCTGACGGGAAGCAGGTGTGTGTAGTTAGTGGAACCTGGGAATGATTGGAAATTAAATGAGGGGATTGAGGACCAATTCCTGAGGTAAATAGTAAGGTGGGGGTTTGCCAGAAGGGACCATGACAAATAAAGCGCCTTGTTAAATGTATAAAACATAACTGCATCAGTGTTAACTTGTATTTCCATACAATGTTATGTTAGGCTGTTACACATCTATTGTCAGATATTGTTGTTGTGTTGTTGGAGGTTGCGTTCAAGAAAACAATGAAATGCCGCGCTGCCACCACCATCTGTTCCGGCACGTCATGACAGCGATTTTTAAAATTAGCCGGTTACCCCGTATACACTACAACGGCCAACTGGTGTTTTCAGATTTAAACACTCTGGAGAGTGCTTTAGAAAAGCTCTGTTTTTGGGGGAGGAAAACCCTGTTTCAGTGTGGACGGAGGGTCAAAACGAAGAGAAAAAGCTTTGGTTACAGACTTATCCGGTCTAGTCTGGACGTAGCCTCAGTGCCACAGTTTTCATTGTTTACGACTCTGTGAGTGAAGCCATTTTAGTTTGTGTTGTCATCCAACCACTAGAGGGAGTAAATAACACCAGCTCTCAACACCTCTTAAAGGAACCTCCACCAACAAGGATGATCCTATTTTTGCCCCACTGTGAATATATGTTGATAAAATACAATCAATAAGTACAATGTCTCAAGGAATCTATATTTCAATTTTCACACTTGTGCATGACATAAATTAATTTAACAGGGACATCACCAGTAAGCAGTTATACTTCATTTTAAGACATATTCCCTTTCAGTCCCTCTTTATCTGCTTAATTAATGACTCTTACGTGATCTTGATGATACTTCATCATAGAACTATCAGCCAGTTGAACCATAAATGAAATACCTCACAAAATCTACAAATGTCTTGATAACCAGCTTCCTTATCTTAAGTATCCAACAGGGACAGGATCATCTATTTCAAAATGGTGGCCAATTTTCCTTGTTTACAAATGTAATCTAGCTGATGGTTTGCTCATGGTTTGATTGGCACAGTTCAGCTTGCACTGGAATATTACGAGTATATTATAGACTATTTGCTGGAGGAGCTCAGCAGGTCAAGCGGTATCCATGGAGAGGAAAAAACAATATTCTGGATTTCCAGCCGTCTGCTTCTCCAAAGAATTAAAAATGCTAACCCATATTCTCTCCAATGGCACAAGAATGCATTGCCATTATATTCTTCATCAAATCCATGCTGTTTGCATTTGTACATCAGCGAGAGGTGGAGTTCAGATTCATGGTTGCATATTGCTGAATTGTTACTGGTGTACTGCCCATGTATTCCAACATGACACGATACCGGTGTTTCATATGAAGGTGTATTAACTGGAGATCAATCGCCTGCACTCTGATTGTACTGTCTGCACTTGCACTTTCAAATATAGTCAAAGGTTTCAAAGGTACATTTAATGTCAGAGAAACCTATGCAATATACATCCTGAAATTCTTTTTCTTCGCAACCATCCATGGAAACAAAGGAGTGCCCCAAAGAATGAATGACAGTTAAATGTTAGAACCCCAGAGCCCCCCCCAGCTCCCCCTCCCAAACATAAGCGCCAGCAAAGCAACGATCCCCCCCCATCAGCAAAAAAAGCATCAGTGCCCCACCACCGAGCAGTCAAGCGTGCAGCAAAGCATCAATAAAGACACAGACTTGCAGTAGCCCAAAGACTACTTGTTCACCCGGTAATTCGACATACCACAGGCTCTCTCTCTCTCTCATAAGGGAAAAAGTGGTGTCCCCATATCATAGCAAAAGGGGAGACATAACAAACAACTCGCTGATTTGCGATGTTAAAAGGTTGTTGCGTCGCTTTTTCTGAGTCTGTGCCCAAAGAAGAGTCTGTGCCAGCAGCCAGCTTGGTGCGTTTGATCTTCCATGTACTCCCACAACACACCAGAGAGTGGTACCGGCCTGGAGTCCGCCTGCCTCCAGAACCATGAAATTTTGAAACCCCGAAGGCACGCTAGTCTTCTAGGCCACATCTTTGGTATATTGAATAGTAGCCAGTTGTGAGACCCCGAGAGCGGGTCCCATTCCCGAAAAGAGTCGAAGTTAGCGTGCAACTCCAGGTCAGGGTCTTTGAAACCTGAAAGGGAAAAATAGAGATATATTCATATTCAAAGTCAAAGTAGATTTATTGTCAATGTATAAATTATACAGCCTTGATATTTGTCTGCTTACAGGCAGCCACAAAGCAAGAAGCCTGAAAAAACCCAATTAGAAAAAGAAAGACCAACCCCCAATATGCAGAGAAAGAGAAAATAAAAACATAAATCATGCAAACAATAGAAACAAGCAACAGTATTCTGAACCAAACTGAGTCCATAGACCGGAATCTCCGGAGCAGCCGGAATAGGCCCAAAGACTCGGTCTCAGTTCATCAAATAGTGGGGCAAATCTCGCAGACACGAAGTGCGCAGCAGTCAGAGCAGTTGCACAGCCTCAGCACCATGGAGCGAGGAGTGAACATTATGGGAGAGCAAGGGAAATCAGCCTGACCCAGGCCTCCAGTCCCGACACCCTGTCTTTCCTGTGTATCTGGCCCGGCATTAAAATCCTCCAATCACCGTGTCGTGCCCGGCCGCAGTGATACGGTCTGTGCCTAGACCTCGCCACCCAGCCGGAAGCCATGCTTGACCTCTCCGAATTGGCTCAGCACTTAGAGCAATCCAACCTCACACCCAGGTTAGGTGGAGGAGCATTGGAATTCCTCTGCCTCGACTCATCTCTGAATTACTCTATCCAGCTCTATCTCTGACAGGGACACCATCTCTGTCTCTGACACCATCTCAAACACGTTATGCTCCGACTGCACAACGCACCAGCACGGCCCATCCCATGACTCAGCTTTGCCTTTGCTTACCTCTTCAATGTTCGCGGTGATCGTTTACCAGAATTTACCTCAGAAGAGGTATTATTAATGCAGACATTATTGATATCCTTCTCTGCACAAATGCTGAATATATTGCACCAAAAATATCCTGCAGAGGCAGATTGTCTCTGGAAATTATGCTGAGAAACTATACTATTGAACTTTGTCATTCTGCCTCCAAAAATTGAGCCCTTCCCATGATCTGAGTTTCATTTCTCTGCTTTGGAAGGGGTCTTAGATGTCAAACTAATCTGATGTCTATCGCCATTCTCCATCACATAGGTCAATACAAATGGCTTTGCTGGATCATAATGAACGAGAACTCATGAACTCAGCAGCAACTGCTTTGACTCATGAAATGTAGCTTTTATTTCTTTGTCCAATTCTGCTTTATGTTTTGAATCACCAACTTAGATCTTGTAGATGTCATAATACCTTCATTAAAGATGCCAGGAAATGTTTATCGCTGTAGAAAATTTTTAAACAGGACTTTAATTCCATTAGGTTGGTTATCCTAAGTGTATTTAACATCATTTTAAATGTGACGTCAACTGGTTTGAATCTTTCAGTGCTTTTTATAATGAGCACTCCCAAGACTGGAAAGAGACACTTGCCTTTTCTTAACCATTCTCCTGCCTTATGGAACTGTCAAAATATGATCTGGATTTCCCTCGTGTTCCTGCTCTGTTTCACTACATTTCAACATATGGTTAAGGTGGTTCCAATATTTAACAAACTTTGGATCAAAATATACATTTTTGTCTGGAAAATGCTCAGAGCTGATCCTGGCCCAAACAGAAGTGTTCTGTTTTGGAAGAGTACAAAATAAGTACTAATTATTCAATGTTCCATTATACCTTTACCTAACTTGATCTGCTGGTAAGCATGTTACATGCAATGAATTATAAAGTTCAGTCTTCCTTCAAATTGAGCAAACAAATCTATTATCTGGTTACCAATTGATAGGGTAAATATCTTCAAATCCTAATTCTGATATACTGTATGTCCTCCTAATTAGAAGTATTTGTACAGCAGACCTGGAAAACTTAACCAGTCCTATTATTTCTGCTTCTCAAAGTCTTCTCACTGTTTTCCAGCCTCCTTTTCCTTTATTTTGTAAGTCTTTGGTCATTCATTGAAGAACCAAAGCATAATATTCTCCCTAAGTTGAGTCTTGCTTTCATACTTTGAATTTTTCTAAGTTCAATATGAAATATCAAAGAAAAGGATCAGCCATGTTTGAATGGTGGAGCATACTCAATGGGCCAAATGGCCTAATTCTGTTCCTGTGTCTTATGGTCTTATGGTTTTATCATGGCTCCTTGTCAAGCACAGCTGATGCAGGCAATTCTGTCATGTTCTGGCTTTCTTCCCAGTCCCACATCTTTCTCTTTGAAAGTTTGTTCTGACTTCTTACATTTGGTCCTTGAAAAGGACCGATCTGAAGCAGGAGCTTTGCTTTTCAGTTTACCCCTGATCCTTCCCCAGAGGCATGAAGGAGGGGTGTGATGCCTCCCATGATTTTCATTGTACCATCCAGAAAAGCCATTTAAATCCCACTCACACATCAGCATTGCCACAGGACCAGTATGGAGTTTCAGCTCCCCTGGGGTTGCAAGTCTGTGTGTGTGTGTGTGTGTGTGTGTGTGTGTGTGAGCGAGAGAGAGAGGAAGGAAAGGGGCTTGTTTTGCTGTTGTTGGAAAAGGTTTTGTTTTACTTTTGTTGTGTCTTCTTTTGTTGTGTTCTGTGTTGTTCCTCTGAACATCGTAGGCATGATTCATTGGCGCTGGATTATGCAGTGATACTTGTGGGCTGCCCACAGCATGTCCATGGGTTGTGTTGGTTGTTAACACAAATGACACATTTCACTGTAAGTTTTGACGTACATCAGTCTGTGAATCTGAATCTGATATATCAATTTTGGTTAAGAGACACTTTATGCCTTTACTCAATTTCACACGGTGCCTCACCAAAAATATTTCTCTTTCAGGAAATCCTTCCCTTACCTTGAAGATGTTGAAGAACAGGATGATATTTTGAAACTTTCTAAATCTTCACTGGGCTATACTGCAAATCCTTGGCTTTCTCGACCACTGTCTTAAATGCCTGTTGAAAATCTGGTTTCTTCTCACTGGAACAGCTTCCATTGAGTATTCACATCAGGGATTCCAGAAGCTATTCCACATTGCAACTCCAATCCAAATTTCTACCACACTCGGCACTCTGTCTCAGAACTGTGACAATATCAGCAAATGGATACTTGTTCTGGCTTTAAGAGTACATTACAGTATTATAGGTCTAGGGATGAGGTATTGATACTGTTCAACAAGTTCAATTAACTCTTTAAATATCCTGATCTTTCTTGGGTTTTGCTGGAGCCAGCAATGTTTTTATTGGTCTGGGTATCTCAGCAAAAGGGAGATCTTTCTTTTCATAATGTCATTTGCTGGGAACAAAAATGTTTCACCCTTCCCTTTTTTTTTCAATTCAGGATTTGATTGGAGTACTGAAAAAATGATAAAGGAAGAATTTAAAGAATATGATTATGGTCATCTTGTCTCTACAGCGCCATGATATAACTAATGAAAGAACAAAAAGTAAGGTGCAGAATTTAGAGGTGTTGCCCCACAGTTCCAAAGGCCAGAGTTCAATCTTGACCTCTGGTGCTGCTTTTCTGGGGTTTTCATGTCTCTAGTTTCCTCCCATATCCCAAAGACATGGTAGTTGTTTGGTTAATGAATTACTGCATATTGCCCTTACTGCAGGTTAGTGGTAAAATGTGGGAGAAGCCTATCGAATGGTGAAAGGCCTTGATAGAGTGGATGTGGAGTGAATGTTTCCTATGCTGGGAGTCAAATTCCTCAGAGTTATCATTTCAAAAGATCTGTCCTGAGCCTAGCATGCAAGTGTAGCTATGAAGAAAGCACGGAAGTGCTGCTTCTTCCTTAGAAGATGGACAGTATATTGACTGGTTGCGTGGTGGCCTGGTATGGAAGCACCAGTACCCTTGAATGGAAAATCCTACAAAAGTAAAAGATACGGCCCAATCCATCATGAGAAAATAACCCCCACCAATGAACACATCTACACAGAGGGTTGTCACTGGAAAGTTGCATCTATCATCAAGGCCCCTCAGCAACCAGGATATGCTTTCTTCATGCTTCTGCCATTAGGAAGAAGGTATTGAAGCCTCAGGTCCCACACTACCAGGTTCAGGAACAGCTACTACCCCTCAACCAAAGGGGAGACATTCACTCAACTCCACTTGCCCCATCACTGAAGGGTTCCCACAACCTATGGACTCACTTTTCATCTCATGTTGTGAATATTTATTGCTTATTTATTTATTTTTTGTATTTGAAGTTTGTTGTCTTTTGCACACTGGTTGAACGCCCAGTTGGGGTGGTCTTTCATTGATTCTATTGTGTTTCCTAGATTTTTCCCTGGAATTTTAAATGAATCTTTGGTTTGTATATGGTGACATATATGTACTTTGTAACTTTGATAATAAATTCATAAGTATGTACTTTGATAATAAATTCACTTTGAACTTTGAAATTTGAAAAGTGACTCAAGATTCAAATATCGTTTAATGTCATTTCCTGTGCAGAAGTGTAAGATGAATGAAATAATTGTTATTCCAGATTTGATGCAGCACAAAAAAGTCATGTAAGATAAAAAACACAATAATAATAATAATATGTTTTTAAAAAAGCACACAATAAATATAAATGATAAGATAGCTTATATACATAGATTGATTTTATGTTCATAAAGTGATATCAGCCTGTACATAATGTGGCTGATGGAACATAATAAAACAATGTAGCTCTGGCTTAGTCTTCATTCATTCCGATCACTAATTCCACGGCAATGCCATTCATCAGTGCTGGGACCCCAGTTGTTTACAATATATATTAATGACTTGGATGAGGGAATTAAATGCAGCATCTCCAAGTTTGCGGATGACACGAAGCTGGGTGGCAGTGTTAGCTGTGAGGAGGATGCTAAGAGGATGCAGGGTGACTTGGATAGGTTGGGTGAGTGGGCAAATTCATGGCAGATGCAATTTAATGTGGATAAATGTGAAGTTATCCACTTTGGTGGCAAAAATAGGAAAACAGATTATTATCTGAATGGTGGCCGATTAGGAAAAGGGGAGGTGCAACGTGACCTGGGTGTCATTATACACCAGTCATTGAAAGTGGGCATGCAGGTACAGCAGGCGGTGAAAAAGGCGAATGGTATGTTGGCATTTATAGCGAGAGGATTTGAGTACAGGAGCAGGGAGGTACTACTGCAGTTGTACAAGGCCTTGATGAGACCACACCTGGAGGTATTGTGTGCAGTTTTGGTCCCCTAATCTGAGGAAAGACATCCTTGCCATAGAGGGAGTACAGAGAAGGTTCACCAGATTGATTCCTGGGATGGCAGGACTTTCATATGAAGAAAGACTGGATGAACTGGGCTTGTACTCGTTGGAATTTAGAAGATTGAGGGGAGATCTGATTGAAACGTATAAGATCCTAAAGGGATTGGACAGGCTAGATGCAGGAAGATTGTTCCCGATGTTGGGGAAGTCCAGAACGAGGGGTCACAGTTTGAGGATAGAGGGGAAGCCTTTTAGGACTGAGATTAGGGAAAACTTCTTCACACAGAGAGTGGTGAATCTGTGGAATTCTCTGCCACAGGAAACAGTGGAGGCCAGTTCATTGGCTATATTTAAGAGGGAGTTAGATATGGCCCTTGTGGCTACGGGGGTCAGGGGGTATGGAGGGAAGGCTGGGGCGGTGTTCTGAGTTGGATGATCAGCCATGATCATAATAAATGGCGGTGCAGGCTCGAAGGGCCGAATGGCCTACTCCTGCACCTATTTTCTATGTTTCTATGTTTCTATTATATAGAAGTAAAAAAGTGAAAACAACATTCACCATTACGTAGGTTTTTCATGTACTACTAATAAAAAGAACATTTGTTTTGGGTCACTATCTTATCACTAAAGGGACTTGAATCTTCTCCTCATCATGACTTTTCCATGATCATGGAAGGCAGGCCTGTGCCAACTTGATTCACCAAATGTGAGATCAAATATATTGCAATGCACTGGCTCCAGCAGATGCTGAGGGAAGTTACAATATCCAATCTTTAGTGCGGAAGACCTTTCCTCCACAATTAGCTGTACTCTATGATAAAATCTTCCAGTATAATGCAACACCGGCATTTACTCAACAATCTGGAAAATACATGAGGCAAATACAATCCAACTGATGATTGCCCCAGCTGTCTACTACCAATTGTCAGTAAAGTGATGGAAAAATATGACATCTCTGGTATCAACTAACACACACACTTGATCAGTGCTGATCATTTTGGATGTCTGCAGGAAGTCTTAACTTCTGACTGTATCAGTCGTTACGAACATGATCAAATCAGCTGAATTTCATGGTAAAAGGGAGGGTAATGCAGATGGCATATTGGATGCTTGCATTCATTGTCGTAAAGAGAGCATTGAGAGGCCAGGTTTGTTTTTTCTTGGAGCAGAGAAGGCTGAGGGCTGAGGGGTGACCTGATGAGGTATACAAAATTATGAGAGGGGTGGATAGGTGTAGATAGGAAAAATCATATTCCTTTGGTGGGGGTGTCTAAAACAAGAGGAAAAATTATACTATAAGGTGAGAGTTAGGAGATTCAGAGGGGATCTGTGCATCTGGAGCAGCTGTGTCACTATCTGGTATGGCAATAGCAAAGCATCTGACTGCAAGACGTTACAAAGGATTGCGAGTGCTGCTGAGAAGATCACCTGGATCTCTCTTCCAACCATCTGAGATATTTATCAGATACGCTGATTACACAGAGCCCTTAGCATCTCTTTGAAGCCCTATCAACAGGGACAATGTTCCAAAGTGTTAGAGCAAGGACTGTTAGGTTGGGAAAGAGCTTCTTCCCCCAGGCTATGAAACTACTGAACTCCCTCCCACCAGCCTAGTCTCATCATGTCTAAAGCACCAATAGTCTTAAACTGTTTACTTTTTAACTTATATCGTAATTCCACCTTATGGTGAATGGTTCAATGGCTCAATTTAATATCAGAGAATGTATACAGTATACAACCTGAAATTCTTACTCTTCACAGACATCCATGAAACAGAAGAAAACCCCAAAGAACGAATGACAGAAAAATGTTATAACCCCGAGAGAGAGAGAGATTGCAGGCCAAACAGAGCTATGCACAATTATATACTATCTTTCACAATCTCATACATCTCCTGAACGAATTTAAGATGAAATTTTAAAGAAATGCAGTCATATCAAAAATCTACCCAGGTCATTGACGCAGGCTTGCATAAATAATTTTTCAGACGTATAGGCAATAGCATAACCACCTGAGCCAATCTTACATATATTATGCCCTCACTATTAAACTACTCTCCCATGATGGCACAAAGATTTTAGGAAGGTTTTAAATCCTGTCAAAACACTAAACAAAATCCAAAGCAACACAGAATACCAGAGGAACTCAACAGATCAGGCAGCATGTATGGAGGGAAATGGACAGTAGATGTTTCAGGTTGAGAGGCTTCATCAGGACTGGAAGGAAAGAGGGAGGCAGCCAGTATAACAAAGGGAGAGATGGAAGAAGAGCTGGTGAGTTATAGGTGAATCCAGGTGAGAGTAAAGGTAGGAGGGAGAGAGAGGTGGAAAATGGGATTGCTGGAAGAAGCTGGGAGGTGATAAGTGGAAGCAGCAAAGGTTGGAAGAAGATGGAAGGGCTGAAGAAGTGGGAAAAGAAAGATTAGGACAGAGTGGAGTGGTTACACGAAAATAGAGAAATCTATGTTCATGCAGTCAGGCTCGAGATCACCAAAGCAGAATATAAGATATTGTTCCTTTAATCTCCGCCTAGCTTCATCCTGGCACAAGAGCAAACCATGGACTTGTTGGTGTGGGAATAGAATTAAGGTGGCTGGGCACGAGGAGATCCTGCCTCCTACAGTGGACCCCAAAATGTGTTGGGTTGATGATGCCGCACTAGGAGAACTGAATGCAATAGTGATACCAATGGATTAACATCTGAAGGATTACCTCACCTGGAAGGACTGTTTAGGGCCCTGAGTGGCGGTGAGGGAGGAGGTGTAGGGCCAGTTGTAACACATCATTTTCAATCCCAAGTTGGCATATTTACATGGCAGTAATGAGTCAGATTGGAATAGTGCTACACCTTGGTAACATTCGTCTGTCAGAAACCTACTGCATTTGTCATTTTGATTTTACAGTCAATAATTGTCTGCTGTGTTTCCTAGGTTTCAAAAAAGCTGGTACAGAAAGGAAATTGTGAGATACCAATGTGAGGGATAAACCAATTTATTATCTTTTATGAATACCATTCCATCTGCTCCAGATGCATCTGTCCATGAGAGTATTATTGAAATTAAGAACAATTAAATTCATAGCTCATTCAGCACACTGTACTCTTGCTTGCCAAAATAATTAAACCCCCATCCCAGCTTTTGGTCTGTAGACTTACAAGCGATAATCTACATCCAATTATTTTTCAAATGTGATAAGGACTTCAGTAGGCCTCTCTCAGCTCTGGATGAAAATGTTTCCTTTCACCTTTCATCTAACCCTGCTGCCAATGACTTAAAATCCGTGCCATTTTGTTGTAGATAGCATTGTTGTGAAAAATAATTTATCACTATCAATTGCATCCTGGATTCTTTTCCTTGACAACACTGCAATCATTTGGAGGCAAGTAAGCCAAATGTTTGAATTCACAGCCCCCAGCTGATTATACACCGAAGTCAACCTGCTCAGAAAACAGTGTCAGTTTCAGAAATAAAATAACCAGTGGCTTCTACCACTGAATTACTTTTTTTTTCAATTTATCACTTTCTGTAAGATCCTGTGGATGTTCTTTTCACTAAGCAACCTGTCAAGAGTGGCTAAAATCCACGTGGACTGTATCAGGCATGCTTCCAATTGACTATCTATAATATCACCTTAAATATTTGATCAGTATAGGTGAGACTGACCACCCACGAGTTTTTGTGGAGTACAGAGGATCTTTGGCATGTTGTGTGGCTCTGCTATTGAGTTACAGAATGGATCTAGTAGCTCAAGGATGTGTCTATGAGAGCAACTGGGCTATTAATAGCACACAATCTGTAACCTAGTCTGACATACACACCATTCTATCATCATTGGCAAGGCAGGATACCAAATTTGAATCAATGGAAAGTACAGGTAATCTTGCCAGGAACAGCATTAAGTATACGTGCAAATTATGATGATAGAATACAGGAATGTGGTGGTTGTCTGTCGTGTCCGACGATGACAGGAAACCTGTGTGGGGGACTTTTTAAAGTGGAAAAGCCATTGCACTGCGACAGTTCCACTCTGTCGACCTCAGAAGTCTGGGTCCAGTGGTAAGAACAAGTGTCACAAACTGGAGTCTTCCTTGCTTGCAATGGATGACCATGGGGTCTTCTGTGTCCTGTCATGTCCTTCATTCTCCATGGAGCTTTACAGTACTGCTTTCCTGGGCAATGGATCTGTCAAGCCCAGTCCGCTTGAACTGACTTTGCATGCTAAGGCAGACAAGTCCTTATCTTACTGGGTTATGAGGCCTGCCAGCTACTCTCACCTGGTTTATCTCGCCTGCTGATGTGGTGTACTGGGGTGTGGCCACTACTGCATGCAAGCCACCACTTGGAGCCACAGGTGAGAGCTGAGTGTCTGGTGGGGACCAAAGGTGAGTGAACTGCCCTGGAATGGACATACCCAGCCCCTCCACTAGTGCTACCCCTCCCTGGTCACCCCATACACCCCTGAATAGACTAAGGGAATACTTATGTGCTAAATATCAGAAGCACCATGCTGTAGACAGAAATAAAAGCAGAATACTGGAAATACTCAGGAGATCAGGAGAAAGAAGCAATGTTAGCTTTCAGAGTCATTACCTTTCATTGTGTTTTTGAGAACGTAGAAACTGAATGTAGTTTATTTGCAACTAACGATAAGGGTTGGAGAAAATAAACCAAATATCTGTAATAGAAGTGGAGATCAAAAACTGAACAATAAATGTACTGATGGTGCTGAAAGAGCCAGGATGGTGAAGTCTTGCTAATTTCAGATAGCCTCTGTGGAGGAGTTATATGCCCATGAATATGCATGGAAGCTGGGATGGAAAAGAGTGAAAGTACCAATACTGTAATTGTAAACTGAAATAAAACAATGAATTGACAATACTCATCAAATCAGTAAACATCTGTGATAAGAGAAGTAATAGCTAATATTTCAGATTGATAAGCCTGCAACAGAAATATTCAGTTCTGAAGCAAACTGGAAAGGCTGTTTATTTGAAGTTACTGAATCAAGGTTAAATTGTGAGCACTTGGGACAATTTGGAATATGAGATGTTGTTAGCTGAACTTACATTAGACTTTGAGGGAGCTGCAGAAGTGAGACAGAGAATTAAAGTGACTGGCAATTGGAAGCTCACCTAATTTGAGGAGAGCATGTCATGGGCACTGAATTCAGCATGCTAAAATTAAAAAGGTGCAAGTAAGACATTGCTTTTATCAGGAAGAAATAACTGGCTGGTGGGAAGAGTAAAAGTGAAAGGGTAGATGTTCTTTCTACTGCGTTTGCAAGGGAAGGAGGTGCAGGAAGGGGATTGTGTATTGCCGGAGTTTGAAAAATGATCTGGGGAATAGTTCCTTTACATTGCTGAAAGGACAGGGAAGAGAAAGTTATGTCTTACAGCAGCATCAAATTCCAGGTGATGGAAATTACAGGGTATGATCCATTGAATGTTGAAGCTGAGGGGAAGAAGTCATAAAAAGGAGGAGCCTAATCCACGTTCTGGGTGTGTGTAGACAGAATGAGAGCAGAAGTGTGGAGGTGCAACAGACGTGGTTGACAGCCCTGGGGAAGGAGATTAAAGTTCAAAGTTCAAAGCAAAATTTATTATCAGAGTACGTACAACCCTGAGATTCTTCTTATAATATAAAACATGCCAGAACTATTAATGTAGAAGGTGGTATCATCACAATTAATATACTGTGAGAGATGGAAATGGAGTCCTTTCAGTTTGGGAGGAGGTGTAATCTAAATTACAGAAGGATCATGAGCTTGTAATGGACATTTCACTATCCTATCCCATGAGATGGATATGAGGAAGGCAAGAAATCAAGAGTGCTTCGTGCACAATTTCTGAATGCCTTTGTTTTCCGGTTCCATCTGGTTTGGTTGTAGTTGTGTGCATAATGTACCATCTTACACAAAGACATGTATAACACTTTAGCATATTCCATTCTTATAGTGACGCATGAGAGAGATAAAAATAGAGTCACTGAACGAGTGTCAGTGAATCACAGTACAATGGAAGGACGGTAGTCAGAGATTTCTGCGCTTACTGCAAATATCAGAAGAGGTTCATTATTACTAGGAAAAGAAAGGTACTTTTCTTTACTTCAGACATCAATAATCCTACCTGGTATTCTCAGCTGTTTGCTCTGTCCCTAACTTTCATCTTGGTGGGCCAGAACCTGTTCCTTTTACCTGTGGCTGAAAGACAAGCAAGGCAAAGTATAGGCTTATCACTTTCAGATATTGTATTGTCAACTGGCTGATAAATGCAATCTCAATTTCAAGCAGCTCTGCATGCTAACATTGTAATGTTATTGCTGGGGTTGACCAGAACAATCATTCTAAAAATGTGCCATGTACTAAGCAATGTCAGTGGCATTGCCAGAGTATTCAGTGCCAGAGAAAAGCATTGAAATAGAATGCACTGATAACATTACTTCATTGTATGAATATGTATTGACTGTAACAATTTGGGCTAGATCCCAATATTAAACAGGACATAGAATATGGAACAGTACAGCATAGGAATAGGACTTCTTTGCTGGCTACAATACCAGTTAAGCTAATCTCATCTGTTTGCCTATGACCTATATCCCTCTATCCCTCTATTAAATGCTGTCATGTGTGTCTCTCAAGCCTCTTTAGTGTTGCTATCATAACTGCTTCCACTAACTCCCTTCACAATGTGTTCCAGACACAATTCTCTGAGCAAAAACAAACTTGCCTCACCGATTTCTTTTAAACATTCCCCCCTTCCCTTAAAGCAATGCCTCGTATATTTGACATTTCCACCCAGGAAAAAGACTCTGACTACCTACCCTCTCACAATTTCATATACTTGTATCAGACCCCGCCTTCCCTCCACAGTGCCTGAAGCTCCAAAAACAAACCACATCTGTCCAAACTCTCCTTTCAGCTAACACTCTCAAATCTAGCTAACCTCTACCCCATAAGACCATAAGAAACTCAGCCCATCAGGTTTGCTCTGCCATTCAATTATGGCTGATTTATTAACCCTCTCAACTCCATTTTCCTGCCTTAATAGAACATAGAACATAGAACATAGAACATAGGGTAGTACAGCACAGTACAGGCCCTTTGGCCCACAATGTTGTGCCGACCCTCAAACCCTGCCTCCCATATAAGCCGCCACCTTAAATTCCTCCGTATACCTGTCTAGTAGTCTTTTAAACTTCACGAATGTATCTGCCTCCACCACTGACTCAGGCAGTACATTCCACGCACCAACCACTCTCTGAGTAAAAAACCTTCCTCTAATATCCCCCCTGAACTTCCCACCCCTTACCTTAAAGCCATGTCCTCTTGTATTGAGCAGTGGTGCCCTGGGGAAGAGGCGCTGGCTATCCACTCTATCTATTCCTCTTAATATCTTGTACACCTCTATCATGTCTCCTCTCATCCTCCTTCTCTCCAAAGAGTAAAGCTCTAGCTCCCTTAATCTCTGATCATAATGCATACTCTCTAAACCGGGCAGCCTCCTGGTAAATCTCCTCTGTACCCTTTCCAATGCTTCCACATCCTTCCTATAGTGAGGTGACCAGAACTGGACACAGTACTCCAAGTGTGGCCTAACCAGAGTTTTATAGAGCTGCATCATTATATCACAACTCTTAAACTCTATCTCTCGACTTATGAAAGCTAACACCCCATAAGCTTTCTTAACTACCCTATCCACCTGTGAGGCAACTTTCAGGGATCTGTGGACATGTACCCCCAGATCCCTCTGCTCGTCCACACTACCAAGTATCCTGCCATTTACTTTGTACTGTGTCTTGGAGTTTGTCCTTCCAAAGTGTACCACCTCACACTTCTCTGGGTTGAACTCCATCTGCCACTTCTCAGCCCACTTCTGCATCCTATCAATGTCTGTCTGTAATCTTTGACAATCCTCTACACTATCTACAACACCACCAACCTTTGTGTCATCTGCAAACTTGCCAACCCACCCCTCTACCCCCACATCCAGGTCGTTAATAAAAATCATGAAAAGTAGAGGTCCCAGAACAGATCCTTGTGGGACACCACTAGTCGCAATCCTCCAATCTGAATGTACCCCTTCCACCACGACTCTCTGCCTTCTGCAGGCAAGCCAATTCTGAATCCACCTGGCCAAACTTCCCTGGATCCCATGCCTTCTGACTTTCTGCCTTCTTCTCATAATCTTTGATGCCCTAACTAATCAAGAACCTATCAACCACTGCTTTAAGAATACACTATCACTTGGTCTCTCTGGCTGTCTGGGACAATGAATTCCACACAGTGAGCATCCTCAGGCTGCAGGAATTCCTCCTCATCTCTCTTCTAAAGGGACATGCTTCTATTTTGAAGTTGTGCCATCTGGTTCTAAACTCCCCCACGATAGGAAACATCTTCTCCACATCCATTCCATTTAGGCCTTTCAATATTAACGATATAACAATTACAGCATGGAAACAGGCCATCTCGGCCCTTCTAGTCTGTGCCATCTACCGTCAATCACCTTTGTCATCTCCTCAAAAAAAACTTCAAGTCAAGTTTGTAAGACACAACTTGCCCCACAGAAAGTAATGCTAGCTGGCCATGGTTTTCAAAATGCTCATACATCCTATCCCTCAGAAAACTCTTCAGTAGCTCTCCAATCCAGGATTATCCATATTTCCCTTCTTGAACAATGAAACCATATTGCTGAGTTTATTCTGAAGTTACGTCTTAATACAACCTATAATACAAGTATTTCAAACTATCACATATTGGGATCTACAGAAACTCCCAGGAAAGAAGTTTCCCAGGAGCCTCAAGGAGGAGCAGCTTAGGAGAAGAAATGGCACCTGACGGCGACTGCTTTGCTTGCATCTTCTGAAACAGCCCTAGGTTTATTAATATTAATATTTATTAATATTCAATAGGTTTCAATAAGATCCCCTCCCCCATTCACCTAAACTGCAGCGACTACAGGCCCAGAGCCATCAAACACTCCCCATAGGTTAATCTTTTCATTCCTGGGATCATCCCTGTGAAACTTCTCTGGACCCTCTTAATTCCAGGGCATCGTTTCTTAAACAAGGGGCCCAAAATTGCTCACAATACTCCAAGTGTAGTCTGACCAATGCCTTGCAAAGCCTCAGCATTACATCTTTGCTTTTATATTCTAATCCTCTCAAAACGAATGCAGACATTGCATTTATCTTCCTTACCACTGACTTAACCTGGATTCCCAAGTCTCTTTGCACCTCTGATTTCTGAATTTTATCCCCATTTAGAAAATAGTCTACACCTTTATTCCTTTTACCAAACTGCATGCCCATGCACTTCCCTACACTATATTCCATCTGCCACTTCTTTGCCCATTTTCCTAATCTGTCTAAGTCCCTCTGCAGACTCCCTGCTTCCGCAACACTTCCTGCCCCTCCACCTATCTTTGCAAAGTTGGCCACAAAGCCATCAATTTTGTCACCCAAATCGTTGACATGTAACATGAAAAGAAGCGGTCCCAATACTGACCCCTGTGGAACACCAGTAGTCATCGGCAGCCAAGAAGAAAAAGCCCCCATAACTAATACTCTGCTTTCTGCCAATCAGCCAATCTGCTATCCATGCTAGTACCTTTCCTGTAATTTCATGGTCTTTTCTCTTGTTTGGAGCCTCTTGTGTAGCACCTTGTCAAAGGCCTTCTGAAAATCCAACTAAACAATATCCATTGACTCTTCTTTGTCTGTCCTTCCTGTTATTTCCTCAAAGAATTCTAACAAATTTGTCAGGCAACATTTCCTCTTAAGGAAACAATAAGGACTTAAGAACTTTAGCCTATGTTTTCATGTGCCTGCAAGTACCCCAAACTTTAATAATGGACTCTAGCATCTTGCCAACCACTGAAGTCAGGCTAACTGGCTTATAATTTCCTGTCTTTTGCATCACTCCCATCTTAAAGAATAGAGTGACATTTGTGATTTTCCAGTCCTCCAGAACCACTCCAGGATCTAGAGATTCCCGAAAGATCATTACTAATGCCCCCACAATCTTTTCAGGTACCTCTTTCAGAAGCCTGGGGTGTAGTCCATCGGGTCCAGGTAACTTATCTACCTTCAGACCTTTGAGTTTTCCATTCAGCTTCTCCTTAGTAATAGCAACTGCACTCACTTCAGCCCTCTGTCAATCTTGAATTTCTGGCAGATTGCTGATGTCTTTCACAGTTAAAGACTGATGCAAAATACTTTATGAGTTCATCCCCCATTTCTTCCTCTCCAGCATCATTTTCCAGCAGAACAATATTCACTCTCACCTTCCTTTCACCCTTTATATAACTGAAAAATCTTTGGGTGTTCTCTTTTATATTGTTGGCTAGCTTACATTCACTTTCCAGCTTCTCTCTGCTAATGGCTTTGTCAGTTGCCTTCCCAATCCTCTAGCTTCTCCTGCATCATACACCAGGGTGCTCCCTTCAGTTATTCTTATGAGGTAACTGTATCCTTTGTCCAGGGCTGATGCGGTCAGGTATTGCCCAATCTTCATAGAGTGTTTCGACCCTTAACCTTTACACTCTCCAGCTGGCAGGTCAGCAGTGGTGGTCAAGTCACTGCCCATCTGTTCCTGACTTCCAGCTCAGCCCCTCTCGCCTGCCCCATATCCAGCAAGAGGCTCTGTCTGTTTCCTCTCCCATCCTGTGAGCTGCTTGGTTCTTGCTCTTTTCACCAAGGCCCAGCATGGATAACAACCTCCATGCCAACCCTGCCGGGAACCCTCTCAGCCAGTCCCCACAGGGAATAGTCATGTCAACCATCCTTTGTCCCTGCACTCCCGGACTAAGGATGGTACTTCAGTGCCTTCCTGTCAAGAGCCTCCTCACATCCTTCCTCCCATGATACTGTGAGCTCCACCAGGATGGTTTTGTTGTCTTCAGTGGATCACAGTTCGATGTCTGGTCAAAGTGTGGTTTGTGCTACTTCAGGGAACTGCAACTTTCTTCCCACATCGACCCTTATCGATGGAGGAGAAGATGGCGGCGCGACACAGTGCGCGCAGCCGTTCCGAATGAATATCGATTATGTGTAACTAGGGGGCTGTGCACAATCCAGATGTGATAAAGACAGCCGTGAGAAGTGCAGAGGAACATCTGGAGTAACTTCTGAAATGCTTGCTTTGCTGCCGCTGCTACTGTGCGTTCGAGAATCTCCGGAGATGAAGGCCCCAAGTCCTCGGCTTTGCCTATCGCTTGATGCCGGGGCCGGGGTCAAAGCGCTTGGCAGAGATGGTGATCAGTGCTCAGTGTCGGAGAGGTGGTTG
The DNA here is from genome assembly GCF_030028105.1 of Mobula birostris. NCBI lineage: Eukaryota > Metazoa > Chordata > Chondrichthyes > Myliobatiformes > Myliobatidae > Mobula > Mobula birostris. The sequence goes on along the minus strand of NC_092380.1, from coordinate 59,945,856 downwards.
GAGGCTCGGAGTTTTCGGATGGACTTGGAGTCGGACTGTGGTCGGATGCTTCCAGGATGCTGCATCGGCAAGTTGGCGGCGCTGGAAGTTTACCGTCTGCGTGAGATGATGGGACTTTCGAGAGACTTTGAGACTCTTACTGTGCCATGGTCTGTTCTTATCAAATTACAGTATTGCTTTGCACTGTTGTAACTATATGTTATAATTATGTGGTTTTTGTTAGTTTTTAAGTCGGTTTGTCATGTGTTTTCATGATATCATTCTGGAAAAACGTATCATTTCTTAATGCATGCATTACTAAATGACAATAAAAGGGGACTGCACGTCCTTATAATTATAATCATATCTCCCATGATTTGGCATTTTGCAATAGATTGGATGTAGGTCTCTTTGATATGACTGGTGTGGCCCTCTCCTTGATGAAAATGACTGCTATGTTTGTCTTTCTGCCAGCTGGTCTCTTTTCACACCTTTCCTGCTCCAGTATGTCAGCAAGGGACAGCAGGACCTTGTCGTGACAGCTCCTATAAATATATTTGTGTTAAAGCTGTATTGCATGCTGACAATATGTGTACCAGTGAACCCCAATGACCACAAAGCTTGCAGTTAGGGTCCTCTCTGAGCTCCCATGTGGGCAGCTGTGATGGTGTAGGGAGAGTGTCATATACGGACTGCAGAAGGAAAGAAATGTGGAAGGGCTTCAGTCTCCAAAGCTCTGCCAAAGTGATCTTGCACTTGGGAAGATCTCATTTCATCCAGGACCCAGCGATCCCTACTCCACTGTCTTTGATACCCGCCATTTGTCCTCGCAGTTTCGCATCTCTGCCTGGACCATGTCACGTCTATTCCTTGCATATGCACTCACCCTTCGTTAGAAGTGTGCAGAGCTGAGGCATTGCTGTCCCAGGCATGGGTTGCCAATAATGTTTCTCAATTGCAGCGAGCTCACTGTCTGCTCTGTGGTTGAATTAGTGGTTCATTTTCAGCTCAATCTTGTTGTGACTCCTGCTTGGTTTATTAGCTTGTGATCGGAGCCCCTTAGTGTTAACACAACTCTACACTTTGCTGCCTTGATCTCCTCCACTACCGATGACAAAAGGGCTGTAGCTGGCCTGATCTTATATCTTATAGGAGATTGAAGGCTGACCCAATAGAAGTGTGTAAGTTCATTAGGAGTATAAGTAGGGTGAAAGCACATGATCCTTTTCTCGGAGTTGTGGGCGGGGTCTCTGAGCTTCTTGTCGAGCCTGGAGGGAATTATGGTATTGAATGTTGAATGTAGTCCAAGAATAGCATTCTCACATAAGCATCCCTCTTCTCCAGATGCGTAAGGACGGTGTGTAGCGCTGTGGCCATTGTGTCATTTGTCGAACGGTTGTGTTGGTATGGAAATTGTAGGGGGTCCAGTGTGGGTGGCAGCAAGCTGCAGATGTAGTCCTCGACCGGCCTCTCAAAGCATTTGCTTGTTATTGAGGTGAGTGTGACAGGACGTCAGTCGTTCAGACATGTTACCTTGGTCTTTTTAGATACTAGAAGAATGGTGGATGTTTTGAAGCAGGAGGGCACACTACACTGGGAGAGGGAGAGATTAAAAATGTCTGTAAACACACCTGCCAGTTGTACTGCGCACATCCTGAGTACCTTGCCCTGGGCTGCTGTTCAGTCCCGCAGCTTTGCAACTGTCCACTCGTTGGAAACACCTGTGTACTTCAGCCTCAGAGATGACCAAATTGCAAGTCATCTGGGAGAGAGGCAGAGGTTAGAAACTCCACTGCATTTAGCTTTAAAGTCTACGATGGTATGCAGACCTTGTCATAACCTATATGTGTTGTTGCTGGAGATTGGGTCAGGATCTTGTCCCTGTATTGTTGTTCCACTACCTTGATGACTTTGCGCAGATCGTAGCTGCATTTCTTGAGTTCCTGTTGGTCTCCAGCAACATAAGCTCTGTGTCGCACAGTAAGTGCTGCTCGCACGGAACTGTTGATCCAGGGTTTCTGGTTTGGAAAGACTCTGACCAATTTCTGGGGGACAATATCCTCGATGCACTTCCAGATGAAAACCGTGACCCCTTCCGTGAACTCAGGGACATCCTCGTCAGGAAAGACATTCCAGTCCTGTACGATGGAGGACAACAGGGATAACTTCTCATGTAAAGGGTGGTGCTCAATTGTAATGAGCTGCCAGAAAGTATGGTTGAAATGGGAAGATTAGCAACATTTGAAAGCCATCCAGGTAAGTACATGGGGAGGAGATGTTTAGAGGGCTATGGGCCAAATGCAGGTAAATGGGACTAGCTTGCTGACAGTACAGTCAAGATGGATGAATTGGGTCAAAACGCCTGTTTTCATGCAGTATGACCCTATGACCTGAAAGAAACTCAATTAAGTTTGTCAAAGATGACCTCCCACACATAAAATCTCACTGGTCATCTCTAATAAAACCATAATTTTTCACATTTCTGTAAATCCTGTCCCTAAGAATATTCTCCATTAATTTATCTACGGCCGATGTATACTTCACTAGCATAGAAGTTCCTGATTGTCCCAATTGTTCTTCTCAAGCTGTCATAAAGGTGTGTTGGGAGCAGACCCAAATGCAAGACACAGATACTGAAGTACTAGGAACAGGACAAGGTTTATCAAGAAAGCAAGGGGAGCCAGGAAGAAACAACACTGGACATGGACACAGGACCTGGATGAGACAAGGACACCGGGCCTGAGCTAGGACTCAGACTAGAAAAGCGGGACCAGGACAAGGAACTTGGAACTAGGAGCCTGGGCTAGGATTCCGAGCCAGAGACTGGACAGGGACCCGGAACCTAGATCTTGACTTGGGCTCGGACCCCGGATCCAGGAGAGAACAAGACGTGGCTACAGGACTGGATGTGGAACTCCTGCACAGGATGAGACACATGGGCAGGACGAGAACGCAAAGCCTTGGCTTGGACAGTATGAGGTTTTTGGACGTGGCTTGGACTAGATGAGGTTCTTGGGTGTGGCTTGGACAGTACGAGGTTCTTGGACGTGGTTTGGACTAGACGAGGTTCTGGGACGTGGCTTGGACTAGACAAGGGAACTCCAGCACAGGGCTGGGCAAGGCACCAGAACTGGATGAGGACACGAAGCACAGACCTGAACAGGGCTGAAACACGGTGCCTGGACTAAGTCTTGGAACACAGGAACATGGCACCTGGACTAGGTCTTGGAACACAGGAACATAGCGCCTGGACCTGAGCACAGGAACACAATAACACAGAGCCGGGACCACTCCTTGGGAACAGGACATAGAGCCGGGACTTGTACACGGAACACAGAGCCAGGACCCCTCCTTGGGAACAGGACTTAGGGCCAGGGTTTTATACAGAGTCAGGACCCCTCCTTGGGTAAAAGACATAGGGCCAGGACTCTTCTTTGACATGAACACTAAACATGGGGACACAAAGAGACAGTTCCAAACTCAATGATAGATATATCCTTATCTTGGCATGGCAAGGCTCTGGTCTCATTCCGGCGGTTGAACTTGATGGCGATACAGGCGAGGATGCAGGTGAGGTTGCAGGCAAGGTAGCAGGTGAGGGTAACGGACAAAGATTACAGACGAAGGTTAGCACTGAAGTAACTGTTGAGGTAAACTGCCAAAGAAACTGCCAGGGATTCCGAAGGGAGGAGAGAGGGGTCGAGAGAGATAGGACAATCCAGTAGGGAATCCTTGGATTGCAAAGGTATTTATGTGCCAGCCCAAAAGGAGAATCAGGTGCCTCAATTAAGGCACCCCATGGAACAAGGGAAAACAGGAAAACTCGGAATAAGGATCGATGAACTGGACCGTGAACCGGAATGCAGATTTCACGGACCGGACCATAACACAAACAAGGGAACAACATTGGCAATCCTCTAGTACTCTGACTAAAGAGTACACAAAGATCTCTGTCAAGGCCCAACTAATCTGTTCCAATGAGACAGGGAAAGGATGGTAGTGTACAGGAACCGTAGTGTACAAAGGCTTTTGAAAATCTACTCAAGAAAAGAAAAGCTTATGAAAGGTTCAAAAAATGAGGTAATGATGGAGATCTAGAATATTATAAGGCTAGCAGGAAGGAGCTTAAGAATGAAATTAGGAGAGCCAGAAAGGGCCATGAGAAGACCTTGGCGGACAGGATTAAGGAAAACCCCAAGGCATTCTACAAGTATGTGAAGCGTAAGAGGATAAGACATGAGAGAATAGCACCAAGCAAGTATGACAGTGGAAAAGTGTGTATGGAATCTGAGGAGATAGCAGAGTTACTTAATGAATACTTTGCTTCAGTAATCACCATGGAAAAGGATCTTGGGGATTGTAGGGATGACTTACAGCAGACTGAAAAGCTTGAGCATGTAGATATTAAGAAAAAGGATGTGCTGAGCTTTTGGAAAGCATCAAGTTGGATTAGTCAGTGGGACTGGACGAGATGTACCCCAGGCTACTGTGGGAGGCACGGGAGGAGATTGCTGAGCCTCCGGTGATGATTTTTGCATCAGCAATGGGGACAGAAGAGGTTCCAGAGGATTAGAGGGTTGCAGATATTGTTCCCTTATTCAAGAAAGGGAGTAGAGAAAGCCCAGGAAATTATAGACCAGTGAGTCTTACTTCAGTGGTTGGTAAGCTGATGGAGAAACTCCTGAGAGGCAGGATTTATGAACATTTGAAGAGGCAGAGCATGATTAGGAATAGTCAGTATGGCATTTGAACCTGATTGAATTTTTTGAGGATGTGACTAAACACATTGATGAAGGTAGAGCAGTAGATGTAGTGTATATGGATTTCAGCAAGGTATTTGATAAGGTACCCCATGCAAGGCTTATGGAGAAAGTAAGGAGGCATGGGATCCAAAGGGACATTGCTTTGTGGATCCAGAATTGGCTTGCCCACAAAAGGCAAAGAGTGGTTGTAGATGGGTCACATTCTGCATGTAGGTCAGCGACCAGTGGTGTGCCTCAAGGATCTGTTCTGGGACCCTTACTCTTCGTGATTTTTAGAAAATGACATGGATGAGGAAGTGGAGGGATGGGTTAGTAAGTTTGCTGATGACACAAAGGTGGGGGTGTTGTGGAGAGTGTGGAGGGTTGTCAGAGGTTACAGCGGGACATTGATAGGATGCAAAACTGGGCTGAGAAATGGCAGATGGAATTCAACCCAGATAAGTGTGACGTGGTTCATTTGGGTAGGTCAAATATGATGGTAGAATATAGTATTAATGTTAAGACTCTTGGCAGTGTGGAGGATCAGAGGGATCTTGGGGTCCGAGTCCATAGGACACTCAAAGCTGCTACGCAAGTTGACTCTGTGATTAAGAAGGCACACAATGCATTGGCCTTCATCAACCGTGGAACTGAGTTTAGGAGCCAAGAGATAATATTGCAGCTATATAGGACCCTGGTCAGAACCCACTTGGAGTAGTGTGCTCATTTCTGGTCGCCTCACTACAGGAAGGATGTGGAAACCATAGAAAGGATGCAGAGGAGATTTACAAGGATGTTGCCTGGATTGGGGAGCATGCCTTATGAGAATAGGTTGAGTGACCTCAGCCTTTTCTCCTTGGAGCGGCGGAGGATGAGAGCTGACCTGATAGAGGTGGTATGAAAGATGATGAGTGGAATTGATTGTGTGGATAGTCAGGGGCTTTTTCCTAGGGCAGAAAAGACTAACACAAGAGGGCACAGTTTTAAGGTGCTTGGAAGTAGGTACAGAGGAGATGTTAGGTGTAACTTTTTATGCAGATAGTGGCCAGTGCGTGAAATGGGATGCTGGCGACAGTGGTGGAAGCGGATATGATAGGATCTTTTAAGAGACTCCTGGATAGGCACATGGAGCTTAGAAAAATAGAGGGCCACAAGTAACCCTAGGTAATTTCTAAAGTAAATACATGTTCGGAACAACGTTGTAGGCTGAAGGGTCTGTATTGTGCTGTAGGTTTTCTATGTATCTATGTATCTAATCTCCTCTCTTGCCTTTCAATAATCTGAGATAAGCCCTATCAAGCTCTGAGGACTTAGGTTCTTCAATAGACCGAATACCTCCTCCTTCTAGAACATAGTGCCATGTTCTAGAATTTCAGCAACCCTACCCTGATCTCTCTATTCCCATGTACTTCTCCTTGGTGAATATCAATGAAAAGTACTTACTTTCTATCTTGCCCAGTTACTCTGGTTCCAGGCAGACATACCCTCCTTTGTCCTATCCTCTCACTATCTATTCTCTTGTTTTTAATGCATGTATAAGATGCCTTGGGATTCCCTTTAATCCAATTTGAGAAGGATATATCATGGTTTATTTTAGCCCTGCTGATTTGCTGCTGAAGTTCTTCCCTGCATTCTTTACAATTCTCTAGGGTCCTTTCCAATTTCAGCTACCCAAATCTTACATATGGTTCCCTGTTTTTGTTGATTAAGTTACAACAGCTCTCATCATCCTTGCCATCCTTGCCTGTCTTCCTTGTGGGAACATGTTGGTCCTGAATTTTGACTAGCTGGCATTGACATGAGTCCCACATGACAGGTGTGGACAAAGCTAACAAACAGATCCTGCTTAATATTGTTGTAATTAGCCTTCCCCTGCTTAGTCTGTTCCCCTGGTCTGGTCTTATCCTTATCCATAACAATCTTAAAACATATGGGGATGATCACAGTTACCTGAATGATCTCCCACTGAAACCCCCGATACATCTACCCAGGCTTGTTTCCCACTACATGGCCTGATATAGCCACGTCTCTTGTTAGGCTATCAACATACTGTTTCAAGCACCCCTCTTGGATACATCTAACTAAGTTTGTTCCATCTAAATCTCTGACACCAAGAAAGTCCTAGTTGATAGTGAGGAAATTAAAGTCACCACTCCAGCAGCCTTATTGTTTCCACATCTTTCCATAATTTGCCAACATAGCTTTTCAGTGGTCTGCTGGGGGCCTTTAGTATAAATTCATCATTGTGATTGCACTTTTCCTATTTCTGAGCTCTTTCAAATTTGTCTCATTTGATGAGTCCTCCAGTATATTCTCTCTGGGACCAGTTGCAATACCCTCCCCAATTAGTGATGTAACCCTTCCATTACTTGTACATCCCTTTCTATCGCATTGGAAATATCTGAACTCTGAAGTGTTGAGCTGCTGGTCCTGCTCTTCCCTCAACCAAGTCACTGTTCTGGCCACGATATCATAGTTCCATGTACTAAATAGTTTCAAGTTCATCTGCCTTACCTACAATACCACTTGACTAAAATAAATACATTTCATCCCACCAGACCTATAATGCTGCTTTAGAATTACAAATATTTTATTAAGATCACTGCACTTTCTATCAGCTCAGGGTGAGTATTGATCCAAGTTGCTTAATCACACCTCAAACAGCAAATCCCTACTCCAAGAATAAACCTTCACTGCATACTCTTTATCACAATTTCTGTACATCTTTTGTTGGGAGGGAGAGCAGCCCTGTACAGAGTACACAAAACTCTAGATGTTATTTCAGCATGGCCTATATGATTGGAGCAAGATAGCCTTACTCCTATACTCCGGTCCTTTTCTAACACCTGAAAATTATCTTTTGTATCTAATAAATCAGATAAAAATGCATCAGTAATCTTGCTCCTAAATTGTGCAGAAACTCCCACAATCTTTGTTGATTTTGGAAGACTAAATCTCAACAAATCTCAGCAAAATAAGGGATACATCAAACTAAACAATGTGGTGGCAAAATTTAAACTTAAGCTCATTTACAAAGAATTATTCAGCCTGGTCAGACAATGTCCCTTGAGACATCTTTGAATACATATGTACGTATTGTTTGGAGAGGAAATATTTGTGACTGTTACTATTATTTTTCGGTTGTTACTTGTGGTACATTGCTCAGCTTTAAGATGTCATCTTTTGCTTGATTGCAATGTTGATAATATTTCTGAATGATCTAATTGTTTCTAAGAAACATTGGGATCCTCAACCTATTAAAGAGATTTTTAAAAATCTGAGTTTAACGTTCTTTGAAGCCAATGATCTGTTGTTAGACTCCAGAAAGTGAGGGAACACATCAAGAGGTACGGTTATTGAAAATGATTGTGAAGGGATCTTTTGTCATATTGGCCTTCATCAATCAAGGCATTGAGTACAGGACTTGGGATGTTACATAAAAGATGCATCAGACACTGGAGAGGCCAAATTTGGAATATTGTGTGCAGTTCTGGTAACCTGCCAACAAGAAAGATATAAGTGTCAAAGAGTGCAGAGAAAACTTACAAAGATGTTGCTGAGACTTGAGGATCTGAGTTACAGGGAAAGGTTAAACAGGTTAGGACTCTATTTCCCAGAGCACAGGAGAATGGGGTGGGGGGGTGCTTATAGAGGCATATAAAATTGAGGGGTATAGATTGGACGTATGCATGCAAGCCTTTTCCCTTCAGTTGAGACTAGAACTAAAGGGCAAAGTTTAGGGTGAAAGATGAAATATTTAAGAGGAATCCGAGGGGAAACAACTTCACTCAGAGAGTGGTGTAGGTGTGGAAAGAGCTGCCTGCAGAAGTAGTAGATGTGAGTTCAATTGTAACATTGAAGGGAGGGTTGGATAGGTACATGGATGAGAGGGTTATGGAAGGCGATGATATATGTACAGGTAGATGAGACTAGGCAGAAGACCAAATTGGCTGGACTAGGCCTTGTTTTTGTGCTGTATTTCTCTATGACTCTAAAAAGGACAGCAAAAGGAGTTTGTAGAGTGGAAAGAGTTTGAAACAATAGTGTGTTGACAATGGCCTTCATTTACATTTCTAAACATGGTGATACCAATCAATGATCTTGTGTTTGAAAGCAAAATCAAAATCTACTGGGTTGGCAATGACAAAGTCTGAAGCTTTAGTGGAAATTAAATAAGATGTGTTGCCTTCAATGAATGCTTTGCAATTACAATTTTTTAAAAGAAATCTTTGTCCTTCAAAGCAGTCTCCATAGAAACAATTTGTCATCTACATTTCAAAGCTACACTTTAAATAATTTACTCTTATAATTTGTTTTACGTTATCTTTTCATAGGAATTATTCTCCTTTCACGCAATATTATCACTTTATTAGGATCAGAAGAGATTTGGAGATCATCAGGATAAAAGGGATAAACTATTTGTTTCAAGATTTAAATTCAAATAAAGAATATAATTGAACATGGCCTAAACAATGACTTACACCAGCACCTCTGCCTCCTCAGATTCATTTATTTATTGAGATATAGGTTGGACTAGATATCTCCCACCCCTCAAACCACTCCAAATAGCAATCCCCTGTTTTAATCCCAGCCCACGGGGCAATTTACAATTATTAATTAACCTACTAACTGGTACGCCTTTGGGTTGTGGGAGGAAACCAGAGCACTCAGAGGAAACCCGTGTGGTCACAGGGACAACATACAATCTCCTTACAAACAGAGGTGGGAATTAAACCCAGGTCACCTGTACTGTAAAGTGTTGTGCTAATCACTACACTACCATACTGTCCTGCAGAGGGCTAAGGAACTTCAGCATATCCCCAGTGAACATCAGCAATTTTTATAGATGCACCATAAATAGTACCCTATTTGGAGGCATCACAGCGTCCTCTGTTAACTGCTCTTCCCAAAACTGAAAGAAATTGCAAACATTGTGAGCTCTGCCTCGTCTATCACAAAAAACAGGATCTCCCCCCTTGACCCCTGTCTACACCTCCTGGTGCCTGGGGAAAGCAGCCACAATAATCAAAGACCTCTCCCACCCTAGTCATTCTCTCTTCTCCCCCCACCCTTTCATAGCCTGAGAACGTGGACTCCAGGCTCAAGGATTTTTCAATTGTTATAAGACTCTTGTATTCTGAAGATGAACTCTTGATCACCCATTCTACTTTGTCAAGACCCTTAAACTTTATTTGTCTACCAGCACAACACTTTCTCTGTAACTGAAACATTATATTTTACATAGTTTTTGTTTTTCCTTTTATATTAAAATGTACTCAATGTACTTGTTCATGGAATGTTCCACGTTAATGGCATGCAAACATGCAAATACTTTATCTTGGTACGTGCAACAATAATAAACATATTACCTATCACTGATCATTTCTACTGAAAGGAAGTGTTCCTGTCAGAAAACAAAGTTTTCATTCTTAGTAAGGTACATAGTTTGGATTCAGTATTTTTAGAATCTGTAACAGTAGAATTGAATCAATTTGAATGCCACGTCATAGAATCTTCTATAGAACAGTATAGCATAGGAACAGATCCTCTGACTCACAATGTCTGTGCCACTACAATGCTAAATTAAACAAGATTTCTTCTGCCTCCATATGATCCATATGCCTTAATTAATTTCATGTTTATGTCTCTGTTTAAATGCCTCTTAAACACCTCCATCATGTCTGCTTCCACTGTCATCCCTGGCAATATTTCATTCATAAAAGAAAAGAAAACTTTGATCAAATAGGAAACAGGAAACAATGCATGTAAATAGTTTTGTTTTACAATTCATTCAATGAATCCTACAAAATTGAATATTTATAATTACGTTTCTGACAGGTTCCATTTTCTGTCAGCAAACAACTCCATTTCAGCAGGGAGGTACAATCCCTCTACATTGTGATGATCCGAGGGCCCTCCACAACTTCCTTACATGGAAACCAGCCAGTTTCTCTCCACCAAAAGCACATTCTCCGTCTGATCTTGTCCTATCAACAACCCTTCGTACAACTCCAGTCCTTTTTTTTGATCAATGATAAAACTTTGGAACCTTCATGGGCCAGCTTTGTGCAATAGATAAAACAGCTCTTCTTTCAGGCCTGCTCTAGACCCCTCCCTTAATTTATTTTTCCCAAACATTAATGAATCTATTTATGCTGCTTTCTATACTCTTTCAGAATTCAAGTATCTCATTACTTTTTCTATCAATTTCCACCCTGCTCCAACTTTTACGTGCTCCAACATTGGCTCTTATCTTCTCTTTCTGTATCGCTCTGTTGCCATTTCAGAGGAATTTACAGACTCTGTTTTATTTTCTATCTGCTCTGATCATGAGACTTTCTACATTGGTGCCTCTGCTTCTCCTTTCTCCTTTACCATGACTTCCTCTTTATCTGCATGTTACCACACCTCAGTTCTCTTCCCCAATCTGAGCAATGTTAGAGCTTTGCTGGTTTTCACCTTCTTCCCCACCAGCCTCCACATTCAATGGATCATCCTTCAAAGTTTCCACTGCCTTCAACAAGATACTACCAAATAAACATCTTCTCCTTCCCAACCTTCTCAGCATTTCAAAAGTCCTGATGCTTTCATGGCTTCCTGGTCTGACCTTCAATTTTCACCAACCACTCCCCTTCCTGGGGTACTTTCCCATGTATCTGAAAAGCATGCACCACCGGCTCATTTACTTTTTCCCTTCCCATTATTCAGGGACACAACAGTTCATTCACGTGAGGTGTTAATTCACTGGTACTTCTTCCAATTTACAGTATTGCGTTAGTGCTCTGTACTGGAAAAAGATCAAATGCAAATAGGATGCAAAAATCAAATGAAATAAGAGTGAAAACTGCAGAGAAAATTTACATAGATGCTGCTGGGACTTCAGGACCTGAGTTCTAGGGAAAGGTTGAATAGGTTAAGGTTTTATTTCCTGGAGTGTTGGAGAATGAGAGCAGATTTGTTAATGATCAGCGAAACACATGGCCCCTAGTTCTAAAGGAAACATGAAGGGGAACGTCTTCATTCATAGGGTGGGAGAGTGTCGGACAAGCAGCCGGCGGAAGTGGTTGATGGGGTATCGATTTCAAAATTTAAGAAAAACTTGAATAAGTTTTTGGATGGGAGGGGTACGTTGGGCTATGGTCCAGGTGCAAGTCAATGGGACAAGTTAGAATAATAGTTTAGCATGGACTAGAAAAAGCTAGAGAATCTGTTTCTGCGCTGTAGTGTTCTACAACTTGAAGGCTCTATGTATGTTTTGCACAGCATCTGTGTTCGGTAAGCAGGGTAATATTGAACTTTCAGCTGCCTGTCGCTAGTTCTCTTTCTCACTCTCCACCTGGCCTATCTGTGGCCTGTACTTCCAACAAACCAAATGAATGCTTGAGAAAGAACCCCTCAATTTGATATTCAATTCAACTATTTTAAATTTTTTTTTTCAATTAGTATCAAACTGTTCTAAGTTTATCCATCTGTAATGTTAACTTAGTTTTTCTTGCTCTACAGCTACTGCCTGATCTGTTTGGCATTTCCAGTATTCTTCTTTTGGGTTTAGGTCATAGCAACAGCTCTGACTTGCATTTCACAGCTTTTTATATCCCTTGGTTGTCTTCATAAGTTTCCTCATTCATCAATCGACCAGTCTGATCTGTAAACAGTAGAATCACCTTTACAACTATGACCTATCAGATATATTCCCATCAACATAAAATTGACATTTCCTTCATCAAGAAATTTTTATTTTTTTAAACGTTTTTGCATGGGTACTACCTGTCCTGATTAAGGAAGCTTAAATCAGATATCAAACATCAATAATAAGGAAAGCCTGCAATGGTGTAGAATGTGTGGGGCAGAAATTTAAAAAATTAGAAAAGGATGTGAAGAATTGCTGGTTGGTGAAATCAAACAAGATCTAAAGATGGTTCAAATATATACAGAACAGCAAGAAAAAGGAAAGAATACAGTCCATTCGGATCTGGATAAGGTGCTTATTGCATATCACATTTCTCAGAGACAATGCTAATATTTTAGTTGAAGAGAAAGGGTGTAAAATGTTGGATGGAATAAATATGCTATGAGTGGAATTATTAATGGGTTTCACAACTCTGAATGTAAACAAACGACAAGACTGGGATGAAATATATTTTTGGCAAGGTGAGGGTGTGGCCAGGAATGAAAATTTGCACGTTTGACAGAAGATCGGATATGCTAGGGTTCTTTGCTTTGGAATGAAAGTGACAGAAAATAGATTTAATTGAGTAACATGACTAGATAAAATAAATAGAAAGGATAAAAAGCATGGAACATAAACTTAAACTAATTGGTTGAAGTAATAAAGGGAAGCAAGGACTTCCTTTCATCAGAAAGTTTGATGGGGTCTGGAATGGGTAATAGAAACAGAGACCCTTACCACATTTAAAAAGGAGCAGGACATATTCTCAGTGGTCACTTTATTAGGTAAACCTGTACACCTACTCATTAATGCAAATAACTAATTAGCTATTCACAGGCAGCAACTCAATGCATAAAACCATGCAGACCTGGTCAAAGGGTTCAGTTGTTTTACAGACCAAACACCAGAATGGGGAAGAAATGTGACCTAAGTGACTTTGACTGTGGAATGATTGTTGGTGCCAGACAGGGTGGTTTAAGTATCTTAGAAACAACTGATCTCCTAGGATTTTCACACACAACATTGTCTAGAATTTATAGAGAACAGTGTGAAAAACATAAAAAAAATCAAGTGAATGGCAGTTCTGTGGGTGAAAATGCTTTGTTAATAAGAGAGGTCGGAGGAGAAAGACCAGACCAGTTTAAGCTGATAGGAAGGTGACAGTAACCCAAATAACCATGCATTGTAACAGTGGTGTGCAGAAGAGCATCTCTGAGCATACAACACATCAAACCTTGAAGAGGATGAGCTACAGCAGTAGAAGACCACACTGGGTTCCACTCCTGTAGCTAATGAAGTGGCCACTGACTGTATATTGTAGAGCTGTTACCTGCAAGGCTTTGGAAGTGGGACTGAGCTGAACAGCATTTTCCTTACTTGCAAAGGTGTTTGTAGAAGGTAAAACTTACATACATCCTATGTGCCTAACTAGAGTGTTGTAAGCCGAAGTAATGGTCATCAAGTTGTGTCCCAATGTTGGAAGGGAGGATCATAGATGGGCAGTTCATAGAACATTGAAATTGGTGAGAATGTAAGGAGTGTGCTTTAAATAGGAACAAATACAATAAAGATTTCAAAATAAAAGATTAATAATCAAGGGATTCAAATGATTAGTTGTATAATTGCCAATTATTACCTCAAAGGATGGGAAACCTACAACCTGAGGCACCATTAGCAAAAGGCATCTCAAATTATTGGAGTACTTCCACATGCACAGCCTGAGATTCATTATGGGTATCTGCTGGCATAAACGTATCACAAACCTGAAAGTCCTCAACAGGGAAAAGACTAACAGTATTGAAGCCATGATCCTGAAAGCACAACTTCATTGAACCAGACATTTTATACACATGAAGGACTCCAGACTCCCTAAGCAGTTGCTCTATGGCCAGTTATCGTGCAAAGCAGAAACTTTGATAGACGCCGTAAGAGGTGTAAAGACTGTGTGAAAGCCAGCAGTGCTTATAGTGGGCTTGCTATCTGGAACATAGGACCGGAGACAGAGCTAGTTGGTGTTCCTTGGTTCATCTTACTCAGAGCAACTTAGAAGACTGGTGTCATGCAGACCTGGAGACTGCCCAATGAAGAGGAAAGCAGCAGCACAGCCATGCCAATGGAATCAGGGCAGTTTCCTTGTCTCCACTGTGAATGTCTATGCCACTGAAGAATTGGTCTCTGCAATCACCTCCAAGCACACATCAGATGAGCTGCACAAACACAATCATCATCGTTGAAATCGATGGACAACCAACACATTAGCAATGGAACATCAACAATGAGGACAAAATCTAATGAATTTTAGGGAATATCAGAACAGATAGAATGTGCAAGATTTAATAACGCTCAAAAGGAAAGGTAACAGTTATAATGGCTGATTATGTAAACAAGGTAATTCTGCTAGGGGAGATACACTGAAAGGATTAAGAATAGATTGAAGCATATTCAGCTGAATACCTGATGACCAGACTTAAAGAAAGTTCTGGATCAATACGATGATACGTTTACTGTTTCACACACAGGCACCAAACCAATGTCGGACCAATCTATTGTGCGCCTAGACAAGAAAGCTATCAACTAATCGATCAAGTAGGAAAGAAGCAACATCAGCTGGTAAAAGTGTCACAAAAAGATTGGGCAATGCTCTCTCTGGTGGAACCTGGGCAAAAAAGGATATCTGGCTCTGTGGAGGTTATGAAGAGATGGTTTATAAACGGGTGGATTATGAATAATACCCTCTGATCGTGTCTCCATATTTGTACACTGAACAGATAGGGAAAAGATCTTCATTAAATTTGACTTGTTTCACATCTAGGGTCAACTTAATGTAGACAGAGAAAGGCAACACTATTTGCTGACAGACAACAAGAGTTGCATCATATACCATGCTACCATGTGGCTCTAAATCATTCACAAAAATACTCCAAGTGACTATGTGAGGGTTTTGTGTGGTTCTACTATCCAGATAGCATCCTAACTGAAAACACTACAGAGAAGGAAAGACTTCAGGTACTTGAGGAGGTGTGCATAAGACTTTGTCGACATCATTGTAAAACTTAAAATGAAGCAAAGAAGTCACCATGCCAAGGAAGTGATTATTTAGCCCTTCAGTTAAAAAAAGAGAAGGTGATGTCATCATCAGAGCCAGGAAATTGAAAACAGAGCATTCAAATAAAGCACCATGGCAGATTCTTTGTCATGAGCACCCGTTGAGGAAACCACAAAGACCAAAGAAAGGAAAATGTAGGCTTTTAACAGTCAGTAGGACTGTCACAGCAGAGCAAATAGAACTGCACACAAAACCCTAATGCTAAGGCCCTTGTATGAATGCATAAATGAATGAACTGATTCACACACAGGTCTGAATAAAGACATGATGTCATAAGGGCACGGCTGGGAACAGACCCAAGTGCAAGACACAGACACTGAAGTACTAGGGACAGGACTAGGATACAGGGCAATGGCAAGGACTTGGACAGGAAAATCAGGAACCTGGAACAGGACTGGACAAAAGAGCTAGGATCCTGGGCTTGGACTCTGAGCCAGAGACTGGACAAGGACCCAGTACCTGAGTTTTGCCTCTGGCTCGGACCCCAGAACTAGGCAAGGACGAGGCTTGGCAGGCAGGCAGGATGAGGCTGGAGACTTCAGGCTAGAAGCTAGAGGCTAGAGACTTGGCTTGGCTTGGCAAGAGGCTAGAGGCTAGAGGCCGGAGTTTACAGGCTCGAGGCTAGGCAAGAGATGAGGCGAGGCTTGGCAGAAGGCTGGAGACGAGGCGAGGCTGGAGGCTGGAGATGAGGCTGGAGGCTGGAGGTGAGGCTTGGAGACTTGAGCTGAGGCTGGAGACATGAGGCGAGGCTGGAGGCTGGAGACTTGAGGCGAGACCGGAGGCTGGAGGCTGGAGACTTGAAGCAAGGCTGGAGGATGGAGACTTGAGGCAAGGCTGGAGACTGGAGACGAGGCTTGAGGTGAGGCTGGAGGCTGGAGACTTGCGGTGACTGGAGGCTGGAGGCTGGAGACGAGGCTGGAGACTGGAGAATTGATGTGAGGCTGGAGGCTGGAGACTTGAGGCAAGGTTGGAGGCTGGAGATGAGGCGAGGTGAGGCGAGGCGAGGCGAGGCTGGAGACTGGAGACTTGAGGCAAGGTGAGGCTGGAGGCTGGAGACTTGAGGCGAGACTGGAGGCTGGAGGCTGGAGGTTTGAGGCGAGACTGGAGGCGAGACTGGAGGCTGGAGGCTGGAGACTGGAGACTGGAGGTGAGGTTGGAGACTTGAGGCAGGGCTGGAGGCTGGAAACTTGAGGTGACTGGAGGCTGGAGGCTGGAGACTTGAGGCTGGAGACCTGAGGCTGGAGACTTGAAGCGAGGCTGGAGACTTGAGGCAAGGCTGGAGGCTGGAGACTTGAGGCTTGAGGCGAGGCTGGGGGCTGGAGACTTGAGGCGAGGCTGGAGGCTGGAGGCTGGAGACGAGGCGAGAGACGAGGCGAGACTGGAGGCTGGAGGCTGGAGGCTTGAGGTGAGGCCGGAGGCTGGAGGCTTGAGGCGAAGCTGGAGGCTGGAGGCGAGGCGAGTCTGGAGGCTGGAGGCTGGAGACTTGCGGCGACTGGAGGCTGGAGGCTGGAGACGAGGCTGGAGACTTGAGGCTGAAAACGCGGCTGGAGACTTGAGGCAAGGCTGGAGGCTGGAGACTTGAGGCTTGAGGCGAGGCTGGAGGCTGGAGCTGGAGACGAGGCGAGGTTAGAGGCTGGAGGCTTGAGGCGAGGCTGGAGGCTGGAGATGAGGCTGGAGGCTGGAGGTGAGGCTTGGAGACTTGAGCTGAGGCTGGAGACATGAGGCGAGGCTGGAGGCTGGAGACTTGAGGCGAGACCACAGGCTGGAGGCTGGAGACTTGAGGCAAGGCTGGAGGATGGAGACTTGAGGCAAGGCTGGAGACTGGAGACGAGGCTTGAGGTGAGGCTGGAGGCTGGAGACTTGCGGCGACTGGAGGCTGGAGGCTGGAGACGAGGCTGGAGACTTGAGGCTGAAAACGCGGCTGGAGACTTGAGGCAAGGCTAGAGGCTGGAGACTTGAGGCTTGAGGCAAGGCTGGGGGCTGGAGGCTTGAGGCGAGGCTGGAGGCTGGAGACGAGGCGAGAGACGAGGCGAGACTGGAGGCTGGAGGCTTGAGGTGAGGCCGGAGGCTGGAGGCTTGAGGCGAAGCTGGAGGCTGGAGGCTGGAGGCTGGAGACTTGAGGTGACTGGAGGCTGGAGGCTGGAGACAAGGCTGGAGACTTGAGGCAAGGCTGGAGGCTGGAGACTTGAGGCTTGAGGCGAGGCTGGAGGATGGAGGCGAGACTGGAGGCTGGAGGCTGGAGATTTGAGGCGAGACTGGAGGCTGAAGGCTGGAGACTTGAGGTGAGACTGGAGGTTGGAGGCTGGAGGCTGGAGGCTGGAGGCTGGAGATGAGGCGAGGCTGGAGGCTGGAGACGATGCGAGACTGGGGGCTGGAGGCTGGAGACGAGGCGATTGGAGGCTGGAGGCGAGGCTGGAGGCTGGAGACTTGAGACGAGGCGAGGTGAGGCTGGAGACTTGAGGCGAGACTGGAGGCTGGAGGCTGGAGACTTGAAGCAAGGCTGGAGGCTGGAGACTTGAGGCGAGGCTGGAGGCTGGAGATGAGGTGAGGTGAGGCAAGGCGAGGCAAGGCTGGAGACTGGAGACTTGAGGCGAGGAAAGGCTGGAGACTTGAGGCGAGACTGGAGACTTGAGGTGAGACTGGAGGCTGGAGACGAGGCGGGACTGGAGACTGGAGGCTGGAAACTGGAGGCAAGACTGGAGGCTGGAGACTGGAGGCTGGAGACTGGAGACTGGAGGTGAGGCTGGAGGCTGGAAACGAGGTGACTGGAGGCTGGAGGCTGGAGACTTGAGGCTGGAGACCTGAGGCTGGAGACTTGAAGCGAGGCTGGAGACTTGAGACAAGACTGGAGGCTGGAGACTGGAGACTGGAGGCGAGACTGGAGGCTGGAGGCTGGAGACTTGAGGCGAGGCTGGAGACTTGAGGCGAGGCTGGAGACTTGAGGCGAGGCTGGAGGCTGGAGACTTGAGGTGAGGCTGGAGATGAGGTGAGGTGAGGCAAGGCGAGGCGAGGCTGGAGACTGAAGACTTGAGGCGAGGAGAGGCTGGAGACTTGAGGCGAGACTGGAGGCTGGAGGTTGGAGACTTGAGGCGAGACTGGAGGCTGGAGACGAGGCGGGACTGGAGACTGGAGGCTGGAGACTGGAGGCAAGACTGGAGGCGAGACTGGAGACTGGAGACTGGAGACTGGAGGTGAGGCTGGAGGCTGGAAACTTGAGGTGACTGGAGGCTGGAGGCTGGAGACCTGAGGCTGGAGACTTGAAGCGAGGCTGGAGACTTGAGACAAGACTGGAGGCTGGAGACTGGAGACTGGAGGCTGGGGGCTGAAGGCTGGAGACTTGAGGCGAGGCCGGAGGCTGGAGGCTGTAGACTTGAGGTGACTGGAGGCTGGAGACTTGAGGCAAGGCTGGAGGCTGGAGACTTGAGGCTTGAGGTGAGGCCGGAGGCTGGAGGCTTGAGGCGAAGCTGGAGGCTGGAGGCTGGAGGCTGGAGACTTGAGGTGACTGGAGGCTGGAGGCTGGAGACAAGGCTGGAGACTTGAGGCAAGGCTGGAGGCTGGAGACTTGAGGCTTGAGGCGAGGCTGGAGGATGGAGGCGAGACTGGAGGCTGGAGGCTGGAGATTTGAGGCGAGACTGGAGGCTGAAGGCTGGAGACTTGAGGTGAGACTGGAGGTTGGAGGCTGGAGGCTGGAGGCTGGAGGCTGGAGATGAGGCGAGGCTGGAGGCTGGAGACGATGCGAGACTGGGGGCTGGAGGCTGGAGACGAGGCGATTGGAGGCTGGAGGCGAGGCTGGAGGCTGGAGACTTGAGACGAGGCGAGGTGAGGCTGGAGACTTGAGGCGAGACTGGAGGCTGGAGGCTGGAGACTTGAAGCAAGGCTGGAGGCTGGAGACTTGAGGCGAGGCTGGAGGCTGGAGATGAGGTGAGGTGAGGCAAGGCGAGGCAAGGCTGGAGACTGGAGACTTGAGGCGAGGAAAGGCTGGAGACTTGAGGCGAGACTGGAGACTTGAGGTGAGACTGGAGGCTGGAGACGAGGCGGGACTGGAGACTGGAGGCTGGAAACTGGAGGCAAGACTGGAGGCTGGAGACTGGAGGCTGGAGACTGGAGACTGGAGGTGAGGCTGGAGGCTGGAAACGAGGTGACTGGAGGCTGGAGGCTGGAGACTTGAGGCTGGAGACCTGAGGCTGGAGACTTGAAGCGAGGCTGGAGACTTGAGACAAGACTGGAGGCTGGAGACTGGAGACTGGAGGCGAGACTGGAGGCTGGAGGCTGGAGACTTGAGGCGAGGCTGGAGACTTGAGGCGAGGCTGGAGACTTGAGGCGAGGCTGGAGGCTGGAGACTTGAGGTGAGGCTGGAGATGAGGTGAGGTGAGGCAAGGCGAGGCGAGGCTGGAGACTGAAGACTTGAGGCGAGGAGAGGCTGGAGACTTGAGGCGAGACTGGAGGCTGGAGGTTGGAGACTTGAGGCGAGACTGGAGGCTGGAGACGAGGCGGGACTGGAGACTGGAGGCTGGAGACTGGAGGCAAGACTGGAGGCGAGACTGGAGACTGGAGACTGGAGACTGGAGGTGAGGCTGGAGGCTGGAAACTTGAGGTGACTGGAGGCTGGAGGCTGGAGACCTGAGGCTGGAGACTTGAAGCGAGGCTGGAGACTTGAGACAAGACTGGAGGCTGGAGACTGGAGACTGGAGGCTGGGGGCTGAAGGCTGGAGACTTGAGGCGAGGCCGGAGGCTGGAGGCTGTAGACTTGAGGTGACTGGAGGCTGGAGACTTGAGGCAAGGCTGGAGGCTGGAGACTTGAGGCTTGAGGTGAGGCTGGAGGCTGGAGGCTTGAGGCGAGGCTGGAGGCGGGAGGCTTGAGGTGAGGCTGGAGGCTGGAGGTGAGGCTGGAGGCTGGAGACGAGGCTGGAGGCTGGAGGCTGGAGTCTTGAGGCGAGACTGGAGGCTGGAGGCTGGAGACGAGGCGAGACTGGAGGCTGGAGGCTGGAGAATTGAGACGAGACTGGAGGCTGGAGGCTGGAAACTGGAGGCAAGACTGGAGGCTGGAGGCTGGAGACTGGAGGCTGGAGACTGGAGACTGGAGGTGAGGCTGGAGACTTGAGGTGAGGCTGGAGGCTGGAAACTTGGTGACTGGAGGCTGAAGGCTGGAGACTTGAGGCTGGAGACCTAAGGCTGGAGACTTGAAGCGAGGCTGGAGACTTAAGGAAAGACTGGAGGCTGGAGACTGGAGACTGGAGGCGAGACTGGAGGCTGGAGGCTGGAGACTTGAGGCGAGGCTGGAGACTTGAGGCGAGGCTGGAGGCTGGAGACTTGAGGCGAGGCTGGAGGCTGGAGACTTGAGGCGAGGCTGGAGGCTGGAGACTTGAGGCGAGGCTGGAGACTTGAGGCGAGGCCGGAGGCTGGAGGCTGGAGACTAGAGGCGAGGCTGGAGACTTGAGGCGAGGCTGGAGGCTGGAGACTTGAGGCGAGGCTGGAGGCTGGAGGCTGGAGACTTGAGGCGAGGCCGGAGGCTGGAGGCTGTAGACTTGAGGTGACTGGAGGCTGGAGGCTAGAGACTTGAGGCGACTGAAGGCTGGAGACTTGAGGTGACTGGAGGCTGGAGACTTGAGGCGAGACTGGAGGCTGGAGACTTGAGGCAAGGCTGGAGAGACTTGAGGCAAGGCTGGAGGCTGGAGGCTGGAGGCTTGAGGCGAGGCTGGAAGTGGGAGGCTTGAAGTGAGGCTGGAGGCTGGAGGCTTGAGGTGAGGCTGGAGGCTGGAGGCGAGGCTGGAGGATGGAGGCTGGAGTCTAGAGGCAAGACTGGAGGCTGGAGGCTGGAGACGAGGCAAGACTGGAGGTTGGAGGCTGGAGACGAGGCGAGACTGGAGGCTGGAGGCTAGAGACGATGCGAGACTGGAGGCTGGAGGCTGGAGACTTGAGGCAAGACTGGAGGCTGGAGGCTGGAGACTTGAGTCGAGGTTGGAGGCTGGAGACTTGAGGCTGAAGACAAGGCTGGAGACTTGAGGCAAGGTTGGAGGCTGGAGGCTGGAGACAAGGCAAGGCTGGAGGCTGGAGGCTTGAGGCGAGGCTGGAGGCTGGAGGCTTGAGGCGAGGCTGAAGGCTGGAGGCTGGGGATGAGGCGAGACTGGAGGCTGGAGGCTTGAGACTTGAGGCGACTGGAGGCTGGAGACTTGAGGTGACTGGAGGCTGGAGACTTGAGGCGAGCCTGGAGGCTGGAGACGAGGCAAGGTGAGGCGAGGCAAGGCGAGGCTGGAGACTTGAGACTTGAGGCGAGGTGAGGCTGGAGGCTGGAGACTTGAGGCGAGACTGGAGGCTGGAGGCTGGAGACGAGGTGAGACTGGAGGCTGGAGACGAGGCGAGACTGGAGGCTGGAGACTGTAGACTGGAGACTGGAGGCAAGGCTGGAGACTTGAGGTGAGGCTGGAGGCTGCAAACTTGAGGTAACTGGAGACTGGAGGCTGGAGACTTGAGGCTGGAGACTTGAGGCTGGAGACCTGAGGCTGGAGACTTGAAGTGAGGCTGGAGGCTTGAGGTAAGGCTGGGGACTTGAGGCGAGTGGAGGCTGGAAGATGGAGACTTGAGGTGAGACTGGAGACTGGAGGCTGGTGACTTGAGGCGAGGTGAGGCTGGAGACTGGAGACTTGAGGCGAGGAGAGGCTGGAGGCTGGAGACTTGAGGCGAGACTGGAGGCTGGAGGCTGGAGACGAGGTGAGACTGGAGGCTGGAGGCTGGAGACGAGGTGAGACTGGAGGCTGGAGACGAGGTGAGACTGGAGGCTGGAGACTGGAGGCAAGACTGGAGGCTGGAGACTGGAGGCAAGACTGGAGGCTGGAGACTGGAGGTGAGGCTGGAGGCTGGAAACTTGAGGTGACTGGAGGCTGGAGGCTGGAGACTTGAGGCTGGAGACCTGAGGCTGGAGACTTGAAGCGAGGCTGGAGACTTGAGACAAGACTGGAGGCTGGAGACTGGAGACTGGAGGCGAGACTGGAGGCTGGAGGCTGGAGACTTGAGGCGAGGCTGGAGACTTGAGGCGAGGCTGGAGACTTGAGGCGAGGCTGGAGGCTGAAGACTTGAGGCGAGGCTGGAGGCTGGAGATGAGGTGAGGTGAGGCAAGGCGAGGTGAGGCTGGAGACTTGAGGCGAGGCTGGAGGCTGAAGACTTGAGGCGAGACTGGAGGCTGGAGACGAGGCGGGACTGGAGACTGGAGGCTGGAAACTGGAGGCAAGACTGGAGGCGAGACTGGAGACTGGAGACTGGAGGTGAGGCTGGAGGCTGGAAACTTGAGGTGACTGGAGGCTGGAGGCTGGAGACCTGAGGCTGGAGACTTGAAGCAAGGCTGGAGACTTGAGACAAGACTGGAGGCTGGAGACTGGAGACTGGAGGCTGGAGGCTGGAGACTTGAGGCGAGGCTGGAGGCTGAAGGCTGGAGACTTGAGGCGAGGCCGGAGGTTGGAGGCTGTAGACTTGAGGTGACTGGAGGCTGGAGACTTGAGGCAAGGCTGGAGGCTGGAGACTTGAGGCTTGAGGTGAGGCTGGAGGCTTGAGGCAAGGCTGGAGGCGGGAGGCTTGAGGTGAGGCTGGAGGCTGGAGGCTGGAGGTGAGGCTGGAGGCTGGAGATGAGGCTGGAGGCTGGAGGCTGGAGTCTTGAGGCGAGACTGGAGGCTGGAGGCTGGAGACGAGGCGAGACTGGAGGCTGGAGGCTGGAGACTTGAGGCGAGACTGGTGGCTGGAGGCTGGAGGCTGGAAACGAGTTGAGGTTGGAGGCTGGAGACTTGAGGCTGAAGACAAGGCTGGAGACTTGAGGCCAGGCTGGAGGCTGGAGGCTGGAGTCTGGAGACTTGAGGCAAGGCTGGAGGCTGGAGGCTGGAGACTTGAGGCAAGGCTGGAGGCTGGAGGCCTGAGGCAAGGCTGGAGGCTGGAGGCTTGAGGCGAGGCTGGAGGCTGGAGGCTGGAGATGAGGCGAGACTGGATGCTGGAGGCTGGAGACTTGAGGTGACTGGAGGCTGGAGGCTGGAGACTTGAGGCGAGGCTGGAGGCTGGAGACAAAGCGAGGTGAGGCGAGGCGAGGCGAGGCTGGAGACTTGAGACTTGATGCGAGGTGAGGCTGGAGACTTGAGACGAGACTGGAGGCTGGAGGCTGGAGACGAGGCGAGACTGGAGGCTGGAGGCTGGAGACTTGAGGCGAGACTGG
Organism: Mobula birostris; assembly: GCF_030028105.1. Lineage (NCBI taxonomy): Eukaryota > Metazoa > Chordata > Chondrichthyes > Myliobatiformes > Myliobatidae > Mobula > Mobula birostris. Next base: position 59,922,169 of record NC_092380.1, on the reverse strand, counting down.
TGGCTGGAGGCTGGAGGCTGGAAACGAGTTGAGGTTGGAGGCTGGAGACTTGAGGCTGAAGACAAGGCTGGAGACTTGAGGCCAGGCTGGAGGCTGGAGTCTGGAGACTTGAGGCAAGGTTGGAGGCTGGAGGCTGGAGACTTGAGGCAAGGCTGGAGGCTGGAGGCCTGAGGCGAGGCTGGAGGCTGGAGGCTTGAGGCGAGGCTGGAGGCTGGAGGCTGGAGATGAGGCGAGACTGGATGCTGGAGGCTGGAGACTTGAGGCGACTGGAGGCTGGAGGCTGGAGACTTGAGGCGAGGCTGGAGGCTGGAGACTTGAGGCGAGGCTGGAGGCTGGACACGAAGCGAGGTGAGGCGAGGCGAGGCGAGGCTGGAGACTTGAGACTTGATGCGAGGTGAGGCTGGAGACTTGAGACGAGACTGGAGGCTGGAGGCTGGAGACTTGAGGCGAGACTGGTGGCTGGAGGCTGGAGGCTGGAAACGAGTTGAGGTTGGAGGCTGGAGACTTGAGGCTGAAGACAAGGCTGGAGACTTGAGGCCAGGCTGGAGGCTGGAGTCTGGAGACTTGAGGCAAGGTTGGAGGCTGGAGGCTGGAGACTTGAGGCAAGGCTGGAGGCTGGAGGCTGGAGACTTGAGGCAAGGCTGGAGGCTGGAGGCTTGAGGCGAGGCTGGAGGCTGGAGGCTGGAGATGAGGTGAGACTGGATGCTGGAGGCTGGAGACTTGAGGCGACTGGAGGCTGGAGGCTGGAGACTTGAGGCGAGGCTGGAGGCTGGAGACTTGAGGCGAGGCTGGAGGCTGGACACGAAGCGAGGTGAGGCGAGGCGAGGCGAGGCTGGAGACTTGAGACTTGATGCGAGGTGAGGCTGGAGAATTGAGACGAGACTGGAGGCTGGAGGCTGGAAACTTGAGGCGAGACTGGAGGCTGGAGATGAGGTGAGACTGGCGGCTGGAAACTGGAGGCAAGACTGGAGGCTGGAGGCTGGAGACTGGAGGCTGGAGACTGGAGGCTGGAGACTGGAGACTGGAGGTGAGGCTGGAGACTTGAGGTGAGGCTGGAGGCTGGAAACTTGGTGACTGGAGGCTGAAGGCTGGAGACTTGAGGCTGGAGACCTGAGGCTGGAGACTTGAAGCGAGGCTGGAGACTTAAGGAAAGACTGGAGGCTGGAGACTGGAGACTGGAGGCGAGACTGGAGGCTGGAGGCTGGAGACTTGAGGCGAGGCTGGAGACTTGAGGCGAGGCTGGAGGCTGGAGACTTGAGGCGAGGCTGGAGGCTGGAGGCTGGAGACTTGAGGCGAGGCCGGAGGCTGGAGGCTGGAGACTAGAGGCGAGGCTGGAGACTTGAGGCGAGGCTGGAGGCTGGAGACTTGAGGCGAGGCCGGAGGCTGGAGGCTGTAGACTTGAGGTGACTGGAGGCTGGAGGCTAGAGACTTGAGGCGACTGAAGGCTGGAGACTTGAGGTGACTGGAGGCTGGAGACTTGAGGCGAGACTGGAGGCTGGAGACTTGAGGCAAGGCTGGAGAGACTTGAGGCAAGGCTGGAGGCTGGAGGCTGGAGGCTTGAGGCGAGGCTGGAAGTGGGAGGCTTGAAGTGAGGCTGGAGGCTGGAGGCTTGAGGTGAGGCTGGAGGCTGGAGGCGAGGCTGGAGGATGGAGGCTGGAGTCTAGAGGCAAGACTGGAGGCTGGAGGCTGGAGGCTTGAGGCGAGGCTGGAAGTGGGAGGCTTGAAGTGAGGCTGGAGGCTGGAGGCTTGAGGTGAGGCTGGAGGCTGGAGGCGAGGCTGGAGGATGGAGGCTGGAGTCTAGAGGCAAGACTGGAGGTTGGAGGCTGGAGACGAGGCGAGACTGGAGGCTGGAGGCTAGAGACGATGCGAGACTGGAGGCTGGAGGCTGGAGACTTGAGGCGAGACTGGAGGCTGGAGGCTGGAGACTTGAGTCGAGGTTGGAGGCTGGAGACTTGAGGCTGAAGACAAGGCTGGAGACTTGAGGCAAGGTTGGAGGCTGGAGGCTGGAGACAAGGCAAGGCTGGAGGCTGGAGGCTTGAGGCGAGGCTGGAGGCTGGAGGCTGGGGATGAGGCGAGACTGGAGGCTGGAGGCTTGAGACTTGAGGCGACTGGAGGCTGGAGGCTGGAGACTTGAGGTGACTGGAGGCTGGAGGCGAGGCTGGAGGCTGGAGACTTGAGGCGAGCCTGGAGGCTGGAGACGAGGCGAGGTGAGGCGAGGCAAGGCGAGGCTGGAGACTTGAGACTTGAGGCGAGGTGAGGCTGGAGGATGGAGGCTGGAGTCTAGAGGCAAGACTGGAGGCTGGAGGCTGGAGACGAGGCAAGACTGGAGGTTGGAGGCTGGAGACGAGGCGAGACTGGAGGCTGGAGGCTAGAGACGATGCGAGACTGGAGGCTGGAGACTTGAGGCGAGACTGGAGGCTGGAGGCTGGAGACTTGAGTCGAGGTTGGAGGCTGGAGACTTGAGGCTGAAGACAAGGCTGAAGACTTGAGGCAAGGTTGGAGGCTGGAGGCTGGAGACAAGGCAAGGCTGGAGGTTGGAGGCTTGAGGCGAGGCTGGAGGCTGGAGGCTGGGGATGAGGCGAGACTGGAGGCTGGAGGCTTGAGACTTGAGGCGACTGGAGGCTGGAGGCTGGAGACTTGAGGTGACTGGAGGCTGGAGGCGAGGCTGGAGGCTGGAGACTTGAGGCGAGCCTGGAGGCTGGAGACGGGGCGAGGTGAGGTGAGGCAAGGCGAGGCTGGAGACTTGAGACTTGAGGCGAGGTGAGGCTGGAGGCTGGAGACTTGAGGCAAGGTGACGCTGGAAACTTGAGGCGAGACTGGAGGCTGGAGGCTGGAGACGAGGTGAGACTGGAGGCTGGAGACGAGGCAAGACTGGAGGCTGGAGACTGTAGACTGGAGACTGGAGGCAAGGCTGGAGACTTGAGGTGAGGCTGGAGGCTGCAAACTTGAGGTGACTGGAGGCTGGAGGCTGGAGACTTGAGGCTGGAGACTTGAGGCTGGAGACCTGAGGCTGGAGACTTGAAGCGAGGCTGGAGACTTAAGGAAAGACTGGAGGCTGGAGACTGGAGACTGGAGGCGAGACTGGAGGCTGGAGGCTGGAGACTTGAGGCGAGGCTGGAGACTTGAGGCGAGGCTGGAGGCTGGAGACTTGAGGCGAGGCTGGAGGCTGGAGGCTGGAGACTTGAGGCGAGGCCGGAGGCTGGAGGCTGGAGACTAGAGGCGAGGCTGGAGACTTGAGGCGAGGCTGGAGGCTGGAGACTTGAGGCGAGGCCGGAGGCTGGAGGCTGTAGACTTGAGGTGACTGGAGGCTGGAGGCTAGAGACTTGAGGCGACTGAAGGCTGGAGACTTGAGGTGACTGGAGGCTGGAGACTTGAGGCGAGACTGGAGGCTGGAGACTTGAGGCAAGGCTGGAGAGACTTGAGGCAAGGCTGGAGGCTGGAGGCTGGAGGCTTGAGGCGAGGCTGGAAGTGGGAGGCTTGAAGTGAGGCTGGAGGCTGGAGGCTTGAGGTGAGGCTGGAGGCTGGAGGCGAGGCTGGAGGATGGAGGCTGGAGTCTAGAGGCAAGACTGGAGGCTGGAGGCTGGAGGCTTGAGGCGAGGCTGGAAGTGGGAGGCTTGAAGTGAGGCTGGAGGCTGGAGGCTTGAGGTGAGGCTGGAGGCTGGAGGCGAGGCTGGAGGATGGAGGCTGGAGTCTAGAGGCAAGACTGGAGGTTGGAGGCTGGAGACGAGGCGAGACTGGAGGCTGGAGGCTAGAGACGATGCGAGACTGGAGGCTGGAGGCTGGAGACTTGAGGCGAGACTGGAGGCTGGAGGCTGGAGACTTGAGTCGAGGTTGGAGGCTGGAGACTTGAGGCTGAAGACAAGGCTGGAGACTTGAGGCAAGGTTGGAGGCTGGAGGCTGGAGACAAGGCAAGGCTGGAGGCTGGAGGCTTGAGGCGAGGCTGGAGGCTGGAGGCTGGGGATGAGGCGAGACTGGAGGCTGGAGGCTTGAGACTTGAGGCGACTGGAGGCTGGAGGCTGGAGACTTGAGGTGACTGGAGGCTGGAGGCGAGGCTGGAGGCTGGAGACTTGAGGCGAGCCTGGAGGCTGGAGACGAGGCGAGGTGAGGCGAGGCAAGGCGAGGCTGGAGACTTGAGACTTGAGGCGAGGTGAGGCTGGAGGATGGAGGCTGGAGTCTAGAGGCAAGACTGGAGGCTGGAGGCTGGAGACGAGGCAAGACTGGAGGTTGGAGGCTGGAGACGAGGCGAGACTGGAGGCTGGAGGCTAGAGACGATGCGAGACTGGAGGCTGGAGACTTGAGGCGAGACTGGAGGCTGGAGGCTGGAGACTTGAGTCGAGGTTGGAGGCTGGAGACTTGAGGCTGAAGACAAGGCTGAAGACTTGAGGCAAGGTTGGAGGCTGGAGGCTGGAGACAAGGCAAGGCTGGAGGTTGGAGGCTTGAGGCGAGGCTGGAGGCTGGAGGCTGGGGATGAGGCGAGACTGGAGGCTGGAGGCTTGAGACTTGAGGCGACTGGAGGCTGGAGGCTGGAGACTTGAGGTGACTGGAGGCTGGAGGCGAGGCTGGAGGCTGGAGACTTGAGGCGAGCCTGGAGGCTGGAGACGGGGCGAGGTGAGGTGAGGCAAGGCGAGGCTGGAGACTTGAGACTTGAGGCGAGGTGAGGCTGGAGGCTGGAGACTTGAGGCAAGGTGACGCTGGAAACTTGAGGCGAGACTGGAGGCTGGAGGCTGGAGACGAGGTGAGACTGGAGGCTGGAGACGAGGCAAGACTGGAGGCTGGAGACTGTAGACTGGAGACTGGAGGCAAGGCTGGAGACTTGAGGTGAGGCTGGAGGCTGCAAACTTGAGGTGACTGGAGGCTGGAGGCTGGAGACTTGAGGCTGGAGACTTGAGGCTGGAGACCTGAGGCTGGAGACTTGAAGTGAGGCTGGAGGCTTGAGGTGAGGCTGGGGACTTGAGGCGAGTGGAGGCTGGAAGATGGAGACTTGAGGTGAGACTGGAGACTGGAGGCTGGCGACTTGAGGCGAGGTGAGGCTGGAGACTGGAGACTTGAGGCGAGGAGAGGCTGGAGGCTGGAGACTTGAGGCGAGACTGGAGGCTGGAGGCTGGAGACGAGGTGAGACTGGAGGCTGGAGGCTGGCGACTTGAGGCGAGGTGAGGCTGGAGACTGGAGACTTGAGGCGAGGAGAGGCTGGAGGCTGGAGACTTGAGGCGAGACTGGAGGCTGGAGGCTGGAGACGAGGTGAGACTGGAGGCTGGAGGCTGGAGACGAGGTGAGACTGGAGGCTGGAGACGAGGTGAGACTGGAGGCTGGAGATGAGGTGAGACTGGAGGCTGGAGACTGGAGGCAAGACTGGAGGCTGGAGACTGGAGGCTGGAGACTGGAGTCTGGAGACTGGAGGTGAGACTGGAGACTTGAGGTGAGGCTGGATGCTGGAAACTTGAGGTGACTGGAGGCTGGAGGCTGGAAACTTGAGGTGACTGGAGACTTGAGGCTGGAGACTTGAAGCGAGGCTGGAGGCTTGAGGTGAGGCTGGGGACTTGAGGCGAGTGGAGGCTGGAGGATGGAGACTTGAGGTGAGACTGGAGACTGGAGGCTGTAGACTTGAGGCGAGGTGAGGCTGGAGACTGGAGACTTGAGGTGAGGAGAGGCTGGAGGCTGGAGACTTGAGGCGAGGCTGGAGGCTGGAGACTTGAGGCGAGGCCGGAGGCTGGAGGCTGGAGACTTGAGGCGAGGCTGGAGACTTGAGGCGAGGCTGGAGGCTGGAGACTTGAGGCGAGGCTGGAGGCTGGAGGCTGGAGACTTGAGGCGAGGCCGGAGGCTGGAGGCTGTAGACTTGAGGTGACTGGAGGCTGGAGGCTAGAGACTTGAGGCGACTGAAGGCTGGAGACTTGAGGTGACTGGAGGCTGGAGACTTGAGGTGACTGGAGGCTGGAGACTTGAGGTGACTGGAGGCTGGAGACTTGAGGCAAGGCTGGAGGCTGGAGACTTGAGGCTTGAGGTGAGGCTGGAGGCTGGAGGCTTGAGGCTGGAGACTTGAAGCGAGGCTGGAGGCTTGAGGTGAGGCTGGGGACTTGAGGCAAGTGGAGGCTGGAGGATGGAGACTTGAGGTGAGACTGGAGACTGGAGGCTGGAGACTTGAGGCGAGGTGAGGCTGGAGACTGGAGACTTGAGGCGAGGAGAGGCTGGAGGCTGGAGACGAGGCGAGACTGGAGGCTGGAGGCTGGAGATTGAAGGCGAGATTGGAGGCTGGAGGCTGGAGACTTGAGGCGAGGCTGGAGACTTGAGGCAATGATGGAGGCTGGAGACTTGAGGCGATGATGGAGGCTGGAGGCTGGAGACTTGAGGTGACTGGAGGCTGGAGGCTGTAGACTTGAGGCGACTGGAGGCTGGAGACTTGAGGTGACTGGAGGCTGGAGGCTGGAGACTTGAGGCGACTGGAGGCTGGAGACTTGAGGTGACTGGAGGCTGGAGACTTGAGGCGAGGCGAGACTGGAGGCTGGAGACTTGAGGCAAGGCTGGAGGCTGGAGGCCTGAGGCGAGGCTGGAGGCTGGAGGCTTGAGGCGAGGCTGGAGGCTGGAGGCTGGAGATGAGGCGAGACTGGATGCTGGAGGCTGGAGACTTGAGGCGACTGGAGGCTGGAGGCTGGAGACTTGAGGCGACTGGAGGCTGGAGGCTGGAGACTTGAGGCGAGGCTGGAGGCTGGAGACTTGAGGCGAGGCTGGAGGCTGGACACGAAGCGAGGTGAGGCGAGGCGAGGCGAGGCTGGAGACTTGAGACTTGATGCGAGGAGAGGCTGGAGGCTGGAGACGAGGCGAGACTGGAGGCTGGAGGCTGGAGATTGAAGGCGAGATTGGAGGCTGGAGGCTGGAGACTTGAGGCGAGGCTGGAGACTTGAGGCAATGATGGAGGCTGGAGACTTGAGGCGATGATGGAGGCTGGAGGCTGGAGACTTGAGGTGACTGGAGGCTGGAGGCTGTAGACTTGAGGCGACTGGAGGCTGGAGACTTGAGGTGACTGGAGGCTGGAGGCTGGAGACTTGAGGCGACTGGAGGCTGGAGACTTGAGGTGACTGGAGGCTGGAGACTTGAGGCGAGGCGAGACTGGAGGCTGGAGACTTGAGGCAAGGCTGGAGGCTGGAGACTTGAGGCAAGGCTGGAGGCTGGAGACTTGAGGCTTGAGGCGAGGCTGGACGATGGAGGCTTGAGGTGAGGCTGGAGGCTGGAGGATGGAGGCGAGGCTGGAGGCTGGAGGCTGGATTCTTGAGGCGAGACTGGAGGCTGGAGGCTGGAGACGAGGCAAGACTGGAGGCTGGAGGCTGGAGACTTGAGGTGAGACTGGAGGATGGAGGCTGGAGGCTGAAGACGAGGCTGGAGACTTGAGGCAAGGCTGGAGGCTGGAGACTTGAGGCTGGAGACTTGAGGCTGAAGATGAGGCTGGAGAATTGAGGCTGAAGATGAGGCTGGAGACTGGAGGCTGGAGACCTGAGGCGAGGCTGGAGACTTGAGGCGAGGCTGGAGGCTGGAGAATTGAGGCGAGGCTGGAGGCTTGAGGCGAGGCTGGAGGCTGGAGGCTGGAGACTTGAGGCGAGTGGAGGCTGGAGGCGAGGCTGGAGGTTGGAAGCTGGAGGCGAGGCGAGGTGAGGCTGGAGACTGGAGGCGAGGTGTGGCTGGAGAGTGGAGGCGAGGTGAGGCTGGAGACTGGAGGCGAGTCTGGAGGCTGGAGACTGCAGGCAAGGCTGGAGTCTGGAGGCTAGAGACTTGAGGCAAGGCTGGAGGCTGGAGACGAGGCGAGGTGAGGCAAGGCGAGGTGAGGCTGGAGACTGGAGACTTGAGGCGAGGTGAGCTGGAGACTTGAGGTGATGTGAGGCTGGAGGCTGGAGACGAGGCGAGGAGAGGCTGGTGACTTGAGGTGAGACTGGAGGCTGGAGGCTGGAGACTGGAAGCAAGACTGGAGGCAAGACTGGAGGCTGGAGGCTGGAGACTTGAGGCGAGGCTGGAGTCTGGAAACTTGAGGTGACTGGAGGCTGGAGACTTGAGGATGGAGACCTGAGGCTGGGGACTTGAAGCGAGGCTGGAGGCTTGAGGTGAGGCTGGAGACCTGAGGCGAGATGAGGCTGGAGGCTTGAGGTGAGGCTGGAGACTTGAGGCGAGTGGAAGGTGGAGGTTGGAGACTTGAGGTGAGACTGGAGGCTGGAGGCTGGAGACTTGAGGCGAGGCGAGGCTGGAGACTGGAGACTTGAGGCGAGACTGGAGGCTGGAGGCTGGAGACTGGAGACTCGAGGCGAGGCTGGAGGCTGGAGGCTGGAGACTGGAGACTGGAGGTGAGGCTGGAGGCTGGAGACTGGAGGCGAGGCTGGAGGTTGGAGACTTGAGGCTGGAGACTTGAGGCTGAAGATGAGGCTGGAGAATTGAGGCTGAAGATGAGGCTGGAGACTGGAGGCTGGAGACCTGAGGCGAGGCTGGAGGCTGGAGACTTGAGGCGAGGCTGGAGGCTGGAGACTTGAGGTGAGGCTGGAGGCTTGAGGCGAGGCTGGAGGCTGGAAGCTGGAGACTTGAGGTGAGTGGAGGCTGGAGGTTGGAAGCTGGAGGCGAGGCGAGGCGAGGCTGGAGACTGGAGGCGAGGTGTGGCTGGAGAGTGGAGGCGAGGCGAGGCTGGAAACTGGAGGCGAGTCTGGAGGCTGGAGACTGCAGGCAAGGCTGGAGTCTGGAGGCTAGAGACTTGAGGCAAGGCTGGAGGCTGGAGGCTGGATACTTGAGACGAGGCTGGAGGCTGGAGACTTGAGGCAAGGCTGGAGGCTGGAGACTTGAGGCGAGACTGGAGGCTGGAGGCTGGAGACTGGAGGCGAGACTGGAAGCTGGAGGCTGGAGACTGGAGGCGAGGCTGGAGGCTGGAGGCTGGAGACTGGAGGTGAGGCTGAAGACTTGAGGAGAGGCTCGAGGCTGGAGGCTGGAGACTGGAGGCAAGGCTGGAGGCTGGGGGCTGGAGACCGGAGGCGAGACTGGAGGCTGGAGGTTGGATACTGGAACCGAGGCGAGGCTGGAAACTGGAGGCTGGAGGCTGGAGACTGGAGGCTGGAGGCTGGAGACTTGAGGCGAGGCTGGAGACTTGAGGCGAGACTGGAGGCTGGAGGCTGGAGACTGGAGGCGAGACTGGAGGCTGGAGATTGGGGGTGAGACTGGAGACTGGAGGCGAGGCTGGAGGCTGGAGACTGGAGACTCGAGGCGAGGCTGGAGGCTGGAGGCTGGAGACTGGAGACTGGAGGCGAGGCTGGATGCTGGAGACTGGAGGCGACTGGAGGCTGGAGACTTGAGGCTGGAGACTGGAGGCTGGAGACCTGAGGCTGGAGACTGGAGGCTGGAGACCTGAGGCGAGGCCGGAAGCTGAAGACTTGAAGCGAGGCTGGAGACTTGAGGCGAGACTGGAGGCTGGAGGCTGGAGACTTGAGGCGAGACTGGAGGCTGGAGGCTGGAGACTGGAGGCGAGACTGGAGGCTGGAGGCTGGAGACTGGAGGCGAGGCTGGAGGCTGGAGACTGGAGGTGAGGCTGAAGACTTGAGGAGAGGCTCGAGGCTGGAGGCTGGAGACTGGAGGCAAGGCTGGAGGCTGGGGGCTGGAGACCGGAGGCGAGACTGGAGGCTGGAGGTTGGAGACTGGAACCGAGGCGAGGCTGGAAACTGGAGGCTGGAGGCTGGAGACTGGAGGCTGGAGGCTGAAGACTTGAGGCGAGGCTGGAGGCTGGAGGTGAGGCTGGAGGCTGGAGGCTGGAGACTTGAGGCGAGGCTGGAGGCTGGAGGCGAGGCGAGGTGAGGCGAGGCTGGAGGCTTGAGGCGTGGCGAGGCGAGGCTGGAGACTGGAGACTTGAGATGAGGCGAGGCTGGAGACTGGAGACTTGAGGAGAGGAGAGGCTGGAGGCTGGAGTCTTGAGGTGAGGCGAGGCTTGGCAGGCTCCTCCTGGGCAGGGCGCAGATCACCTGGGCAGGGCATGGATCACCACCCGACAGAGGCAAGGGACAGGAAGGGACAGAACCAACCCCAGGTAACGTCAAGATGTCCTGGCTTACCTGGGCGGGGGCATGGGACAGGAAAGGAGCTAGGTACAGGGTGGCTCCAGGACCAGACAGCAAGACAAGGCAAGGCTACTGGCAAAGCAAGGCAAGACGAGAACTTCAGGTGAGGCGAGAGCTACCGGCAAGACGAGAACTTCAGGTGAGGCGAGAGCTACCGGCAAGACAAGGCAGGGCCACTGGCAAAGCAAGGCGAGACAGAACTTCAGGTGAGGCGAGAGTTATCGGCAAGACAAGTCAGGGTTTCAGGCGAGGAAACAGAAGGCAAGGGAAGGGGTACAAGGAGTAAGGACAAGACCAATCCAGCGGCCACGCCCTGGTCTCTGAGGGTATTTATGCAGCCAGCCTCAACGAGAATCAGCTGCCTCAATTAAAGGTCAACAAGACAGAAACAGGGTAGATAGGAAAACCTGGAGCAAGGGTCGATGGACCGGACCGTGAACTGGAATATGGACTTCACGGACCGGACTATGACACATGATGCATTTCTTTGCAGGTACAATCTATCAATCAAGGTCACATAGTCTAGGAAAGAAGGGCAATCATGCCAAAGTTATTGCAAGATTTGGAAACAAATCTGCTGACCGCCAAGGAAAGGTGAATATGAAGGCAATGCTTGGAAGATTTGTCTGTTTGTCTAGAACAGGCAAAGATGCAGGAAACCTAGCCAGTAGGTGCAGTGCCCGTTGAGACTGTGGAACACCACCAGCTGTGAATATTGGATTACGGGGCCATTTCATTGGCTTCATACATAGTTGCTAAATACAAGCAAAAGGAATCCTCCTAGACTCACTGTGGCTGTGTTTCCAGCACTGTAGGGTATTCACCAAGCTTCTGTTTTCCATGAGCCTTTCACTCACTGAGACTCTGTCGCCCATTCTGCATTTCAGTTTGCTGGGGCTCAGTGCCATGCTCACTACACCTATATTCTTAAATTGTCTCAAGATCTTAAAGAATAAAAATATTTGTATTCCATAACTTGTTGACAGCTGAGCTGATAAGCCCTTGCCTTGTTTTTGTTACACAATTCTATTTTAAAATTAGTAAAGAGGCTACCTAGCCTCCTCACCATATTCTAGAGTAAGGCTGAAGCTGAAATTGGTTTATTGTTGTCACAGATCTCTTGTGCCTGAATTCATGGCACAAAGCATCATATCATGGTTATGTTTGGCAGAGGAATAATCATCTGGAGGGACCGGTAAGTCTCTCTGCACTCACTTTCACTTTGGGAGTGAGACCTGAAAAGCAAGTTTAGAAGAGGAAAAGTGATAACATGTGTTTCTTTGAAATCCGTTGAAAAACTTGCTTTTATCAGGGGTAAAACATTCTGTGGTAGAGTAATGGATCATCTCTGAGAGCCAGCACAGATTGGATGGATCAAATGCCTCCTTCTTTGTTATAAGGAGATACATGGCATGGTCAAGGTGCTTCACAGGAATGCAGTTAGGTGGATATGAAGACTAGAAAGATGCATTAGAGAAGTTAATTGAAAGCTCGGTCAACGGAATGAGGTTTTAAGCAGAATCGTAAAGATGGAGGGAGAAATTGAGAGTCATAGAGAAACAGCATGGAAACAGGCCCCTCAGTTCACTGACTCCATGCCAACCACCTTAAAATACATTTTACGAGCCAATTCATTTTATTAACCTTGCATTCCTCTCAACTCCTCTTCAGAATCTACATATTAAATGCAATTTGCGGTGATCAATTAATCAACTGATGAGGGAGAGACCCAGAACCCTCAAAGGAAACCCCTACCATCACTGGGAGACTGTGCAAACTCAACAGAGACAGCACTGCAGATCGGGATCTAGCCCAGGTTGCTGGAGCTGTGAGGCTTAGTATTACTGACTGCACCACCATGACACCCATAAACAGATGAATTTCCAGAGTTTAGGGCTTAGATAGCTAGTGGGGTGGTCACCAACAGTGAAGAGAAGGAAGGAGATCTGCAAGGCCAGAAATGGAGAGTCTATCTGTGGAATCTTCACTTATAGCTCAATTAGACAGAGGATTTCGGTCAGAGGATGAGAATTTTAATACTGAGTTCTTCCCGGATCTAAATTAATATAGATTAGTAAGAGTGAGTTAGGAATCAGCAACGCAGTTTTATACAGGAAATTTATAGAGGATGGTAAATCGAATGGTCAGATCTGAAGGTAACAAAATAATGGTTTAAGGTTGGTCATAGATGAGTAGAAGAAAGGAGATATGGAAGTTAGGAGAGTTAATAGTGGGCAGGGTACAGGTCAGAAGATCAACTCTAATAGGAAGCGAATGGTCTGGTTCAGTCAGGAAAATGGAATTGGTGGCAGTGACTGAGAATAATGGCTTTTGACTCCCTTATCTCTAAAGAAAAGTTGAATCAGATAATACTGGACATTGGACAAGCTGTCTGATATCATACTTAGTCATGAGATATACAGGATGAGGTATCACTGAGGAGTTTAGTCATATGGAACTTAATATTGTGCATTCAGGTGATGTTGATGTAGTTAACATTCATGGTCACAATCATGATGGATGCAAATGGGAACACTGAATGCAACCATTACATTGATGGATCTGGTATAAGTGGAAAACTAATTACTGAGAGTCAGTTATCAATTATAATATTTTCCCTATTTGCTTTTATCCACATTCAGAAGAACAATAACATGAAGTGTTTTGACCACATTTAAGTAAAAGGTTTCCAAGGAAGCCACTGCACTTTCTGATGTTTAAACTAATTCTCTTCTGCTAAGCAACAGAAAAAAAACACATTTTCAATACTTTAATGAAGCATTCAGTTTAGAGCAGATGAGATAAAGTCTGAAAGCCAACGTCCTCTCAAGCACTTTTATACCTTGCTAAAGTTCAAGATCGGCAGTACCTGCCTTGAAGTGGTTATTATAGCATGGGGTGTATGGGGTATCAGGGAGGGGTAGCACCTCTGGTGGGGGAACATGTCGCGTCCTTTTCAAGGAGGTTTTTCCACCTTTGGTCCCCACCTGGCACTCAGCTGTCATCTGTGGCTCCCCGTAGCTGCTTGCTTGCGACAGTGGCCACACCCTGGGCAACGGCTTCGATAAGCTGGCTAAACCAGGTGAGGGTAGCTGACGGGTCTCAAACCCTCGGTGAGATTGGGAGTTGTCTATCCCAGCATGTAGAGACAGACTCTGGCAGATTGAGCGGACAAGACCAATGGAAGGTCCAACGGTCAAGAAGGCGGTCTCTGCAAGCATCGTGGAACGTGTAGAGCAGGACAAGACACAGAAAACGTCCTGGTCATCCACTGCACCTAGTCCCATCTCCAGCCGTCTCAACTCTGTCTTGCCACTGGATCCAGATGGGAATTGGGAAGACAGAGTGAGACAGACGCTGCACAACTCTCCCTCACTTAAATCCAAATCACGCGCTAGTCTCGACACCATCAAATGGTGACGAGGTCCTCATCGACGACAATGGATGAACACACACATAACTTGAAATGCAGAGCGATGTGTGACTGAGAGTGCTGCTGTGCCAGGAATCCGGTACAATAACCTGCTCAAACAGGAGGAAATCTGCAGATGCTGGAATTGCAAGCAACACTATAACCTGCTGTACGGCTTAGTGTGGAGAGGGTGCTTGTGAGTGTTGGTGTTGGGCTGGGAGTTGAGGTGCTTCCCTTGTACAGGGTTCTATAAATAAACAATGCCATCTCACGCCCCCCCCCCCGTTGTGCTGGCCAGGGTGCAACCCTGAGCCTGACATCACAGTGCTGAATAGCTGCACAGCCTAAGCTGCCCACATCCCTACCCCACCCGCCCACAACACCAGCCCTTCCTCACAAAACAATGGTCACTTCATTGCTGTGGAATTGTAAGTGGAAGGGAGGGAACCATGCCTTGTTCCTCGCACATCAGCATACAGCAATAGCGAGGGCAGGGATTTGTGCCATGTTCTCGGCACAGCATCGCACGACCCAAGCCAAAAACTTTATGGAAGCATTAAAGGTACATACCTTAAAGTTACAAACACTCAAACTTTTGATCTCGCAACCTACCTTGTTTTGCCCTTGTACTTTATTTATCTACTTGTACTTTCTCTGTATTGCAATGCTATATTTTGCATTCTAGTTTTCTCTTTGCTACCCCAATGCACTTATCCAAGGTATGATATATTTGGATGGATGTAAACTAAGCTTTTCACTGTATCTCGGTACATGTCACCATAATAATCTATTGCCAATACCAAATCAGAAGATCCGAAGCACCATAATGGATCAGTGCTCTGCAGGAATGGCACTAGGTGCTCTACCAGGTAGCAGGATCTTTCAGAACTTCATAATATCTTTGCTGTAGCTGATCAGATGTTTTTGAAGTAAAGTAAAGTTGATGGAAACAGACGTGAGAGTACAGAGGAACATCTGGAGAAACTTCTGAAATGCCCGCTTCTCTGCTGCTGCTACTGTGTGGTAACCAGAATCTCCGGAGCAGAAGGCCCCGAATCCTCGGCTTCGCTTGTTTCGGTGGCCAGGGATAGGTTGAAGGCGCTCAGCAGAGGATGGTGCTCAGGAGGCTGCATTGGAGGGGCTGGTCGGAGGCTCGAAGTTTTCGGATGGACGGACTCAGTGTCGGCTGTGGTCGACTGCTTCCAAGGCACTGGCAGGTGTCGATGCCTTAGAGGTTTATGGCAGGGAGTTTCTCCTTTTTGCCACCTGCTATCGGGGCCTCAGGAGTCGATTGGGACTTGAGACTTTTCTTTACCATGCCCATGGTCTGTTCTTTATCAGATTATGGTATTGCTTTGCACTGCTGTAACTATACGCTATACTTATGTGGTTCTGTCAGTGTTAGTCTTTAGTTTGTCCTGTTTTCTGTGATATCACTCTGGAGTAACATTGTATCATTTCTTAATGCATGTATGCATTTCTAAATGACAATAAAAGAGGACTGAGTGTTCTCATAATCTGAAAAAAAATATAGGGAACAAATCAGTCAATCTGAACCCAGTAAATTTCTACAAAGTGCATAGTAATTGGTTTTAGTGTTGTTGGTTGAGAAAGAGATATTAGGAGAACTCAGTTGTTTTTATCTGAAATGGTGCCATGGGATTGCCAGTATCAGGGCAAGGGGAGCTTGCTTGGCAGGGCAAGCTCGGTTAACTCTGCAGATGAAAGATGTCACCTTTGACAGTAAAGAGTAATGTATTCACTGCACGACAATGCAATTCTAGAAGGGGAGCCTGAGGGTTGCAGTGCTGACTCACTGGTATAATTGAAGGTTAAAAGACTTGTTGCATATGCTTGTAACATTGTCTTCAGTATGGAAGACCGTGGGCTGATCAAATTGAGAACCTAACTGTCAGATAGATTTATTAGAGTAAATAAGATGATTTTAACTGGTCAGGAAATCCAACTAAACAGTTATAATCTTAATCTAAAATAAATAACAGCTGAAATAAAGACAGAAATGCTGCTTTTATTTACTCCAGAGGTCAAGTAGTATTTGTGAAAAGAGAAACAAATTTAATGCTTCGGGTCGTTATGGTTTACATTGGTAAACAATAATCCTAAAACTGGACATGATCTATTCAGGGTGTGAAACTGGGAAGCAACTCTTCACACATGATGGTGGAAATCTAGAACTCCTCTGGAAAGTTGGAGCACAACCTGCTGCTAGTGGTGAGCCACTCTCACACAGAGCTAATTTAGAAAAACATATAAACTTAGCTTTTGTCAATCTCTTGGTGTCAATTTACAGCTTGATTTTGGCTAAACCCCTGGAATGAGAACTATGTAGCAGCAGAAGCACAGAGACCTTCAGCATGGAATCAGGCCCTCCAGACAACTGAGTCCATGTGGACTCTTGTGACCATGAAGAAAGTCACTGGTGAGACACTGAAGCTGGTGGATATAGAAGCATTTATTCAGCAAAACAAGTAGCTGGCAGCATTCTGGAGATACCCTTGGAAGAAGGGGTCTGCTCCACCCAATATTACATGACAATTTAAATGGCAAAGATCAAAGGCAACATCAGGACAATTCTGTAGTTACAATGTAGCCAGAATGCTTCCTTTGAATTACATATAGTTTTCAAGCAACTCCATCTGCACATCAACCCTCTAGACACCAAAGTGAATGTTAATCTCCACTGACTCTCAGCTGCATCTATGCATGTGCAGGCATATCAAGTGAAATGAAGTGTTTCTTTGTTTGCAATTGACCCCAGTCTGCAGCTCCAAGAACATCATTGTTCTGGGTGCATTTTATAATCAATCTACAATCCACATTCAGGTTTGAAGACTGTTTATTGCTGGTGAAAATATTTTGGAAATACCATAACCATAGAATATGCCCTAACACTGACCAGAAATTATCCCTATATCAATTATATTTGATATTTCCCACATTCTCTTTACAACCTGCTTCCCACTCCAAGATTCTACAAATCAACTACACGTTAGAGGCAATTTACTGTGGCCAACTAACCTGCCTAAATACATGTTTTCAGGAATTGGAGGAAACAGGAAGATCCATTGGAAACCCACATGAGAACAAAGAGAATAAGTAAACTCCACATAATCAGCACTAGAGATCAGAATTGCACCCCAGTCTCTGGCACACCAAGTAGCAGTTCTACTGCAAAAGTTCAAAGTATATTTATTATCAAAGTATGTATACTATATACAATCTTGAGATTCGTCTTCTTGCAGGTAGCCACAAAACAATGAGACACCATAGAACCTATTAAAAAAGACACACACAACAAACACTGTCGAAGTTTAGAGTATGTATCTGTCATCATATACAATCCTGAGATTTATCGTCTTCCGGGCAGACTCAATAAATCCAATAACCGTAATAGAATCAATGAAACACTCACCAACAGGGCAGACACTAGTGTGCAAAAGACAACAAACTGTGCAAGTGCAAAAAGAAAGAAAAAAAAATAATATTAATAATAAACATGATCAAAATAAACCAAGGCATTTTCAAGGTGACTCTCTAAGCCCACTGGTAGGGTATATTCTGGAGTTAGGGTATATATCAAATATTAATTTAAACAGAAACCAGTCTTCAGATTTGAATCTGGGTTGCAGATTGAATTTTAAAACACAGCTCAGACCACTGATCTTTCTGGACCTGCAGACTGGGGCTGATTGCAAACCAGGAAACACCCTTTCACCTGAGATGTCTGCATATGCATGAATGCAGTTCGAGGTGTAGCGTGGCTTCTGTGCTCATTTGGTGGCTGGTCTCACCTATCAGTGCTGCCCCCCAATGTTCAACCAGTGGAATAACAAGTTGGATTGCCGGGAGCTGTACCATCAATTTGCATGTTGCTCAGGGTCTTGGAGTATACATGCGTTTTCCTGCATAACAATATGTGTTTTATTTCTCTCTCGCTAATTTGAATGTATGTTATTCACCTGGGCCCCAGTGGAACGCTGTCTCGTTCAACTGTATCCATGTATGGTTTGAATGATAATTAAACTTGATTTGATTTGAACAGGAGGTGAAAGGTCATTGAAAGTCAGTCTATAGGTTGTAGGAACAGTTCAGTGATGCGGCAAGTAAAGTTGAGTGAAGTTATCCTCTTTGGTTCAAGCAATTGATGGTTGAGGAGTATTTGCTCCTAAATCTGGTGCTGTGATTCCTGAGGCTCCTGTACCTTCTTCCTAATGGCAGAAGCAAGAAGGGAGAATGTCCTGGGTGTGGGGATCCCTGATGATGGATACTGCTTTGCTGTGACAACACTCTGTGTAGAAGTGCTTAATGGTGGGGAGTGCTTTACCCGTGATTCACTGGGCAGTATTTATTACTTTTTGTAGGATTTTCTCTTCAAGGGCATGAGTGTTTACATACTAGGCTGTGATGCAGCCAGTCAGTATACGTTCCACCACACACCTATCGAAATTTGTCAAAGTTTTAGATGTCATTTCAAATCTTCACAAACTTCTAAGGAAGTAGAAGTTCTGCTGTGCTTTCTTCGCATTTGAATATGTGTGCTGAGCACAGGACAGGTCCTTTGAAATGATAGCACCAAGGAATTTAAGGTTGCTGACCCTCTCCACCCAATGTGTGAAAAAAGAACAAATCATGCAAGCAATAAAAAAGTAAACAAAAAACACACAGAACATGAACTGTAAGGTCCACAAAAGTGAGTCCACTGCAATGGAGTCAGTTCAGTGCTTAGCCGGTCCAGTAGTCCACTTGCTACAGACCACAGCCACAGAGCCAGTTCAGTGCTTAGCCGGTCCACTAGTCCACTGGCTGCAGACCACAGCTACAGAGCCCGTTCAGTGCTTAGCCGGTCCAGTAGCCCACTGGCTGCAGACCACAGCCATAGAGCCAGTTCAGTGCTTATCTGGTCCAGTAGCCCACTGGCTGCAGACCACAGCTACAGAGCCAGTTCAGTGCTGAGGCTGGTAAACCTCACAGAGCAGTGAGCTGAACACTGGTTCATCCTTTGCCCTTGACCTTGATGCCTTGATCTTTTTAATCTACCTTGCAATTTAAATTGGGTAAACATTGTTTCATATTTTGCTCTCGGGCCCAGGTCCCACCTCTTCAATCTGGCCCCATGTCTGCTCCAGCAACAGACATACCTTCATTCTCTAGAGCCCAGTTCTCGGAATCCTTCAGGATGCTGAAAAAATGCCAGGTCATGCAGAATGTTTAAAAGCACACCTCCCAAAAGGAAATTACAGGCTGTGGATTGCAGTGATCATTGTCCAGAACAAGTGTTATTAATGGAATAGTTAGCAGTTTTACTTGCTGCCTGCAAAGCATCACTGTGTCTTGTCAGTGTCATCTTACTGTTGTGCCCAAACCATTGTGTGTCAAATTCTGTTCTGCGTGTGGGAAGAGCTCGAGAACAGACACACCCACGAGTAGATTAAAGACTGGCCACTGTAAAGGGTGAATACTCCCTTTCCTCATTGTATTTTCACTCGAAGGCCCATTTACTTCAGAAAATAGTCTTGCTCTACATGAAATGCGCAGATGATAATATCAACCTCATTGAAAGCTTGGCCTACAGGAACCCTTTAAGTTGATGAAAACATACCACCTGTTTTGTTTAGCCTCCTGTCGTTTGAGAGTTGGAAAAGAGCAGATAGTTGCTGTGGACCCATGGTTGAGTTGTTTTGTAGGCAGTGCCATATAGTAAAGCTTTGCCAATGACAGCACACCTTGCGTTTGGCTACCCTGAGCTCAGCACGCTTCCCCTTGCTGTGCCTTGCATGTCTTTGTATGCTTGAGCTCAGCTGATTTGTGTGGTGGGTGACAACACTATACAGGCTACATAGTCTAAAGGCCTGTCCCTCAGACTTTCAGAGGCATTTAAAGATCATAAAAATAGAAATAAATCATCCATAAAATGTTATTAAATGTTAAAAATAAAAAGTCGATTAGAAAACACAAAAAGAACAGAAAATAATTGACAATGCTAAAATAAAGCAAACTATTTTAAAAGAAATTTGGGGCGGCATGGTGGTGTAGTGGTTGGCAGAACGCTTTGCTGTTCCATTCCCAATGCTGTCTGTAAGGAGTTTGTTCGTACTCATGGGTTTCCCCCGGGTGCTCCAGTTTCCTCCTGCAGCCTCACGATGTACTGGTTGGCAGGTGAATTGGTCATTGTAAATTGTCCCATGATTAGGCTGGCGTTAAATCAGGAGTTGCTGGGCTTACTCCACAATAAAAATAAAACATAACATACAATTGCTTGTATCCTAATCACTGGATGTAAAATCCTCATTGGGGATTTGACCTTGCACTGATCTGACTGGCATTTGCTGCATCGATATGCTGGATCATCCGTACAAGACTCGTCCCTGGTGCAGACTTCCCCAGGGGTTCAATGATGTGGCATAGTGATGGATTAAATGTCCTGAAACCACCAGTAAGTCCCAGACACATAATGGCTTGGAGAGTACTTTGACTGGCTGCATCGCTCCCTGGTATGGGAGTGCAATGCACAGGATCACAAGTGGCTACAGAGGGTTATAGACTTGGTTATAGGGTTGTAGCTCTATCAGGGACACAAGCCAGTCTATCATTAAGGAGATCATCTAGAGGTGATGTATCAAGAAGTGGCATCCGTTGCTAAGGACCCTCACCATCCTGTGCATACCTCCTCATTGCTGCCATCAGAGAGGAGGGTCAGATGCCTGAAGAGCCACACTTGATATAGAAACAGACAGCTTCATCCCCTCTGCTATCAGATGTCCATGAACCCATAAACACTGCTTGGTTATTCCAGCTGTTTGCATTATTGATAATTTACAGTAATATTATGGCTTTACACTGTACCACTGCCACAAAACAACAAACTTCATGTCATTAAGTCAGTAACAATAAAACTAATACTGATAATCATGAGTGGTTTGGAACTGCTGAGCACAAAACAAATGAGCTAGTGCCTGTTATAATGGAACTCAAACATTGTATGTGGCCAAGACGTAAGTTAGTTTAACAATGATGAACCTCAGAAGCTGATGGTGAAGGATTCAACAATGGGAACTCCAGTGAGTAACAAGGTTGGTGGCTAAGCATTCTCTTACTGGAGGTAGTTAATACTTGTGCATGTTAGTTAGTACCAGTATTTGTTTGGCTAGAATACTGTCATCTTAGCCCATGCTTAAGTGATGTTCACTTCTTCCTGCCTGCAGGGATGGAAACGCTTCATTTTCTGAGCAGCTTTCAATGCAACTGAAGATTGTTTTATCATCAGCGACCATGTCTACTTCTAATGTTACGATGGAAGGAAGCTAATTGCGTCCAGGACACCTTGTGAAACTCCTCCTTCGATGTTCTGGGAGAGGGATGAGTGACATACAATAGACATGGTCACTTTCCTTCATGTGAGGTACGATTCCACCCAGTGACAAATGATCTCCTCAGCTGCAGCTATAACATGGCTTGGGCATTCTCTATTCTCTGACTGCTTTTCTAGAAAATAATTCTTTAGATGGAGGGCTATAAGTCGGTAATGTGATTTCCCACATATTAAGAGTCCCCTTCATTCAGATTCAGAGCAGATTAGTCAGAGACATGCCAGCATCGAACTGTTCAGCCAGTCTGTGTAACCCAAAGTCAGGAATTGGGTGATAGCCTATTGCAGGAATGTTAGCTGGCCAGGTCTGTCTTCAATCAGATCTGCAAAGAAACTAAGGGACTGATGTTCTTTACAGTCCATTTTAGGATCTGAATTGGATGCCACACATGAAGTGTATGACCCATCCTGTTTTGTCCTGAGATTAGCCTAATCTGACAGGTAGAAAGAACTCACTGATCCTGCTGAATAAGACCATAAGACCATAAGACAAAGGAGCAGAAGTTGGCCATTCGGCCCGTCGAGTCTGCTCCGCCATTTTATCATGAGCTGATCCATTCTCCCATTTAGTCCCACTTCCCCGCCTTCTCACCATAACCTTTGATGCCCTGGCTACTCAGATACCTATCAATCTCTGCCTTAAATACACCCAATGACTTGGCCTCCACTGCTGCCCATGGCAACAAATTCCATAGATTCACCACACTCTAACTAAAAAAATTTCTTCGCATTTCTGTTCTGAATGGGCGCCCTTCAATCCTTAAGTCATGCCCTCTCGTACTAGACTCCTCCATCATGGGAAACAACTTTGCCACATCCACACTGTCCATGCCTTTCAACATGCAAAATGTTTCTATGAGGTCTCCCCTCATTCTTCTAAACTCCAAGGAATACAGTCCAAGAGTGGACAAACGTTCCTCATACGTTAACCCTCTCATTCCCAGAATCATTCTAGTGAATCTTCTCTGTACCCTCTCCAACATCAGCACATCCTTTCTTAAATAAGGAGACCAAAACTGCCCACAGTACTCCAAGTGAGGTCTCACCAGCGCCTTATAGAGCCTCAACATCACATCACTGCTCCTATACTCTATTCCTGTAGAAATGAATGCCAACATTGCATTCGCCTTCTTCACTACTGACTCAACCTGGAGGTTAACCTTAAGGGTATCCTGTACGAGGACTCCCAAGTCCCGTTGCATCTCCGAACTTTCAATTATTTTCCCATTTAAATAATAGTCTGCCCGTTTATTATTTCTGCCAAAGTGCATAACCATACACTTTCCAATATTGTACTTCATTTGCCACTTCACTCCCCATTTGTCCAATCTATCCAAGTCTCGCTGCAGACTCTCCGTTTCCTCAGCACTACCGGCCCCTCCACCTATCTTCGAATCTACCTCAATTTACAAGCCAGGTCCTATGTATGAACTGTTAACTTTGTTGTCGACAACATGAAGTTCATGAATGCCTCTGTATTAGTCTGGCTAAACATTTTTATGTATTGTCAGAAAAAAGCAGAGTGCACTGAAAAAATGTATTCCCATAGATTGTGTTTTCAACTATTATTGTACTGCCAGAAATGTCATCTAGGCTTTCCTCTAGAGGAATTTGCTGTGACCAATGTATTATTGGCAGAAAGGCAGGAAGTTCTGTCTGTGTCAGTCCATTCGCCACAGAAAAGAGAACTAATGTACAATTTGAAGGTGGCTCATCACTGTTCCCCATCTTTAAGACTGACCTTGGCACTTTATCCCTCTAAATATTCAATCATTTGTCTTAAAATCTCCTGAGAGGATACAGGTTTAAGTTGTCTGGCAAAATTAAATAATTGAGAAATGGGAAGAGAAGGCTTTTTCTTGGCACACTATTAATGTTGAATTAATTATTTTGTACATTATGCTTTCAAGATGATGGAAGCAAATTTGATAGATGTAAAGAAATGAAGTCATTTAAAAAGGAAATATTTACAGTGCTACCAGAGAAAAAAAGTGCTCAAGATGTAATTGTATAACGTTATTGTGTAGCTGGATTAAGTATAAAGCTTCAGCAGTGTGAGGTTTCCAACAGTGTCAAGCAGGCTTCAATTATACCAGTGGCTAATTTACCTCAATGACTATTGTCCAGTAGCACTTACATCCACTGGATGAAGTGCTTTACGAGGTTAGTGGCGAAACACGTCAACTCCTGCCCGAAAAGTGACTTGGATCTGCTCCAATTTGCCTTCCGGCACAATAGGTCTACAGCAGATTCCATTTCATTGGCTCTACACTCAACCCTGGAACATCTGGACAGCCAAAATGCATACATCAGGATGCTCTTTATCGACTACAGCTCAGCAATTGGATCCTCGATTTCCTCACTTGCTAACTCCAGTCAGTTCAGGTAACAACATCTCCTCCACAACCATCATCAGCATGGTGCTCCACAAGGAAGTGTTCTTAGTCTCCTTCTTTACTTACTTTACACTTATGACTGTGAGACGAAGCACAGCTCCAATGCCAAATTTAAGTTTGCAGATGACACCACTCTCAAAGATTCAAAAGACTCAAAGTACATTTATTCCCAAAGTACGTATGCAGTATACAATGCTGAGATTCTTCTTCTCACAGACAGACACAAAATGCCATAGAACCCATTCAAAGAAAACGCCAAATTCCCAATGGACAAAAAGGAACAGATTGTGCAAATGGCATAAAACGAGTGAAAAACACAGAACATAAAACATCAAATCACGGAGTCATTAAAATAGTCTATGAATGTTCAGTTTAGTTCAGTTCAGTTCAATTTAGCATTGGGTCATTCATTGACTGCAGGCTGCAGAGACAGCCTGCCCTGATCAAAATTGCAAAAAATAGCAAAAAAAAGAGTAACCAGAATCACATATAACATGAACTGCAGAGTCCAATCCACAAACCACATCGATCAAATCTTCTCTAAGAGCCAACTTTGAGCGAGAGGGAGAGACCTATTCAAATGCAGGCACCTTCCTCCAGGAGCAGTGAGTGAGAGGGAGAGATGGAACAGCTAAACACAAGCAGACAGTGCTGAACGCCTGCCTGCCCTCCACTTTTGTCCTCATTGATTTCAATCTTGCTCTGTCTTGGCCTCCAGGCTGCACAGTCCACTCAAAACCTCACCAAACCCCCTCAGAGACAGCAAAGCACCAGATCACTCAATCAGCCGAAAAACACACCATCAAGATGTAAGTCACAGGTTCCAATCATACACAGCTCAGTGGTAGAATCATATTTGAAAAAGGAAAAAGTAAAAGTAGTTTACTGAAGAATGTCGCCTTTGGTCGTGTTGTTCAGTGGTGACATCTTCTTCTGTCAAGGGCTGAATTATAGGTGGTGATGGATCAGCATATAGTAGGTAGATTGAAAATATAGCTAGAGGGTGCCAGAACAATAACCTCTCACTCAATGTCAGAAAGACCAAGGAGATGATTATTGACTTCAGGGGTTGGAAACCAGAGGTCCATGAGCCAGTCCTCATTGGGGGATCAGAGGTGGAGAGAGCCAATAGCTTTAAATTCCTTGGGGTTATCATTTCAGTGGATCTATCCTGGGCCCAGCATGTAAGTGCAATTACGAGGACAGTACAGCAGCTTCTCTACTTCTATAGAAGTTTGCGAAGATTCAGCATAACATCTAAAACATTGACCAAACTTCTATAGATGTGTGGTGGAGAGTATATTGATGTGGCATCACAGCCTGGTATGGAAACACCAATGCCCTTGAATAGAAAATCTTACAAAAAGTAGTGATTACAGCACGGTCCATCATGGGTAAAGCCCTCTACACCATTGAGCAGGTTTAATGAAGCATTGTCGCAGGAAAGTAGCAACCATCATCAGAGAACCCCACTACCCAGGCCATACTCTCTTCTCACTGCTGAAATTAGGAAGGAGGAACTGGAAATTTAGCACCCACACTACCAGGTTCAGAAACATTTATTACCCCTCAACTATCAGGCTGTTGAACCAGTGATGATAGCTTCACTTGCCCTATCACTGAACTGTTCCCACAACCTATGGGCTCACTCTCAAGGATTCTTCATCTCATGTTCTCAATATTTATTGCTTCATCAATTGTCAAACCCTTCCAACCATTCAGCCCTCCTCCATGGAACACTATTAGAGAATGGCAGCATCCATCATCGGCGATCTCGCCACCCAGGCCATGCTCTCTTCTCACTGCTGCCATCAGGAAGAAGGCACAGGAGCTTCAGAACTCACACCATCAGGTTCAGGAACCCCTCAACCATCTGACTCTTGAACCACAGGGGATAACTTCACTCAGCTTCACTTTCCTTATCATTGTAATGTTCCTACAACCAATGGACTCACTTTCAAGGGCTCTTCATCTCATGTTCTCAATACTTATTGCTCATTTATTTATTATTATTATTATTCCTCTTTTTCTTATTTTGTGTTTGCACAGCTTGTTGTCCTTTACACATTGGCTATTTGTCTGACTTGTTGGATGCAGTCTTTCATTAATTCTATCATGTTTCTTTGATTTTCTGTGTATGCCTGCAAGAAAACAAATCTGCTTTCATCTGATGAAGCTGCTTAAAGAATAAATAGCAGAGCGCCCGGCATCCATGCTGCAAATGGTTCAATACCAGCAGAAAGTGAAAAGGAAAATCACAGTCTTTTATTTTCCTTCCAGGTTTTCCTGCACCTGCCCTACTGACGCACTGATGAGATCTGACCTGTGTAGTAATGTGAAAGAACAATGTGGATATTCAGCATTCGAGCAGAAGCAAGCTTTTACCATGCATGAGTAGATTCCAGTTCTACTTTGGGTGTCTAGCTAGGGTGTTTTTCCCTTCAAGTAATGTATAGTACTTATCCAGTCAAGTGAATTTATGCTCACAATGCTAATTCAAACCCATCACAACAACTACACTGCTGATCCAGTTGTTTAGACCCTTCTCCACTTCATTGATATGTGACCCAACCTGGACATGTTAAACAGTGAGTCCAGCTCTATGATTTACCCTCAGTTACCACTCTACCCCGATTACTGAATGCAGTCCTGGTCAGTTGTTCCCAATGATTACTGAACCCCTGACCGGTATTTACCCATGCTGCCTACAAAGCTGGCTTGGCACAATATTGTGGGCCAAATGGCCTATTCCTGCGCTCTACTCTTTTTACATTCTGTGTTCTATCACTACCAATTTTCCCCTAAATAACAACCGAGATTACACAACAGCCCATTGCCCAGCTTCCACTTAATTCAACCTCCTTATCTGATGGCAGTCTCCAACCTGACTGCCAATTTCCTCCTGTAAGATCACCACCAACTTGACCCTCTCCAAATCCCTTAAAACTCTCTGATCCCTCTACCCAATGATTAGATTCAATTCCTCTTTCAATCCTCAACCTTTCCTCAGAGCCCAGGTTTCCATTTCCTGTTTCAGATACCATCCCCAACCTTCAATGACATGATTTCCTCCATATGCCCAGTGGTGGGACATACGCAGGAATATATTTGGTGCTAGGACTGTCTATCAGCCCAAGCCACCCTGGGCATAGTGTTCATCTAAATTTGCCAGCAGAAGGCTCCTGATGAATTGCCATGAATCAAGCAAATAACTCAACAAAAGAAATGTATCCTGGTTTTTTGACTTTTTCATACCAGTCTCAGAAGCCTTGGCCCCTGACGTTAACTTGAAAACATATTGGGAATGGAGGAGAAGCAGTGCCTGGTGTAACTTGTGAAATCCAAAGGAAATCTGAATGACTTTTTAAATTGAGGCAGCTTGTTGTTCTTTTACTTCCGAACTTAGCATCCAGTGCATGTGATGTGGACTCCATGATGGAATGGAAAATTCAAGCACTTAAAAGGCCAATCCAAATTCTTGCAAGAAGAGAAGAAGACGTCTACAATAGATTCCTGAAAATCAAAGATTGTTGCAATTTACAGGTGCATAACCTGATATGCTATCGATAGATTGATTGATACATTACTGATCTCAAAGAAAATTACAGTGTCACAACAGCATTACAAGTGCACAGATATACAAACATACAAATATTACCTTGAACAGTCTAACAGGAGGGGGGTCATCACTTCCCTGGCTATAGGTTGACTTATTATAGAGCCTAATGACTGGGGTAAGAATGACCTCATACAGTGCTCTCTGGAGCAGTGCAGTTGTCTTCAATTATTACTAAAAGTGCTCTTCTGTACAACCAAGGTGGCATACAGAGGGTGAGAAACATTGTCCAGAATTGGCAGGAAGATGTAACTATGAAAATGGACAAGGGAGAGCCAGTGGATGTGGTGTACCTGGACTTTCAGAAAGCCTTTGATAAAGTCCCACATAGGAGATTAGTGGGCAAAATTAGGGCACATGGTATTGGGGGCAGAGTACTGACATGGATTGAAAATTGGCTGGCTGATAGAAAACAAAGAGTAGCGTTTAACAGGTTCCTTTCGGAATGGCAGGCGGTGACCAGTGGGGTACCTCAGGGTTCAGTGCTGGGACTGCAGCTGTTTACAATATATATTAATGATTTAGATGAGGGAATTAAAAGTAACATTAGTAAATTTGCTGATGATACAAAGCTGGGTAGCAGTGTGAAATGTGAGGAGGATGTTATGAGAATGCAGGGTGACTTGGACAGGCTGGGTGACTGGGCAGATGCATGACAGATGCAGTTTAATGTGGATAAATGTGAGGTTATCCACTTTGGTGGTAAGAACAGGAAGGCAGATTATTATCTAAATGGAGTCAAGTTAGGAAAAGGGGAAGCACAACGCGACCTAGGTGTTCTTGTACACCAGTCACTGAAAACAAGCATGCGGGTACAGAAGGCAGTGAAGAAAGCTAATGGCATGCTGGTCTTCATAACAAGGGGAATTGAGTATAAGAGCAAAGAGGTCCTTCTGCAGCTGTACAGGGCCCTGGTGAGATCACAGCTGGAGTACTGTGTGCAGTTTTGGTCTCCAAATTTGAGGAAGGACATTCTTGCGATTGAGGGAGTGCAGCGTAGGTTCACAAGGTTAATTCCCAGGATAGCGGGACTGTCATATGTCGAAAGATTGGAGCATCTGGGCTTGTATACTCTGGAATTTAGATCTTATTGAAACATATAAGATTATTAAAGGATTGGACACGCTGGAGGCAGGAAGCATGTTCCCGCTAATGGGTGAGTCCAGAACCAGAGGCCACAGTTTAAGAATTAGGGGTAGGCCATTTAGAACGGAGTTGAGGAAAAACTTTTTCACCCAGAGAGTGGTGGATATGTGGAATGCTCTGCCCCAGAAGGCTGTGGAGGCCAAGTCTCTGGATGCTTTCAAAAAAGAGATGGATAGAGTTCTTAAAGATAGCAGAATCAAAGGTTATGGGGATAAGGCAGGAACTGGATACTGATGGTGGATGATCAGCCATGATCACAGTGAATGGTGGTGCTGGCTTGAAGGGCTGAATGGCCTACTCCTGCACCTATTGTCTATTGTCTGCAGGGTTCTTTGTTCTCCCACAGTCTTCAGTGTGGCCAGTTTGACTCCCATAACAGAGCCAACCTTTCTAATCAGTTTATTGAGCCTGTTGGCAACACCCATGTTGATGCCATTGCCCCAGCACACCACCGCCACAGAAGATTGTACTGGCAACAACAGGCTGGCAGAACACGTGAAGTAGAGGCTTGCGTACTCCGAAGGACCTCAGTCTCCTTGGGAAATAGAGGTGACTCTGGCCCTTCTTGTACACAGCCTCTGTGCTGGTGCTGCCCTCGTCTGTCATCCAGGTACACCCCCAGGGACTTGTAGGTCCTCACCACATCCATGTCATCACCATCAATAGTAACAGGGAGCAGTGCAGGCTTAGTCTTCCTAAAGTCCATCACCATCTCCTTGTCTTACTGATGTTGAGCTACAGATGATTCAGCTTGCACCATCTGGCAAAGTCCTTCACCAGGGCCTGGTACTCACCCTCCCTTTGTACACCCGACTATTACTGAGTCATCAGAGAATTTCTGCAGATGACATGACTCAATGGTGTATCGAAAGGCTCAGTCGTGAGCTAGGGATAGGGAAAGAAACCCATTACCAACCAAGATCATATTACTGAACGTAGGACAGGAAGTCACCAACAGATAAAAGGCATCACATTCCTTAAATCAACACTGGGAGCAATTTGATGACCTAATCAGGTCAGCATCCTGCTACGTCTGTCTTGCTTTGGTCAATATGTTTCATTACATAACTTGCATA
This sequence comes from Mobula birostris, assembly GCF_030028105.1. Taxonomy (NCBI): domain Eukaryota; kingdom Metazoa; phylum Chordata; class Chondrichthyes; order Myliobatiformes; family Myliobatidae; genus Mobula; species Mobula birostris. The sequence continues at coordinate 59,893,069 of NC_092380.1, read as the reverse complement.
TTAAAAGTAAGTATAGCTTTGGATGGTCAGTGTGGACTCAGTGGATCAGATGATTCTATTTGATTCCATCTCTATGAATCTATTTGCTTTGCAACTGTATCTAAGCTTATTTGTGTACTGGTATTACGATTCCACTCGTGCCAGAAAGTGTCTCCAGGAGGCTCCTTGATAACATCTGAAACTGGGGGGTGTGACTACCTAAGCAAATGGGATCCTGCAAGGTAATATCAAGCACACATCTGAGTTCGCTACCTCCTTGTTGCTTCTTCCCTCAAATCTAATCAGAGGCTGAAGTGATGGAAACAAAAAGCACACCAATCTTGTGGGGTAAGTTTGAACAAAAAAGCAGCAACTCCTGAGCATGAATTAATTATTCATTTTAATTTAGCTCCTCATATTTGAATTATAAATATGCAACTGAATTCACTGTTCTTTTATTGTTAAAGCAGCAGCAGATTTAGGGGGGTGGGGGTGGGGGAGCCTGTATGTCTTATGACATAAAACTGGGAAAAAAAGGAACAACCAAGATCTTCTGACACAGTAGTATTGTGGTTACATTTCGGCCAGAGAAAAGAATTTAATCACACCTGTGCAAAATGACGCAAGTGTGGCCCATTTCCTTTGATAAGGACTTAGCATGTATTTTCCAGATAGTCCTTTAGTTATCCTCACTGTGGAAACACTCCTTATAATCGGATATGATATAAAGGCCTGTTCAGAACTTGATCAACACTGTAATGTGGACAAAGAGCCACTTGTACCACTAATCTCCACAACAGTGCTTATTTGAGTTGTCATGTGTCTCACTTTCCACAGACAGAGCAGCTAATTTTGAAAATAAAAACCAACTTCCTGTTCTGTGGCTGAACAGATTATCAGCAGCAAACTGAAAGGCTGGAATTTGAATTTCTCCAGCTCTCGGTGTTAATGTTGAAGCACCAAACTGCATTGTTTAGTAGGTTACTGATATGTTTCTTCATTGTGTTCAGTTAGCTATCATCAAAAATTTCAATGCAGAAGGAGGCCACCCAGTCCACTGTCTCTGTGTTGTTTGAAAAAGATTGTAAGGTTATACTGTATATGTCATTACAACAGAGAAACACTCAGTGACATTTCATATTTGGGATCATCACTCAGTAACTTCTGTTTAACATATAGCTTAGTCAGGCTCTTGAAACGCTACCTGTATTTGCTGCTGACTAATGCATTGATCATTCAGAATACTTGGCCAGTTGATATGCAGCTACAATATTGTGCTTGACTACAAATGGACTATTTTATCTTACCACTTTATTCCCTGTCTCATCCCTACTTCATAAATGTATGTCCTCTTTAGATAACTGAACTGAATTGTTCTACAGGCTGACCTCTTCTCCATCACCAAAATCACCAGGTGATCTGGCACCTGGTAAATTCTATCATACACTATTCTGTACATCTGTTCTATAGCTCTGAATCGATGCCATCAGTTCTCTGTTGCTCAAGTATGTACTTTTGAGGGCTAGGTACTGTTAGTGTTTACAAACCCTTCTGTGGACTTGGTGTAGCCTTTATGCACACTTTTTGAAAATGGAGTGAAAAAAATGATTAGTACTCAGTTCTACTGGCTCTCACGATCTACAACATTGACAACACTGTATGTTTGTATTCACAGCTACACAATGGTTCCTGTGTGAATCATTGGAAAGCTGCTGATATCCAGGGAATAGACTTCAACAGATTCCATATGAAAGGAAGAAAATTAAGAAAAAAATGATCTTAGAAAGCGAATTAATCATTTTCACACCTCTTATATTAAGAAGAGTTGTTATGTAAAAGATAGCATTAAACAGTTTTCCATAGTGATAAATTATAATATAATTGTTCATGTATCAATGAGAAAACTCCTTCTGGAAGTTATAGACAAGACTTTTCTCTTTATTACATATGGCTGTATCTTGCAGGTGGAGTTTCTTTCAGTCAGGAAGTGCTAATGTATTCCTTGCCATAAAACCCTGGTGCAAAAACCATTTTGAAGGTTGGGCTATTTCTTCACTTTTATGGCCAGTGACCACCACCAGCTCAAGGCAGAGGTAAAGATCTCATCCACACCTTTGTGCGGCCAAGCAGTGATAACATGTGCGGGGGGTGGGGTGGTGGTGGTGGATGGGAGTGATACAACAGGGAGACTAGTTGAGTCGGAAGAACAGCGTTAGCAGTGGGTCAGAAGTCTCTCGCTTCACAAGGACCTTTGAAATCATTGATTACTTGCTTTTGAATACCCCTGTGGCATCCCCTAAAAGAGCCACATTGGTACCAATGGGGAGTAGGTGAATACCACATTTATCCTCCTATTGGTATCTTATATTGCATCAGTATCTTAATGCTCGCTTTATATATAACGTGATCTTATAAGTATTCCTCTATATCTAGAAGAGCTGTTGGCAGATTCTAACACCCAAGTAATAGGGATTTATCTGTACACTTTGGCAGTTTTACTGGGTTTTTACTTCTGAGTTGGTATCAGCTGTTGGACATCTCTGCACAGGAAGACGTCTCCTTGCCTGAACCACTGGAAATCTGCACTCACTGGTTTTCTTCCATTTAAAGGAGGAGATACAATTCAGCGACTCCCACTTCCCATGGGCATATTTAAACATAACCATCCAGCACAAATGTTGGTTTCAAGCTTTTGATTTTTATTCTTTTCCTGTAAGGAAGTGCCTGGCCCACATTTGGCAAACGCCCAACAGCAACACGATACAAATCTGCATGTAGCTGCATTCCTACTGAGAGGGACTCTTGGGCAAGATACTATTCCGAGAAGATGAGAACAAAGGAAACTGGAACAGAAGTAGGCCACCCAGTCCCTTGAGTATGCCACACCATTCAATAGGACCATTGATGAACTTTGACCTCAGTTCAACTTTTCTACAAAATCCCCAAATCTCTTTTAATCTCAGCCTTGAATATAACTGGTAACTGATGTACTGAATGCTAAGCATATAAAACTCTCTGAGTGAATATTTTTTTTCCAAAATTTCATCTTAATCCTTACTGGTGTTTTACTTGAAGACATACCCCTTCCTCTACATCAACGATCAGCTACCTATCCTATCTGGATGCCCTTCAGGATCCAGTTCTGAGATAGGAGGGTAATCTTACATGTATTCCAAAAGCAGCCATGATCAGAATATTGGCTGCACCTGCTGCCTGAAAAGCGGCATTGAGAATCGTCAACTATTTTTAAATTCAGGCTTCATTTCCAATCACCCAGTGAGTGTGGGAGAGAGAGAGAGAGTGGCAGCAGGTAGGCTGGACCTGGGAGGGGGCGGTGGCAGAGGACAGGGATAAGGTAAATGGGGTAGGTATACACTGAGAGGAAAGGCGGTGTTGTCTTTTATATAGAAGCTACCAATGGTCTGAAATTTTGGAATGCCAATGGCCTTACAAGAGCAGAAAGGAGGAACTTGGCTTCTTGCTACAAACAGCACCATATGAAAACACTTTCCCTTCTAAATTAATCAGAAGTTTCCTCCCTCTGTCACATAATTACAAAGGAAAACTGCAATCTTGTTTTCACATTCTAGGCACACTCACTGTTTCCTCTGACCTCTTCGCACCATATATCAACCAGTCTCTTTCCTCCGTTAACTGTTTAGGTCATAAGACCATAAGACATAGGAGCAGAATTATGTCATTTGGCCCATCGCGTCTGCTCTGCCATTCTATCATAGCTGATTTATTATGCTGCTTAAAACCATTCTCCTGCCTTCTCTCCATAAACTTTGATGTCCTGTCTAATCAAGAACCTATTAAATTCCACTTTAAATATACTCAATGACTTGCACTCTACAGTAGTCTGTAACAATGACTTTCACAAATTCAGTACCCTTCCATCAGAGTCTTTTTATCCTTGCAGTTTCTTAACTCTACCCACAAGGATTCTACATCTTCTGATCCCATGTCACCTCTTTTTAAGGATTTGATTTCAATTTTTATCAACAGAGCCATCCCATTCACTCTGCCTACCTGCCCGTCCTTTCAATAGAATGTGCATCCTTGGATGCTAAGCTCCCAGTTATGATCTTGTTTCAGCCATGACTCAGTGATGGCCACAATGTCATACCTACCAATCTCTAATTGTGCTACAAGATTATTTATCTTATTCCTTACACTATGCGGATTCATATATCACGTTCAGTCCTATATTCATCTCCTTTTTCAACTTTGCCCCCATTTTGCACTTCAACTCATCCCACAGACTGCAATTTTGCCCTATCCAGTCCTTCCTCACAGTCTCCCTACACACCATGTCTACTTGTACACCAAAAGCCCCATCTTCAGCCCTAACCTTCCATTTCCCATTCCTCTGCAAAATCAGTTTAAACCCTCCCAACATCTCCAGCAAACCTGCCTGCACGGATATTGGTCTTCCTCGGATTGAGATTGTAACTCACCCTTTTTGTACAGGTCATACTTCCCCAGAAGAGATTCCAATGATCCGGAAAGCTGAATTCCTCAGCTATGCATTCATCTGCCAAATCATCCTCTTCTGAATCTCACTGGCGCATGGTGTAGGCAGCAATTCCGAGATTTCTACAAAGCAGCTCCTGCTTTTCTGCTTTCCACTTAACTGCCCATATTCAATTCCTCCTCCCATTTCCTATCTATGTTGTTGGTATCAATATTTACCAAGGGTTCTGGCTGTTTGCCCTTCCCCTTTAAATTGCCATGGATCTGATCTGATTTATTCCTGACCCTGGTATCTGGGAGGTAAACAACCATCAGGTATCTTTATCACATCCACAGTATCTCCTGTCTGCTCCCCACTACTGCATTCCGCATCTCCCTTTTTCCCTTCTGAGCCACAGAGTCAGAGACCTGCTCACTGCAGCTTCTCCCTACAATACATTATTGAGGGGAACGACCAGTGGGGTACTCTTCACAGGCTGCCTATTCCCTTCCCACCCCTGTCAGTCACCCAGGTACCTGCCTCCTGCAACTTAGGGGTGATAGGAGCCACCTCCATGTAGCTGCTATCTGTCAAAGTTCAAAGTTGAAAGTTTAGAATAATTTTTTTTATCAAAGTACATATCTGAAACCATATGCAACCCTGAGATTCATTGTCTTGTGGGTATACTGAATAACTCCATAATGGAATAATAGGATCCTGGATTTCCTCACTTGCAGACCCAGTCTGTTCGGACTGGTAACGACATCTCCTCCAAGATCTCCATCCGCGTAGGTGCGCCACAGGGCTGGGTGCTTAGCTCCTGCTCTACTCGTTTTACGGGTAGCGGCGGAAATTGAACCTGGCTTGCCTGTACTGTAAACCACTGCGCTAACCATTATGTTACTATGCTGCACACCCGCCCCCCCCCCCCCCAACGACTCCCGTTGAGGCTGGAGTTTCAAATAACTGCCATTCTGCACTCACTGGCTACTTCAAACAATGACTCACTCCTGATGAGATTTGGAGTTTTTGAAATGGCTCTTGCCTTGCTCTCTCCCTCTATCTCTCTCGCTACTTCAGATAATGACATCATGTTTTCTCTGGAGCATAGGAGGCAGAGGGATGATCTAATAGAATTTCACAGCGAGGTGGTTTCCTGAAATGGGCTGCCAATGCGTCTGCTGCAATGTCAGTCAGAGGACATGATCCAGCTAATACCTTATCACAGTATTTTCCACATGATGTGTGGGTTCAGATTGAAAATATCAGACTGTACCTTCACGCGTTAGATTATCAAATCTTGCCTTTGCTATTTCCAATACTTGTTCTTTCAAAACCTTCATTAATATTGCAAGTATTGCCTCACAAATGACAGAACGTATTTATATGCTATACATACTCTTTGCACTTTCTCGTACTTCCATTAGTTGCCTCTCCCTTCTCCTTCACTATTCCCCATTCTTGTCTCCCTCTCTCACCTTATCTCCTTACCTGCCTATCACCTCCCTCTGGTGCTCCTCCCCCTTCCTTTTCTTCCATGGTCTTCTATCCTCTCTGATCAGATTCCCCCTTTTCCAGCCCTTTATCTCTTTCACCAATCAACTTCCCAGCTCTTTACTTCATCCCTCCCCTTCTGCTGGTTTCACCTATCACAAGCCATTTTACACTTCTTCCTTCCCTTTCCCCCCCACGCCCCACATTCTGACTTTTCCCCTTCCTTTCCAGTCCTGATGAAGGGTCTCGGCCTGAAACGTCAACTGTTTAACTCTTTTCCATAGATGCTGCCTGGCCTGCTGAATTCCTCCAGCATTTTGTGTTTGTTGCTTTGGGTCTCCAGCAACTGCAGATTTCCTTGTGTTTGTGATTCTCTTTCCAAAATTATATCAGAATCAGAATCAGGTTTAATATCACCGGCATGTCTTGAGAAATTTGTTACCTTTGCAGCAACAGTACAATGCTGTCCATAATAACAAAAAAAAACTGTGAACTACAGTAGGTATATATTTATATATAATATATAATATAATATACATATATTATAGTTATGGTCACGTTATATTTTGTGGTACAATATGTCACCTAATTTGAGCCTTAGGACACAACAGTATTTTAGTTTTGTTCTAGGTTCCGGCATCATCTGTCTCTTTCACATTCATACTTTTTAAAGGGGTTTGGTATAATGGAAGAAGTTTCATAGGTATGCTGCTGATTGCCATTATAAAATAATAAGATAATGGCTTTATTCATTATAAATGGTCAAGAAATTGTGATACTTAGATAGAGTTCATTTTACAGATAAAATGATGCTCAGGAAATAATATTATTGATGGTACAACAAACAATTGGGAAGGCAAACAATAAGTTGGCCTCTATTGCAGAAGGATTTGATTTAAAGTGTAGAGACATCTTATTATAACTTTGTAAGGAGGCTACATCCGGAATATTCCCAAAATAAGTGATTGTGTATAAAGGATTGCAATAAGAAGATTTTTGTTTCCACCCTGAAGGTAGTGAGCCTTTAGGATTAGAAGACGGAACATAGAACATGGAAAGGTTCAGCACAAGAACAGGCCATTTGGCCTACAATGTTGTGATGGACCAACTAAAAAGCAAGTCAAAAACACCTAAACATTAATCTCTCCTACCTACACCATGTCCATATCCCTCCATCTTCCTTAAATTCATGAGCCTAATCAAACATTTCTTAAAATGCTTCTAATGTATTTGCCTCTACCACCAGACCAGGCAATCCGTTCCAGGTGTACACATTCTGAGTTGAAAAAAAATCTTTCCCTTCGCATCCACCTTGAACCTACTCCCTCCCGCCTTCAATGCATTCCCTCTGGTATTAGACATTTCAACCCTGGGAAACAGATAGACCCTGCCCACTCTATCTATGCCTGTCATAATCTGTCATAAAGCTCTATCATGTCTCCTCTCTAGTTCTCCAGGGAAAACAACTAAGGTTTATCCAACTTCTCGTGATAGCACATGCCCTCTAAAGCAGGCAACATTCTGTAATCCTGTAATCCTGTAAACCTCTTTGCACCCTCCCCAAAGCCTCAATATCCTTCCTATAGTGTGGTTATCTGAACCGTATGCAATACTCCAATTTTTTGCTCAAGATCATATGGAGGTTCTATCATTAAGCATGTACAGGAGAAAAATTGTTAAGATTTTTCCAGAAAATATTGGAATCCAAAATAGATTAGTAAAGAAAAATGACATGGAGGTAAAAGATCGGATTTAATTTTATTAAATGGAGGTGCAAGGCTTCCTCCTGCTTTGATTTCATATGTTCCTTATATTACATTCTTATGATTCAATATTTACGTATTTTTAACATCAGAACTGAGAAGTCATGGAGTCAAAAACAGAAAGCTTCAGACAACACTGAAAATTAGACAATATAGACAATAGACAATAGGTGCAGGAGAAGGCCATTCAGCCCTTTGAGCTAGCACCACCATTCACTGTGATCATGGCTGATCATGCACAATCAGTACCCTTTTCCTGCCTTCTCCCCATATCCCTTCACTCCGCTATCTTTAAGAGCTCTATCTAACTCTTTTTTGAAAGAATCCAGAGAATTGGCCTCCACTGCCTTCTGAGGCAGAGCATTCTACAGAACCACAACCCTCTGTGTGAAAAAGTTTTTCCTCAACTCCGTTCTAAATTGTCTACCCCTTATTCTTAAACTGTGGCCTCTAGTTCTCACCATCAGTGCCACATGTGTACCAAAGACCAAGGACATCAAGTCAGTGCTGAAGTTCATCAGAAAGTATTAAAAGATAATCATGTCCAAAAGATTGTCCTTATGCCTTTTCAAATCGATCCCTATATCTCCATTGTGAGAGGTAGAGACGGGTAAGGCTGGCCAACAGGGCTCTGGAGAAGCTGTGTAGGCCAATCCACTGCACATGGACACAATGGACTACGGAAACATTGATGAACTACAACCATACCATCTACTTAGGACGACGGAGATGGGAAGTCAACAATGGCCTATGCTCCACTGGGAGCTAAGGGCCCAAAAAGAAACTAAGGGAATGCAAGGATAAAAAGTCCCTGATGAGACCCCCAAACAGTAGTAAGGATGTGGTCTACAAATTATAATGGGAGATAAGAAATTCATGCCAACAAGGCAATATTACAACACACTTGGGGGATTTCAATGTGCAGGTAGATTCGATAAATCAGATTAGTGTTGGATCCCAAGAGGGGAAGCTTCTAGAATGCCTATGAAATGGATTTTTAGAGAAGCTTCTGGTTGAGCCCACGAGGAGACCAACTTTTCTGGATTGGGTGTTGTGCAATGAACCGGAATTGAATAGAGAACTTAAGGTAAAAGAACCCTTAGAGGAGGTGATCAAATTCACCAAAATTTGAGGAGAATCCGAAGTCAGATGTATCTGTATTACAGTAGAGTAAAGGGAATTACAGAGGTATGAGAGAGGAGTTGGCCAAAATTGATTGGAAAAGGACATGGGGAGGGATGACAAGAGAGCAGAAGTGGCTGAAATTTCTGGAAACAATTTGGAAGGCACAGGATATATACATCCCAAAGAATGTAAGAAGAAGTATTCTAAGGGCAAAATGACACAACTGTGGCTATCAAGACAAGTCAAAGCCACCATAAAAGCCAAAGGGACGACATATAATACAGCAAAATTTGCTTTTAAAAAGCAATAGAAGGCAACCAGAAAATAATTAAGAAGAAAAAGATGGAATACAAAAGTAAGCTAGCCAGTAATATTAAAGAGGATACCAAAAGTTTCTTCAGATACTTAAAGTGTAAAAGGGAGGAGAGAATGGATTTTGGACTACTGGAAAATGATGCTCAAGAGTTAGTAATGGAGGACAAGGAGATGGCGGATGAATTGAATAAATATTTTGCATCAGTTTTCACTGTGGAAGACACTAGCAGTATGGTAGAAGTTCGAGAGAGTCAGGGGTCAAAAGTGTGTGAAGTTGCCATTACTAGGGAGAAAGTTGTTGGGAAATGGAAAGATTTGAAGGTAGATAGATTATCAGGACCGGATGGTATACATGTCAGGGTTCTGAAAGAGATGGCGGAAGAGATTGCGAAGGCATTAGTAATGATCTTTCAAGAATCACTGGATTCTGGAATGGTTCTGGAAAGCTGGAAGATTGCAAATGTCACTCCACTCTTCAAGAAAGGAGAGAGGCAAAAGAAAGGAAATTATAGGCCAGTGGTTGGGAAGATGTTGGAATCAATTGTTAAGGATGTGGTTTCAGGGTACTTGGATACACTTGATAAAATAGGCTGTAGTCCCCATGGTTTCCTCAAGGGAAAATCTTGCCTAATAAATCTGTTGGAATTGTTTGAAGAAATAACAAGCAGGATAGACAAAGGTCTACAGGTTGATGCTGTGTCTTGGATTTTTAGAAGGCCTTTGACAAGGTGCCACACATGAGGCTGCTTAACAAGTTAAGAGCCCATGGTGCTAAAGGAAATATATTAGCATGGATAAAGCAGTGGCTGATTGGCAAGAGGCAAAGAGTGGGAATAAAAGGAACCTTTTCTGGTTAGCTTCTGGTGCCTACTGATATTCTACAGGGGTCTGCTTAGGCAGATTAGGAGAATGGGCAAAGAAGTGGCAGATGGAATACAGAGCCGGTAAGCGTACGGTCATGCACTTTGGTAGATGAAATGAAAGGGTTGAATATTTTCTAAATGGAGAGAAAATTCAAAAATCTGAGGCATAAAGGGATTTGGGAGTCCTTTGACAGGATTCCCTAAAGGTTAATTTGCAGGTTGAGTTTGTGGTGAGGAAGGCAAATGTTATGTTAGCATTCACTTCAAGAGGACTAGAATATAAAAGCAAGGATGTAACGCTGAGGCTTCATAAGGCACTGGTGAAGCCTCACTTGGAGTATTGTGAGCAGTTTTTGGGTTCCTTTTCTTAGAAAGGATGTGCTGATATGAGAGGGTTCAAAGGAGTTTCACAAAAATGATTCCAGGATTACATGGCTTGTCATATGAAGAGGGTTTGATGGCTTTAGGCCTGTGCTCACTGGAATTTAGAAGAATGAGGGGGGAATCTCATTGAAACCTATTGAATATTGAAAGGCTTAGATAGCGTGGATCTGGAGAGGATGTTGCATATAGTGGGGAAGTCTAGGACCAGAGGGCACAGTCTCAGAATGGTGGGACAACCATTTAGAATGGAGATGAGGAGAAATTCCTTTCACTAGAGAGTGGTGAATCTGTGGAATTCTTTGCCACAGGCAGCTGTTGAGGCCAATTCATTACAAATATTTAAGGTAGAGGTTGATAGGTTCTTGCTTGGTCAAGGCATGAAGGGATACAGCGAGAAGGCAGGAGACTGGGGCTGAGATGAAAATTGGATCAGCCATGATGAAATGTTGAAGCAGACATGATGGGCCAAATGGCTTAATTCTGCTGCTATATCTTATGGTCTTATGGTCTAAGAAGAAATTTGTTCTTTCAGTTTTGTCAGAATCTTTTCTTTGTTTTTATGGGTATTTTCAGGCTTCCACCAGAATCCTCCTGTGGAGTCCATGTCCAATCAGATGTACATTTAGATGGATTATAATTAAGTACCCTGTTTACAAGTAAGCTTACACAGGAAGTTTACTTAAGAATTTGTTGGTAGGCTGATAGGCTATTGAAGATTCATTCCAACATTGTTTTTCCATGATCCTGCAGGACAATTTAAACTGATTTCAATTTTTGTTTTATCTAATCATCTGCAATTTGCTCCACTGTCACCTTGGTAACATTCAAAAATTTCTCCAGCTTGAACATCTGATATGTAAATTGAAACACAGAATACCTAATCCACTGAGAAAATATTAGATTAGCTTTTCTTTGTTGCATGTTAATCAAAACAGACAGTGAAATGTGTCATTTGTATCAATGGCTAACACAATCAAAATATGTGTTGGGGGCAATCCGAAGCTGTTGCCATACCTCTGGTACAAATATAGCATACTGAATTTTACACTTTTTCTGGCAAATGGTCACTACATACAATAGGTTGTAACTTCCCTGTCAGGTTTGAGCTTTTGAAATGCCTGGCATTTTTGTAGTGTGAACTGAAGTCTCAAAGGTGCAGGATGGCTGTGGTGTGGTCAAACTGAGGTGGCGGGGTCCAGGCCATTCAGTAGGGAATCAGCTAATGTATGGTCATTGCTGGAACAGACTTGGAGGCAATTCGAATCAGCAGAACCTAGGTGAGGCGAGCGGTGACGAGGTAGAGTCGATGCGGAGCCCAAGTCTGAGAGCGAGGAAGTTTGATCGATTTAAGCGCCAGGTAAAATTGGAAAGATCAGAATAGGCCAAATCGAGGCTGCGGGGCCAGGTCCGAGAGCAAGGAGCAACCCACGGTTTGGACAATTTAAGCACCAGGCCAGTTTGAAAAGGAAAGGGTTTCGGGGCCAGAGGTTCTGGCCAGGCCAGTTCAAATCGCTGCTCCTCGAGGTTTGCTCATCTGTGCACCAAACTTCAGCTCGATGCTCTGTGAGGTTCACTCATCCTTGTACTGAGCTGAGGCTTTGACCTGCAACTAACGGGCTTCTGAATCATGAACTTCATTTCTGAATGCTATTTACTTACTTTTATTCTTTGCATGATCTGTTTTTTTTCTGTCTGCACGTTGGTCGTTTGACGGTTTTCTTTTGTTTTAATGAGTTTCTTTGTTTTGTGGCTGCCTGTAAGGAGACGAATCTCAAGGTTGTATAAAGTATACAAACTTCGATATCAAGTGTACTTTGAACTTCAATATTAAGTGTACTTTGAACTTTTTAATCTGTCTGTCTTTGAGAATAAGAGAGGGTACCAGAACACGCAGAGGAAAGACGGTTACGGGGAGAACGTACAAATGAGGCAAGAATTACACCCCAATTGCTGGCGATGTAAAACGTTATTCTAGCTGTTGTAGCATGGATGAAATCACTGGACAGACAGAGTCACTGGTAGATACAAAGCAGCTTCTTTATTCGACACAACAAGGTACAGCAGGCATCATACGGACGGAGACGCTTTCGGTAGAAAGGTCTGCTAGCTCAATGTGGACTCGATATTTATATGCTAAACACAAAGGCAATCGCTACTTAAAAAGTTATAGACAATGCATAGACAATGCTTCCTCTTGAAGCTACATACAAAATATCACACCATCCTTTCCTTCCGACGCCAACATGTCTGGGTTGGTATCCACAGCCTTTAGGAATGCGAGTTAAATCCACAATACATTTATTTTGCATTTTTATGTGCTAACATAGAAGACAATTAATATTTATGAAGTCTAGATAATACTGTCTTTGAAACTACAGCAGCTGGTCAAACTATGGCACCAGAAGCATCTGGTATTCACACCTTTTTAGGAAGCACATTGTTGTGGACTCAATCTGCAGTCCTTTGTCAAATAGAAGTCTGATGGCTAAAGTCATTTAAGCGTAAACAAATCACCTACCCAAAAAAACTCACTCTAACACTACCATGGCAACTGGAAAATAAAGAAAGCCTGAAGGTAAATGATGGCTGCTTCACTGAATGCTGGTCTAGCTGAGCACTCAAGGAGGACACGTATAGGCTGGCTACATGTATTGGTCTATAGCTAATGAGGTAATGCACTGAGGTATATCTCCCCTTTTGCAACAGGGAGATGAAGGGTAACTGCTTAAGTAGAGCTTCAATATATGTCCTTGCAATAAAGAGGTGCTTGAAATTACAGCATATAGCAGAATAGACACACAGGGAAAAACAGGAACAGTCAGTCGTATTTCAAAACCAGAGGATTCCAACATCCAATGAATTTCTATTCTGATACCATTGATTACAACTTAAGAAGAAAACTGCACCTCTCAATCAAAATTAATCACATTGAAAGTTCCCTTCCTTTCAGAAACAATGAGAATTGTTATTTCCAAATGCAGATGAAATACTTACTTCAATTTATTTCTGTTACTGGTAATCTCGTGTTCTGTAAATAACCATGACAACAATGCAATGCCCTTTTATCTGCATGAAAACTTGCTCTGAAACACAGTATGGCGGAGGGGGGAAGGGTGGTATCCAGAGGCAATACAGTTTGCTCACTATACAGTACACTGTTGGCTTCTTGCACCCGGTTTCATATTGGAATGACAAAGAATTCTAACGCTCATTTCAATACCTGAGGGAAACATGTAACTGCAACATGCATAGTAGCTCTGGCTTTTCAGCAGCGGAATCACTTGATCCAATGGTTATCTGCATATGCAGACCTGCTCCATTCTAATGTAACTTCAGCAACCATTAGGAACTTTCAATTGTATTATAATGCTGTCAATACATTTGACTTTCAGAAGAAGTGAAAAGTTGTAGAATTGTCCAAATCTTGAAAGTTGAGATCAAAGTTCTTACAGACCTCATGCTTGTTAAAAGAAACTTGGTTTATCTGTCCAAATCTATGAAGGACAGATTATCTGCTTTGAAGCAGAGGACCAATATTGTTACCAAACAGTTGTACACACTGTAATGTCAAGCAGATGTAAAGGGTTAAGGTGGTCCCTGCAGTTCACTGGAAATGGGACAAGTTGAAGAATTATTGATTGTCACATGACGAAAGACTGTCAAATTGAGACTGGTCTGCTTGCATCCATGCAAAGTGAGTCATTTTTAACTTTTTCTCTTGGGCAGTAACTTGAATAGGCAGATTGGTCATCCAATGTGGAACCTATCCGATTTACTATTCATCGATATAAATAGGATCTTAACTCACAACATGAAAATTTAGTGAAGTTGAAAATGGCCCTCATTTCTTTCAGAACGGAGGAGTGGCTCTTAAAATAACGTGCAAACTATTCTTAAAGCCTTGAGATTTTTCAAACTTCCGTGTGAAACCTGCTCTGCCAGAAATTACTAGCAATGCATGTTGTTCCCACAAACCTGTGTATGTGGTTCCTGCTCGCTGTTACACCAGCAAGTTGAAAGAGATGAAGAACACTTAAATTCTCTTTGAACTTTGAAGATATCTGCACTATTTGACTGTTTGTCGGACAATGTGATGAACAACTGGCATTTGCAAAAGGGCAAGGAAAGCACTGTAATTTTCTGCTCTTGATAAACTGACATAAACCTCAAAAGATTAAGGCTGGTGTAGCAGTTATCAATTTGACTGCAGTGGTTAGAATTTCTTTTATCTGAATTTTAGAGTGTGGAACAAGGGGAAAAAAATCAATGCCTCGCCCTTGAAATGTTAGGCTGAAAAACTTCACTCTAAATGATCGTTAATCAATTTCCCCCTGGGATCAATAAAGTATGACTATGACTATGACTATCTATAAAATGAGTAGAAGGCTTTTGATAATTTCTGACACTGTAACTAGAAATATTCACAGAAATTCACAGGAAACCTCACTCAATTTCAGTAAAAGATAAGCAGAGGTGTCTTTGGTATGGCATGTTTCTTGACAGTTCCACCTATGCTCTATTTCAATAGAGATAGTCATAGTCATAATTATAGTCATACTTTATTGATCCTGGGGGAAATTGGTTACATTGATTGGGAAGAAAGATCAAATATTGGAAAATTACACAAGGGCCCAGTGACACTAATTTAATGTTATAGCCTTGTATATTGGTCACATTAACTTTAGAAAACTCTTAAATTCCAGATCAGAAAATCTGGCATTTAAAAGCCAAAAATGTAAAAAATATTAATGGTCTACAAGATCTGGGAAATTAAAGGCCATTCATCTACCTGGTCACCAAAGCATGACTAACCTGGCATGAAAACATCGGCATCAACAGAAGCAATTCCACATGAAGATCAAAGTTCAAAATAAGGTTATTACTGAAGTACACATATGTCACCATTGAGATTCATTTTCTTGTAGGCATACTCTATAAATCTATGGAATAATAACCATTACAGCATCAATGAATGATCACCCAACTTGGGCATTCAACCAGAGTGCAGAGGACAACAAACTGTACAAATAGAAAAATAAGAAATAGCAATAAGAAATAAATAAGCAATAAATATTGAGAACATGAGATGAAGAGTCCTTGAAAGTGAGTCCATTGGTTGTGGGAACATTACAATGATAGGGAAAGTGAAGTTGAGTGAAGTTATCCCCTTTGGTCCAAGAGCCAGATGGTTGATGGGTAATAACTGTTCCTGAACCTTGTGGTGTGAATCCTGAGGCTCCTGTGCCTTCTTCCTGATGGCAGCAGTGAGAAGACAGCATGACCTGGGTGGTGGGGTCCCTGATGGTGGATGCTGCCATTCTCCAATAGTGTTCCAGGTAGATGTGCTCAATTGTTGAATGGGTTTTACAAGTGATAGACTGAGCCGTACTCATTATGTTTTGCATGATTTTCTGTTCAAGGGCATTAGTGTTTCCATAGCAGGCTGTGATGCAGCCAGTTAATATATTCTCCACTATATATCTATATAAACTTGCAAAGTTTTAAATGTCATGCCAAATCTCCGCAAATTCCTAAAATGTGGACCCATGACAGGTCCTCTGAAATAATAACTCCAAGGAATTTAAAGTTACTGTCCCTCTCTGCTTCTAATTCCTCTGAAGGGAACTGGTCCATGGACCTCCGGTTTCTTCTCCTGAAGCCTATAATCAGCTCCTTGGTAGGTCGGTTGGTGGCGCAGTGAGATCAGCGCCAGACTCCGGAGCGAAGGTGCCTGAGTTCAAATCCAGTTCGGGCCACCCCCGAGCATGCTTTCCATCCGTGCCGGGTTGAGTGTCGAGCTAGCCACTCGGCCTCGTAAAAAATACAAGGGTCAAGTCAGGAACGTTCACAACGTGACCCAATTAATCCTGACACCACGAGTCAGACAAGAATGACTGAGTGTCTGGTATGACATGCTTAAAAAAAAGCTCCTTGGTCTTGCTGACATTGAGTGAGATGTTGTTTTTGTGGCACCACTCAGCTAGATTTTCAATTTTTCTCCTATATGCTGATTCATCACCACCTTTGATTTGGCCAATGACAGTGGTGTCATCAGCAAACATAAATATGGCTTTGGAGCTGTGCTTAGCCACACAGTCATAAGAATAAAGTGAGTAGAGCAGGAGCTAATCATGCTGCCTTGTGGTGCACCTCAGCTGATGGAGATTGTGGAGAAGATGTCGTTGCCAATCTGAACTGACTGGGATCTGCAAGTGAGGAAATAAGGGATCTAAATTTCTCAAGCAGGTATTGTGGCCAAGATCTTACAGCTTATTGAATTGTTTTGAGGGGATGATGGTATTGAATGCTGAGCTGTAGTCGATAAAGAACATCCTGATGTCTGCATCTTTGCTGTCCAGATGTTCCAGGGTTGAGTGAAGAATCAATAAGATGGCATCCGCAGTGGGCCTGTTGCTCCGGTAGGCAAATTGGAGCAGATATAACTTGCTTCTCAGGCAGGAATTGATATGTTTCAGCACCAGCTTCTCAAAACACTACATCAATGGTAGAATTCTCAAGCTCTGTCAAACAGCAACTCACAATCTGCTATTCCGTATATCTACAAGAACCACAAATTATGTATTGACTTGAAATCTGCCGTAACTGGGACTAATTAAGTGCAAGTGTAAGATCTTCCTGGTGGAAGCTCCACCACTCTTCAAGGAAAAGAAGCAGCTCTACAGATAATTAAAAGCAGAATTCCTGCAGGAAAACTGTTCCTTCTCCAACCTTGTATCCCTTTTGCCAATCAACTTTCCAGCTCTTAGCTCTATCCCCCCCTCCTATCTTCTCCTATCATTTTGATCTCCCCCTCCCCCTCCCACCTTCAAATCTCTTACTATCTCTTCTTTCAGTTAATCCTGATGAAGGGTCTCGGCCAGAAATGTCGACTGTACCTCTTCCCATAGATGCTGCCTGGCCTGCTGCGTTCACTGGCATTTTTTATGTGTGTTGCAGCAATTTTTTTAAGAAGGTAACCAAGAGCTTCAATTAAGACAGGATAGTGAACATTGTCTTTGAGGACTTCAGCAACGTCTTTCACAAGGTCCCACATGGAAAGTTAATTGGATGGTGTCCAGTGAGATTGGTGAAGTGGATATATAATTGATCTGATAGTGACAAGCAAGCAGTGATGGTGGAAGGCTGGTTTTTGGTCTAGAAGTCCATGACTGGTGGTGTGCTACAGGAATTAGTGCTGGAACTTTGTTAGTTGACATTCATATAAATGATTTAGATGAGAATGAACAAAGCATAGTTAATTAGTTTGCAAATGACATTAAAGTCAGTGACATTGATCTTGACCACCTAGGCAAGTGGGCCGAGGAATGGCAAATGGTGTTCAAATCAGATAAGTGTGAGGCATTGCATTTTGGGAAATCAAACCAAGGTGAAGAGTGTAGTCAAGTAAAGGGACCAAGGGATACAAGTACGAATTCCCCGAAAGTGGTGTCAAAAGGGAACAGGATGGTGAAGAAGGCATTTGTCACACAGGCCTTTGTCATTCATGACACTGAGTACAGGCCATTACATCGCAATTTTATAAGATGTTAGTGATGCCACACCTGGACTACTATGTTGGAGGAAAAAATCACATTAAGCCGGAGACAGTACAAAGAATATTTACAAAAATGTTGCTAGGGCCAGAGGGCCTGAGTTACAGGAAGAGTTTGGGTAGACTAGAACTTTCTTTGGAGTGTAGGAGACAGAAAGTGACCTTACAAAGGAGTGTACCATCATGAGGTGTATAAATAGATGAACACAGCCTTTTTCCCAGAGTTGAGGTATCAAGAACTAGAGGTCACAGGTTTAAGGTGAGAGAGTGGACATTTAATACGAACCTGAAGGGCCTTGTTTTTTATCAAGAGGCACAATAACAACATTTAAGAGACATATGGACAAGTACAGACGTGGATAGGAAAGGTTAAGAACGATATAGGTCTAGCTTGGATGGACATTTCAGTCAGCAAGGATAGAATGGTCTACTTTCTATGATTCTAAAACCAATAACCGAAAGAACAAAGTAGGTGGTGAGAAGGAGACCATAACTCAATTCAAAAGCAATTAAGCCTTTGGAGTAGATGGCATTTGGCTGAAATTCTAAAACTCAGTGGTTCTAAAGTTTCAGTCACAAACCCACAATCTCCTCATCCTCACCTTGGGAAGAGGAAAATATTGCAAGGGACATGAGAGAAGAAATATGCAACACCAATCACTCACACATAGCTTTCTGTAATTTCATTGAAGCCTTTGTCTCCAAACTACAACAACTGTAGGACCCTTCATAAGTTCAACCTCCCAAGAAATTCATCTCGATTTTTACAATTGCTTCATGGCAAACTGTAAGGCATAATATTAATCAACAGGACTGCATCAAACCCAGTTTCAGTGAACATCAATGCAAGCAAAATTGACACTTTTCTCAATCTTCCTTACTGCAACATTACACTGGACTTGCAGTAAACTTCCCATAGGATTGGAACTCTTCTTCAGAACCAGTCATTGTATTCCAAAACCAAGCTCACTCAACCTTTAGTAGTCAAGCAACAAAGTTCAAAGTAAATTTATTATCAAAGTACATATACATCACTATACACAACCCCGAAATTCATTTTTTTGCAGATGTACTCAGTAAATCCGCTAAACATAATAGTGTCAATGAAAGCCTGCACCCATCAGGAAGACAACTACAGTGCAAAAGATAACAAACTGTACAAATTCAAAATAAGAAAACAGAAATAATAACAAAAATAAATAAATAAGCAATAAATATTGAGAACATGAGATGAAGAGTTCTTGAAAGTGAGTCCATAGGTTGTGGGAACAGTTTGGTGATCGGGCAAGTGAAGTTGAGTGATGTTATCCCTTTCAGTTCAAGAGCCTGAATGTTGTGGTGTATAACTATTCCTGAACCTGGTGGTGTGAATCCTGAGGCTCCTGTACTTTCCTCCTGATAGCAGCAGCAAGAAGAGAGCATAATCTGGGTGGTTTGGATCCCTGATGATGGATGCTGATTTTCTGCAACAATGCTCCATGTAGGTGTACTCAATGGTGGGGAGGGCTTTACCTGTGATGGACTGGGTCATATCCATTACAATTTGTAGGATTTTCTATTCCAGAGCATTGGTATTTCAATATCAGGCTGTGATGCAGCCAGTCAATATACTCTCCACCACACATCTATAGAGGTTTGTCAAAGTTTTAGATGTCATGCTGAATCTTCACAAGCTTCTAATGAAGTAGAGCCGCTGCCACGCTTTCTTTATAATTGCACTTATGTGCTGGGCCCAGGACAGGTCCTCTGAAATAATAACATGCAGGAATTTAAAGTTGCTGATTCTCTACACCTCTGATCCCCCAATGAGGATTAGGTCACGGACCTCTGGTTTCTTCCTCCTGAGGTCAATTACCAGCTCCTTGGTCTTGCTGACATTGAGTAAGAGGTTGTTGTTGTGGCACCACTCAGCTAGGTTTTCAATCTCTCTCATATATGCTGATTCATCACCACCTTTGACTTGGCCAACAACAGTGGTGTTGTCAGCAAACTTAAATATGGCATTAGAGCTTTGCTTAGCTGCATAGACATAAGTGTAAAGCGGGTAGAGCAGGGGGCTAAGCACACAGCCTTGTGGTGCACATGTACTGATGGAGATTGTGGAGGAGGTGTTGTTGCTAACACGTTGACTGGGATCTGCAAGTGAGGAAATTGGGTATCCAATTGGAAAAGGTATTAAAGCCAAGGTCTTGAAGCATATTGATTAGTTTACAGATGTTACAGAGTACAGAAGTTTGCGTTAACACTTACTTGCAGGTTGTTCTGCTGGCCTTCGTTGATTCATTTACTGAAACAAGGCATTAACTCAGCAACTGCAAAGCAGCAGTCCTCCACCAACCTGCCCCTGCTGCATCACAGTGCCCTCCACCCAAAAAAGGTTTGGTGCAAAATCTTGTAAAACATGGTCCACCTCCCAAATTCAAGCACTACTTCAATACATTATCACAGCCTTTGGTTGATTGAGGAAAAGGGTATGAAAGTCATGGTCTTCAGGGCAGTGGTCACTTCTGCCCTTCTCTATGTTTCTGAGACCTGCCCTACCTATAGCAAACCCCTCAAGGCATGGGAAAGATATCATCAATGCAGTCTCTGCAAAATTTTCCAAATTCCCTGGAAAGTTCAGCAAATCAATGCCAGAGCCCTCTTCTGAGCCAAATATCCCGGTATTTAGTTGGTTACATCTAGCACACTTTCAGATGATCAGCCTTGGACACTCGATTATGAGATGTCTTAGGAAGAGATTACATAAGTGGACAGAGGAAAAAATTCAAAGGTATGCTCAAAGACTTCTTAAAGGAATCCCAAAACCCCACAGATTCCTGGAAATCTCTGGCCTGTGACAATTCAGAGCTGAGAAGGCTCATTCAGAATGATATTGAGAACTGTAGAGCAAACCCTACAGCACACATCAGCACACAGAACGTGAATGGTGGAAGCAGGACACCACCTCATGATCAACCCAGCCACTCATTGTCAGTGGAAACACAATACTGTCTCAGGGATCTGTGCAATTTCTTTCCTTCCACAGACACCACTCAACCTGCTGATTTCCTTCACCAGATTGTTGCTACCATTTTGAATGAGATTCTCAAGTACGAGAATCTAAGTTGACATTTCAGTGTTGTACTGTGAACCTCAACTCTGTGAGAAAAGCTTTCTCTTCTGTGAGATGTTAAAGGAAAACTCTGCTTACTTGTTTGGGTGCAATAAAGAGTCTAAAGACATTTTTGTGAAAAAGTTAAGGTGCATTGTACCCAGTTGTCCTCCCAATGCTTATCCATCAGTCAAAATAAATGAAATAGATACAATGGTTGTTGTGTCAACTGCCACTCAATAAGTGGCAAACATCAGCATCCTCAAGAGGAAAGATAAAAAGAAGAAAACTGGAAAATAAGTAAAAAGGCAAAGTATGAAACAAGATGCATAAAACGCCGGAGGAACTCAGCAGGTCAGGCAGTATCTATGGAAAAGAGTACACAGTCGATATTTCAGGCCAAGAATGAGACCCTTCCTCAGGACTGAAAAGGAAAGGAGATGAGGTCAGAATGAAAAGGTGATGGGAGGAGAAGGAGGCAAGCTGGAAAGTGATAGGTGAAGCCATGTGGGTGGGAAAGGTCAAGGGCTGGAGAAGAAAAAATCTGATAGGAGAGGAGAGTGGACAATAGGAGAAAGGGAAGGAGGAGGCAACTCAGGGGGAAGTAACGGGGAGTTGAGAAAAAGTGAAAGGTCAGAGTGGGAAATAGAGGTGGGGGGAGGGGGAATTTGTTTACCGGAAGGAGAAATCGATGTTCATGCCATCAGGTTAGAGGGTACCTAGAGAGAATATAAGGTGTTGCTCCTCCATCGTGAGGGAGCCTTCCTCTTGGCACAAGAAGAGGCCATGGATCGACATATCAGAATGGGAATGGGAATGGGAATTAAAATGTTTGGCCATCAGGAAGCCCTGCTTGTGGCAGATGGCGTGGAGGTGCTTGACGAAGCAGTCCCCCATTTTATGATGAGTCTCAGCAATGTAGAGGAAGTTGCACTGGGAGCACCACACCAGTGTAGTGGAATGTATAATTTAGTGGCCACTGTGTTGGAACAGAGAGCATAGGAATGTATCATATATTTGTTTCTTCCTTTATTTCAGTAGTAGATCTGATCACCCTTTCTAAACAAGTGCTGAAGACATCAGGCAAAATTCCAGCATCCGCAGATTTCCTCGTGTCTGCATTTCTGAAGACATCAGCAATGGTTTCTGTGGTGCAATGAAATCTCTTCCTAACCTATTAGGTGAGTTTGCTGAGCAGTCAATTTTGATGACCTTGAATATCTTCCCTTATTTTAGAATGTGCACGTACAACACCCATAAAAGAAACATTGCTCAACCACAACTGCTTTAAAAACAATTAACCAGTCAGCATTCTGGTTTATGATTTTCACTTTAGAAATTGTGTGCTTCACGTCGTGAAGGATATTAGCTTTATGTGCTAGTTTCATATTTGCAATACAGAAGCCTCACTGAGTGGGTTCACTAATGGCTGCTAAAAAAAGCCCACAAAACTTGGCACCACGGCACCAGTTACTTGAACATCGGTGGAGCTGTTTCCCTTTGGATATTCAGCACAGTGAACACTTATACTGCAATTGTGTGGGAAAGGAATATTTTGCTCACACCAAACAGGCAAGTCCAAGTGTTAACAAGCGTGCAGAACTGATTTGATATGTGCATCATGTGGATTTGTCAGAATTGGAGGCTTCCTAATAGTGCATTCTCAGAGGAGGTAGGGCTTGCTATATTTGAATTCTGAATTGGTTTACAAAGTTGTGGTGTTATTTTCCTTATGAACAACAACTGTTCTCAAAGGATCAGGATGTTCACTGTCCGATAACCAAAACTTGATGCTGGCTTTATTCAGTGGCTCTGCATTCAATCCACGAAGCACTCGACCAGACTGAAGGATCCTATCTGTTCTGATGCACTTAAGTTAGAACCGTCAGTGACTGATGCATTGATGTGACCTTGGGGAGATTGACGGATTTGATCTGAACTTCGGTGGCTCTGTACAGATACATCTGCTTGCTTGGCAAGAATTTGCAAAGGCTTTGTTTGTGGCGAGACCACGAATGCTGTCACCATGGGGATGAAGTCACCTGTCAAATCCCAGAATAACAGGAAGTTGATCGTTTCCTCATCAGTCAGGGCATTAAAGGATATGGGGAGAAGGCAGGTGTATGGGGTTGAGTGGGATCCAGGAACAGCCATGATGGAATGGCAGAGCAGACTCAATGGGATGAATGGCCTAAATCTGCTCCTATGTCTTATGGTCTTATGAATCATAGAGTCATGAAGATGAAAACAGGCTGTATGACTCAGATGATTATCAAAGCTATTCTCATTTGCCCACATTTGGTCCGTATCCCTCCAAACCTTTCCTATCCATGTACCTGTCCAAATGCCTTTTAAATATTGTTAATGTACATGCTTCAACCATTTCCATATATGTAACAACCTTTGGTTAAAAAAGTACCCCTCAGGCTCCCCTTTAACTTTAAACCTACAGCCTCTAGATTTTGATTCCCCAACTCTGGAAAAAAGACTGTGTATTCACTCACCCACATGATTTTGTACACCTCTGTAAGATCAGCCCTCATTCTCCTCCACTCTAATGAAAAAAGTCAGAGCCTGCTCAACCTCTCATAAATCTCCGCTGCACTTTTTCCAGTTTACTGCCATCTTTCCTGTAGCAGTGTGAATGAATCTGAACCCAATTTTCCATATGCGGTCTCACCAATGTCTTGGCCAACTGCAACATAACATCCCATCTTTATAGTCAATGCCGTGACTGATGAAGGCCAGCATGCAGAATACCTTCACCACTCTGTCTACCTGTGACGCCACTTTCATGAAGCCAAGTACGCCTGCTCCAAGGTCACTGTTCCACAACACTCTCCAGGTCCATATCATAACTCCTACTGACTTATCTTCCCAATAAGTAATACCTCACACTTCTCTGAGGGGGTTGAGGGAGTGAGGTGGGCCTAGGAGAAAGAGGGCACCTCAGTAGTATATTGGTGAATAAAAACACAGGCGTGCCATATTTTCATAATCCCACTAAGTGTGTTAACAGAACCATATTATCAGTCTGAGCTTGCTTCACTTCAAGCTGACTTTGCATGAGAACAGTCGAAACTTGCATTGAAGGGCACGTCTTATGAAGAGCATTTAATGGCTCTGGGGCTGTATTCACTGGAATCCTGAAGAATGAGGGGTGACCTTATTAAAACCTATAGAATGTGGAAGGGACAATATAGTGTTTGTGGAGAGGATGTTTTCTATGGTGGGGGGAGTCTAAGCCCAGAGGACACAGCCTCAGAAAAGAGGGACATCCTTTTAGAACGGAGATGATGAGGAATTTCTTTAATCAAAGCTTGGTGAATCTGTGGAATTCGTTGCCACAGGCGGTTCTGGAGGCCAAGTCATAGGATATATTTGAGGCAGAGTTTGATAGATTCTTGATTAGTCAGGGTTTGAAAGGATATGAAAAGAAGGCAGGAGATTGGTGCTGAGAAGGAAATAAGACCAGCCATGATGAAGATGGTGGGGCAAATGGCCTAATTCTGCTCCACTATCTTAAGGTCTTATGCTCTTACAGTATTGTGGACATCTGAGCCTCTAATGCAGCATTTAGAGTTTGGATGGCTATGGTTTGAGTTGCAGTTGAATATGGAACTGCTGTTGGATGCTGCATGATAAATCAGTCCACAGGTAGAAATGAATCTGCCAATCATTTCTAATTGTGTGGACTCCAAATTCAGTAAAACCATAGAGTATTTGACTCCAGTCAATGCACAAATGCCTTCCAACATCAAACTTAAGCAACTGCTCAGGGGGACGCTGTATACCCCTCAATCCAGGTCTGCTATTCGATAAGATCACCTACAGTATTTCATCCATCTGCAAGTTAATCTTGAAGGTCCTTCTCCTGGCCTAAATGAAGCCTCTCAAGCCAGAAGTTTCCATTTCACAAGCCCTCATCTGGGGATAGATGTGGCAGAAGTGGAGAAATAGAGAAAAGGTGCATAGCATCCTTACAATAGGCAATGAGGAAGGAAGTGCAGATGAGGGAGCTGTGGGAATGGTGGGTTTATATACAATTTCATTGGACATGGTGGAGGATTACAAATACCTGGGGATACGAATTGACAATAAACTGGACTGGTCTAAGAACACTGAGGCTGTCTACAAGAAGGGTCAGAGCCGTCTCTATTTCCTGAGGAGGCTGAGGTCCTTTAACATCTGTCGGATGATGCTGAAGATGTTCTATGAGTCTGTGGTGGCCAGTGTTATCGTGTTTGCTGTTGTGTGCTGGGGCAGCAGGCTGAGGGTAGCAGACACCAACAGAATCAACAAACTCATTCGTAAGGCCAGTGAAGTTATGGGGATGGAACTGGACTCTCTCACAGTGGTGTCTGAAAAGAGGATGCTGTCCAAGTTGCATGCCATCTTGGTCAATTTCTCCCATCCACTACATAATGTACTGGGTGGGCACAGGAGTACATTCAGCCAGAGACTCATTCCTCCGAGATGCAGCACAGAGCGTCATAGGAAGTCATTCCTGCCTGTGGCCATCAAACTTTACAACTCCTCCCTTGGAGGGTCAGACACCCTGAGCCGATAGGCTGGTCCTGGACTTATTTCATAATTTATTGACATAATTTACATATTACTATTTAACTATTTATGGTTCTATTACTATTTATTATTTATGGTGCAACTGTAACGAAAACCAATTTTGCCTGGGATCAATAAAGTATGACTATGACTAAATCTGAGAGGAGACAGAGAAATCCATAAAAAGAAGTGTTGCAGACAGTCCAAGTGAATATGGACTTGAAACAAGGACTATTCCCTCTAGTCAACCAAAAGATTGGAGTATCTCGGCTTCACGTGAGTGCCCGGGGTTTCATCTTTTATTTGCAGAATGTGAGAGGGATCAAAGGAGAAGCCATTTAAGGTTAGGAAAAGTTCAGCCACATGGATATGAGTGTTATTGGAGGGCAGCTGGTGGAATCTTTGTTCAAGAAAGAAACAGACAATTCGAAAACCTTGCTGATGGAAGTGCATAGAAAATGGACACCTCTGGTAAAGGTGAGTCAGATGGTTCTAGGGAAATAGAAACTATTAAAATGGTGGAGGGCATGAGATATGTCCTAGGTGTAGATGGGAAGGAACTGGACAAGGAGAAACAAGATGGAGTCCAGGTATGGAGAAATGAATTCAATAGAGCAAGAACAAGCAGAAACAATGGGTCTACCAGGGCAGTCCTGTTTATGGATCTTGGGTAAGAGATAGAAGTGAGTTGGATTGGGGAAATTTGAGGGAAGATTTGTGATGGGATTGGTAACAGTCTGGAAGACAATGGCCTGATGTTCATGGAACACGCATTAAAGTTGCTGGTGAACACAGCAGGCCAGGCAGCATCTCTAGGAAGAGGTACAGTCAACGTTTCGGGCCGAGACCCTTCGTCAGGTTGTTTGCGGTCTGATGTTCATTATTGGCGTCAGAGGAAGGGATGCCAGGTATGAGGAGGCATCAGAAAACTGGCACCCAGCCTCTGTAAGATAGAGGTCAGTGCACCAGAATACAATGGTAACTCTCGTGTCTGAAGGCTTCAGTACAAGGCTGGGATTGATCTGAAGTGCTTGAAGTTCAGACAGAGGTTGGAATGGTTGAGGGGAATGGAGAAGTCAAGGTGGTTCAGTTGGAGCTGTGAAAGGATTTCATCAAGCCATGAGAATGGATTGCTGAAGGACTGTGATCCACATTACAATAGGGTTATCAACAGAGGTTAGAGCCACAAGTAAAGTTTGGAACAGAACTGTGGCATTACGTTGAAGTACTATGTAAGATTTAATTGGGACAGAGCTGTTAGAATAAATTGGGCAAAGCAGTGAGATGGCGATGGGATATTACTGACAGTTTATATTAGTAAAGAGAGAATGAATAACAACAGAGCCGAGGGAATCTTGTAGATACAACAGAGCAAGTGGTAGTTTGCTGATCGTGTCTTTTGTTGATGTTAAAATGGCAAGAACCAAATCAGGTTTATTCCAGCAATTTGCTTTACAAAAGCAGAACTGAAAATTCATTTTTAAATTGCTCTTGCACATTGTAACTTATGTTTCTGGTGTTATTTATACAATTGATGCTTCCAAACATAAAAATAACTTCCTTATTAATAAATTTCCTTTTTTAGCACACCTCTCACTGTACAGTTGAAAGTTTGCTTCACTTGTTGAAAGGGGCATACCCCAGGAGTTTCCACAGGCATCACTATTTTTCTTGAAAAACTAATTAATTTGAATTTGGGCGTACAGAACAGGTTTTGCAGGTGACACGACTTGTGTTGGTGCACAGATAGGTTTGTCAAAGCATAAAATAAAACTGATGTTATTAAGTGAGAGGATAATTGAGGAGAATGTAACGTAAGTACAGGTATATTGGCACTATTTTGACAATGATTCAAGAGCATGTAGAAATCTCCAAAGACAGATGGGCAGAGTTAGGGTTAAAAAAGGCATTAGGGTTTTGAGTTCGAAATATCAAAGAAGAACACAGGTTTTGGTTATTTTGAACTTTAGTTCAGCAGTGACTACAGTGGTGTCTGCTCCTGGACACTTAGTTTCAGAAAGGAATGGAACGCCTCGGAGAGGAAACAAACAGGAATTATCAGATTGGTCTGAGAGATGGGAGCCTGTGGGGTTTGTCGGCGTCATGCCCAAAGCAAGACAAGTCACATCCGTAAAGCACAAACACAAGAAGTCCCACCCAGAGCCAGCTCCTCACTATCAAAGTACGTTGTTGACAATCCTTCTGTACTCTGTTAAAGAGATGGCTACCAAGATTATGTTTCATGGACTTTTCTAAATTGCTGTCATTCAAGAAGAGATATAAAGGTAAAGTACAACAACTCTTTGAGAAAGGAAGGAGAAACAGGATTTTGTAGTCAGTGAGCCCAATACCAGCAGTAATAAAACTTGGTTCTTTGGCATTTGGAAAATTGTGTGATTAGACAGAATCAACACTTTATGAAATGAAAACTGTGCTTGATGAATCTATTAGAGGTTTTTTTTGTAACAGGGTGGTTGAGAGGGAACCTTTGGCTGCACCACATTGAGATTTTAAGGAAATTCTCAACAAAGTGTTGGTCAAAAAGTTGATTTTTAGAGTCAGAATTTAACAGCACAGAAATTGGCCCTTCAGCCTGTCATGACCTTGCTAAAACTTTTGGCCATCTACAGTCATCTCAATTGCCAGCATTAGTTCTGGATCTTTCCATGCTTTCCCTATTTATATTCTGCCTAAATGTATCTTAAATGTAGGTACTGTACTTGACTTCACGACCTCTTCCGGCAGCTCATTCCGGATATCAACTACTTTTTGTGTGAAACATTTACTCCTCAGATCCCTGTGAAGCCCCTTCCCTCACACTTTAAGCCTCTAGTTTTAGACATCCACACTCTGACGAATAGACACTGGCTACTTTCCCTGTCTATGTCTCTTATAATTTTATGTATGTCATCCAGGTTATCCCTAAGCTTCCTTTCCTTCAAGGAAAACAAACCCAGCCTATTCCATATCTCCACAACTGAAGTTCTCCAATCCAGGCAACATCCTGTTGAATCTTCTTGGTATTCTCTCCAGTGTAACCACATTCTTCCTACAGAATGGTGGTTAGAACTGCACACAATGCACCAAGTGTGGCCTAACCACTGTATTGCAGACTCTCTCTTTCGCTCTCTCTCGCAATGGCTCCCTTTTGCTCTCTTAATTCCCTTCTTAAGTCCTCTTCTGAACCCTTTATATTCTGCCTTCAAAACTGTAATTCCAAGCAAATTCATCAGTAAACTCTAATACTGGGAATCAACATCTCTCTGCAACTGGATCCTTGAATTCCTGACTAATTGTCCTCAATCCATAAGGATATGCAGCAAGCCGTCTGCCATGGTTATTCCCAACATTGTGTTCTCAGCCCCCTACACACATCATAGTACACACATCATTGTATTTTGTACATTATTATTGCACATTATTGCATGTTGGTAAATTATTTTTGTACATATTATTATTCTGTACTTTATTATTAGTTATTATTATTACTATTTATTATTGCTAAGTATGTTTTTAAATGTTGCTGCTGTAATGAAATAATTCCCTACTCGGGATCAATAAAGTATTTATTATTATTATTACTGTTATTACACCACTCCCTGTACATTCATGACTACATAACCAGATTCTGAATTAACTCCTTCTACAAGCTTGCAGATAATATCACCGAAGTGGGTCATATCTCCAATAACATTGAGTGCAGGAAGCAGATAGAGAGCTTGGTACATGGAGTCATGACAACAATCTTTCCCTCATTGTTAGCACAAACAAAAGAGCTGGTCATTAACTTCAGGAAGAAAGCTGCTGTCCAAGTTGCATGCCATCTTGGACAATGTCTCCCATCCACTACATAATGTACTGGTTGGGCACAGGAGTACATTCAGCCAGAGACTCATTCCACCGAGATGCAACACAGAGCGTCATAGGAAGTCATTCCTGCCTGTGGCCATCAAACTTTACAACTCCTCCCTTGGAGGGTCAGACACCCCAAGCCAATAGGCTGGTCCTGGACTTATTTCCATCTGGCATAATTTACATATTATTATTTAATTATTTATAGTTTTATATTGCTATATTTATACTCTATTCTTGGTTGGTGCAACTGTAATGAAACCCAATTTCCCTCGGGATCAATAAAGTATGATTATGACTATGACTATGACTATTGCTCCTGTCTTGATCGATGCTGCTGATGTTGACAGCAAGCTCCTAAGAGTGAACATCATCAACAGCCTGCCCTGGTCCAACCACATAGACACCATGGTCAAGAAAGTTCAGAATACCTCTACTTCTTCAGGAAGCTAATTAAATTTGGTATGCCCTTAATGACCTTTGCCAATTTTTATCAATGCACCATATGCAGATGCATCACAGCTTGGTCTGTAACTGCAAAAGAAACTACAGAGAATTGGGGACACATCTCCATGCTGGCATCATAGAAACCAGCCGCACCTACACGGACTCTGCCTGTATTTCTTGCTGCCTTAGTAAAGCAGCCAACATAATCAAAGATCCACCCACCCTGGACATTTTATCCTCTCCCCTCCGCAGTGAGATCTTCGTGCCTGTGTGCGGTGCTGGAGAGTGTTGATCTCCAGGGGTTTTAGAGGACTTGAATTATTTAAGTGTCATTTGATGACAGTCATTAATCATTTGAAGTTTCTTGTGTTTTTCTCAAGTTACTCACTCTTTGTAATTTAGTCTATTGATGCCCTCTGTTTAAGCTTGATAAGTTTATTGTGATAGGCTCAGGGATTCCATGTCACTTGTATTATTTAAGTGGATGCCTGATTAGCACTAATCACAGGGTTCTAGTTTTGAGAACTTTACTTCTCACAGTGTCGTTCGACCGAGCCACTGAGGGTCTTTATGAATTATTATGAATAAACTCTCGTCACCATCTTTACATCTTTGCCTTTTACTTTTAGCAGTCCAGGCTAGAATTTGCAAGGCCATTTGGTTACAAAAACGATTGGTTTAATGATCATTGCAGAATGTCTCTCTGATGTTTCTGCTCCTTCCCCTTCCCCTTTTATCAACCATGATTCCCCTTTCGCTGACCCCTTTCCATTCTCTATCCACAATAGAGACCCATATCAGAATTAGGTTTATCATCACTCACGTATGTCATGAAATTTGTTGTATTGTCTTGCGGCAGCACTAAAGTGCAATGCATAAAATTCCAATAATATTGTGCAAAAGTCAGCCTGGAAAAGTTGCCCTATCCATTTTCCATGGCAATACCAAGATACATCACCTGAGGCTTGTCCAAAACGAGTGCAGTTTTATTACTCTTTTATATTCATTCACTCAGATTTTAATCCAGCCTCCTCCCACCACCACCACCACAGTAATCAAGGAAGAGCCAAATGGGGTGATCAGTGTGTAAAACATGAAGCCCAATTATAATATTCTTAGAAGGTACTGACTCTCAGATTAGTAATGGGCATTTGGGAGCAAATATAATTTCTGAACTATGATGGGATTTCTTAAATAAGATTTCATTTTTTAGATTTTGAGAACAGTTTTCATTGAGCTGCTGTGAATGTAGGTCAGATTTGGCAGGCGTCAGGGATTCTAGTAATTGAAGCAATCTGAAACTGATAGTGTAGCATAAAGGTTTTAGGGATCTGCTTGCTTGCTCAGAAGTCTGCAGAGATTCTTTATTTGAAGAGGGAGTTACCAGTATCTTAAAAATTCTTATGGTAGTGTTTGGATTCCTCTGCTCCTAGAGAAGCAGCAACAATACAAGGCACTTAACGATTTCTTTTTATCAAAAACTTATCCTAAAAAAACGCAAGAGACTTGAAGAGTAAATGCCTATTTGTGAAGTCCAGCAAAATGTAAATGATTGTGAAGTAGTACACTTTGCAAATACAAATAATAAATTGAGATACAAACTGGAGACTAAAATTCTAAAAGTCATGGAGGATCTGGAAGCTGGAAAAACAGGAATATTAAAAATACTACAGGTATAAAAAAACATTAAAAGGTAAATAAAATTTGTTGCTCTGCATTGAATATGAAAGCAAGAATCTGTGAAAGACTTATGTAGGTAGGCCATGGTTGTATGCAGTTCCAGGCATCCCACAGAATTTACGTAGACTAAGATCACACAAGGGATGATCTTGACACTTGGACAAAATACTTGGAAAAAACAGCAGTGTATTAACTGCATTATCAAAGGTTAAGAAAGGTTCTGTTAAAGTGTTCTAAATAATGAAAGACCTTGAGAGGGAATAAGCAATAAAAGACCATTTCCACTGAAACAATGAAGCAATCCAGAGACCCAAGATTTTAAAATGGGAAAGTATTTAATTGGGGGAGGAGGAATTATGATGCTATTAGGCAGGAACTTGGGAGCATAAATTGGGAACGGATGTACTCAGTGAAATGCAATGAAAATATATAATGAGGAGGACTGAAAATACTTTATGAAAGTAATGCAACTAAATGCAGGCTCAGAGAGATAATTGGATAATGGTAAAGCTGCAGATGAAAACACAGGAAGCTGACACATAAGATAGCTGTATCTGCCCTGTATATAACTCTGGAACCACAGTCTGGCAAAGATCACCCTGGGTTTGTTTTATGATGTTTACTAAGGGATAACTGCATACTCTTGCCTTTGTATGGATGAGGTTGAGAGGCACATAGGGACAATGTTAGGAAAGCTTTTGCTAAATGCCAGATGTACTTTTTTCCTTTGTGAATAGTCAAATATTGCGATCCCACAGACACAATTTGGTTTGAAAAAATCTTTATGATCTATACAGGACATGAGAGAGAGGCATAATAACAATAAACTAAATAATTGCTCAACACAGAAACTTGTTAAATTGGTCTCAAGTTACAGTTTCAGGGTTTTCCAAGCCTTTTGATATCTTTGACAAGGTGCAGCCAATTCTGGCAAGCAAGTATGCAAATAAGCAAGTTGCTATCTGCTTCACAAATCTAAATTGTGTACACCTGCTTGTGGAATGTCCTGAATCCCACACACATCTGGGACAAGCTAACTTGGGAAACTCTGGATCTATATTTTGGAGTTACATTGCTGGTGTTCAGGGCAGCAATAAAGGTCCTCCATCTCTGGTAGTGTTCAAGGCTTCCTTCAACTTGTCAGTTGCTTCTCCGTCTTCACTACTGTCAGTCATGCAAGTCCCACGTGAAGAATCAGGAATACCATTGCAACTAGATGTAGAAGGCTGCTTCATTGCTTTTTCCGTAACAATTTTGTTTTATCAGTCAGTGTTGTTAGCCCTGAGCTGGACCCATGAACCTATAGGTCTGGTGGATCACTCTTAGTCTGGTCTCTTCCCTTTGACCTGTTTGGCATGGGTGACCGACCAAGAACCAAAGCAGAAAGCCCTGACTCTAACTAGGATAGCTCTCCGGGTCATTGAGGCATGCAAGCCTCCAAACCCTACTCTTGGAGGATATTTTGTAGTTACCAGATGCAACTTAGTCATCTAAGGAGATCAGTGCACTTACAGAAATGGCAGTCAACTTATTCAGGTTCCATTGTTCTGGTATATGTTACCTGAACAAAATCTCTTGAATGTGGAATGTGTGAGTTTCAAACTAAACTGGTACATTCAGTGGCTAGGTTTGTAATCTTCAAGCGGTTCTGATCGTTATGGAACCATTTGTGGACGTCAGGCTCATTAACAGTTCTGCATTCTCAGAGCCAAATGTAATCCAATGTTCTATGTGAAATCTGTCAGTAACTTCTGTGTGTTATTTACAGAGTTCAAAAATGGACAAGGAAGCCTGGGCCTCAGGCATGGAAGAGTTCTTTCATCTTATGCAGAAACACTGTCACCTAGTGTGGATAATTAGATTGCCTCTAATTGCAGATTTTCTAACTACAAATGAAGGCACAAGTATAAAGGGTTGTATTATTTCTAGGAATAAACTGATATTCACTATCTATTTTTATCGAAATTCATCCTTAAAAAGTGAATTATTGATTGCAATGATCATTTAGATACTCACTACCACTGGGAATCGCTTTGGACTCTGACCATCAGCTACACTGATTATGGTCCCATACAGAGTTTTTATCACTTTGTATCATAATACTGAGTGTTAAATACTCAGTAACCTTGCACAGAAATATTGTTCAGTCAAGAAACTTGGAAGATTGAGGATGTTAAGCCACTGGGGGAGGGAGATAAACCCAGCACCAATAGTCCATATAGTTTATCTGTCACGGTCCAGATCAGGGTCCCTTTAAATTTACTTTGTTTATGTTACGATCCGGACCGTTGACTCCCTGTGTCCCATTGGTTCCCTGTTTTCCCATGTCCCTCGGCCTTGGTGATTAGAGGCAATTTACTCTCGGCTGAACCGGTAGTTTATAGCCTCTGGCTTTCAGCTGTTTGGTGCGGGAACGTTTGCAAAGTCACCAAGGTACGGCATGCCAATGTCATCTGGCTGGAGCAAGCCTAGTCTCCGCCTGAAACGAGTGCCGGTAATTCGCCTTTCCTCACTGGAGCAACCCTGTCAAGTTACCTCTCCAAAGCGAGCTTGCAAAGTTTCCTCACCTAGGTGGCTCCGTCCGTTAACCTGCTGGAGGGAATCAAGAACTGCTGTCTACTGTTTCCGGGCCCAGTCGAGAGCTCACCACTACCCGAAGGCTCCAAGTCAAGTCCTGGCCCTGGCGGCATCCAAGTTCCGAGTCATGTCCTGGCCCTGGCGGTCTGTGATTCCTGTCCTACTCCCCTGTCTGAATCCCTACTCTGTCCCTCTCGCCTCTAGCCCTCGTCTGCAGCCCTTGCCTGCACTTCGGTCTAGTTCCATCGCCGGAGCTAGGTAGGTACTGTCTGGTGTTCATTCATGTTGGTTTTGTTTGTCCTCGCCTCCGTGGGGTAAGCCTGGCCATCTTGCCGTTGCCCCGCGGGGGCTCATGTCTTGTCTTGTCTTGTCCTCGCCTCCGTGGGGTAAGGCAGGCCATCTTGCCGTTGCCCCGCAGGGGGTCAGTCATGTCTTGTCTTGTCTTGTCCTCGCCTTCGTGGGGTAAGCCAGGCTGTCTTGCCGTTGCCCCGCGGAGGGTCATGAGTCCCGGCCCTATGTCCTGTACCCAAGGAGGGGTCTCAGCTCTCTGTTCTGTGTGTGAGTCCTAACCCTATGTCCTGTACCCAAGGAGGGGTCCCAGCTCTCTGTTCTGTGTGTGAGTCCCAGCCCTATGTCCTGTACCCAAGGAGGGGTCCCGACTCTGTGTTCTGTCTATGTGTCCATGGTTCCATGTACCTGCTCCCTGAGACCGAGGCTTGGTGTTCCTATGTTCCTCTTCTCCATAGCCCATGTGATGTCCATGCCTGGTTCTGGGGTCTGAGCCCGAGGCAAGACCCAGTTACTGGGTCCTTGCCCAGTCTCTGGCTCGGAGTCCATACCCTAGCCGCTTCATCTCTCCTCTAGTTCTAGGAATCCGATTCCGAGTCCTAGCCCAGACCCTTAGTCCCAGCCTAATCATAGTCCTGAGTCCTTGTCCAGTTCGCTATTCCTGCTTCTGCTTTGCTCTCCTGGTATCAAACAATAAACTCAATTGAATTAACCTCACAAGATGTGTCTTGCATTTGGGTTCACCCTTGCTCCCAATGCCCCCACCATTGTAACATTATCACTGGTTAAAGGGGAACATAGGACACAGAACATAGAAATTTACAGCACATTATGGGCTCTTTGGCTCATAATGTTGGCTCGACCATGTGACCTACTCTAGAGACTGCCTAGAAACCTTTAGAGTTGAAATTAATTTGCTGTTGAAAAATGTTCAGCTCAGAGAATAAATTGTAATTGACAAATCTTGAATTAATTGATAAATAAGATAGTTGTTTAAGGCATTGTGGTATATATGGGCTTTTAAGGAATTGAGCTATATTTTAGCAAAAATATAGGCTAAAGAAAAAGTGGAAGTGTAGATGTGAAATTAGTTAAGGTTCAAAATCAGATCTTTGTTGTGAATGGCCATTTCATTATCTGAACAGAAGTACATAATGACACTCACAAGATGTGGGATCAGCACCATGCCTCTTTTTCATACATTCAAATGATGTGGTTTTGAAAATTCAGGATTGGGCCTTTGTAGTTTCCAAAAGCCATGGAACAGATGTAAGGATAGGATCAGATTTCAGGACATGAAATGGAAAGGTGAATGCGTTCATCACAAATGAAATGTACAAAAGGCAAATGTAAAGTAATTATCTTGTTTGGTAAGAATCAAAATACGTTGAGTTTTAAAGGGATATAGGAATAGAGGGACATGTGTGTGGAAGCTCACAAAATGTATGATAAGGGAAGAATATGTTAAAAGGCTTGTTTTAAAAAAAATATTGGATCAGAGTCTTTGTTCATAACCATGTTAGTTATGCTAAACTTTACGAAGCATAATTATATTTCTTTTGGTGCTTGGTGTCCATTCCTGAGCTTTCAAATTAATGCAAAGATTTCCTAGAATAGTAATCATAAAGAAAAATATTTTCTGTTATGTGAAGAGAGGAAATGAATTGTTTATTCACATTAGTAAATAAAATATTAAGTAGCAATTGGTAAAATTGGATATGGGTAGTCTTGAGTAAGTAAATAAGGATAAGAAGTTCCTTATTGCATACGTGTTGGTAACCAGGGCACACAGATTTGCAGAACAAAACAGATAATGCTGGAACTATACAGTACATCAAGCTACACTACAGAGCAAGAAATGAAGTTAATGTTTCAGACAGGAGACCCTTTATCAGAACCAGGAAAGAGAGACAACAAGTTTGTTTCAAGTTGCAGTAGGATGGAGGAGAGATGGATACAACAAAGGGAATATCTTTGTTGGGGGAGGCCAGAGCAGCTGAGGTGATATTGCTCTTTATAATAGAAATATCATTAATATTTCTGACTTAATTGTTTCTCTTTCATGTCATGACTGAAATTAACACCATTATCAGAGTTAAGGAAGTTACCAGAGCTGTAGAATGATGCAGTTATACAGGAAGAACTTAGAATGCAGCTTTGACAACTACCATACTTCCCAAAGTGATTTCTATCTTATCAAGTATTTTGTTTGTATTTTAGGAAGAAACAAGGCAAGCTGGTGGCATCTCTGTCTGCCTAACCTGGGTCAGTTAGAGAGATCAGGATTAAGGTCTCTTTATGAGGTCCTTCTGATATGTTCTGGACTTTAACATCACTAGATGCTGATGTCATTACCCACACCTCTTGATGAAGGTGTGGAGAGGAAGATATTAGTGTTTGGTTTATTCTCAAAAGCTTGCTAATATAGAATGTCATGCTGCATGCATCTAGGAAGCAAAGTAAGACAGCTACTATTCCTGATGAAAGATCTTCAATTAAGTAGGTTAGGTTCTATGGTCTGCATGAAACATATAGATTGTCTAGCAGAAAGTATCCCTAAGCAAGTGATGCCAACTTGCACACAGCATAGTCCAAGAGCTTGTGCTCGGAGTGTAGCAATCCAGTAGTCCATAGGGGAAGGCTA
The DNA here is from genome assembly GCF_030028105.1 of Mobula birostris. Classification (NCBI taxonomy): domain Eukaryota; kingdom Metazoa; phylum Chordata; class Chondrichthyes; order Myliobatiformes; family Myliobatidae; genus Mobula; species Mobula birostris. The sequence continues at coordinate 59,855,993 of NC_092380.1, read as the reverse complement.
TATCAGAATCAGGTTCATGTGTCGTGAAATCTGTTAACTTAGAAACAGCAGTTCAATGCGATAAATCATATAGAAGAAAAATCTCTGTCTGTCTGTATCTTGTTTTACGGCGGTTGGCATCCAGCTTAATGGTGCATTACCGCCACCCTCTGCTCCAGAATGTACACTAGACATACATTCTAAATCCCTTCACCCAACTGCGCGCGCGCGCACACACACACACACACACACACACACATACAAACCTACACTTCACCCTCCCATCTTTGACCATCCTAGTATGCTATTCCTGTTTATTCATCATATCCTATAAAAAACCCCTGTACCCCTTAAAAACGCTAAAAATACCTGGACTTGTGCTCTCTCACCCATGACCAGCAACCCTTTTAATGTGAATTCCTGCATCCCCAACTCCCTTAATTTATTTCTCATCATCTCTCTCTGTATCCCATACTTCCTGCAACACAAAACTACATGTTCTACTGACTCCTCTTCCTGACATTCCTCACACAATTCCGTCTGGTGTTTCCCTATCATTTTCAATGTTTTGTTTAATGCACAATGCCCCAGCCTTAACCTAGTCCACACAATTTCCTCTCTTCTGTTTCCAAGAAGAAAAATCAATCAATCAATCAATTACAGTATATCTATATTGAGCAGATTTCAAATCATGCAAGAACAGAAATAATATATATTGAAAAAGGTGCGGTAGTGCTCAAGGTTCAATATCCATTTAGAAATCGGATGGCAGAGAGGAAAAAGCTGTTTCTGAATCACTGAGTGTGAACATTCAGGCTTTGCTTCCTCCTACCTGATGGTAACAATAAGAAGAGGGCATGCCTTGGGTAATGGGGGTCTTCAATAATGGACGTCACCTTTCTGACACACCACTCCTTGAAGATGTATTGGATCCCTCTTCTTCTCCATAGCCGCTGCCTCATTTGCTGAGTTCTTCCAAGGTTCTGAGAGAGGAGGATTATGTTAGCCCAAATCTTAGGGAAAAAAAAGAGTTATCTTCAGCTTTCTTCACCCAGTGCACAGGAGTGAGATAGATCAGCTGGTTGAGTGATATTGCAGCAACAACCTTGCACACAACAACACAACATCAGTAAGGCCAAGAAATTGATTGTGGACTTCAGGCCGAGAAGTCAAGGGAACACACACTGATCCTCATCGAGGGATCAGAATCAAGTTTATTGTCACTGGCATGTGACATGAAATGTGTTAACTCAGCAGCAGCAGTTCAATGCAATACATAAAATAGAAAAGAAATAAATAAATAAGTAGATCAATTACAGTAAGTATACGTAGGTAATTAAATAATTAGATTTAAAATAGTGCAAAACAGAAATTATATATATATATTAAAAAAGTGATGCAGTCAACATGGGTTCAATGTCCACTTAGAAATCAGATGGCAGAGGGGAAGTAGCTATTCCTGAACCTCTGAGTGTGTGCCTTCAGGCTTCTGTACCTCCTTCCTGATGGTAACAGTGAGAAAAGGGCATGCCCTGGGTGATGGAGGTCCTTCAAGATGGACGCTGTCTTTCTGAGACACAACTCCTTTAAGATGTCCTGAGTACTTTGTAGGCTAGTGCTCAAGATGGAACTGACTAAATTTACAACCCTCTGCAGCTTCTTTCGGTCCTGTGCAGTAGCCCGCCCCCCCCCACCCCCATACTCCATAGCAGACAGTGATGCAGCCTGTCAGAATTCTCACCATGGTACATCTATAGAAGTTTTTGACTGTTTTTGTTGACATACCGAATCTATTCAAACTCCTAATGAAATATAGCTGCTGTCATCCCTTCTTTATAACTACATCGATATGTTGGGACCAGGTTAGGTCCTCAGAGATCTTGACACTCAGGAACTTGAAACTGCTCACTCTCTCCACGTCTGATCCCTCTATGAGGATTGGTGTGCGTTCCTTTGTCTTACCCTTCCTGAAGTCCACAATCAGCTCTTTCGTCTTGCTGACGTTGAGTGCCAGGTTGTTGCTGCAACACCACTCCACTAGTTGGCATATCTCACTCCTGTACATCCTCTCAACTCCATCTGAGATTCTACCAGCAATGGTTGTATGATCAGCAAATTTATAGGTGACATTTGAGCTATACTTAGCCTGACAGTTATGGGTAATGAGTATAGAGAAAGAGTAGAGCAGTGGGCTAAGCACATACCCCTGAGGTGCACCAGAGTTGATCATCAATGAGGAGGGGATATTATCACCAATCTGCACAGAATATAGATCATGCCACCTCTCTTTCTTCTTGCATGCAAAACCTGCAGGAGGACATAAGCCTTGTGGTCTACTTTCTAAAAAAGAAACATATGATTGTAATAGACATGACAGATAATGTAAAAATACATTGTTCGCCATTGCAAGAGTTATACATATAAAACTTGCAAAAATATACAGGAGTTAGGAACAACGGTTTTGTAATGTAAATGATGTAACACAAGCTAAGTGAATCAAGAGTTTTTCAACATTGTTAGATCTTAGTTTATGAACCTCAACCTCTGACATCAATACATTCAGAAGCTATTGTCAATCATGTTATCTGAAGTCTTCAGTATCTCACGTCAATCTGTACCCATGAGCCTTTTGGCATCAAACCAGCTCCATGCAATTAACTATAAACATAGAACTTAGACCTTCAATTGCAATTGTACACTCCACCCTATGTCTAGACAGGTTTGCTTGCATTCGAAAATTCTGGTACACTGGAGTCAGATTGTGGTCATCATAAGGATGTATAAGTATGGAATGTGGTCTGATGAAACACATTAAGATTCAAGACTATACTTATGAAGTTCGACCTGAGACACAGAACATGAATAAAGTGTGACTCAGGATTATCTAGCCTTAAAATAACTCAGATACTGACCTTATTCAAAGAAAGTCACATCTTATTGCAATATTTTAAACCTTTTCAAAGATCACACTTTCCTTTTAAAGTCAAGGAATAGAGTGATATATTAGTTTAGACTGAAATGAACGTTTGAAATAATATTACACTAAATAACCAGACAAGACATACAATATTAAGAGAAAAGAAGTTAAGGTGGCTTTCTTACAGCAACCAAACCCCAGCCAGGGCACATCGCTTTACGTCTCAGTCTCAAATTAAGGGCATTTGGTTAAGTAAATAGGTCTTATGTAGCACCATTTCTTATCCTTTATCCTTCTTTATAATTTCAAAAATATATTTTATTTATGTAAATACCATATAAGAAATGCAAAACTGCTTTCTTTGCATTCATAATATTATTTTGGCTGTTGCTGGGTCTATACATTTGTAGTGTTGGTACATTCTGTGTACAAGGCCCTCATGTGGCCCCTTTAGGCAAAACAAACTTCATGTGTTTGAGTGGCCTTTATATAGCCCACAACTCCTTAATGTCTAGTGTCAGCAGGACCTTCAGCTGCAGCCCCTATATACAAAGCCTTCACACCGCTTCAGTGCATCCCTTAGCATATACTACTGTAGCTCGGAATTTGTCAGGTGGTAGCATTTCCCCATGGATACTACCTTGGCTATCCACTCCATCCAATTGTTGTTACACTTCTCAGCCCCCTTGAACCAGATCCTAGCACCTTCGAGTAGTCAGTCTTGATGCTGAAAGAGATGGTGGTCGGGTGAGTTGTTGAAGAGCATGGCTTCACTCTTCAAGTGGTTGACTCTAGTCCCTGATGCCAACTTAAACTGGTTGCAGATGAGAATCAATCTGTGGACTGACTTTGAATCCAAGCAGAAGACCGTGATGTCATCCATGTACAGCCAGGTTTTGATTAGAGTGTCCTGATGCCTAGCATTGTCACTCTACTTGTGCCTGTTTCTTTCCTGATGGATTTTGGCAAAGGACTCTATGCAACCCTTTATTCTTCCACTCTGGTACACAAAGAGCTGTTTTCTGGCCCACATGCCAGTCTTCACTCTTAACATCTGAATTTCAACTCTACCTTCAGGGCGATGTGGAAAAAACTAAGGTATTTTGTTAGCCCCAACAGGTTACTTGGACAAGTATTTAAAGGAGAACAGACCTAGTCACAAACAATGACCTCCATCAGCATCTAATGTTTTGAAAATTTTACCATTTATAAAACTAATCACTCTTACTTGCATTGGTATTTCTTACGATGAAACATAGGAGCAGAATTAGGCCATTTGGCCTATTGAGTCTGCTCTGTATCACGTAATTGCTTCATCGTCTTTTATTTGTTTTAAATTTGTTATTTGCGTACTTTTATACCAGTATTTTGCTCCTCTCAGTTTTATTTTATTGCATTGGAAATTAATTCATTGCACGAAGCAATCATTAAGAATATCAAAGCATACCCTGGGAGGTGAACTCTCAACTCAATTGTGTCAGAAGAATTGCATCTTACATAATGTTTACAACTAATTAAAACTATTGATTGTTAGAGTTGTTCCTACTTCCCCATGGATGATGACTGTTCTGTCAGTGCAGGATATATTTCTGTTACTTTAGGACCACCAGCACATGTATAAATAAATTAAAAGGAAATATCTCTGTGGCCACAATTCAGGCCAATGTTAGGATTACACTATTTTGCATTTTGTTGCAGAATATTTTATATAACATAACAGCCTTGTCCTATTCTTATTTAAAATAAGTAAAACCCAACACCCACTTATAACGCATACAGTATTTACCATCAGAGGTTAAATGGACGAGTGAAGTGAAAGTATTGCATAACAAGCAACAGTAATTGCACTAATGTCAGAGAACACTTTTCACATTCATCCCAAAAAGGAGTAAATGTTGACATTTCTGTTTCAGACACTAAGCTAAACACTTGGTTCATTGATGGACATAACAATCAAAATGTATGTAATCAATAAGCAGACAATTTAAAGAGATATTTTTATGAACAACTGGAAAAATAAAAATCTGAAATTGAGTACTTTAGCAATTAAAGGATAGCTGTTGGGTGTGCCAAATGTATAGTGCAGAGTTAATTACAGAGATGTGGGTATGTGAGATTCTTCTTCTTCTCCTCAATGACTGCCTATAGAGATCAGTATCTATTTCCAAATAAGCAAAGAGATGACAGTATTCTACCTGTTTGTGGAGATTTCCCAAAGCTATTCTTGCCGTCAGGATCTATTGATGGTTACTTATGAAGAATGAGTCCATAAGCAAGAACTCAAAAAACTGAACCCACCAAACTGTGGAATCTGATTCTACTGTACAACCTGCGGCATTCCGACAATCATCCTGAGTAATGTCCACTTGCCAGTAAACAAAGGAAAGGAACATCACTTCGGTCTGGTAAAGTACGGTAGTGTAGTAGTTAACATGACGCTGTTACAGCTAGGGGTGTCACAATTTGAGTTCCATTCTGGTGTGCTCAGTAAGGAGTCTCTATATGTTGTCAACATGGACTGCGTGTTTCTTCTGGGTGCACCGGTTTCCTCCCACAGTCCAAAGACGTACTGGTTAGTAGGTTAATTGGTCATTGTAAATCGTCCCATGATTTGGTTAGAGTTAAACTGGGGTTCTCGGGGGCTGGTGGGGTGCTGTGCCTCGAAGGGCCGGAAGAGCCTACTGTACCTCTAAATGAATAAATAAAATAATAATATTAACAATCGACATACTCAAACCACTCATAGTTACATTACCGATGGAATAAAGCGAGCATACATGTCAGTGGTATTTGTCATTTATCAGCAAGGTGCCTGCAGGCTCCTTGTATCTTCATTCCTGACAAGAATGCAGTTGTGCCACTTAACACCGGTGCTGGACTTAGCCAAACTGTTTGTGACAGATTTTTCCAACTCCCTTATATTTTGGACTCTCTTCTCTGAAGAACAAATAATCAGATTGGGAAGCCAACGAGAGCAAACTATTCGCAATTAAAGAAATGCATTCGTTCATTGTGAGGCAGATGCCTCACATCACAAATAAGATTAGGGTGAGGGGCTGAAGTGAGTGGATAATGGGGAGCTAATGTAGCACACGGAAAGTAAAGCGCTGATGAATGAGTAGCAGTAAACTGATAGAGTACGCTTGCCAAGCTAGAATAACAGAACTCAGGAACATAGGATTTAAATCACAAGAAATTGCTAAAGCATCAACTGCAATTATTTGAAATCCTGAGGATTCAAAATGTATTGCTCATCTCTTCAGCTACTGCCAGCAACATTTTCTTATTAAGAGCCACAGATTTCTTCCTCAAAAATGGTGGGGGGTCCAGGGAAAGAAATTCCGCTGCTCTTATACCCTAATTCTAGATATGTGTCATTGGCTCTAGGGGCTACTCTAACTCTGGGGATGCCATCATCTCAATCAAGATTAATGCCTCTGACTGAACGTCAATTGCAAATTCCAAAGTGATGAGTTGACTTCCAGCATTTATATATGCAATTCAACTTATCCTCCCACCAGGCTTTGGCAAATTATCAGTACCTAACCACATATGACATGGGGCAAAAATAGATATCACGTTAAACAGTCCATCTCACAACATTGATGAAAACAAGCTTAACCCAGAGGAGAACAAAATTGCATCCATTAATGGACCTCTTAGTGCTTTGCTTGAAATTCAGCCCCTGGCTTCTAGCAGGATTGCTAGTAGCACTAGGAACATGGTTTCAGTGCAAAATTCCCGCAAATTATACCAACAAAGGTGTACAAAACCACTTTTTCTTACCCTGTTTCATTGAAAACCACGTCATAGAATGACCACGACTCAAACTGTCTTCTCACCATGTAATACACTGCAGTATTACAGCTTCCTCGTCATACTGCTCACACCTAACACCTAGCATGACTTACGGTTTTAACAATTTTATTGTAATTAAAGTGCATTTCCAATAGGTATATGTTTACAATTCTCCTGTAGGATGCCATGGAGACAGACCACAGGGTGTCAAAGACATTCAGACAGCCATGGGGACTTTGTAGGAGGAAGCAGGAAAAGACTCATCTCCCAAGTCTTCATAAATACTTAGTGCAGACCAGTTCATTAGCTGAGGAGGAGCAAATGGAATTGAACACTGTGTGATTATCAGCAATCGTTCCAATTTCTCATCTTATGGCAGAAGGAAGGATGTTGATGAAGAAGCTGAAAAGGAGAAGACTAAGTAACTACCTGCAGTGTTGTCCAGAGCTGGCCTAGGCCAACCTACATATCCTCTTATGCAGGGTGTGACTTCAACACAGTCGATTTTCCCCTTGATGTCCATTAACATCGGTTTTACCAGGGCTTCCTGATGTCTTACTCAGCAAATGCTGACTTCATGTCAAGGGCAAGCACTCTAATCTCACCAACATACGTGTGGTTGGGTTATCGCTGAGCAAGTAAGTCTGCTTGTCACTGTGTATGTGTATGTCATGTAGTGAATATATGTAGCAGTCTCACATTCACATATTTGATAAGTTCATAATACTTCATGCTCTTATTTCTTAGGGTGTTTTTGGAATTGAATTCTGCTTCCACTTGCTGCCAGAGTAGCTCTTGTACAAGATTGCCTCCTCCTTCAAGACCATCTCCCCCACCAAAATTCTGCCCTATCAGAATCTGGGCAGGGGGTTGATAGTGATGGATGATGACAGCGTCCTACCTCTGCCTCACTCTCTGCCATTTTCTACGTAACATTAATTATAGCTTCAGTACGTTCGTGATGTCTGTGGTTCCCTTTAAGGGCTACTCTGGTTTTATAGCTGTCTGATGGTCAGAAGTTGTGTGAAATTGCATTGACGGATTTTTGTAAGGGGTACATCTTTCCAAAATGGAAATATTGTGCCACAGCATAAGCATTGTGATTGAAGATCACCTTTTGCCTACTTTTCAAATGAGAACTGGGACAAAGAATTGCATGAAATTGATGCTTCAGCACGATGTTTCTTCCTGTGTAGTTGCAAGTATCAGAGTGCAATCTTGTTGATTTTCCTTAATATTGTCTCTGTGCATCTAGTATCTGGGATGGGATGGGGGAGGGCGGTAGGAACGAATGAGCTTGAAAATGTTGCCTCCGTGAAAGGCAGCAGAATAAGGATGCAATTTTGACAGTTACTTCTCCTGGTCCGCGATTGAATATTTGCACTGAAAAATGTTAGATTAAGTCTTACTAGGCATATCAGACAATCGATGCAGGAGTTCAGCAGGGAAAGCACTATTCACTTTGCACCAATAGCTTTATAGAAGTCCAAATAATCAACAGCACAGCACAGAAGAATTTAGTTAGCCACTTATTTGTTAATAATTTAAAAATAAGCCTAGCTGAACTCTACTGATGGCTCAGTGTGTAAATGTGTCACCTCATGCTCTGGAATTCTCTACCCGGTGAACAGTAAAGCTGAATCATTTGAAGTATTTAAAGTGGAAAAGGATAAATTATTTGACCAGCAATAGAGAAATGCACAAAAGTGGAGCTGAGGCCAGCAAAGATTTGTTATGGTCATATAAGGTGGCAGGGCAGGCAGGAAAGGCCTGATGGCTGCTCCTGCTCTGATTTTCTTCTTGTTGTGTTTCTGCTGTAGCAAGCTATGCAGATCAGAAACATGTCTGAATATTTCTTGGCATCCATTTTCAGCCGAAGCAATAGGAGAGGTGATATTCCCGGACAAGACCAGGAATGGCGAGTCCATGGGATACTCATCTGTCAGTATCAGACTGTGACACAGTCAGGATAGGGTTGATTCCTTTATGTTCAAAAAGCACAGGGTCATCACAGCTATCAGGTACATGGCATTCAGAACAGCTACTCAGCTGATGTAGTCAATTATGTGAGCAATCATACCACAGTATAATTCACTGCCTGCAAGTAAAAGAATTGGAAGGCAAATTCTGTTCAAAACCTGAGCTAAAAGCACTTATTAGATAATCATTGTAATGCACTACACCACATCATGCAGTTTCTCATCTTGTTGTGTGCTTACAGTCTCTCTCCTTTGATATGCACAATAGCTTACCTTTGCTGAAGCAACCTGCTCTTGATAGTTGAACATTGCATACCTATGTCACTGACATTTTAGGGAAAAAGCATGCTCCGAGAATGCTCTTCAAGTTTTGAAGAGATACTTTGTGTGTTACTTTTAATCAAAGGTGACTCCTCTCAGGTTTTCAGGCTCTCTGGCTAACAGCATACCATGGGTCTGGTCAACAATTCCAGTCAGAGGAATCAAAAAATAAATAATGTATGCAGAGAGATACAGTGGAAGCAAATAGCTTAAAATGTAGTTGAAACAAAAGAATAAGAAATTCTGAGGCAAGTAAGAGTTTATGGGGGCTAAACTGGATGAGGAAATCATGTTTACTTTGCTACCCTGCACCTGTATAACAGAGTCGTCAGTCTTCCAGATTAGTGCTGCCTGTTAATCACCCTGACTTCAGACAAGACTAACTAGACTGCTTTTCACTTTATTGCATCAGCAGGGATCCGATCTCTTGAGTGCCTGGCATTAGTTCACATTTAAAGGGAAAGTGCAATATAGCTGCAGCAGATAGTAGAATTACTGTAATTGTGGAGGTTATTGTATCTTGCTGAAGACACACCATTGGTGAGGGCTCTGCAGTTTTCAGATGGAGGCCTTAATAGAGGAGGTGGAGATGTGAAGCAAGCTGTGTCCACGGAGGGTCAGGATCAGCGGCGGTTCTAGGGGTCCAGAGCATCTGTACCTGAAAGGAACAGGTTGTTGGAGAAGCTTGAGCTTATATTCATCTTATTCTTCTTCAGCTTATTGTATTCCTTAATAAGCATGAAGTCTGCAACACTCAGATTGTGGAAGTAAAATCAATAGCAATCAGTCAATAACTACTGAACTAAAAGTGCACGATGATCTCTTTAAAGAATGCAGATCCAGGATGGGGTTAACCTTCCTGCTACTGATTGTTTGATTCGCTGTGCATGTGGAATGAATGTTCAGGTCTAATTTGGCACTGCTAGTCTACAATCATGAGAAACAGACTCAGGAGGAGGCCACACAGATGTTGGAGGAAGTCTGGCACGTAGTGTGTATTATGTCAGATCCCAAGTCTTGCCCACCTTCCCTGATCTCTTTAGGGTTCGACAATTATTACTTAGCTTTGAATAACGTACCACACAAAGTTCATCAAAGCAGAGAATTCCAAAGATTGACAACCTTTTGCAAATAAAGTTCCAATCTTGTTCTAAAAGGCAAATGCAATATTTTAATACTGTGATCCAGTTCTGAAATTCCAAATGAAAAGAAACAGCTACTGGGCAGTTCAAAATTGCACACTGATTTATGTCACAATTGTCTGCTCTGTATATTTATATACATTAACACCTTTCCAATATAGACAACAGTGTGGCAGGCATTACACATACAAACTCTTGTATTAATCGTGAGTCTCTGTAATGCCAAGACACACACTCAGCATTTCAGGAACAGCTGCTGTCCCTCGGACATCGGATTTGTGAACGGACACTACCTCACTATTTTTTCCCCTCTCTTTTTGCACTAATTATTTAATTTAATTTTTTTATATATGTACTTCTTATAGTAACTTATATTTCTTTGTTATGTATTGCACTGTATTACTGCTGCAAAACAACAAATTTCACGACATTTGCCAGTGATATTAAACCCGGTTCTGAGACGCAGTTCAATTGAATTTTGTGACCTTCACCTTAACTGCATCCTGAAGTTCAATGACACTTTCTTTCAAAGAATTTATCCAATCAGATTTTCCTCCAAACTATGACTCTTTCACAACCTAAATCAAACTGTGCTATTTACTGTTGTTATGGGAAATAATAATAGCCGTTTTGCGATTAAGTATAGACGTATAATATATGAGACTATAATAGAATATTCAACAATCAAAGAACATAATGTTCTTTCTATTCATTTTTAAGAATGTGGACGTCACCCATAAGGCCAACATTCATTGTCCATTTTGAGCTGCCCTGAAGGAAGTGGTGATGAGCCATTTTCATGTCCATGTAGTCCATTTGACAAAGATTCTGCCACCATGCTGATAGGTTGAGAGTTCCTGGATTTAGACCCTGCAATGATGAAGGATAAACTATATATTTCATATATACAGTATATGCACCATGGTGTGAGACTTGAAAGGAAATCGACAGGGGGTAGGGTATGGTGAGTCTTCCTATGTATTTCCTGCTCCTACTGATTTATTTATTCCAAGGGAAGGACAGAGCTGTTCACACATGTGGAGATGTTAAGGTGAACATGAACCCAGTGCTGCGTACTGTGCAGTATGTCCTGCCACGAATAGAAGACGTTTTTTTCATCTTTGGCAGCTGGGGAGAGGTTTTCAAAGACTGACTTGTCACAAGCCTATCTGCAAATGGAGATCGAGGAGTCAAGTAGGAAGTTGCTCACAATCAACACTCACAAGGGACTGTTCTAGTATAATCATCTCGCCTTTGGTGTCGCATCAGCTCCAGCAATTTGGCAAAGATCAATGGATGAAGTGCTCCAAGATTTCCCAGGAACACAATGCTACTTTGATGACATCATCGTGACTGGCAATAATGATGAAGAGCACCTGAGTGAGTATGGTCTGTGCACAGAGAGAGAGAAATGTGAGGTTTTCAAAAATGAAATGTGGGCATGTCATTGACAATCGTAGCTTACTTAAGTCACAAAAGAAGATTGAAGCAGTGTTACAGGCACCTAAATTGGAAAATGTGGCACAACTCAGGTCATACTTGGGCTTTGTAAGCCATTATCACCACTTTCTCCTAAACATTGCTACAGTGCTGCTTTCATTGAATGCACTGTTACAGACAGGAGCAAAGTGGGGATGGTCAGAAAGACGGGAAAAAAGACATTCTAAGAAACAAGGAGACGAATAACATAAGATGAACTGCTCACTCATTATAACCCATCCCTGCCCATCAGACTGGCATGGAATACATCCCCTTATGGCATTGGAGCTGTTTTGTCACACATTACGAAAGATGGATCTGAGTGCCTGATTGTGTTTGCTTCAAAATCACTGATGAGCGCAAAACGCAACTAAGCAGAGATCGACCGAGAGGTCCGTAGTCTAGCATGGGGAATAATGAAGTTCTACCACTACTGTGGACAAAAGTTTACGCTAATGACAGATCACCAACCCCTTGTGTCCATTTTCAACCCCTGGAAGAGAATTGCAGTGATGACTGCTACCCAGTTATGACATTGGGCATTATTCTTAGGAGCCCACTCTTATGACATAGAGTTCAAGGGTACCAAACAACACAGCAATGCTGACAGTTTATCACATCTTCCACGACTGGTAACTGAAAAAGAGAAATCCTCATACTGTGACCCAACAGAGTTGTTCTACACCACATTGGTGGACCAGTTGCCGTAACAAATTTGGAAATACAAAGGGAAACAAAGAATGAACTGACATTACCAAAAGTCCATGAAATTGCCAAGCAAGAATATTTTCAGATTTCTCAGTGAGATGAGACTAACTCTCAGTATGTTAAGGAACATTGATGTGTGGATCTTGGGTTGTGGTACCAGGGTGCTAGAGAACCTGTATGAAGAACACCCAGGTACAGTCAAGATGAAAGGTCTTGCCTGGAGCTATATATGGTGGATGGGAATAGAAAAAGAATCAGAATCAGAATTAGATTGATTATCACCGGCATGTGACACGAAATTTGTTAACTTAGCAGCAGCAGTTCAATGCAATACATAATCTAGCAGAGAGAAAAATAATAACGAATAAAATAAAACATAATAATAAATAAATAAATAAGTAAATTAATTGCCTATATTGAATAGAATAAAAAAGTGCAAAAACAGAAATACTGTCTATTAAAAAAAAGTAAGGGAGTGTCCAAAGCTTCAATGTCCATATAGGAATTGGATGGCAGAAGGGAAGATAGGAACAAACAAGTTAGACAAGCGTTTAATTGGAGTAAGTGGAATTATGAGGCTATCACATGGGAAATTTGAAACAGATGTTCTCAGGGGAAAGTACAGAAGAAATGTGGCAAATATTCAGGGAATATTTGCGTCGAGTTCTGCATAGGTACGTTTCATTGAGACAGGGAAGTTATGGTAGGGTACAGGAACCATGGTGTACAAAGGCTGTAAAAAATCACATCAAGCAGAAAAGAAAAGCATACAAAAGGTTCAGAGAGCTAGGTAATGTTAGAGATCTAGGAGATTATAAGGCGAATAGGAAGGAGCTTAAGAAGGAAATTAGGAGAGCCAGAAGGGGCCATGAGAAGGCCTTGGCGGGCAGGATTAAGGAAAATCCCAAGGCATGGCGCAGGCGTGACCTGTACAAAAAGGACGGGTTACACTTGAATCCTAGGGGGACCAATATCCTGGCAGGGAGATTAGCGAGGGCTACTGAGGTGACTTCAAACTAGAATGGTTGGGGGGTGGGAATCAAATTAAAGAGGCTAGGTGTGAGGAGGTTAGTTCACAACAGGGGGATGGGAACCAGTGCAGAGAGACAGGGGGGTGTAAAGTGAGGGTAGAAGCAAAAAGTACTAAGGAGAAGAGTAAAAGTGGCAGGCCGACAAATCCAGGGCAAGCATTAAAAAGGGCCACTTTTCAACATAATTGTATAAGGGCGAAGAGAGTTGTAAAAGAGCGCCTGAAGGCTTTGTGTATCAATGCAAGGAGCATTCGTAATAAGATGGATGAATTGAAAGTGCAGATTGTTATTAATGATTATGATATAGTTGGGATCACAGAGACATGGCTCCAGGGTGACCAAGGATGGGAGCTCAACGTTCAGGAATATTCAATATTCAGGAGGGATAGACATGAAGGGAGGGCAGGTGGGGTGGCTTTGCTGGTTAAAGAAGAGACTAACGCAATAGAAAGGAAGGACATAAGCCGGGAAGATGTGGAATCGATATGGGTAGAGCTGCGTAACACTAAGGGGCAGAAGACGCTGGTGGGAGTTGTGTACAGGCCACCTAACAGCAGTAGTGAGGTCAGAGATGGTATTAAACAGGAAATTAGAAATGTGTGCAATAAAGGAACGGCAGTTATAATGGGTGACTTCAATCTACATGTAGATTGGGTGAACCAAATTGGTAAAGGTGCTGAGGAAGAGGATTTCTTGGAATGTATGCGGGATGGTTTTTTGAACCAACATGTCGAGGAACCAACTAGAGAGCAGGCTATTCTGGACTGGGTTTTGAGCAATGAGGAAGGGTTAATTAGCAATCTTGTCATGAGAGGCCCTTTGGGTAAGAGTGACCATAATATGGTGGAATTCTTCATTAAGATGGAGAGTGACATAGTTAATTCAGAAACAAAATTTCTGAACTTAAAGAGGGGCAACTTTGAAGGTATGAGATGTGAATTAGCTAAGATAGACTGGCAAATGACACTTAAAGGATTGACGGTGGATATGCAATGGCAAGCATTTAAAGGTTGCATGGATGAACTACAACAATTGTTCATCCCAGTTTGGCAAAAGAATAAATCAAGGAAGGTAGTGCACCCGTGGCTGACAAGAGAAATTAGGGATAGTATCAATTCCAAAGAAGCAGCATACAAATTAGCCAGAGAAAGTGGCTCACCTGAGGACTGGGAGAAATTCAGAGTTCAGCAGAGGAGGACAAAGGGCTTAATTAGGAAGGGGAAAAAAGATTATGAGAGAAAACTGGCAGGGAACATAAAAACTGACTGTAAAAGCTTTTATAGGTATGTAAAAAGGAAAAGACTGGTAAAGACAAATGTAGGTCCCCTACAGACAGAAACAGGTGAATTGATTATGGGGAGCAAGGACATGGCAGACCAATTGAATAATTACTTTGGTTCTGTCTTCACTAAGGAGGACATAAATAATCTTCCAGAAATAGTAGGGGACAGAGGGTCCAGTGAGATGGAGGAACTGAGCGAAATACTTGTTAGTAGGGAAGTGGTGTTAGGTAAATTGAAGGGATTGAAGGCAGATAAATCCCCAGGGCCAGATGGTCTGCATCCTAGAGTGCTTAAGGAAGTAGCCCAAGAAATAGTGGATGCATTAGTGATAATTTTTCAAAACTCGTTAGATTCTGGACTAGTTCCTGAGGATTGGAGGGTGGCTAATGTAACCCCACTTTTTAAAAAAAGGAGGGAGAGAGAAACCGGGGAACTATAGACTGGTTAGCCTGACGTCAGTGGTGGGGAAACTGCTGGAGTCAGTTATCAAAGATGTGATAACGGCACATTTGGAAAGCGGTGAAATCATCGGACAAAGTCAACATGGATTTGTGAAGGGAAAATCATGTCTGACAAATCTCATTGAATTTTTTGAGGATGTCACTAGTAGAGTGGATAGGGGGGAACCAGTGGATGTGGTATATTTGGATCTTCAAAAGGCTTTTGAAAAGGTCCCACACAGGAGATTAGTGTGCAAACTTAAAGCACATGGTATTGGGGGTAAGGTATTGATGTGGATGGAGAATTGGTTAGCAGACAGGAAGCAAAGAGTGGGAATAAACGGGACCTTTTCAGAATGGCAGGCGGTGACTAGTGGGGTACCGCAAGGCTCAGTGCTGGGACCCCAGTTGTTTACAATATATATTAATGACTTGGATGAGGGAATTAAATGCAGCATCTCCAAGTTTGCGGATGTCACGAAGCTGGGTGGCAGTGTTAGCTGTGAGGAGGATGCTAAGAGGATGCAGAGTGATTTGGATAGGTTGGGTGAGTGGGCAAATTCATGGCAGATGCAATTTAATGTGGATAAATGTGAAGTTATCCACTTTGGTAGCAAAAATAGGAAAACAGATTATTATCTGAATGGTGGCCGATTAGGAAAATGGGAGGTGTAACGAGACCTGGGTGTCATTATACACCAGTCATTGAAAGTGGGCATGCAGGTACAGCAGGCGGTGAAAAAGGCGAATGGTATGCTGGCATTTATAGCGAGAGGATTTGAGTACAGGAGCAGGGAGGTACTACTGCAGTTGTACAAGGCCTTGGTGAGACCACACCTGGAGTATTGTTTGCAGTTTTGGTCCCCTAATCTGAGGCAAGACATCCTTGTCATAGAGGGAGTACAAAGAAGGTTCACCAGATTGATTCCTGGGATGGCAGGACTTTCATATGAAGAAAGACTGGATGAACTGGGCTTGTACTTGTTGGAATTTAGAAGATTGAGGGGGGATCTGATTGAAACGTATAAAATCCTAAAGGGATTGGTCAGGCTAGATGCAGGAAGATTGTTCCCGATGTTGGGGAAGTCCAGAACAAGGGGTCACAGTTTGAGGATAAAGGGGAAGCCTTTTAGGACCGAGATTAGGAAAAACTTCTTCACTCAGAGAGTGGTGAATCTGTGGAATTCTCTGCCACAGGAAGCAGTTGAGGCCAGTACATTGGCTATATTTAAGAGGGAGTTAGATATGGCCCTTGTGGCTACGGGGATCAGGGGGTATGGAGGGAAGGCTGGGGCGGGGTTCTGAGTTGGATGATCAGCCATGATCATAATAAATGGCGGTGCAGGCTCGAAGGGCCGAATGACCTACTCCTGCACCTATTTTCTATGTTTCTATGTTTCTATTCTACAAGTATGTGAAGAGCAAGAGGATAAGACATGAAAGGATAGGACCTATCAAGTGTGACAGTGGGAAAGTATGTATGGAACCGGAGGAAATAGCAGAGGTACTTAATGAATACTTCAGTATTCGCTATGGAAAAGGATTGTAGTGATTACTTGCAGCAGACTGAAAAGCTTGAGCATGTAGATACTAAGAAAGAGGATGTGCTGGAGCTTTTGGAAAGCATCAAGTTGGATAAGTCACCGGGACTGGACGAGATGTTCCCCAGGCTACAGTGGGAGGCGAGGGAGGAGATTGCTGAGCCGCTGGCAATGATCTTTACATTATCAATGGGAATGGGAGAGGTTCTGGAGGATTGGTGTGTTGCAGATGTTGTTCCATTATTCAAGAAAGGGAGTAGAGATAGCCCAGGAAATTATAGACTAGTGAGTCTTACTTCAGTGGTTGGTAAGTTGATGAAGAAGATCCTGAGAGGCAGGATTTATGAACATTTGGAGAGGCATAATATGATTAGAAATAGTCAGCATGGCTTTGTCAAGGGCAGGTTGTGCCTTACGAGCCTGACTGAATTTTTTGAGGATGTGACTAAACACATTGATGAAGGAAGAGCAGTAGATGTAGTGTATATGGATTTCAGCAAGGCATTTGATAAGGTACGCCATGCAAGGCTTATTGAAAAAGTAAGGAGACATAGGATCCAGGGGGACATTGCTTTGTGGATCCAGAACTGGCTTGCCCACAGAAGGCAAAGACTGGTTGTAGACAGGTCATTTTCTGCTCGGATGTCGGTCACCGGTGGAGAGCCTCAGGGATCTGCTCTGGGACCCTTACTCTTTGTGATTTTTATAGATGACCTGGATGAGGAAGTGGAGGGATGGGTTGGTAAGTTTGCTGATGACACAAAGGTTGGAGGTGTTGTGGATAGTGTGGAGGGCTGTCAGAGGTTACAGCGGGACATTGATAGGATACAAAACTGGGCTGAGAAGTGGCAGATGTTCAAACCAGATAACTGTGAAATGATTCATATTGGTAGGTCAAGTATGATGGTAGAATATAGTATTAATGGTAAGACTCTCGGCAGTGTGGAGGATCAGAGGGATCTTGGGGACTGAGTCCAAAGGACGCTCAAAGCAGCTGCGCAGGTAGACTCTGTGGTTAAGAAGGCGTATGGTGTATTGGCATTCATCAACTGAGAAAATAAATTTAGGAGCCGAGAGGTAATGTTGCAGCTATATAGGACCCTGGTCAGACCCCACACGGAGTACTGTGCTCAGTTCTGGTCGCTTCACTACAGGAAGGATGTGGAAGCCATAGGAAGGGTACAGAGGAGATTTACAAGGATGTTGCCTGGATTTGGCAGTATGCCTTATGAGAATAGGTTGAGTGAACTCGGCTTTTTCTCCTTGGAGCAACGGAGGATGAGAGGTGACCTGATAGAGGTGTATAAGATGATGAGAGGCATTGATCGTGTGGATAGTCAAAGGGTTTTTCCCAGGGCTGAAATGGTTGCCGCAAGAGGACACAGGTTTAAGGTGCTGGGGAGTAGGTACTGAGGAGATGTCAGAGGTAAGTTTTTTTACTCAGAGAATGGTGAGTGCGTGGAATGGGCTGCCAGCAACGGTGGTGGAGGTGGATACAATAGGGTCTTTTAAGTGACCTTTGGATCGGTACATGGAGCTTAGAAAAGTAGAGGGCTATAGGTAAGCCTTGTAATTTCTAAGGTAGGGACATGTTTAGCACAACTTTGTGGGCTGAAAGACCTGTATTGTGCTGTAGGTTTTCTATGTTTCTAAGAAGCTGTTCCTGAATTGCTGAGTGTGTGCCTTCAGGCTTCTGTACCTCCTACCTGATGGTAACAGTGAGAAAAGTGCATGTCCTGGGTGCTGGAGGACCTTAATAATGGATGCTGCCTTTCTGAGACACCGCTCCCTAAAGATGTCCTGGGTACTTTGTGGGCTTCTGCCTAAGATGGAGCTGACTAGATTTACAACCTTCTGCAGCTTCTTTTGGTCCTGTGCAGTAGCCCTTCCATACCAGACAGTGATGCAGCCTGTCAGAATGCTCTCCATGGTACAACTATAGAAGTTTTTGAGTAGTTGTTGACATGCCAAAACTCTTCAAACTCCAAATAAAGAATAGCCACTGTCTTGCCTTCTTTATAACTACATCGATATGCTGGGACCAGGTTAGATCCTCAGAGATCTTGACACCAGGAACTTGAAGCCGCTCATTCCCTTCACTTCTGATCTCTCTATGAGGATTGGTATGTGTTCCTTCGTTTTATCCTTCCTGAAGTCCACAATCAGTTCTTTCGTCTTACTGACGTTGAGTGCCAGGTTGTTGCTGCAGCACCATTCCACTAGTTGGCATATCTCACCCCTGTATGCCCTCTCATCACCACCTGAGATTCTACCAACAATGGTTGTATCTTCAGCAAGTTTATAGATGGTATTTGAGCTATGGCTAGCCACACAGTCATGGATAATGAGTATAGAGAGAGTAGAGCAGTGGGCTAAGCACACACCCCTGAGGTACGCCAGTGTTGATCACCAGCGAGGAGGATATGTTATCACTAATCCGCACAGACTGTGGTCTTCTGGTTTGGAAGTCGAGGATCCAATTGCAGAGGGAGGTTTAGAAGCCCAGAATCTGCAATTTCTCAATCAGAATTGTGGGAATGATGGTATTAAATGCTGAGCTATAGTCAATGAACAGCATCCTGACATAGGTGTTTGTGTAGTCTAGGTGGTCTAAAGCTGTGTGAGAGCCATTGAGATTGCATCTGCCATTGACATATTGTGGTGATAGGCAAATTGCAATGGATCCAGTTCCTTGCTGAGGCAGGAGTTCAGTCTAGTCATGACCAACCTCTTAAAGCATTTCATCATTGTCGATGTGAGTGCTACCGGGTGATAGTCCTTAAGGCAGCCCACATTATTCTTCTTAGGCACTGGTATAATAGTGGATTTTTTGAAGCAAGTGGGAAATTTTGCCCGTAGCAGTGAACATAGAACATAGGGTAGTACAGCACAGTACAGGCCCTTCGGCCCACAATGTTGTGCTGACCCTCAAACCCTTCCTCCCATATAAGCCCCCACCTTAAATTCCTCCATGTACCTGTCTAGTAGTCTCTTAAAATTCACTAGTGTATCTGCCTCCACCACTGACTCAGGCCGTGCATTCCACACACCAACCACTCTCTGAGTAAAAAACCTTCCTCTAATATCCCCCTTGAAATTCCCACCCCTTACCTTAAAGCCATGTCCTCTTGTATTGAGCAGTGGTGCCCTGGGGAAGAGGCGCTGGCTATCCACTCTATCTATTCTTCTTATTATCTTGTACACCTCTATCATGTCTCCTCCCATCCTCCTTCTCTCTAAAGCGTGAAGCCCTAGCTCCCTTAATCTCTGGTCATAATGCATACTCTCTAAACCAGCGCATCCTGGTAAATCTCCTCTGTACCCTTTCCAATGCTTCCACATCCTTCCTATAGTGAGGCGACCAGAACTGGACACAGTACTCCAATGTGGCCTAACCAGAGTTTTATAGAGCTGCATCATTACCTTGCGACTCTTAAACTCTATCCCTCGACTTATGAAAGCTAACATCCCATAAACTTTCTTAACTACCCTATCCACCTGTGAGGCAACTTTCAGGGATCTGTGGACATGTACCCCCAGATCCCTCTGCTCGTCCACACTACCAAGTATCCTGCCATTTACTTTGTACTCTGCCTTGGAGTTGTCCTTGCAAAGTGTACCACCTCACACTTCTCCGGGTTGAACTCCATCTGCCACTTCTCAGCCCACTTCTGCATCCTATCAATGTCTCTCTGCAATCTTTGACAATCCTCTACACTATCTACAACACCACCAATCTTTGTGTCATCTGCAAACTTGCCAACCCACCCTTCTACCCCCACATCCAGGCTGTTAACAAAAATCACGAAAAGTAGAGGTCCCAGAACAGATCCTTGTGGGACACCACTAGTCGCAATCCTTGAATCTGAATGTACTCCCTCCACCACCACCCTCTGCCTTCTGCAGGCAAGCCAATTCTGAATCCACCTGGCCAAACTTCCCTGGATCCCATGCCTTCTGATCTTCTGAATATGCCTACTGTGTGGAACCTTGACAAATGCCTTACTAAAATCCATATAGATCACATCCACTGCACTACCCTCATCTACATGCCTGGTCACCTCCTCAAAGAACTCTATCAGGCTTGTTAGACACGATCTGCCCGTTACAAAACCATGCTGATTGTCCCTGATCAGACCATGATTCTCTAAATGCCTAGTGCTCCTATCTCTAAGAATCTTTTCCAACAGCTTTCCCACCACAGACGTAAGGCTCACTGGTGAGAGGTTGAATACTCGAATACTCCCGCTAGTTGGTTGGCACAAGTTTTCAAATCCTTACCAGGTACTCAGGTAAAGAGATTGAAAACTTGGCCAAAAGCTGTTTGGAATGCTAAAAAGTTCAAAATTCACCCCTGCCCCACACAGGCACAGTTACATCTGTGGGAGTGGCCATCATTACCATGGCAAAGAGTACATATTGACTTTGCCGGGCCATTCATAGACTCCATGTTTTTGATTCTGTGGATGCTTATTCAAAGTGGCTGGAGGTTATACCAATGAAATCAACCACTTCAGCAAAGACTGTCTCCACTCTGAGGACTATCTTCACCAGAAACGGCTGAACAGAACAAATTGTGAGTGACAACAGACCACAATGCACGTAAGAAGAATTCTGACTATTCATGTAGAAAATGGCTTCAGACATTTCTAGTTATCTCCTTACCACCCAGCAACAAATAGATTAGCTTAAAGGTTTTTCCAAACCTTCAAGAAGACAGTTAAAGCAATGGACAAGGAGGATATTTCCCTTCAGCACAAGGTGGACAACTTCCTTTTTATGCATTGGATTCTGTTCATGTGACGACAAATTTAACAGCTGCAATGCTGTTTATGAACGGGAATCTGAGATCTCACATAGACTTCCTGAGACCTCCCTCCCCTTTCTCGATCTCTCTTAATCTATCTCTGGAGACAGCTTATCTACTAATGTCTATTAAAAACCCATAGACTCTCAGATTCCTGAACAATAACTCTCCCCACCCTGTTATTTGCAAAATACCATGCCCTTCTCTCAATTCCTTTGTCTCCACCGCATCAACTCTCAGGATGAGGCTTTTCATTCCAGAACAAAGGATATGTCCTCCTTTTTCAAAGAAAGGGGCTTCCCTTCCTCCACCATTGACGCTGCCCTCAACCGCACCTCTTCTATTTCGAAGACATCTGCCCTCACCCCATCGTCCTACCACCCTACCCTTCGGCAGGACTGGAGAAAAAAGCTCAGGAGTAGATTTCAAAGGTGGTTGGAGGAGAGGGAGAAACACAAGGTGTTAGGTGAAACTGGGAGGGGGAGGGATAAAGTAAGGAGCTAGGAAGTTGACTGGTGAAAGAGATACAGAGCTGGAGAAGAGGGAACCTAATAGGAGAGGACAGAAGGCCGTGGAAGAAAGAAAAGGGGGAAAGGGCCTACCACTCACCTACTACTCCTTCAATCTCCACGTCCAGCTCATAACTCTCCATAACTTCTGCCATCTCCAACTGGATTCCACCACCAAGCACATCTTTCCCTCCCCCACTCCCAACTTTCTGCTTTCCTCAGGGATTTCTCCCTATGTGACTCACTTGTCCGTTCATCTCTCCCCGCTGATCTTCCTCCTGGCATTTATCCTTGCAAGCGGAACTGTCATAGTCTGGTCCGTGAAGTCCGCATTCTGGTTCATGGTCCGGTCCATCGATCCTTGTTCCGAGTTTTCCTGTTTTCTCCCTTGTTCCATTGGGTGCCTTAATTGAGGCACTTGATTCTCATTGTGGGCTGGCACTTAAATACCTCTCAAACCAAGGATTCCCTGCTGGACTGTTCCCTTCCCTTCCCCTTCTGCCTGCAACCTTTGCCTGAAGCCTCGCCTGTAACGCCGTCAGGTTCAACCACCAGAGCAAGACAGGGGCCTTGCTGTGTCAAGATAAAGAACAGTTTGTTGTTGTTTGGAATTGTCTCTTTGTGTCCTCGCTTTTGCTGGGTAGGTCCAGCTGTTTGCCACTACCCTGAGTGGAGAACTGTCTCTTCATGTTCAGTGTTCTGTGTATAGAAAGAGCCCCGGCCCTTGGTCCTGTTCCCAAAGAGCGGGTCCTGGCTCTGTGTGCTGTGTATGAGTCCCAGCCCTACATCTTGCTCCCATGTAGGAGCCCCGGCTCTGTGATCCATGTCCTTGAGTTCCAAGTCCAAGCCTCCGAGGTCCCTGAGTTCCAAGTCCAAGGCTCTGAGGTTCCTGTCTCCCTAGACTAAGTCAAGGCTTCATGTTCTCGTCCTGTCTATGTGCCTTGCCCAGCCCAAGATTACCTCGCCCAGCCCTGTTTTGGAGTTCACTCGTCCGGTGTTGGAGTTCACTCGTCCTGTCCAGGTGTCTCACATCCAGTCCTGTAGCCACGCCACGTCCTGTAGCCACATCCTGTCCTAGCTTGAACCCGGATTTCAGTTCCGAGTCAAGATCCAGGTTCCGAGTCCCAACCAAGACCCATGTTCCGGGTCCTTGTCCAGGCTTCAGTTCCAGAATCCCGTGTCCCTAGTCCAGGCTCCTTATTCCTAGTTCCTTGTCCGCGTTCCATGTTTCTTGTCCATGTCCTAGCCCAGGCCCTGCATCCTAGTCTCGTCCAGGGACTGTGTCAATGTCCAGCGTCCTTTCTTCCCCATTTCCCTTGCTTTCTTGTCACACCAAGTCCTGTTCATAGTACTTCAGTGTCTGTGTCTTGCACTTGGGTCTGCCACCAATGCCCCCCTTATGACAGGAACAAGTGCTACACCTACCCCTACACCTACTCCCCCACTACCATTCAGATCCCCAAACAGTTCTTCCTGGTACAGAGCGTCGTGGGAGCTGAATTCTGAAGGAAGGCAGTTTTTTTTTAAAACTTCGAGTGCAAGAAGGGCGAGACTGCGCAGGTGCGTGACGTCAACAGGACTGCGCGGAGAGTTTATAAAGGAGACCACCTTATACAGCGGGCAGCTGTCGGAGCAGGCAGCGGAGTGAGCGGTAGCATAGTGTAGGGCTTTGGCTTCAACGGGCTTCAGCGGTAAATGGGAAGAGGCGAGAGCGAGGCACCAACTCTTTTTTTTCTCCGCCCCTTCCGCAAATCAGCCCAGACAGACAGGAACAGCAGGGCTCTCACAGCTAACGACACGAGCTAACGGTTTAAAAAGTTCGTCTGTTTGGAAAGGTAGACTTATTTTTCCTGTTTCATTCCTGTAGAATTAGGTAGCATGCCTGCAGGGTTAATGCTTTGTTCAGGGTGTCAGATGTGGGAATCCTGGGAGACCTCCAGCCTCCCTGATGGCCACATCTGCGCCAGGTGCACTGAGTTGCAGCTCCTCAGAGACCGTGTTAGGGATCTGGAGCTGCAGCTTGATGACCTACTGCTTATCAGGGAAAGTGAAGAGGTGATAGACAGGAGCTACAGGGAGGTAGTCATCCCTAGGCTACAGGAGTCAGAAAACTGGGTCACTATCAAGAGAGGGAAGGGAAATGCCCGGATAGTGGAGAGCACACCTGTGGCTGTCCCCCTCAGCAACAAATATCTTGTTCTGGATGCTGTTGAGGGGGATGACCTGACAGGGGACGGCCATGGTGACCGGTTCTCTGGCACTGAGCCTGGCGCTGTTGTGCAGGAGAGGAGGAGGGAGAAGAGAAATGCGGTAGTCGTGGGGGATTCCAGTCAGGGGAACGGACAGGAGATTCTGTGAGCCTGACAGAGATACCCGCATGGTGTGTTGCCTCCCAGGTGCCAGGGTACAGGATGTCTCAGATCGGGTCCTGAATATTCTAAAGGGGGAGGGTGAGCAGCCAGTTGTCTTGGTACATGTTGGTACCAATGACATAGATAGGACAAAGGAGGAGGTCCTGAAGAGAGATTTCCAGGAGTTAGGAAGGAAGCTGAGAAGCAGGACTTCCAGGGTAGTAATCTCGGGATTGCTACCTGTGCCACGTGCTAGCGAGGGCAAGAATAGTCGGATCAGGCAGATGAATGCGTGGCTGAAAGACTGGTGTAGGGGGCAGGGTTTAAGATTCTTGGATAATTGGGATCTCTTCTGGGGGAAGTATGACCTGTTCAAAAAGGACAGGTTACACCTGAACCTGAAGGGGACCAATATCCTGGCGGGAAAGTTTAATAGAGCTGTTAGGGAGGGTTTAAACTAATTTGGCAGGGGGATGGGAACTGGAATGATAGAGCGGAGGAAGGGGAAAACAGAAATAAATCTAAGATAGTGAGCAATGAAGATGTCAGGAAAGACAGGCAGGTGATGGGGCAAATTTGTAGCCATTGGGATGAGTTGCAGTGCAATAAAGTTGTAGTGAAATCAAAGCAAAAAGTATCAAATACTGGTCTTAAGGTGTTGTACTTAAATGACCGCAGCATAAGGAATAAAGTGGATGATCTTGTTGTACAGCTACAGATTGGCAGGTATGATATTGTGGCCATCACTGAGACCTGGCTAAAGGATGCATGTCTCTGGGAGCTGAACGTCCAAGGCTACACGGTGTATCGGAAGGATAGGAAGGTAGGCAGAGGGGGAGGCTTGGCTTTATTGGTAAGAAATGACATTAAATCATTAGAAAGAGATGATATAGGATCGGAAGGTGCAGAATCTTTATGGGTTGAGATAAGAAATAGCAGGGGTAAAAGGACCCTGATGGCAGTTATTTATAGGCGTCCAAACAGCTGCAGTGATGTAGACTACAAATTACAACTGGAAATAGAAAAGGCTTGTCAGAAGGGCAGTGTTATGATAATTGTGGGGGATTTTAACATGCGAGTGGATTGGGAAAATCAGGTCGGCACTGGATCTCAAGTGAGACAATTTGTAGAATGTCTGCAAGATGGCTTTTTAGAACAGCTTGTTGTTGAGCCCACTAGGGGATCGGCTGTACTGGATTGGGTATTGTGTAATGAACCGGAGGTGATTAGAGAGATTGAGGTGAAGGAACCCTTAGGAGACAGTGATCATAACATGATTGAGTTCACTGTGAAATTTGAGAAAGAGAAGCCGAAATCTGATGTGTCAGTATTTCAGTGGAGTAAAGGAAATTACAGTGGCATGAGAGAGGAACTGGCCAAAGTTGACTGGAAAGGGACACTGTCGGGAAAGACAGCAGAGCAGCAGTGGCTGGAGTTTATGCGAGAAGTGAAGAAGGTGCAAGACAGGTATATTCCAAAAAAGAAGAAATTTTTGTGTGGAAAAAGGATGCAACCATGGTTGACAAGTCAAAGCCAAAGTTAAAGCAAAGGAGAGGGCGTACAAGGAAGTAAAAATTAGTGGGAAGACAGAGGATTGGGAAGTTTTTAAAACCTTACAAAAGGAAACCAAGAAGGTCATTAAGAGAGAAAAGATTAACTATGAAAGGAAGCTAGCAAATAATATCAAAGAGGAAACTAAAAGCTTTTTCAAGTATATAAAGAGTAAAAGACAGGCGAGAGTAGATATAGGACCAATAGAAAATGATGCTGGAGAAATTGTAATGGGAGATAAGGAGATGGCAGAGGAACTGAACGAGTATTTTGCATCAGTTTTCACTGAGGAAGACATCAGCAGTATACCGGACACTCAAGGGTGGCAGGGAAGAGAAGTGTGCGCAGTCACAATTACAATAGAGAAAGTACTCAGGAAGCTGAATAGGCTAAAGGTAGATAAATCTCCCGGACCAGATGGAATGCACCCTCGTGTTCTGAAGGAAGTAGCTGTAGAGATTGCGGAGGCATTAGCGATGATCTTTCAAAAGTCGATAGATTCTGGCATGGTTCCGGAAGACAAGAAGATTGCAAATGTCACTCCGCTATTTAAGAAGGGGGCAAGGAAGCAGAAAGGAAATTATAGACCTGTTAGTTTGACATCGATGGTTGGGAAGTTGTTGGAGTCGATTGTCAAGGATGAGGTTACAGAGTACCTGGAGGCATATGACAAGATAGGCAGAACTCAGCATGGATTCCTTAAAGGAAAATCCTGCCTGACAAACCTATTACAATTTTTTGAGGAAATTATCAGTAGGCTAGACAAGGGAGATGCAGTGGATGATGTATATTTGGATTTTCAGAAGGCCTTTGACAAGGTGCCACACATGAGGCCACTTAACAAGATAAGAGCCCATGGAATTACGGGAAAGTTACATACGTGGATAGAGCATTGGCTGATTGGCAGGAAACAGAGAGTGGGAATAAAGGGATCCTATTCTGGTTGGCTGCCGGTTACCAGTGGTGTTCCACAGGGATCAGTGTTGGGGCCGCTTCTTTTTACATTGTACATCAACGATTTGGATTATGGAATAGATGGTTTTGTGGCTAAGTTTGCTGATGATACAAAGATAGGTGGAGGGGCCGGTAGTGCTGAGGAAACGGAGAGTCTGCAGAGAGACTTGGATAGATTGGAAGAATGGGCAAAGAAGTGGCAAATGAAGTACAATGTTGGAAAGTGTATGGTTATGCACTTTGGCAGAAAAAATAACGGGCAGACTATTATTTAAATGGGGAAAGAATTCGAAGTTCTGAGATGCAACGGGACTTGGGAGTCCTCGTACAGGATACCCTTAAAGTTAACTTCCAGGTTGAGACAGTAGTGAAGGCGGTGAATGCAATGTTGGCATTCATTTCTAGAGGAATAGAGTATAGGAGCAGGGATGTGATGTTGAGGCTCTATAAGGCACTGATGAGACCTCACTTGGAGTACTGTGGGCAGTTTTGGTCTCCTTATTTAAGAAAGGATGTGCTGACGTTGGAGAGGGTACAGAGAAGATTCACTAGAAGGATTCCGGGAATGAGAGGGTTAACATATGAGGAACGTTTGTCTGCTCTTGGACTGTATTCCTTGGAGTTTAGAAGAATGAGGGGAGACCTCAGAAACATTTCAAATGTTAAAGGGCATGGACAGAGTGGATGTGACAAAGTTGTTTCCCATGATGGGGGAGTCTAGTACGAGAGGGCATGACTTCAGGATTGAAGGACGCCCATTCAGAACAGAAATGCGAAGACATTTTTTTAGTCAGAGGGTAGTGAATCTATGGAATTTGTTGCCACGGGCAGCAGTGGAGGCCAAGTCATTGAGTGTATTTAAGGCAGAGATTGATAGGTATCTGAGTAGCCAGGGCATCAAAGGTTATGGTGAGAAGGCGGGGGAGTGGGACTAAATAGGAGAATGGATCAGCTCATGATAAAATGGTGGAGCAGACTCGATGGGTCGAATGGCCTACTTCTGCTCCTTTGTCTTATGGTCTTATGGTCTTATGGTAAGGTGACACTTCACCTGTCAATCTGTTGGGGTCATATACAGTGTCCAGTGCTGCTGGTGTGGTCTCCTGTATATACTTTATACTTCATTGTCGCCAAACAATTGGTACTAGAACGTACAATCATCACAGCAATATTTGATTCTGCGCCTCCCACTCCCTGGATTACAAATATTAAATATTAAAAATAGTTAAAATTAGTAAATATTAAAAATTTAAATTATAAATCATAAATAGAAAATAGAAAAATGGGAAGTAAAGTAGTGCAAAAAAACCGAGAGGCAGGTCTGGATATTTGGAGGGTACAGCCCAGATCCAGGTCAGGGTCCGCTCAGCAGTCTTATCACAGTTAGAAAGAAGCTGTTCCCAAATCTGGCCGTACGAGTCTTCAAGCTCCTGAGCCTTCTCCCTGAGGGAAGAGGGACCTGATGTAGATTGGGAGACCGCTTCACTGAGAACCTATGTTTCTGTCCACCAGAAAAAGCAGGATTACCCAGTGGCCACCTATTTTAATTCTACTTCAATTCCCATTCTGATACGTCTACCCATGGCCTCCTCTACAGCTGTGATGTAGAGGTTGGAGTCAGGTTGGAGGAATAACATCTTATATTCCATCTGGGTATCCTCCAACCTGATGGCATGAACATCGATTTCTTGCACTTCCGATAATGCCACCCATCCCCCCCACCAATCCCCATCCCATTTTCTCTCTCTCACCTTATCTCCTTGCCTATCCATCGCCTCCCTCTGGTGCTCCTTCCCCCTTTTCTTTTTTCCAAGGCATTCTCTCCTCTCCTATTAGGTTCCCCCTTCTCCAGCCCTGTATCTCTTTCACCAGTCAACCTCCCAGCTCTTTACTTCATCCCTCCCCCTCCTGGTTTCATCTATCACCTCCACTCCCACCACCATTGAAATCTACTTCTGAGCTTTTTTTCTCTAGTCCTGTGGAAGGGCTGGAAACATTGACTGTATTTTTTTTTCCATAGATGCTGCCTGGTCTGCTGAGTTCCTCAAGCATTTTGTGTGTGTTGTTTGGACAGCTGGTAGGATAGCTGTGAGAACTGGGCCACTGATGTACACAGTGGATGTTGGAGATCAGACATGGAGATGTCAGGAGGACCAGATACTGGATGCTCAACCAAAGAACACACCTGAGTTGATTGCATGCAGTAAGATGGACACATCACAGTTACCAGACTTACCTCTCAGTGATAACCATGTCACTTACAGCAATGTAGCGCTGGAAACCGAGAATGTTGTCTTAGACAAGAGACCTACCTGAGCTGATGCCACTCCACAGGTCCAGAGGCGCTATCCTGAAAGAAACAGAGGCCACCCTAAAGACTGAACCTTTCGAACTGTGAAGTTAGTTATGGATTGTTATTGTGAAAGCATGTTTATTTGGAATATGGGTTTATAAAAGGGAAATTGAAGGTTTTGTACATATACAGCTTTATGTTGTATTAATCTAAAGAGGAAGGAAATGTAATGTATGAATCTATTTCTTCTAGAGCAATGACCCTCTCCCTTAGCACTATGCATTGATCTGTTGTCTACGCGTTGTTCTCTCTGCAATGTGAATACAGCAGTTAAAACCATTTCCCGCTTATATGCCTTTATTTAATCGATATGTAGTTGTGCACAGACACAACAACATGTACCTAGTAATTGATAGGAAGGCTTTGGGTGGCTTCACTTGCTGCAGGATACTCAGTATATGCTCTTGTAATCTTAGTATTAATATACTGTAGTTGGTCCAGTTGAGTTTATGTATTCACATCAATAA
The DNA here is from genome assembly GCF_030028105.1 of Mobula birostris. Taxonomy (NCBI): domain Eukaryota; kingdom Metazoa; phylum Chordata; class Chondrichthyes; order Myliobatiformes; family Myliobatidae; genus Mobula; species Mobula birostris. The sequence continues at coordinate 59,826,383 of NC_092380.1, read as the reverse complement.
AGTCATGTCTGTTACAAATCTGATGTGTTTCCTATGCCATACATTATATATGTGTATGTGTATTGTCACATGATCTCCTGATAATTACCTCAAAGAGAAATGGCTAGAAATTTGAACTACCATTGTTAGAACAAAAAAAATCACAGACTTACTGTGAATATCAGTGAATTATTAGATTATTGCATTAAGCAGATATCCTGAGTAATTCACAGATCACATTTTGTATATGTGGAGATATTTACATTAAAATGTATGATGTCCATGACAGCAGGACAAATGATTGAAAGTTTTGAGCTTACAGTTCTCTTACCTTTCTGCATTGAGAGCAGATAAAACAACAATTCCTCCCTGACTTTTGTCTGTCCTCTGACTTCGTTAGTTTCTAATTATCTTGTGCTTCTTTCATTTCAGATGGAAGACTGGTGGTGTCAAGTACTGTGGCGGGGAAAGAAGTCATCAATACTTTCAGGCCCAATTTAGGATAAGGTTCTAAAAACAGAAACAGAAAACCTACAGCTCAATAGCTATGGAAAAGGATAAAAACAGACAAAATGGGTAAGTGCTTAAATAGGGAAGGGCTAACTATGAAGGGATGAGGCAGGAACTAGCGAGAGTAAATTGGAAACAGATGTTCAACGGTGAAAGCACAGAAGTAATGTGGAGGAAGTTTAGGGACAACTTGTGCTGGGTTCAGGATAGGTTTGTCCCACTGAGACAAGGAAAAAGTGGTAGGGAAAAGGAACCGTGGCTGACGAAACACACGAGGAAATACGTCAAGAGGAAGAAGGAAGCATATGTTAGATATAAGAAACAGGAAACAGGAGGGGCTCATGAGAAACATAGGGTGGCCAGGAAGGAGCTTAAGAAAGGACTTAGGAGAGCACAAAGGTGGAATGAGAGGCCTTGGCATGTAGGATTAAGGAGAACCGCAAGGTGTTCCATGCGTATGTGAAGAACAGAAGGATGACAGGAATGAAGGTGGGGCTGCTAAAGGATAAAGAAGGCAACATGTACCTGGAGGTGGAGGAGGTTGGGGAGGTCCTAAATTAATACTTTGCTTCAGTATTCACAAGTGAAAAGGACCTTGATCAGGGTGAGGTCGAAATAGAACAGGCCTGTGTGCTAGACAATGTGGAGATTAAGGAAGAAGTGTTGGATCTTCTTAAAAACATCAAGATTGATAAGTCCCCAGGGCAGGATGTGATATACCCCAGGTTGCTGTGGCAAGTGAGAGAAGAGATTGCTATGATCTTTGAATCCTCTTTGGCTGCAGGGGAGGTGCTGGAGGATTGGAGAATGGTGAAAGTAGTTCCCTTGCTTAAAAAAGTTAATAGGGAGAATCCTGGGAATTATAGACCGATGAGTCTTACATCAGTGGTCTGCAAACTATTGGAAAGGATTCTTAAGGATAGGATCTAAGAGCATTTGGAGAGGTACAGTCTACTCAAAGATGGTCAACATGGCTTTGTGAAGGGAAGGCTGTGCCTCACAAGTCTAATTGAGTTTTTTTGAAGAGGTAACAAAAGAAATTGATGAGGGTAGAGTGGTAAATGTGGCTTACATGTATTTTGGGTTGGTATTTGACAAGGTCCTCCACAAAAGACTCATCCAGAAAGTCATGAAGCATGGGATCAGTGGAACCTTGGCTGTTTGGATAAAAAAATTGGCTTACAGGAAGAAAGAAGAGGGTAGAAGTGGAAGGAAAGTATTCTGCCTTGAGATCGGTGACTAGTGGAGTGCTGCAAGGATCTGTCCTGGGACCCCTGCTCTTTGTGATTTTTATAAATGACCTGGATGAAGAGGCGGAAGGATGGATGAGTAAGTTTGCAGATGACATGAAGATTGGAGGAGTTTTGGATGGAACTGTAGGTTGTCGAAGGTTACAAGACAATATAGATAGGATGCAGAGTTGGGCAGAAAAGTGGCAGATGGAGTTCAGTCTGGATAAGTGTGAGGTGATGCATTTTAGAAGGACAAACCAGAAGGCTGAGTACAGGGTTAATAGTCAGTTACTTAAGAGTGTGAATGAGTAGAGCGACCTTGAAGTTCAAAACCATACGTCCCTCAAGGTCGCTGCAGAGGTGATAGGATAGTTAAGAAGGCCTATGGGATGCTAGGCTTATTAATAGGGAGATTGAGTTCAAGAGTAAGAAGTCATGTTGCAACTCTACAAATCTCTGGTGAGACTACACTTAGAGTATTGTGTTCAGTTCTGGTCACCTCATTATAGGAAAGATGTGGAAGCTATGGAGAAGGTACAGAGGAGATTTACCAGGATGTTGCCTGGATTGGAAAACAAGTCTGAAGAAGCAAAGTTAACAGAGCTGGGACTTTTCTCTTTGAAGCATAGAAGGATGAGAGGGGACTTGATAGAGGTCTACAAGATTATGAGAGGTATAGATAGGGTGGATAGCCAGTGCCTGTTTCCCAGGGCACAAATAGCAAACACCAGAGGGCATAGGTACAAAGTTAAGGGAGAGAAGTTTAGGAGAGACATCAGGGGTAAGTTTTTTTATTATTATTACATAGAGGATTGTGGGAGCCTGGAATGACTTGCCAGGGATGGTGGTGGAGGCTAAAACATTCAGGGTATTTAAGAGCCTCTTGGACAGGCACATGGATGAAAGAAAAATAGAGGGTTACAGGGTAGTGGGTGGTTTAGTACTTTTTTTTAAGTAACATATGGGTCAGCACAACATCAAGGGCCAAGGGGCCTGTACAGTGCTGTAGTATTCTAGTGTCTAGCGTCTAATACTCCAAGAGCAGCCTAACTAACATTTTGCACAACTGTAACATAACATCCCCAGTTTTGTACACAGTGCTTTTGCCATTGAAGGCAAGCATGTTATACTCCTTCTTCAACATCCTATTTACTTGTGTTGCCACTTCCATGGAACTATATACTTGTACCCCAAAATCTCTGTATTCATTAACAGTCCCCAGCCATGCACTGTGCATCTCCTGTCCTGGCCAAATATCTCAACATGTATCACTTCGCACTTGTCAAGTTAACTTCAACATGATCATTCCAACTCTTCATTACCATTCTCTGCTTCCTATCATCAAACCAATTAGACTTGTGACTCTAACAACAGGAATTCTGCAGATGCTGGAAATTCAAGCAACACACATCAAAGTTGCTGGTGAACGCAGCAGGCCAAGCAGCATCTGTGGGAAGAGGTGCAGTCGACGTTTCAGGCCGAGACCCTTCGCACATCAAAGTTGCTGGTGAACGCAGCAGGCCAAGCAGCATCTGTAGGAAGAGGTGCAGTCGACGTTTCAGGCCGAGACCCTTCTTCCTGACGAAGGGTCTCGGCCTGAAACGTCAACTGCACCTCTTCCTACAGATGCTGCTTGGCCTGCTGCGTTCACCAGCAACTTTGATGTGTGAGACTTGTGACTCTGTGGTAAGCACAGCGCAGTTGTTGTTAAAATATCAGATGGTGGCGAGGAGACATAGTCATCATCATCTGAGATAGAGCAAATGGTTGAGGGATGTCACAACAACAGCCTAATACTCAACATTAGCAAGACCAAGGAACTGAGGATGTTAGGAAGTGGAAGTCAGAAGAACAGGCACCAGTCCTCATTGAAGGGTCTGTGGTGGAAAGGATGAGAAGTTTCAAGTTGGTGTCAACATCTCAGAGGATCTGACCCAGGTCAAAAACGTTGATACAATCACAAAGAAGGCATGCCAATGGCTCTACTTTGGTTGGAGTTTGAAGAGATGTTCCCCCCTCACCTGGTATACCATCAAAGACTCTTGCAAATTTCTGCAGATGTATGGTGGAGAGCATTCTGGCTGGTTGCATCACTGCCTGCTATGTGGACTCCAATACAAGAGGCTGCAAGGGTTGTAAACTCAGCCATCTCCATCACAGGCACAAGCCATTCCACCATCGAGGACATCATCAAAAGGCAGTGGCTTAAGAAAGTGGCATCCATCATTAAGGATCCTCACCGCCTGCAACATGCCTTCTTCTCATTTTTACCATCAAGGAGGGAATCAAGCACAAAGACTCACACTCAATGATTCATAAACACTTCATCGCCTCCATTATTAGATTTCAGAATGGCCCATGAATACTACTTCAATATTTTGTTTTTACAACTGTATTTTGTAACTTATGGTGATTTTTATGTCTGCCACAAAACAACACATTTTATGTCAAGCAACACACATCAAAGTTGCTGGTGAGCGCAGCAGGCCAGGCAGCGTCTGTAGGAAGAGGTGCAGTCGACGTTTCAGGCCGAGACCCTTCGTCAGGACTAACTGAAGGAAGAGCCCTGGCCCCCACCGCTTTATTTTCACCATTTTACAGGTACCCACATTTTATGTCATATAGCAGAGTGATAATAAATCTGATTCTGATTTTGAAATTCCATCTACCATTCCCTTCTACTTTCCCAAGTTTATCTACTGTATATCCTGTTGTAAACTTAGATAACTTTCTTGACTATCCACTACATAACCTATTGCACCAGAGATCCCAACACACTAGACCACTGCTACACTATGATAAGGAATGCCCATTGCTCCTTTCCTAGACCGTATTTCGGCAAGTTGGATCATTTGGCTGTACTCCTAATACATGCATACTGACCGAGCCTAAAGAGCAATTATCCAGAGATCAAGACAACTAAGAGGTGGACGTGGGAGGCAGAGGAAGGGTTACAGGATTGCCTTGAGCCAGTGGACTGGGCCATTTTCAAGAACTCATTGGAGGATCTGAACGACTACACCAGGGATGTAACAGATTAAAACAGCAGTGAATGAGTGTGTCCCCACAAAATCGTTCAGTGTTTTCCCCAATCAGAATCCCCAGATGAACAATGAACTCTGAAATCTGCTGTGTGCCAGATCAGAGCCATTCAAGTATGGAGATCAAGAATACTACAAGAGATGCAGGTATGATCTCCGGAAAGCCATCCCATGGGCGAAGTGGAGATTCCAGACTACTATGACCATGAAGCCTCGCGCGGGCACCTATGTGCGCATGCGTGACTTGCACATGCGTGTACGTGCTGATTTTTTTCCTACAAATCGTTTTTGGTGATTCTGTTCAGGGGGGTGGTGGTAATCATGACCGGAATATAGGTGATAAGTGGCTAATACACTCAGTTTCATTTCTAAAAGGTTTTATCTCACGAATTTAATATTAAACACACAGAGCATATTTTCCTCGCATGAATATAGTGATAAGTCAATTATCAGGGGAGGACAGGAGAGCTTGAAGTAAGTGTTGAACGAACTTCCAGTAGAAGTGGTAGAGGCAGGTTCGATATTATCATTTAAAGAAAAATTGGATAGGTATATGGACAGGAAAGGAATGGAGGGTTATGGGCTGAGTGCAGGTCGGTGGGACTAGGTGAGAGTAGTGTAAGGCACGGACTAGAAGGGCAGAGATGGCCTGTTTCTGTGCTGTAGTTGTTATATGGTTATATAAGTCACTTGTAAGTCAATAATATCATAACATTTTAAGTAACGTTTGGATATTAAACACACAGCACATATTTTCCCCGTATGAACATATAAAATCATTGCAACACACCAATATTGCAGAATCAGTGGGAGCCCTGGGCTTGTTTCCCTGCAACAAGACGGTGCCATCGAGGGGTGATGGGAGACAGCGATACTCGAAGGGGGTTCCTTATGTCCAGTCTATTCCGCAATTTAGTTTTTGTTACATTCATCGCAGAGATATGTTGGAAATGGAAGCAACGTTTTCAGTGCTTTCGTGGCTATCTCAGGATATTCAGCCTTGACTTTGATCCAGAATGCCAGCAGAGATGTTATGTCAAACATACTTTTCAGCCCGCCGTTATTTGCAAGCTCGAGGAGTTGATCTCCTTCTCGTGCTGACATGGATGATGCGTGTGTAATGACCTTGTGTGCGTATAAGCTTAACAGTGCGCCTGACAGGGAATGTGGAAAGGTGCAGCTGACTCATATCACCAAATCATATCGTATTGTCGCGGCCCGGTAGCACATGCTTTGCGGCCCGGTAGTTGGGGGCCTCTGCTCTACAGCTGTGGCAGGATTTGAATGTCATAACCTCTTACAAGGTTAAATCTTGTGACACAGGGAACAGCAGAACTTTGCTTCCAGATGAGCTCAATGCCTTCTCTGCTCACTCTGACCGCCAGAACAGGGAGGATTCTTCAAGCACCCCCATGTCTCCCGATGATCCTTTGGTCTCAGCATCTGAAGATGACGTGCGGGCTGCGTTAAAGAGAGTGAATTCAAGGAAAGCATCTGGTTTGGATGGAGGACCTGGCTGAATACTGAAAACCCATGCTGACCAACTGGCTAATGTGTTCACGGATATCTTCAACCTCTCACTCGGGCAGAGTGTGATGTCCATCTGCTTCAAACTGACTTCAATTACACCAGTGCCCAAGAAGAGTGTGGTAACCAATCTCAATGACTATTGCCTAGAGGCACTTACATCCTTAATGATGAAGTGTCTTGAGAGGCTGGTGTTGAAGCAGATCAGCTCCTGTCTGAGTGGCGACTTGGATCCACTCTGATTCCCCTACTGAAGCAACAGGTCCACAGCATATGCTATCTCGTTGTCTCTTCAGACAACCCTAAAACATATGACAGCAAAGATGTAATCATCAGGATGCTCTTTATTGATTTCAGCTCAGCATTTAATACCATCATCCCCTCAAAACTAATCAGTAAACTCCAAAACCTGGGTCTCCATACCCCCTTGTGCAATTGGATCCTGGATTTCCTCACTTGCAGACCCCAGTCAGTTCGGACTGGCACAAGCATCTCTTCCACAATCTCCACTAGCACAGGAGCACCACAAGAATGTGTACTTAGAGTTTTACACCTATGTCTGTGTGGCTAAGTACAGCTCCAACACCATATGCAAGTTTGCTGACAGCACCACTGTTGTGGCCTGTGTCAAAGGGGGTGATGAATCAGCATACAGGAGGGAGATTGAAAATTTGACTGAGTGGTGTAATAACAACAACCTCTCACTCAATGTTGAAAGAAGACCAAGGAACTGATTGTAGACTTCAGGAGAGGGAAACCAGAGGTCTGTGAGCCAGTAATTATCAGAGGACCAAAAGTGGAGAGGGTCGGTAACTTTAAATTCTTGGGTGTCCCTATCTCACAGGACCTGTCCTACACCCATTATATAAATATAATTGCAAAGAAAACACAACAGTGCTTCTACTTCATCAGGAGTCTGCAGAGATTTGGCACGCCATCTAAAACCTTAGCAAACTGCTATAGATATGTGGTGGAAAGTGTGCTGACTGGCTGCATTATGGCCTGGTATGAGAACACCAGTGTCTTTGAGCAGAAAATCCTACAGAAGGTAGTGGATTTGGCCTAGTACATCATGGGTAAAACCCTCTCAACCATTGAGCACATCTACAAGAAATGTTGCCATAGAAAAGTAACATCCATCATCAAAGATCCTCACCACCCAGGCCATGCTCTTTTCTCTCTACTGTCATCAGATAGAAAACATAAGTCCATACCACCAGGCTCAAGAACAGTTCCTACCCCTAAACCATCCCAAAAACATTGACTGTTTACACGTTTCCATCGATGCTGCCTGGCCTGCTGAGTTCCACTAACATTTTGTGTGTGTTGCTTGGATTTGCAGCATCTGCAGACTTTCCTGTGCTAGTTCACTATCCACTATACTGCCGATATTGGTGTCATCTGCAACTTAGCAATCATGCCACCTGCATTCTCATCCAAACCTTTAACATATATAACAGACAACAGAGGACACAGCACCGATCCTAGCAGCACTTCATTGGTTATAGGCCACAAAATTGAAAGTTAACCCTCAACTACCATTCTCTGCTTCCTATCATCAAGCTAATCTTATATCCATTTAGCCAGCTCATCCTGAAACTCAGATCTTCTGAACTAGTCCACCATGAGGGACTTTGTCAAAGCCCTGCAGGTGTCCATGTAGACAATATCTATCATCTTGCCATTGTCAAACCCTTCTGGTCATCTCTTCAAAAAAGTTAATTAGATTTGTGAGACATGATTTCCTACTCTGTAATGTTCTCTGTTAGCAGTAGTGCATCTCCACTGCCTCTTTTACTTCCACCTCTCTCAACCTGGAAACAATGATACCAGAGCATGGGCTATGCACATCCCTCAACCATATTTCAGTAATATCATAATATCACAGTCCCATTTGCAATCCATAGCCTGAGTTCACCCACCTTGCCTATGAAACTTCTTGCATTAAAATAAATTCATTTTAGACTGTGAGACCTTCCACTCTCCCTGTCCTCCTGCTGCCTTGCCATTCTACTGGTTTAATTTCTATATTTGCTTCAATTTTCTCATCTGATATTGCTGCTTTGGGTCCCACCCCATGCCAGACTAGTTTAAACCCTTCTGAGTAGCACTAGCAAACCTCCATACAAGGATATTGGTTCCACCTCCATGTCAGATGTAACCCTTTCCTTCTGTACAGATCATCTCCGAAGAGATCCCAGAACACACCTCATCCTGAGTCTTTTCTCTCCTCCCCATTTCTTTTGCTTACTTATTTGTTTAGAGAGCTTGTTTGCTTTCAAAATTCAATTTGCAAACAACTTAAAATAGGAAAAGCACCATTACTTTCCTTTCTGTCTGATAATTATTTGACAGATTCCAAGTTGGAGGATGTTACCATTTCTGGCATACAGTGAGAACAAGGCGGTGCAGCTCGAAGAGCAGCTGCCTCACAAGACCAGTGACTTAGGTATGTTCCCAAACTCCAGTGTTATCTGTCCTCTGAACCACATGGATTTTCTCCAGATGTTCCAGTTTCCTCCCACGTCCCAAAGATATGCAACACCTGGTTGAGCAGTGCTGCAGTAATAACCTAGTGCTCCAAGTCAACCAAACCAATTAACTGACTGATGCCTTCAGAAAGGGGAAGTCTGGAGACCAGGTGTTAGTTCTCATTGGTGGGTCAGATATTGCGAGCGTAAGCAGCTTCGAATTCCTGGGTGTTTCCTTGGCCTAGCACATAGCTGTGATCATGAAGAAGGTGTACCAGCCTTACTTAGAAGCTTAACAAAGAATGATCCTGGAGATGAAAGGTTTAATATTTAAGGAGTATTTCATAGCTCTGGAATTCAGAAAGATGAGGGGGTTGGAATCTCATTGAAACCTATTGAATATTGAAAGGCCAGGATAGAGTGGTTATGGAGAGGATTCAGGCATGGGAGAGTCTAGATCAGAGGGTACAGTTACAGAGTAACAGTAGAACAGAGATGAAGAGGAATTTCTTTAGCCAGAGAGTGAGGAACCTATGGAATTCATTGCATAGATGGCTGTGGAGTCCAAGTCATTGGTTACATTTAAAACAGAGGTTGAAAGGTTCTTGATTAGTAAGGATGTCAAAGATTACGGGGAGAAAGAGTGAGATTGTATTTGAGAGTGAATAATAACTCAGCCATGATTAAATGGTGGAGCAGTCGATGGGCTGAATGGTCTACTTTTGCCTCTATGTCTCAAGGTTCTTAAGGAGATTTAGAACATCTCCAAATAGTCTAACAATCTATGACAGATGCACTACCGAAAGAATCCTGACTGGTTGCATCATGGCTTGGTATGGTAATTCCAATTCTCAGGAATGCAAGTGGCTTCAGGGAGTAATGGAAACAGACTGATCTGTCACGGTACAGTCATGCTTACCACTGACAGCATTTTACAGAAGGTACTGCCTCTAGAAGGTAGTATCTGTCATCAGTGAACCCCCCCCACCCCCGACCAACTGGGTCATGGTTTCTTCTCACCATCACTGTCAGGAAAAGATGCAGAAGCTTCAAGTCCTACATCATCAGCTTCATGAACACCTACTCTTCTGCAATCATTAGTTTCTTGAACTGACCTGCACAACCTGTTACAACATGAACCCGACAGCGCTAGCTCTAATGCTTCAGAATATGGATAGCTGGCGCAGCCCCTTTAAAGATACAGGCCCGCTCCGCTAATTGGAGGCAATGATTTGGTACCAGGATTTTAATATTCGAGGAGCACCTGAACTGAGGTTTGTCAGCTGAACTTTGGATTCTTACCTAGTAATAGAAACGTAGAAATATAGAAAACCTACAGCACGATACAGGCCCTTCGACCCACAAATTTGTGCTGAACATGTCCCTACCTTAGAAATTACTAGACTTCCCCATAGCCCTCTATTTTTCTAAGCTCTATGTACCTATCCAAAAGTCTCTTAAAAGACCCTATCATATCCTCCTCCACCACCATTGCCAGCAGCCCATTCCACGCTCCCACCACTCTTTGAGTAAAAAACTTATCCCTGACATCTCCTCTGTACCTACTCCCCAGCACCGTAAACCTGTGTCATCTTGTGGCAACCATTTCAGCCCTGGGAAAAAGCCTTTGACTATCCACATGATCAATGCCTCTCATCATCTTGTATATCTCTATCAGGTCACCTCTCATCCTCTGTCACTCCAAGCAGAAAAGGCCGAGTTCACTCAACCTGTTTTCATAAGACATGCTCCCCAATCCAGGCAACATCTTTGTAAATCTCCTCTGCACCCTTTCTATGGCTTCCACATCCTTCCTGTAGTGAGGCGACCAAAACTGAGTACGTACTCCAAGTTGGGTCTGACCAGGGTTCAATATAGCTGCAACATTACCTCTCGGCTCCTAAATTCAATCCCACGATTAATGAAGGCGAATGCACCGTATGCCTTCTTAACCACAGAGTCAACCTGCACAGCTGCTTTGAGCGTCCTATGGACTCGGACGCCAAGATCCCTCTGATCCTCCACATGGTCAAGAGTCTTGCCATTAATACTATATTCTGCCATCATATTTGACCTACCAAAATGAACCACTTCACACTTACTTGGGTTGAACTCCATCTGCCACCTCTCAGCCCAGTTTTGCATCCTATCAATGTCTCACTGGTCACCGACCAGTGTCTAGTTTAGAATCCTGTCTTCTTTTCAGTCTCGTATTGTGACTCAATTCTAGTCTCAGATACTTCAGCACTTGTGTCCTAACCATGCTACCTAGGACTCTCGTCACAACACAACTGATCCTAACGTGGACCCTGTGGGGTATTAGACCATCCCGTCAACTATGGCCAGCCAGAGTGAGCAGATTTCCAGATCGAGCCAGGAGATGCATGACCTCCAGATCGCAGTGCGCCAACTACCGCAAGGAGGAAGACAGAGATGCTCAAGTGAGACTGTCAGGCGCTCTGCAGAGCCAGTCCAGCTTCTGACCACGGAGAGATTCAATGGTGCTGCTAGCTCTTGCCGCAGCTTCCTCATTCAGTGTTCATTGGTGTTTGAACTCCAGCCGTCCTGGTTCCCACCACAGCGCAGAAAGGTGGCCCTGATATCTCTACTGGCCAGAAGAGCCCTGACTTGGGCCACCGCATGTTGGGACTGGAGGTCAGAGATTTGCTCAGATTTGGAGGATTTCATGGGTACTTTGAAGAGGATGTTCCGTTCTTCTGTCAGAGCAACCAGAACCTCAGACCATCTGGTGAAGGTGCGTCAAGGTAGTCGGTCAGCAGCGGACTATGCTGTTGAGTTTCGGTCTTTGGCTGAGGGGAGTGGCTGGAACGGGGATGCTTTGACCACTCTGTACTGCCATGGTCTTTGAGGCGAACTAAATGATGCCCTTGCCTTGGGAGAGCTGGTAGAAGACTTAGAGGCTCTGATCGACCTCGGTAATCGCCTGGTGGAGCAAGAGTGGGTTTACCTCAAGAGGACAACAAGGGCTAGCCCAAGCCCGGCCACAATGCATTGTAGTTCCATTTCCTGACCTTGCACAATGACTGGCCCTTCTCCTGCTCAGGATCCTGTCGAGCCGATGCAAATCAGTTGTACAAGACTCTCCGCCGACAACAGGTCTCAGGGTTGGAGTTGAGGTTGGTGCTGTTACTATGGGCAAGCAGGTCACCTGCGGGCTGAATGTCCGAAGATGCTGCCATCACTGCTAACACTGTCCAGTGTCGGGAGGAATGTGATGGTAACAGCCACTACTCCCATCCCTAATGATACTGGTGTCACTCTCAAGGTCGAGATCTCGTGGGATAAGAACTGACGAGAGGTGAATGCCTTTGCGGACTCTGGTCAGCCGGTAAATTCCTGGACTTGGGGACTGCCTGTCAGCTCAACGTGCCCCTGCAAGAGTAGAGCCAACCCATGCCAACAGCATCCAGGACGGTTGTCCACTTGGTTTCGGGAGATCCTACAGCAGACATGGGTTTTCCGGATGAGAATAATGCGGAGGACGTGGTTTCTATATCATTCTTCCTCCTCACATACCCCTGATCCTCGGGCACCTTTGGCTGTCTCAGCATAACCTCTCTGAGAACTGGAAGGAATAGGGGATCACTGCATGATCCAGTTGTTGAAAGAGAATTTTTCTGGCTTGGTGTTCCAAACACCAGACTCTTCTGAGACCAGTAGCCAAAGAAGAGGTAACCTGGAGTCTTCGGGAAACCCAGTCCTTCCTCCAAGGCCAGACAAACTGGCTCCGGCCAACAGGACCACGTGAGTCCTGACCCTGTCTACTCAGGGGTGTGCTGGAACTAGATAGTGAGGGGGTCTCTGGTTCAGGAGCAAGCCAAGGAGGTACCTAAGTAGTCTGGGGATCTAGCAGTCAGGCCTAAGTCCTGTCTAAGGGAAAGACTCCTAAATGTAAACACTTGGAGCTAGTCCCAGAAACAGAAAGGCCATTTGTAGCACCTCATTGCTGTTGTCTGAGTGTACGGATGAGGACTGGGACCTGATTTGGTCTCTGTTTCAACTAAAGTCTCCAGTGAACCTATGGAAGAGACTCTGAGGTCTGCCGAATCACTGCCCCTACCTCAGGAGCCTCAGGAGTTGTCCTCGGAGGGAGGCTTGGATTTGCCAACTTTTACAGAAAGTTCATCAAGAACTTCAGCTCAATGGCAGCTCCTCTGATAGCACTAACTGAGAGATTCACGGGCCCTTTTGTTTGGACTAAAGCGAAGGATGCTTTTGCAGAGCACAAATAATGGTTCACAACAGTCCCCATTTTGGTTTCACCTAATCCAGACCTTCCCTTCATCATAGAGGTAGATGCCTCAGACATTGGAGAGGTGCAATGTTGTCTCGACGGACACTTTTGGTCGATAAACTGCACCCATGTGCATTCCTCTTCAGGCAGCTATCCCTGGCGGAGGTGAACTATGATATCAGAAATAGAGAGCTGCTTGTGGTCAAGTTGACTTTGGAGGAATGGCGTCACTGGCTTGAGAGGGCCAAGAACTCTTTTAATGTCTGGACAGACCACAAGAACCTGGCTTATATTCAGGAGGCCAAAAGACTGAAGTCCAAGCAGGCCAGGTGGTCTCTTTTCTTTAACCGCTGAAGTTGCATCCTGACCTGTTGACTGGGGTTAAGGAATCAGAAACCAGATGCCTTGGTGAACCCAAAAGAGAGGAGCAACCTACCGCCGATTTGACCCAAAATCAGGTGATAGCACCAATTCACTGGGGAATCAAAGCTCCTGTACGCAAGGCCGAGGTGAAAGGGGGAATTCCCAAAAATGTCCTCCAGGTCATTTCTAGTCCCGAATTCCATCAGGTACTTCACTGTGGACACATATCAAGAATGATCGCTCACGCAGGGGTTGCCAGAGCCCTTGAGCTCATTAAGAGAGGATATTGATGGCCTGGAATGGTGGGAGAGGTCTATCAATATGTGCAGGCATGTGAGGTGTGCAGTGCACCTGGACAAAGGAGCCCCCCCTCCCCCATCCAACCTCAAGGGCTCCTTTACCCTCTGCCAGCTCCAGACAGACCATGGGCACACATTTCCATGGATTTTGTCACAGGTCTTCCACCTTCCATGGTAATTATACATTGTTTTTTGAAGGCCTGAAAATTCAGCGCTTTGGACAAACTAACACGTGCGGCAGAGATGGCCGAAATTGTCTTGCAACAGGTCTTCAAGATCCCTGGATTTCAGGTGGACATTGTATCAGATTGTGGTCCTCAATTCACATAACATTTTTGGAGGGCATTCTGACTGGGGCAACATTAAGCCTTTCCTTTGGGTTTTACCCGCAGTCCAACAGCTAGATGAAGTGAACCAGGATATGGAATGAACCCTAAGATAGCTGGCCTCAGAAAAAGCAGACGAGCGGTGCGACCATTTGATGTGGGCAGAGGTCGCCCACAACACTTTACAGGTTTCTGTCGACAGGTTGTCCCTGCTCGAATGTCAATTTGGTATTCTTCACCACTCTTCCCTGAGCAGAAGGCCAAGATTGGGGTTCCTGCGGCCAAAGATCTTGTTTAAAGCTGCGAAGGAGAAATGGACTAGGATGAGGGAAATTTTGTTGGCCTCTACCTGTAATTATGAGTTGAAGGCTATCCGCAAGAGAAGACAGGGTCCAGCCTTGCAGCCTGGGAAAGACGTCTGCCTGTATACTCAGGATTTGCCTCTCCGGGTACAGTCCAGGAAGTTGGTGCCCAAATTAATTGGACCTTTCAAGGATCTCAAGAAAATGGAAAGTAAGCTCGTTGACATACACCTTGCAGTTCCCCTCAAGATCAATCCTATATCCCACATTTCCAAATTGAAACCTGCAAACACAAGTCCTTTAGCCCCAACACCACTAGGCCTGCCGCCACCCAGGTTTGTCAATGGGGAAAGGACTTTGCCATATAAAGAATTTTGGATTCATGAACTGTTTGGGGTGTTTGGTGGTTCCTCGTGGACTGGGAAGGATTCAGACCCGAGGATCCTGAAAGAGACATCTTGGATCCGGTTCTCATCCATGACTACCATCACCATCACTCTGAGCAGCCAGGGCTGTCAGGAGTCATCTGCAGGGGAGGGGTCCTGTTACGATACACACCCAACCGCGCCAGCCTCTGGGGTTTAGATGCTCTAACTCTCTGGAATATGGATAGCTGGCACAGCCCCTTTAAAGATTCAGGCTGGCCTCACTAACTGGCGGCCATATTTAAAGAGCACCTAAACTGAGGTTCAGCGCTCAGTCATCAGCTCAACTTTAGATTCTTGTCTAGTGTCTAGTTTAGAACCCTGTCTTCATTTCAGTCTTTTGTCTCGATTCTAGTCTTGGATACTCCACGCTTGGGTCCTAACTATCCTCACCTAGGCCTCTCGTCACACAACCCTTATCCTATCTCAGCAACAGAACACTATCAACCACCTCTTGCACTATCCTGAACTTGTCCCTGATTGTTTTTTTTTCTATATTTTCTTGTTTTGCACAGTTATGTTTTATTCACTGTAATAATTAATGTTTAAGGTTATAAAATCTTAATTCTTTGGAGCAAAATTAGGCCTTTCAGCCCAGCTTTTTATTCAGCCTCAGGTTGGGACATCAATAAACCAATAAGCTACCCAGGATGTGCCCTCTCCTCATCACTCCCATCAAAGAAGAGGTCCAGGAGTCTGAAGATACGTACTCAACGTTTCAGGAACAGCTTCTTCCCCTCCACCATCAGTTTTCTGAACGGACAATGGACCCATGAACACCTCCTCAGTGTTCTTCTCCTGTATTTTTGCACCAATTAATTAGTTTCCATTTTGATATATCCTTCGTATTGTAATCTGTACTTGTTATTATTGTGTAGAGCATTGTACAGCTGTTGTAAAACGACAGAGTTCACGACATGTGCCGGTGATATTTAACCTGATTCTGATTCTGAATTTACCACTGCACCTATAACTTGCATCTACTTATGGACTTGTGCATATAACAATAAACTCTGCTTGAATAGTCTTAACGGTTTAATATAAATTGCTCCTAACGTGCATGTAATCTGGGCAGAGTTAATGGAGAATAAAATCAGATTAATATAGAATTAGTGGAAATTGGTGGTTCGCACAGACTCGGTGAGCCGAAGAGACTATAGCCATGCTATAAGACTTTGTGACTATGTAAAATACAGACAAAGTCATATGAGGTTTGAAAATCAAATCTGAGGAAACGATTGGATTAAATTGGAAAAAAAAATCCTTTTCTATTTCTTACTCATCTCTCTCACATGCCCCTGAACTTCGATTTTCTGCTGTGAGCCACAGCTTCACTTTGATTATTTCTGGGGTTCTAATCAGAATAGTAGGATTCAAACATAAGAAGTGGTTAAGGAGGCACTCCAGCACATCTGCTCAGTGGTTCCTTTGAGGAATGAGTCCATTATATATATATTTTTTTAATATTCAGGCTGTGTATAATTCTCCTGCAGCAGTAATGAGATTTTGTATGCGACAGAGACGCAGTTTGGATTTACTGGGGCTATTTTGGTGCAGTCTAAATTTGCTCTAGTGCACCTAGAAGCCGTTTGTTTATATTCTATACACTCCTCCTGGCATTATTTTTTGCTTCTTTTCTCTTTTGCTCTTTCCATTCATGTTGCTGCTGAATTTAAGAGAGCATGAGCTGTATACATGTACATATGTGTGTGTGAGAGTGTGGGTGGGCTTTGAATGTATCCTGTTTATGAAAGCACTGAGCTGAAAAGAAAAGGCGAGAGCTTGAAATATAGGGGCAAAAAGAGAACAAGAATGAAAAAATAGCCTACACTATTTAATCAGAGATGTGGGCGTGAACACGGCAGCTGCTCTGAAACACTTGTCGATGAATCGTGATATCCGCAGCATTTTTTCCTTCAACCTTGATTAGTATCCCAGCTCACTGGGCAGAATGAACATGCTTTGTCTCCTCTGGTTTCGGAGATAGACACGGACAGCAGTGCACCGCTCACTTCTGACGCATCCCCCACCACGCCCCAACCCCCTAACCCTCCACAACTCCTCCACCCCAATAGTCATCACCACAGCATCTGCCACAAATTCTTGGCACAGTCAGCCACGTGTGCTTGGAAAAGAGTGGTCCAGTATAAATGGATGACAGAGCTCGCATGTGTAGTCGGTGATTAACCCTGTTCAACATGAGGTAAAGCAGGTCGCCCGGCCAACTTCTGCAAATGGTAAATATTCATTTCTTTGATCTCTTTCTTTAACGTGTTGCTCTTGTTACAGGGACCTTTACAGGTGGCATCATAAGGCATCATTCAAAAGCAATCATACAGTTTAACCCTTAAAGCAATAACCTGTGTGAAGCTTTTAATCAGTCCAAATATTATTGTTCCATAAGTATAACATTAGTAGCATGTGAATTTTTCAGCCTCGGTATAATTGGACATATCGGTCTTTCAACTAGGGAATTTGGTTATGGTATATAAAGGATGTTACTGCACATCTGATTCAGTTGCTAATAACCTGGGTTAGAACATTTTGGAGATTTTGTCAGCACTGATGTAGTTTGGTCGATGGATAGATTTATTTTGTCTTATTACTTGGTGGATGTCAGACACATTAGGTTAAAGGCAATTCCTGAATGAGCCATGGTCTGTCTATTTCTTTGAGTTGGCTGTCTGGAAATTTCCAAACTGTAAACTGAGCAGCACATGTCGGTATTGTTTGTTTACAAGAATGAACAAGCTCATTTTTTCCACTTTCGCTCGTGGTTTATGATATGGTGATGTGGATTTATTACTGAGTTTTTCCACTGATCATCTTCATCAAAAGATCTTTGATGAGGAGTCTAGTCTCATCCGCACTACCTCATTGCTGAGTTTGAACCTGACAAACAGAAACTATCTGTAGTTCTTCTGCAAGCTGATGAGTATAATGATAGTCTGGGACTTTGACTTAATTTTTGGGAATTGCTTATTGAAACTAAGCATATACTTGTAATTTTAAAGAAAATAAATTATGGTCACATTATTAGCCTATAGCGGATTCGTGTGCTGATGTGAAATATCCTCACAATTTAATGGAAGCAAAATTCCATATAAAGTAAACCAAGAGTGTAGGAGTATACTGACAACACAGAAGGTTCAGATTACAGTGGATTCTGGTTAATTGGGTTACACTGAGACCAGTACATATTGGCCCAATTAGGAAGCTGTCCCAATTAGCCAAAGTTTCATTGAAATAGTTAAAAAGGTACAGAAAAATCTAACTGACTGACAAATTACATATCTAAGTAAAGTACAGAACAAATTAGGACACTACCAATACTACCACAGTACTACAAAACTATGTGAAACCCTTTCTGACTGGGCGACTCTAGAAACATGGCTTGCTAGCCCCTCTCTACTGGACTCTGTGGTGAGAAACCTCCCCCCCCCCCCCCCAGGCTCCATACATCCAGGGTGTATACGACTTTGGTCCCGACAAACCTGTGAGATAGGGATGCCTTGCCCACCCAAACCTTGGTTTTTATGAATGCTGTGTGGTTTACTGCCCCTTTGCAATTCCCGGCGCCACGGAATAACAGATTGTACACTGCATACAATTATAAAAAAGTATATTTATGAACATTAACTTAACCAAAGAGTTAGAAAAGAAAAAAAGCAAACAAACTTAAAGGGCCCATTATAATTAAACAGTCAAATGTGCACATAAGCTGGAGCTCATCTTGAAGATATTTGTTACTCATGTGCTGGACCCTTGGTCTGCATAGAAGCACACAACACCTTCCAAATGTCACTTAAAATCCATCTCAAACAAATGGGCTCTCCCACAGGCTTTCCTCCTTGAGCCATTCATCTGCACAAAGCACCTTGTTCAACAGGGATGGCATCCTCACCCATCTTCCCTCCTGTCTTCTCCTAGCTCCCACCAAAAAAGACCTTGATCCTCACCAGTGTCCCTCACAAAACCTCACTGCCCTGCATTCTCTAGAACTTCTCCCAATTCCACCACCCTGATTGGCTGCCACCACATTCCTAGGTTAAACAACAAAGCCCTTTATCACAGCTCAAACCTAAACAAGCTAAATGGAGAACAGGCTGCTCTTACAGAACTGCTAAAATGAAATGCCTTCAGCATAGCAATAAAAATCTTAACTAGGGTATTACATGTGTATTAGTCCCTAATACTTATCGATTGAGGAATTCATCCATGTTGCATTCTTTTGACTGTAAATGAATAAAATCAGTGCATACACCGAGTTAAGATAATGAATTCCCTTCATACAATGCTGTCAATGATTGTGTTGTAACATTCAAGATGATTGTTGATACCTTCAAATTCTTCATAGTGCCTAACCTGTTGAAGTAGTGGAATCATTTAATTCAATTTAAAATTGTTCACCATTATTATGTAACAAAGGAGAGGCTATCCAAAATACTTTGTATTTCCTAATATAGACAACTATTGTGATAGGTGTAAAAATGAAGTAGCTACTTTGTCACATATATTCTGGTCATGTTCCTCATTTAAATCTTTTTGGAAATCTTTATTTTCTACAATTTCTAAAGCTTTGAAAATTAATTTACAACCTAATACATTGACTGTTCTATTTGAATAGTTCCGCATCATATTCAGTGTATTTCATTTTCCAACCAACATGTAATTGCATTCGTTACATTGTTGGCAAGAAAGGCTATTTTAATGAAGTGGAAAGATATTTCTGCTCCTACACTAATTCAATGATTTTCCCAAGTAACGTTATGCCTTAGTTTGAAAAAAATTAGAAGTAGAACTATTGATCCCCGATTCAATTTTCAGAGAGGGTGAGGCTCTTTTGCCAAATATTATCATTTAATTTGAATTAATTTATATGGTTTCCTTCCAATTTTATGTTATATAAATGTAATTTGGCGGTTGTTGTTTTTTCTTCTTTTATATATATATATATATATATATATATATATATATATAGATGATTGTAAGACGTATTGCTCTGGGAGTTGGTTCCTAATGGGTTTTTTTTCCTTTTGTAGTTGGTGGGGTTTTTTTTAGTTAGTTGGGGTTCTCTTTTTTCCTTCTTTTTCTTATATAAATTTTTTTCATTAGCATATATAAGTTTTTTTCAGCTTTATTTGTTATATATATACTAATTTGTTGATCTTTTGTATTTTATAGCTGTAGAAGGTTATATATTAATAAAAAGATTTTAAAAAAGAAATGGAATCATTTCATTTTCACCCCTGGTCGTTTCTGGCATCTTCAAGCCTGAATGCTTGAAACCGCAATGAGAAAAATAGTTTTGAATTGTCTTACTGCTTATTTCTTGTCAACAATCGATGATAAAAAATCTCTGCTTTTTGAATACAAACAGATACAACTGAGGTTATTTAAAAACTGTTCACTGGAAGCACGGTGTAGTGTCTTCAGCAGCCGTTCCTGTCCCAAGTAAGTGACATATTGTCCCAAATAAACAAAGGAATCCTGGCTATTTTCTTGATTAGCTTTTGTTCTATTAAGAGTCATCCCAAGTAATCAGCTGCCCTAATTAACTGCTGGCCCAATTAGCTGGAACCCACTGTATTACATTTTTGTTATCATCCCATGAATTAAGATGACAATAGGAATAAAAATTATGACACTAAACAACTCTGTAAAGATCTTGAGAAATGGGTTTTTGTGCATGAGCTAATAAGGATGACACCATTCTGGTGATCACACAAAAATGAAAATTATCACATGAAGCTAAGGACATTACGAGGGTTGTACTTTGGTAAAAATTAGCAAACTATCAATGATAATTTCCAATGAATTTAATAGGAATTGCTGCTGATGCAGTTTTAACTGAAAGATTGAGGAGGTGGAATGGTGTGGTGAGCAGGAACGAGTGAATGAAATTCTGATAAAATGAAATCTAAGAATGATCCTTCTGGATCTGTGATCCCAAGTAGTCAAATAATTAAATGCATGAATTGCACAATGAGGGATCTTTACATGCTAACATTGAAGGAATGAAAATTTTCTTGTTAAATTGTATATTTAGTCTCTGTTGTTGAACTCTGTGTGGTCTCTGTGCTGCATGAAAGCTGATTGCCTTTCCAACCTGCTGTGCCTTCTCAGTTGTTGCATCTTGCAAGTTTGGAAATACACTGATTGTTCTCCTCAAGCAAGCAATGTACTTCTACCTGTTTGGTGGAAGACAAACTTGACTGGCTAATTTAGCGCATGTCCCAAGTAGGGGCTTGGAAGAATCCAAATGCATAGGTTATTAAATTTGTTGTGATAGAAAAAGAAAACTGTGCATCATCTCATTGCAAAGTTTTCAGTGTAATATGGCTTTGTAAGTAGACTCCTAAGATAGGTCAAGTACATTCAGGCCATAATTAAACATGTAGACTTGAACATTGGGATGGTTTGAAACCAGCAGGAGAATGGAGAAGTCACCATTCTACTCAGTGATTTATTCCTGCTGCACAGCAGAAGGCACTTCCCACTTTAATTACAACTGCAGCTCAGAGATAGAGCAAATGCAAAAATTACTGTAAAACATCATAAAGTCTGCTTTAACTGACGCTGTTGCTGGTTTCAAACCATCCTCATGTTTTGCTGAGACTTGCATCCACTTCACTTTGGAAAATTGAGAGTGGACCCCTTAACTCATTAGTATGAAAAAAGTGTGACTGTCTTAAGCCACTGCTGCATTGGTCCAAAAAAGACACTAAACTTTAAATCATAAGCTTTGCAATACCGTCAGTATTATTGTTTTGTAATGTTATTGTAAGATACACTTACGTTATATTTTAGTTTTGACTGCTACTATTCATAGCTACTATGTAAAATCCATTGCTAAAAGTTACCAAAATCAATATGAAATGGATGTTTTATTCAGCTTCACATGCAACTTGTTGGATAATTAAGTCTTCAATCTTTTGCTGCATTTTCTGAACCAGATTTTTATGGCTTTCTTGATAGGAAAGAGAGCATGCATTTCAATGCTTTACCAGTAAAATGTATGCAAAATAGATGCTACATTTAATTAAAATGGCACCCCTGTGTGTTCTGTCCCATTTAAAACAGACATATGCAATTTGAGTTGCAATGGCTGGTTTTAAAGGTATTCAGGCCATCAATTTTCCTTACTTCAGCAGTGAGCTATTTATGAAGTCCTGCTCCAATGCCATATTTGTTTGGATTGGCAACAAGAGGAGAGAGGAAAAGATGGCGGTGAGACGCAGCGCGCGCGGCCATTCCGAATGATATCGTATGCGTTAACTAAGGGCCATGCACAAACCTGATTTGATGGAGACAGCCATGAGAAGCACAGAGGAACACCTGGAGAAACTTCTGAAATGCCCGCTTCGCTGCCGCTGCTACTGTGCGTTCGAGAATCTCCGGAGGGGAAGGCCCCAAATCCTCAGCTTTGCCTATTGCCTGTTGTCGGGTCCGGGGTTGAAGTGCTCGGCAGAGATGGTGCTCGGTGCTCAGTGTCAGAGAGCTGGTCGGAGGCTCAGAGTTTTCGGACGGACTTGGAGTCGGACTGTGGTCGGGTGCTTCCAGGATGCTGCATCGGCAAGTTTGCAGCGCTGGAGGTTCACCGTCTGCGTGAGATGATGGGACTTTCGAAAGATTTTGAGACTTTTTACTGTGCCCATGGCCTGTTCTTTATCAAATTACGGTATTGCTTTGCACTGCTGTAAATGTATGTTATAATTATGTGGTTTTTGTCAGTTTTTCAGTCGGTTTGTCATGTGTTTCTGTGATATCATTCTGGAGAAACATTGTATCATTTCTTAATGCATGCATTCTGAAATGACAATAAAAGAGGACTGCATGTCCTCATAATCTAATCTAATCTAATCTCCTCCAAAATCTTCATCAGCACAGG
Organism: Mobula birostris; assembly: GCF_030028105.1. Classification (NCBI taxonomy): domain Eukaryota; kingdom Metazoa; phylum Chordata; class Chondrichthyes; order Myliobatiformes; family Myliobatidae; genus Mobula; species Mobula birostris. Next base: position 59,803,762 of record NC_092380.1, on the reverse strand, counting down.
TGCACCACAAGGCTGTGTACTTAGCCCCCTGTTCTTCTCATTTTGTAATTATGATTGTAAGGTTAAGTACAGCTTCAATGCTGTATTTAAGTGCACTGACAATACTACTGTCTTTGACTGAATCAGAGATGGTGTCAAATCAGCAGATGGGAGGGAGATTGATAATCTGGTTGATTTTCAAAAACAACCTCTCACTCAGTGTCAGTAAGACCAAGGAGATGATTATTGACTTCAGGAGGAGGAAACTGAAGGTCCATGAGCCAGTCCTCTTTGGGGGATCAGAGGTGGAGAGAGACAGCGACTTTAAATTCCTTGGTGTTACCATTTTAGAGGATCTGTCCTGGGTCCAGCGTGTAAGTGGCGTTATGAAGAAAGCACAGCAGCACCTCTACTTTCTTAGAAATTTGTGAAGATTCAGCATATCATCTAAAACTTTGACAAACTTCTATAAATGTGTGGTGGAGAGTATATTGACTGGCTACGTCAGAGCCTGGTATGGAGACACCAATCCCTTGGACAGAAAATGCTACAAAATGGAATGGATATAGAAACATAGAAATTAGGTGCAGGAGTAGGCCATTCGGCCCTTTGAGCCTGCACCGCCATTTATTATGATCATGGCTGTTCATCCAACTCAGAACCCCGCCCCAGCCTTCCCTCCATACCCCCTGACCCCCGTAGCCACAAGGGCCATATCTAACTCCCTCTTAAATATAGCCAATGAACTGGCCTCAACTGTTTCCTGTGGCAGAGAATTCCACAGATTCACCACTCTCTGTGTGAAGTTTTTCCTAATCTCGGTCCTAAAAGGCTTCCCCTCTATCCTCAAACTGTGGCCCCTCGTTCTGGACTTCCCCAACATCGGGAGCAATCTTCTTGCATCTAGCCTGTCCAATCCCTTTAGGATCTTATACGTTTCAATCAGATCTCCCCTCAATCTTCTAAATTCCAATGAGTACAAGCCCAGTTCATCCAGCCTTTCTTCATATGAAAGTCCTGCCATCCCAGGAATCAATCTGGTGAACCTTCTTTGTACTCCCTCTATGGCAAGGATGTCTTTCCTCAGATTAGGGGACCAAAACTGCACACAATACTCCAGGTTTGGTCTCACCAAGGCCTTGTACAACTGCAGTAGTACCTCCCTGCTCCTGTACTCAAATCCTCTCGCTATAAATGCCAGCATACCATTCGCCTTTTTCACCGCCTGCTGTACCTGCATGCCCACTTTCAATGACTGGTGTATAATGACACCCAGGTCTCGTTGCACCTCCCCTTTTCTTAATCGGCCACCATTCAGATAATAATCTGTTTTCCTATTTTTGCCACCAAAGTGGACAACTTCACATTTATCCACATTAAATTGCATCTGCCATGAATTTGCCCACTCACCCAACCTATCCAAGTCACTCTGCATCTTCTTAGCATCCTCCTCACAGCTAACACTGCCACTCAGCTTCGTGTCATCCGCAAACTTGGAGATGCTGCATTTAATTCCCTCATCCAAGTCATTAATATATATTGTAAACAACTGGGGTCCCAGCACTGAGCCTTGCGGTACCCCACTAGTCACTGCCTGCCATTCTGAAAAGGTCCCGTTTATTCCCACTCTTTGCTTCCTGCCTGCTAACCAATTCTCCACCCACACCAATACCTTACCCCCAATACCGTGTGCTTTAAGTTTGCACACTAATCTCCTGTGTGTGACCTTGTCAAAAGCCTTTTGAAAATCCAAATATACCACATCCACTGGTTCTCCCCTATCCACTCTACTAGTTACATCCTCAAAAAATTCTATGAGATTCATCAGACATGATTTTCCTTTCACAAATCCATGCTGACCTTGTCCGATCATTTCACCGCTTTCCAAATGTGCTGTTATCACATCCTTGATAACTGACTCCAGCAGTTTCTCCACCACCGACGTTAGGCTAACCAGTCTATAATTCCCCGGTTTCTCTCTCCCTCCTTTATTAAAAAGTGGAGTTACATTAGCCACCCTCCAATCCTCAGGAACTAGTCCAGAATCTAACGAGTTTTGAAAAATTATCACTAATGCATCCACTATTTCTTGGGCTACTTCCTTAAGCACTCTAGGATGCAGACCATCTGGCCCTGGGGATTTATCTGCTTTCAATCCCTTCAATTTACCTAACACCACTTCCCTACTAACAAGTATTTCGCTCAGTTCCTCCATCTCACTGGACCCTCTGTCCCTTACTATTTCTGGAAGATTATTTATGTCTTCCTTCGTGAAGACAGAACCAAAGTAATTATTCAATTGGTCTGCCATGTCCTTGCTCCCCATAATCAATTCACCTGTTTCTGTCTGCAGGGGACCTACATTTGTCTTTACCAGTCTTTTCCTTTTTACATATCTATAAAAGCTTTCAGTCCGTTTTTATGTTCCCTGCCAGTTTTCTCTCATAATCTTTTTTTCCCTTCCTAATTAAGCCCTTTGTCCTCCTCTGCTGAACTCTGAATTTCTCCCAGTCCTCAGGTGAGCCACTTTCTCTGGCTAATTTGTATGCTTCTTCTTTGGAATTGATACTATCCCTAATTTCTCTTGTCAGCCACGGGTGCACTACCTTCCTTGATTTATTCTTTTGCCAAACTGGGATGAACAATTGTTGTAGTTCATCCATGCAACCTTTAAATGCTTGCCATTGCATATCCACCGTCAATCCTTTAAGTGTCATTTGCCAGTCTATCTTAGCTAATTCACGTCTCATACCTTCAAAGTTACCCCTCTTTAAGTTCAGAACCTTTGTTTCTGAATTAACTGTGTCACTCTCCATCTTAATGAAGAACTCCACCATATTATGGTCACTCTTACCCAAGGGGCCTCTCACGACAAGATTGCTAATTAACACTTCCTCATTGCTCAAAACCCGGTCCAGAATAGCCTGCTCTCTAGTTGGTTCCTCGACATGTTGGTTCAAAAAACCATCCCGCATACATTCCAAGAAATCCTCTTCCTCAGCACCTTTACCAATTTGGTTCACCCAATCTACATGTAGATTGAAGTCACCCATTATAACTGCTGTTCCTTTATTGCACACATTTCTAATTTCCTGTTTAATACCATCTCCGACCTCACTACTACTGTTAGGTGGCCTGTACACAACTCCCACCAGCGTCTTCTGCCCCTTAGTGTTACGCAGCTCTACCCATATCGATTCCACATCTTCCCGGCTTATGTTCTTCCTTTCTATTGTATTAATCTCTTCTTTAACCAGCAAAGCCACCCCACCTGCCCTTCCTTCATGTCTATCCCTCCTGAATATTGAATATCCCTGAATGTTGAGCTCCCATCCTTGGTCACCGTGGAGCCATGTCTCTGTGATCCCAACTATATCATAATCATTAATAACAATCTGCACTTTCAATTCATCCACCTTTTTACGAATGCTCCTTGCATTGACACACAAAGCCTTCAGGCGCTCTTTTACAACTCTCTTAGCCCTTATACAATTATGTTGAAAAGTGGCCCTTTTTAATGCTTGCCCTGGATTTGTCGGCCTGCCACTTTTACTCTTCTCCTTAGTACTTTTTGCTTCTACCCTCACTTTACACCCCCCTGTCTCTCTGCACTGGTTCCCATCCCCCTGTTGTGAACTGACCTCCTCACGCCTAGCCTCTTTAATTTGATTCCCACCCCCCAACCATTCTAGTTTAAAGTCACCTCAGTAGCCCCCGCTAATCTCCCTGCCAGGATATTGGACCCCTAGGATTCAAGTGTATGGTTTAGTCCATTGCAGGTAAAGCACTCCCCACCATTGAGCACGTCTACACGGAGCGTGGTCGCAGGGAAGCAGCACCCATAATCAAGGATCCCTAACACCCAGGCCTTGCTCTCTTTTCACAGTCACCATCAGGAAGAAGGTACAGGAGCCTCAGCACCCTTGCCACCAGGTTCAGGAACAGTTATTACACCTTAATCATCAGGTTCTTGAATCAGAGGGGAAAAAAGCTTTGCTGAACTTCACTCATCCCATCGCTGAATTGTTCCCACAACCTACGGTCTCACTTTCAAAGCCTCTTCATCTCATGTTCACGATATTTATTGCTTATCTATTTTTTATTATTATTATTATTATTTATCTTTTTCTCTCTTTTCGGATTTGCACAGTCTGTTGTCTTTTGCACATTTGTTGTTCCTCTGTCCTGATGGGTGTGGTCTTTCATCGATTCTGTTGTGCTTCTTGTATTTACTGTGAATGCCCACAAGAAAATGAATCTCTGGGTTATATATGGACCTTGATGATCAATTTACTTTGACCTTTGAACTTTGACACACTGTTTAAATCAGGTTATTTTACTTTCAAAGCTGCCTCACTGTAGAGTATTATTTGGCTCATCTTTTCTGCCTGATTCATCGGTCTTTGTTTAAAGTTAAGGGTAGTGTCTCTTGTCAATGGTTTCAAGTTTTTGTTAATCATTTAAGGTGGATCTCAATACTCACTGTGACCTAACACCACTTGAAATGTACATACTTTGATTAAAATGTTAGTACCAACACAGGATGTGTTGAGGTTATGCTGTATCTCACTGGGTCAAGGCAGCTGTGCTTTCAGGCAAAAGTTAGATCTCAACAGCTACTGGAAATAGCCCCATTTCATCAATCTGGCCAATGCTCTTGTTGGAAGGCAACATTTCTCTAGCTGGAGTAATCTACTGCCAGAAACCAAATCTACCCTCGGTGAAGTAAGGGAAGAGTTGAGAGCAGGATTGGATTCTATTCTCCATGCAGCAGAAAAGAATGTCTAGGTGGTCATTCAGGGCAATAATTTTTACTGCCTTGTCCATGCAGCCATATAATCAGGCAGAGCAGACAGCAAACTAGGCAACATGTTCAGACCCCTGGTGAAATCAGTAAAATCCTTTATGGTGTCAATGTGACTATTTCAACTAATATGATTTTGGTATTCTTCATTGGCCGCTGTCTCCTGCTGGAGAGATGGCACCTTAAGAAAGCCAAGAAGATTAGTCATGGGAATATGGGAGCCAAATAGAATAAATGATGGCTTCAGGCATCATAGAGAATCTTAAAGGGGATTGTAAAGGTTGATGAACAAAAGCTTGATTCCCTGATGTGCTTATGGTCAATAATCAAATAAGTATCAAGGGGTTCCTCAATCTCTAAAGATGTTCATGAAGGAAACTGTGACAGAGGAGAATGTCCCATGGATAGAACTTCTTCATCATCAGCCTGAAGAAAAAGATAGCACAGCAATATTATCACACCCCGATGAACCTAAGATCTGTAAATCACTTTTCTTTGTTAGAATATACATAATATCATAGTCTTTCAAATTTCCCTGTCTTCTGTCTCAAAGATCTTAGATGGCAGTGTGACGGGGTCCTGGATTACCCCTATGAACTATGCTCGATTACCCCTATGAACTGTGCTTTTAAAAAGAGAGAGAGAGTGCCCAACACAAACATCTTGTTTTTAAGAGACAGAGAGGTGGAGATTGCTTTGACATGGTGTTATGAACCCCTAAGGTTCATATTTTCTGTGGACTGTCACTTTAAGGCACGAGAAAGAACTGAGACCAACTTTTGGATTTCTGCTGATTTTGGAGAGAGAGGGCACCAAGCAGCTCGTGGGTCACCATGGTGACCGAGGGCGGAGTTATTTGATGGACAATCGATGTTATGGTTTCTCTGCAGCGTGTTTACTTTTTACAAGGACACTGGTTTCAGCTTCTGTATTCTAACAGAGAGAGAGGGGAGGAGCAGTTTGATGGACAGCTAGTATTCAGCGTGGTGAGATAAATAGAAGGTCAGATGATAGACCTGACACACATGGTTTCAGACACTAAATGGGCTTTGTTGTGCCCAGAGAAAAAGTGGGTTTTTGGAGGATCGATTTGGCGAATCAATCAGCGGCACTTGCAGTGTGAACAGTGGGGACCAGTGGGGAGTTATTTGTATGTCCAACCCCCGCCTGGGTTGATAGCTCCACCACAGATGAACGGTTCCCCCTTGTTGTGGTCACAGTCGGTGAATTTTAAAGGATTTCGGAGGTCAACAGTAAGATCGGCGGCGTCAGCTCACCTGAAGACTCAAATCTCTCCCTCTGTCTCTCTCCATCACTACTCAACTCAATACCACGAACTGAACTGAACTTTATTCATCATCATAAGACTGTATCTATTTACCCCTAGACTTGAAGAAGCTTACTGATATAATCACTTATATATAATCATTGCTAATCTGTTTGATTTATCTGCATTTATATTACCATTTAAATACCATTAGTTAACAGCAATACTGGGCTCCAAGGTGTTTTCCATTTCTGCTGGTTCTTTAACCCGTCACAGGGTATGTGACAAAATTGGTGCCTGCGTCTGGGATATAAACAAATTGTGTGGGAGGCTTGTTTGAATTGATTGGGGAAAATCCCTGTTGATTTGCTTGTGTGGAAATAACCCCTGAGGCGCTGGATGATGCTATGAGGAATGTGTTGTTGGCAATTGCTCAAAAGTTAAGACTAAAGGTGACCACTAAAATGAGGAAAGCTCAGATGCAGATGATAATAGCACAGCATTATATAACTAAGGGAAAGTTTGGAGAGGAGGTGTTAGATTTATTCGCTGGAGGTAAACTTACTGAAGCTGAGATTCAGCTTCAGGTAGAGCAAGGCAGGCTGGAGGCTGAGGATAGGAAAAGACAGTATGAGTTGCAACTGAAACATCTTGAGGCCGCAGAGGCAGAAAAACAGAGAGAAGAGGCAGATAGATGGAGAGAAGAGGCAGAACGACAGAGACAGTTTGCGAGGGAGATGTGGCAGCTGAGAGGTTTAGTGTCGGACCCGGCTGATTTCTACTCGGAAGCTCGGAAGGGCTTGTTTTGTTTCATTAATTTAAAAGTTGTGTTCCTGATGATGTAAGGGCAAACCTAGATGAAGAGGATGCCGCCACCCTGCGGGGGTCTGCTAAGAAAGCAGACAAAGTTGTTTAACCCTTGAGGTTGAGTTTACTCCAGATGAGAGTTACCCAGAGAGTAGTTGGGAGGTTTGGGGTGACCTTGAATTTGAAACTGGGACAAGTGATGAAAGCCCAGAAGAGGCAGCTGTCCCGATTGCCTGTGTTCAGGTTGTTGAAGTACCTGTGGATTCACAGGGTACTGAACCTTGTGTTGAAGCTCAGTTAAGGTCTGAGATGTCTGACTTGGTTGGAAAGACATGCGGTTCTTTTGTGTCAGATGTTTTTGGTTCAGTGAAGAAGGGGTTAACCTTGGTACCAGTGGAAATTGATCATTCTCAGTCACTTGTATTAGACAGTGTTCTAAAAGTTACTGATGAGATAAATGTTATTGAAGGTATTGGGAAAAGTGTTGTTCCTGGACTTTTGAATAAAGTACTTGTAAAGGTTGGATTAGTTGTGCGACCTTTGACCCTGCTTGCAGGACAAAGGCTTGCTGAGGAAGAATGTGCTGCTCTGTTGAATTTTGTTTGGACATTTGGAGGTAAGCATCTGCAAGGTTATGATGTTATTCATGATGATGTTATGGAGAAGAAGGAAGTTTGTTATGGTTTTGAGATGCCATTGGTGGATGCTGTTATGGAAAAAAGTCGAAGTAAAGATTGAAAAAAATGAGATAAATGGATTGTTTGGCCTTTTCCACAATGTATACATGGTTCTTATAAGTCTGGTGATGGCGCTAAGTTTAGTAATCAATGGGGGGATGTTGACACCTCTCCAAGGTGATGTGTCACAGACTTCTCTACCTTCCATGTTACAACAGGATTTGGAGAGTAAGGTGTATGAGGAAGGTTTGTCCTTATGGAGGAAGGAATTTATAGAGGAACAGAATAAATATTCTGAAATGGTGGTTTTAAAGGAGACAGCTCTCACAGAAGAGGAGGTTCAGAAAGCGTCAGTGGGATATTATCTTAAAGATGGAGTGTTAATGAGAAAGTGGAGACCAGCCACTGTGCCTGCAAGTGAAGATTGGGCTATTGTGCATCAGGGTCATGGTTCCGAAAGTTTACAGGGCTGAAATTTTAAACATGGCTTACAGTATGCCTTTAGGTGGACATTTTGGAGTGAGAAAGACAGTGAACAGAATTATGAAGGAATTCTACTGGCCTAATTTAAGAGAGGATGTTATGAATTTTTGCAGAACTTGCCATACCTGCCAGGTTAAGGAGAAACTTAATCGGGTTATTCAAGTAACACTACTTAAACCGACATCTGCTTTTGGTGAACCTTTTTCTAGGGTCATAGTGCATTGTGTAGGCCCATTGCTAAAGACTGCAGCTGGTCATCAGTATCTGTTAACAATTATGTGTGCTGTGTCTAGGTTCCCTGAAGCCTCAAGGCCAAGACTGTGGTAAAAGCATTCAGTAAGTTTTTCACACTAGTAGGTCTATCCAAAGAAATTCAATTTGACCAGGGTAGTGAATTTACTTTGGGAACATTCCAGGGGATAGTTGGAGAATGGGGAGCTAGGTACATTGTGCCATCTGCAAATCACACAGAGTCCAAGGGAGCCTTGGAACGGTTCAACACCACTCTTAAGAGCATGATTAAAACATATTGTGTGAAAAATGGGAAAAACTGGGATGAGAGGGTTCCCCTACTCTTACTTACCGTTGGAAATTTGATTCAAAAATCACTGGAGGGTAGTCTGTTTGAACCTGTGTTCGGTCACAGGCCAATAGGAACTTTGACTCTACTTAGAGAACTATGGTCTGATTTGGAAGTGTGTCAGTGTGCTTAATTATGTTCTAAAATTCTGGGAGAAACTTAATAAGGTTTGTGACCTTGCAAAGGAATGTTTGTGGAATATTCAAATTAAAATAAAACACTTGTTTTGTAGGATGGCACCTGGGAGAACTGTTATGTAACCAAATGGAGCTGTAAAGACTGTGGAATCTGATAATGGGACAAAAAATCATTTTTACCCACTGAACCTAGTACCAACAAGATGTAAGAATTCCATTGTTTTGAAAAATATTACTGATAAGGTCCATCAGTTGGATACTACACCACAAAAACAATTGTAGGAATTAATTAGCAAGCATAAAGATTTATTTCCTGACAGTCTAAGATGGTGTACAGCTGAAGAGCATGACACCATTATAAATTCAGCCCAGCCTATCAAAGAGCATCCTTACAGAATAAATTTAGAGGAAAGTAAAATGGTTGAACAAGAAATTAGAAACTAGAAGGACCAAGGAAAGAGAGTGGATGACTGTATTGATAGAGTGTGGAAGGTTGTATACCTTACAAAGATTGACTTGTTAAAAGGATATTGGGCTGTTCCTTTGACAGAAAGGGCTAAAGAGATATCAACATTTGTGACACCATCTGGACTGTATGAATAGAATGTTTTACTCTTCGGGATGAAAAATGCTCCAGGGACATTTCAAAGAATAATCAATTCTGTGATTAGAGGTTGAGAAAACACGGGGGCTTATATCGATGATTTAGTAGGCTGGAATGACACATGGGAAGAGCATATTGCAACGGTAGAAAAACTGTTCGACAGACATTCCAAGGCGAATCTTACTGTGAACCTCGCTAAAAGTGAGCTTGGTCATGCCACAGTTACATATCTGGGTTACGTGGTAGGCCAGGGCCAACTGGCTCCTGTACGGGCCAAGATTCAAGCTATTGCTGAAGTTCCTGTTCCGACCAGCAAGAAAGCTTTAAGAAGATTTTTGAGAATGGTTGGGTATTATCGTATGTTTTGTAAGAACTTTGCAGACATCGCTCTCCCTCAACAAAACTGCTAAGGAAGAGTGAAAGATTTATATGGAGTGATTTTTGCCAGGAGGCATTTGAACGCCTGAAAACCATCCTGTGTTATCATCCTGTGCTCAAAGCAACTGATTTTTCCAAGCCATTTTATATAACAACAGACGCTAGTGATGAAGCGGCAGGGGCAGTACTGTTACAGAAGGGAGTGGATGACATTGAGCACCCAGTAGCCTATTTCTTAAAGAAATTTAATGTGCATCAGATAAATTATTCCATTGTTGAAAAGGAATTTCTAGCACTTATTCTGGCTTTACAACATTTTGAAGTCTATGT